>NC_051862.1:14185303-14887803 GCF_015732765.1 Culex quinquefasciatus
CGTATGGTTCGATAAATGTCCCCCGGTAGAACCTTCCCTCAGGGCCATGGCCACTCCGGGTGTGGCCAATCTTGTCAAAATGGCCATTTTCATCACCAGTATCAAAAACCATGAATTTTGATACCCATATTGCCCCAAGTCGTATGGTTCGATAAATGTCCCCCGGTAGAACCTTCCCTCAGGGCCATGGCCACTCCGGGTGTGGCCAATCCTATCAAAATGGCCATTTTCATCACCAGTATCAAAAACCATGAATTTTGACACCCATATTGCCCCAAGTCGTATGGTTCGATAAATGTCCCCCGGTAGAACCTTCCCTCAGGGCCATGGCCACTCCGGGTGTGGCCAAAATGGCCATTTTCATTACCAGTATCAAAAACCATGAATTTTGATACCCATATTGCCCCAAGTCGTATGGTTCAATAAATGTCCCCCCGGTAGAACCTTCCCTCAGGGCCATGGCCACTCCGGGTGTGGCCAATCCTGTCAAAATGGCCATTTTCATCACCAGTATCAAAAACCATGAATTTTGATACCCATATTGCCCCAAGTCGTATGGTTCGACAAATGTCCCCCCGGTAGAACCTTCCCTCAGGGCCATGGCCACTCCGGGTGTGGCCAATCCTATCAAAATGGCCATTTTCATCACCAGTATCAAAAACCATGAATTTTGACACCCATATTGCCCCAAGTCGTATGGTTCGATAAATGTCCCCCGGTAGAACCTTCCCTCAGGGCCATGGCCACTCCGGGTGTGGCCAAAATGGCCATTTTCATTACCAGTATCAAAAACCATGAATTTTGATACCCATATTGCCCAAGTCGTATGGTTCAATAAATGTCCCCCGGTAGAACCTTCCCTCAGGGCCATGGCCACTCCGGGTGTGGCCAATCCTGTCAAAATGGCCATTTTCATCACCAGTATCAAAAACCATGAATTTTGATACCCATATTGCCCCAAGTCGTATGGTTCGATAAATGTCCCCCCGGTAGAACCTTCCCTCAGGGCCATGGCCACTCCGGGTGTGGCCAATATCCTACCAGTTTGGTCCCAACCCCATTGCATTAAATCATTCTGGTTTCCGAGTGACCATTCTAACAATGTTCTTTAGAACAGAATTCCTCCCAAGGAATGCACAACCTGTGTCTTTCAATGTGTGTATGTGTGTGTGAGCAATAAAATTACCACCGTCGATCCGTCTCTGACGGATTTTCGGTTAAAACTAATTGTTCAGAGGCTATCTGTTAGCTTATATAGTCCGCATGAAATGTGGCAACATGGTGCAAATTTTGCCTCGTCTCCTGCTTTCTTGGAACTGTCACGCGAGAATGTTGCACCATTGTTGCCACACTTCATTCGTTGCTGACCCCTTCCGCAGTACCAAGCATGCAACATTTTCGTAACGCGCGACATTTTTCGTTTTTCTGGATTGACACCTCACCAGAATAGAGCCCTTAGGACAAAGTTCTTTGTCAAAAAAAAGTTGAATTTTGGAATGTTAAAAATTTGGTAGGTGAGTATTACCTCTTTATTGGTGTAATATTACATAAAAAATGTGTAAAAATGTGAACCTGATGAATATTCATCAAAAACTGATGAAAATTCATCATTTTCTGGGGTAAAATTTATCATTTATTTTGCCACAAAATCTGTCACCATTTCCTGATGAATATTACCATCATTTTTTTTCTGTGTATGTAATAAATTATTTTTTTTTTATTCTCAGCTTATTTTTATTAGGTCCGTTTAGGTGCTATGACCAGGTTAGGACCGAGGAACGGTTCAAAATAATTTAGAGTACATTACAAAAATATGTTCATTTTCCTCCATATTTGCCAAGCATGTATACATGCTTAGCTTAGCTACACAGAAAAAAATATGTAAATATACACTACATGTAAACCACGTTTCACATGTAAATTCAGCTAATGGATTTTTTAAATGTGATGTAAACGGTTAAATCTCATGGAAAAAGCGATCATGTAATTTAAAATCGAATGTAATTAACGATTTTGATGTAAATCAACTTTGTTTTTGTCAATCTGAAATCGCGGAAATAATGTAATTTATGAATCTAATGTAAACTTGCGTCATGTATTTTTAAAACAAATGTAATTTTCAATTTCGAACTAAGTTTGCAATTGACAACTGAACAAAACAAAACAGATTTCATTCTTTGGTGGGAAGTGGAGCAAGAAGTTTTCGGATGATGCACTTATTGAACGCATTTTAATCGCCTTTTAGTAGGCAACTACGTGCTGCACTTTGTGCGCTGCACCGGTTGAAAATCAGCGACGGGTGGATCCCTCGTTTGCGTCAGGTCGGACGTCGGAGAGAAACGTCAAAAATCATCAAAATAAACAAATCGGATTTTGGTGGCTGGTGAGTAAAAGTTGCAGGTGCTTGGAGTTTTTATGCTGGTTTGCCGGAGGTAAAAACATTATCTTGTTATTTTAACAGTTTTTACCTAACAAATGTTTTCCCATAAGTTTTTCTACAGGCACGGAAGATTGCGGAATTTCGGAAATTGTGGAAGGTCGTTTGATGTCATAGCCGGTGAGTAGTAATGTTTTGATGTTTATCCACTAATTAATGGATTAAAATATGAGAATAGCTCTTTTCTAGAACTGCATAAGGTGCGGAGCTGGTACGTTTAAGAGGAGATCATTCACTAGAGGAACCGACGGGTCACCTTGGCCTCGGAGTAACCGTTGTTGGCCTTCAAGAGCTCCTCATTAAACGTTTTCTGGTCCACATTGCGCTTCTCCGCCTTCTCGACGATGCTGTCCTTCTCGGAGCGGGAGTATGCTATCAAGTCTCGTCGCACGGGACAGTTGTCGAGGGACAGACGCGTCGCACGAGACAGTTGTCCTGACATAGACCGGTAAGATCAGCACCTCCCTTCTTCAACGTCTTGTGGTTTCGATTTCCGGAACCCTTACAGATCAACGACGTAAACGGCAGTTAGCTCTTGTTCTTCTTCGCCTGCTCCTTACGTTCCAATAGTTCTTCGTTCCACCGACCTTATCCACCACCGCAATTGCTACCTTCGGCTTCCCTAGACTCTTGAGTATGTATAGTACAGCGCCATCCGGTCGGTGATCTTGCCCTTCGGGAAGCGACGTACTCCTCCTGCAAGTAGCATGTTATTGAGGCCGTTCGCGAGCATCCTTTTCTGGTCACCCCCGGTTTTGGCCGGGCGGCTTTTTCCTTGATCGTGTCCATCTCGAAACACGTATGAACTCCGAGAAAAGAAATTTGATTAGCATTTTATAGTATTGAAGAATGTTTTACTTGCTTGAAAGTATTATACCAATTTTCGGCACATTAAATTGTTATTATCTTTTTCTTTCGCAGTCATCCATACAATCGTTTTTGAGATTTCAAAAAGGGAAGATGATACACTGATCAATGGAACATTTGACGTGGAAGCTGGACAAGCGTTCTGGGCAATCGCCATCCGACATATTATGAAAACTAGATCGTGGCTTGGAAGTTTTGCCACCAAATGACCATGGCTGTACAGCCTATAACTTGTAATAGATAAATCCGACTATCTCGACGGTAACGTTTTTCTGCAAACCACAGGTGAGTTAGGCCAATTATGAAAGTTTCTAAATATCTTAACTAATTTGCCCTCTATACTACACACAGGTTTCAACCCGATCAACACGCTCAGTGTGACCTCGATGTCCTCGGCGGCCCAAAGCGCCGCTCATCCCGTGCATCCAAGACTCGAACCAATTCTAGAATTGTCGAACTCTACGCGAACCTTCCTCGGATCTGCTGACAGGCCGTCACTGACACACCTCCTGATCAAGTCGTTTTTCTACCAGCTCCGCAACCTACTGTACTTGGTGAACCTTTTACTAAAGGTATTCAATCTTCAGAACGCCATACCCACCTTTGGCCAGCAAAGAGGAGACTCGTGAGTAAGTTCTCTAGTGCTAATATCAAAATTTAGATTATTTTTTTGGTACTAAAGTGGTAGGAGTGAGTACCTCGTTAGTCATCGAATGTATATTTTATCGCTCCGTTGCATTTAGAATCTGAAAATTCTATCAGATTCTAGATTCAACGGAGCAAAAAAAATTTTTGGCTTGAAAAATTTACATTATTTTCATTGGAAATTTACACGATTTCATAATATTTTGGTAAGGATCGTTTACAATGAAAAACATGTAAATTTCGTAAATATACATCATTTATCATGATACCTTTTGGTACATGATAAATAATGTAAATTTACAGGAATATTTTTTTCTGTGTATAGCTAACAAGTCTTAATTGGTCTACGCGGGTCTTGCAGGTCTGGAACCTGGCGCTGTATTCGTTGAAAATGTGCCACAGCTCAGTTGAACTGTAGAGCACCTCCTCTCGTTCCGCCGTAGGGGTGGCACCGGCGCCGGCGCCGGTATTTTCTTGACTGCTTCCTGCGGGTCGAGGGCGATCCTTTGATTTTACGTCCGAAACTGCGCCCGGCAGCGGAGGGAACTCCGCCGGCGTGAACGCTGGAACTGCTGGACTCTGCTTCTCCGCCTTCCTTGCCGGCGGTTTTGGTTGCGACGCCTGCTGGCGCCTCCGGATGAAGTCCGCTCGCTTGGGGCAGCTGCGGTCCGTGGCTTCGTGGGCTCCAGAGCAGTTGGCACACCGCTTCGGCTCAGCTTCTTGGATTTTGCACTCGTCCGTCTTGTGGGGTCCCCCACAGCTGTTGCATCTGCCCTTGAGGTGACAGTTCTTGGTTCCGTGCCCCAGAAGCAGGCAATTCTTACACTGGGTCACTCTGGGTTGTTTGTTCCGGTAGGCCTCCCACCGGATGATCGTGCTTGCTATGATTTTCATTGGAGAAAGCTTCTTCAGCGTAGTGTATCCCTTGGGGAAGACGATGATGTACGGAATTTCGTCCGCGGTGGTTTGCTCCTTCCGCTTGATGGCATGCACCTCCAAAACGTCCAGTTTGAGATCCCTTTTCAGCAGCTTCTTTACTTGTTCCGGATCCACATCCGGGAGACCACGTAGAACGACCCGCTGCGATCGTTCGCTTCGTCGTTGGTAGGTGTAGAATTCCACTTTATGTTTCTTGAAGTGCACTTGCAACTTGTCGAAGTCTTCGACAGAGAAGCTGGTTACCTTGGTGCCAAACCGAGTAATCTTGAAAATTGGCTCGAAATCGTATAGACACAGCGACGTTATCTTCACAAGCCTGTAAAAGGCCGTGGAGTTCTTTACCACCAACGGTGGTTGCTTTTGTTTACCGGGCGGTGGAACCGCCGGGGCGTCGCCTCCTCCCGCTGGGCTGGCATTGTTGTTGTTTTCCGCTAACGGGCTGAACTTGTTGTTGTTGAGCACATTCTGCTCCACTTCTCCTTCTCCGACGACAGCTCCGGTGATCTCAGGGGACTTCTTCCGCTTCCGATTTCCGGGGATGAGTTGGAAATCATCCGTCTCGGAGGTCTCTTCCACCTCCATCCGTCAAACAACTCGAGGCACAACGATGCCTTTAGCGCGCACGTCACAAACGTCTACTCTCTCGAAGCTGTCGAAGCCAAGTGATGTAATAAATTATTAAATGAGTATTTATTATAAGATTGATATAACTCATAAATAAGAGTTTAGAGCGCAACGAAAAGTGCGCACCTCCATGAATATTGCTTTGTTAGCTGATTGCGGATTGAGTGCGAGAGCGCGCTAGCGAGCTGCGAGAGAGAACAACGAGCGAGAAAACAACGAGATGCGCGCGGCCGGCGAAAGAGAGATTGAAGTTTTGTGGTTAATTTCTGTGGAATAAGACGTGTTGTTTGTTAATTGAAAAATATCTGTGTTTTTATTATAAAAGAAAGTCCCCGATCACGACACAAAGTACTGGATGTTGTAGGCTCTTTTGAAAGAGTATACGATTTTGAACCAAACTGCACAGACACAGACCGGCAATGTACACCTTAGGATGAAATTTTGAAAAGCGTGTATGAGCTATTTGGATATTTTTCCTCGATTCTAGACTACTTGAAGCTTCAAAAATCATGGTTTTCATTAATTGATCATTTGAATATCATTTTGTACAAGTTGGTTAAGTTATGCATCAATTCGTGATTTAATCATCGTTTTAAAACATTTTTCTAAAAACTCCTGGTTTTCAGCGAAATAAAATCCAAAAATTGTTCTTTTGATTGCATTTTGTAGGTTTTTAGTTGTACTAAACGGAAATGTCATGGGTTTGCAGTTTATCTTAAGTTAAGTATTTTTCAAACTAGTGTAAGTTTACCATTTTATTGCGTTGCAACGTCACGAAAAAGGGACATTTGTTTATGTCAACAAAAACTAAACATTCAATCATTTTGATATTTCGGATGCTCTTTGTACTTGGAAAGAGCTTTCAAATGCAACCTAGAGCGACTTAATTGGTTGTCTAGATCCAAAGTTACAACAGGTTTAAGTTTGCGTTGCAACGTCACGAAAATTTAAATCATATTGGTCAAATGGCAAAAAGGTGTATGCGTAGTTGTTTGTTGAAGATAAAAGGGTACTAAATATTATATAATTTTTATATAATGTTTCCGAGCATATTTACAGAAGAATTGTACATGGGTCATTCACAAATTCCGTCACTAAAGTTTGTATGAAACTCGAAAAAAAAAAGTATTTTATGAAACTTGTTGAACAAATCAAAATAGACCGATGTACACAAGGGGGAAAAATCTGAAACTTTCAAAAAAATAATCACGTGGTTACTGGATGGCCTCTTTATGATAAACTGATTTACGTGAGGGTTGATTCTAATACAACGCAATGATTTTTTTTATCTCACACCCTTATGTAAGTCAAATTACAGTGAAATTCATTAAACAATAAAAATCACGTGATTTGATTGTTTTTTTTTTACAAACTTTTGTCACTCTGTTGTTGGACGAACCCTTACTTAAATAAGTTGTATGCAACGTTTAGTTGTTCGCAGTATAAAATGTTATGTTGTGCAGGTAAACAGTTTTATTATTTCCTCAAACTTATTTTAAAAAGCACAAAAGTCGACAAAATAAGTTACGTTGTTTGCAGATCACCCCTTAGGGGCCATGAACAAACGATATAGGCACTTTATTTATAAATTTCAGATCTCCTGAAATCTTGAAGCTCCTTACCTCCTTTCTAAAACTTCCACGTGTTTTGTAAATTGTCCAAAGCCATTAAAATATTAAGGGAGCGTTCTTGCATTACGTAACAAAACATTTATATTTTTAGACCCCCTCCACCCCCTGGTAATACATTTCCGATACACTTTTTTTTGTATAAATCCTTGAACCCTTCCCCCTCCCCCTTGATATTACGCCGTTACGTAATGCATGGACGTTAGGGTGGTCCAAATCCGGACTTTTTTGGGGCTACCCCCTGAAATCAAAGATTGACCCATCACTAGGCTAAATTCCAAATTTGAGCTCATTCTGACCACGGGAACGCCTCCCTCCAATCGCTTAAAGTTTGTATGGGAAAAATCGTCAAAATGTATGGAGAAAAGCAACTGTTTTACTTTTTAACCTGTGGAAGGCGCCATAGTTATCGGATTCTTACCATTTCTCAAATGTAGAACCTTCATTAAATTTAGAACAACTTTCCCGAAGACACCATATTTTTAGGATTTTTTCCCGCGAAGTTATTAGCGCCCAAAACTGTCCATTTTTGCGCGGCCAGCTGTAAGGGGCTACCTAACAGCGATTTTCTTAATTCCATTTCGTACACGCACGTGCTCTCTCTCAGGTTCAAACTCTCTCACGAGCTTGCTCGCCTGCCTGCCTGCCTGCCTGTTTACCTACAAGCGCGCGCTGTTTCTCTGCTTGGACTTTTGTCGTCGTCGTCGTTTTCGTTTGCTATCCGCTGCGCTGCGTTTCTGGCATGTTTATTATAATTTTCAACTAAAATAGCAGGATTGCCTAGGCTCAATTAAAAAATTACAGCAAATGTCATGAGAACAGGGTTTGTTTGTTTTTCCAAGCATTACACGCAGTTTTTCGAATATGCTAAAGAAACATGATAATGATTCAATTACTTAAAAAAAATCTTCAGGTAATACAAATGTTGTTCCTTTAGGTAGTTTGCTTTAACAAAAATATACTTCAGTACAAATCAGAACCAATCAAGGCAATTTTACAATAATTGCTGCAAATTTTCATTCATACTCTCTAAAATTATTTTTTTATTCTTTCTGGAAAATTCTTTTTTATTCCTAGACCACCTGCAACAAATATTGCAACTGTTTATCATGTTTTGTCAGTTTACCTGTAAATTTTTCGATTCAGGAAACATTTCTTTCTGCACAATCGTTAACTACCTTCAGATCTTGCAGTCTCGGCCTTCCTTTAAGATACTCATTTGGATTCAGTTTTTAAAAAATGTAAATAAAATTCCTACTTTTTTTATCTAAAAAAACTGCATGGTATTTCTTGTAACAAAAGCAGATAAATTAAAATCCAAAACGTTTGCAATTAAGTTTGGATCAGAACAGATGACGATTCATGGATGAACTAATTCATCAAATTTGTATTCTCTCTCACACGCTCTTATAATATGATATCTATTGCTGTGCTTTTTTTTCGTTTTGTTGATCACATATTACATTAAATTTTATATCTCAAAACAAACCTGGTATTTTAGTTCAAAATTATAATTAACATGTCAAGAACGCAGCGGAAAGCAAAAGAAAACGACGACGACGACAAAAGTCCAAGCAGAGAAACAGCGCGCGCTTGTAGGTAAACAGGCAGGCAGGCAGGCAGGCGAGCAAGCTCGTGAGAGAGTTTGAACCTGAGAGAGAGCACGTGCGTGTACGAATTGGAAATAAACATCGTTGTTAGGTAGCCCCTTACAGCTGGCCGCGCAAAAAGGGTCAGTTTTGGGCGCTAATAACTTCGCGGGAAAAAATCCTAAAAATATGGTGTCTTCGGGAAAGTTGTTCTAAATTTAATGAAGGTTCTACATTTGAGAAATGGTAAGAATCCGATAACTATGGCGCCTTCCACAGGTTAAAAAGTAAAACAGTTGCTTTTCTTCATACATTTTGACGATTTTTCCCATACAAACTTTAAGCGATTGGAGGGAGGGGTTCCCGTGGTCAGAATGAGCTCAAATTTGGAATTTAGCCTAGTGATGGGTCAATCTTTGATTTCAGGGGGTAGCCCCAAAAAAGTCCGGATTTGGACCACCCTAATGGACGTCCCGTAACATGAATAGAGGACGGGAGAGGGGGAGGGGGTTGTCCTTCGTGATAATGGAATAATACAAAAAAAACGTTACTTAATCCACCTTTAGGTGGTTGGTGCCTTCCTCACATTCATAAAGTCAATACATTCAGTAAAAATATCAACATTCCCTTAACATGTTTAACAAATCAACTTTATTACTTTATTAATTTCTTTTGATAGGGTTCGCAGACCTTCAATTTTTCTGGCTCATCGGCAAGGTCTGATAAAAAACCTATCCAACGATAGTTCGCATTTCATTTGAAAGGTCTTTTGATTATCTAACTAACGTTGGGTCGCATGATGGACCCGGACATCATTTTTACTGAAATATCTGAGATCCGGCCACCAAAAAGTGTATAAATAACAGTTAAGTGCTAATAACTTTTGATAGGGTTGTCAGATCCTTGATGTTTTAGGCTCATTTGAAAGGTCTTTTGATTATCTAACTAACGACAGGTCGTATGATGGACCCGGACATCATTTTTAATAAAATATCTGAGATCCGGCCTCTAAAAAGTTTATAAATAACACTTAAGTGCTAATAACTTTTGATAGGGTTTTCAGATCCTTGATGTTTTAGGCTCATTTGAAAGGTCTTTCGATTATCTAACTAACGATGGGTCGCATGATGGACCCAGACATCATTTTCGTTGAAATATCTGAGATCCGGCCTCCAAAAAAGTGTATAAATAACACTTAAGTGCTAATAACTTTTGATAGGGTTGTCAGATCTTCAATGTTTTGGGCTCATTGGAATGGTCTTTTAAATACCTTTCTGAAAATGTATAACATGATAGGGTTTCTTGCAAAAACCACCCTTTTTACAATCTTCCGGACATACGCCAAAATCGTTTTTTTTAGCATAACTTTTGAAGTACTTTACTAAACTTCATAATTTTCAATAGGGACTTATGGGACCCCAAGACAAATCGAATAAGACCAAAACGGTCCAAATCGGTTAAGCCAGTGCTGAGATAATCGAGTGCATATTTTTTGGTGCACAGACCCACATCCCTACACACACACACACACACAGACATTTGCTCAGAATTTGATTCTGAGTCGA
Source organism: Culex quinquefasciatus (assembly GCF_015732765.1). NCBI lineage: Eukaryota > Metazoa > Arthropoda > Insecta > Diptera > Culicidae > Culex > Culex quinquefasciatus. Next base: position 14,195,598 of record NC_051862.1, read on the forward strand.
TAGGTATACGTGAAGGTGGGTCTACAAGGTCGAATTAAGAAGTTCATTTTCCGAGTGATTTTATAGCCTTTCCTCAGTAAGGTGAGGAAGGCAAAAACATTTTGAAAACGCTTTGGAAAACTTAGTAAATCATACTGCTACTGTGAAAGCGGTAATGGGGGGTCTAATGGGTGGGCCAATCAATTCACATGTCCTTGTACTGTCTATTAATGTCTTATAATCAAATCTTAACCTACAGTTGTTCAGCCTAACAAAAACTATGATTTATTTTGAAACTAAAATTTCGTAACGTTGCAACGCAACGAAAAACCCTGTTTTCAAAAACAGAGCGTTGCAACGTCACGAAATGTAAGTGGTCTTTAAAAATCGAGGTTTAATTTTTTCGTAAAACTAATGATTGCATTCGATTTGTTGGCCAATTTTACACTAAAAATGGAAGAAGAACTCCAAATTTGCCATTAAACAGAGCAGAGTTAATGGCGAAACATGAATTGGGTCAGGATTGAGAAAAAGTCACGCGTTGCAACGTCACGCTACATATTCCCCTCTCAAAAATAGAATATTTGCTTAAAATAATGTTTCAAATAATGTTTCTTATAGGAAATTTAATGTACTTTCCGAAACTGTAATAACATATGTACCTTTTCAATGCAATTTTTGAGTTATAGCCGAAATAATGAAAAAAGAAAAGTCAAAGCGTTGCAACGTCACGGCGGAATGTGTCATCAATAACTCAAAAGTGATGATAATGCATATAGGACATTTATGCGATCAGGGGCAGTATATTTCCCCTATCATGTCAAAAAGTTAAAAAAAAATGTTTCCAGAAACTTAGAATTCCTTCTGGAATTGGCAATCGGCTTGTGTAGCGATAGGGTTTGAAACATTATCCTCTATTCTGGAGCTAGCCCACCCACTCTGAGGAGGTGTCCACCGAGCAATGCCACTTCAGTTCACGGTAGCATAAATCAAATCATTTTCACTCTGTTGTTTGGTAAATCCGGTCGAGTGTTATTTAGCTGCGACCAAGACGAGTACCACACTGTACGTTGTTTGGTGTTTTAGTGTTTTAGTTTATGATTTAGTGCTAATAATTTTTGGCAGAGTTGTAGAAGAAATTGTACAAAATTATTTTTTGTAGTGAATTGTTTTAAATAAAAACATTTTTTCAAATGTGCATAAAAATCTAGCAAAACTATCAATCACGACTTTTGTATGCGTTTGGTGAAATTCAACAGGAGGTATATAAAACGCCCAAACAATCACGTTTGAAAGGGAACACCGTGCACTTAACATGTTACAACAGAGCGTTATCGAAAAGGTGTTCTTTGCTGATTCCTACACTGGGAATGAATCGTTGAATATTTGCAGGTAATTTTATAACAAATTCGTAGAATGCTTTTTTCACTTTATATTCTTGAAGGTTCGAGTGGTTCCGTCCGAGCGTCGCATCCAATCCGGAGCAAGCCCAGGCGATTCGGAACATTGTCAATCAAACCTCGTTCCCGGCGCCTTACGTGCTGTTTGGTCCACCCGGAACGGGGAAAACGTCCACGCTGGCGGAAGCCATCGGTCAAATCTACAAACTTCGCCCCTCGGTGAATGTTCTCGCAGTGGCCGCTTCAAATTCGGTCACCAACGAGCTGACCAGCCGAGTGCTGGAAATCATCCCCAAGAAAGACGTTTACAGAATCTTTGCTAGATCCTATGCGCGAAAGATTAAGTACATCGATCGGGATGTTCTGGACGTGTCAAATCTACGCAGCATGATAAGTGATAAGAAAAACAAAAAGAAGGTACACAGAGATGTAAAATCTTACAGAGTAGTTCTTTGCACTACATCAACTGCAGCTCAATTCGTGGATGCAAATATTTCAAGGAATCACTTCAGCTACATCTTCATCGATGAATGCGGATTCGCCAAGGAGATTTCCAGCCTGGTCCCAATAATGGGCATTGGTGTCCACGACAGTGAAATCACAGCCAGTATCGTCTTGGCTGGGGATCCGAAACAGCTAGGACCAGTCATTCTATGCGACTACCTGAACGAAACCAGCCACAGCGTGTCCCTGCTAGAGCGCATTACGGACAAAGAATTGTACGCGAAGAATCCGCTGACGGGAGAGTATGATCCGAACGTCATCACACAACTTAGAAATAACTTCCGGTCGCATCCAGCACTGCTTGAGCTGCCGAATCGAATGTTCTACGCCGGACAGCTGCGAGCAAAAGCATCTCCCGATAAGACTCACTGGGCCGTGGGTTGGGATCGTTTGCCGAATCGCACCGTTCCGTTGATCTTTCACCACGTGGTCGGTGAGATGAAGCAGGATGAAAACTCCTCCAGCATGTACAACGAGCAGGAAGCTGAACAAGTACTCTCGTACGTGGAAATAATCATGAACGATGGAATTTGTGGCAAGAAACTCGAGCAAACTGCAATCGGGATCATCACTCCGTACGCTAGCCAGGTTCGATATCTGAAGGACCTTCTGAACATGCGTGGCTGGAAAGACATTGAAGTCGGGTCAACGGAGCAATACCAGGGACGCGAGAAGCCCATCATGCTGATGTCGACCGTACGGACGGGCAGCAAGAGTGTGGGCTTTTTGGCCGACCCAAAAAGGCTGAATGTTTCCCTGACGAGAGCGCAAGCCCTGATGATTGTGGTGGGCGATCTGGAGACGCTACGAAATAATAGACATTGGGCAAAATTTATCGGGTACTGTAGACAGAACAATGCCGTAGTGCCTTCCGTGTTGGAATTTCCCGTTGAAACGGTCGCTTTGAACACGGAAAGCTTCAATAGTTCTGGATCAGATATGCGCGCAGAAACGTCAAATAATACCAAAACGCCAGAAATAGATTACACTATATTACCCAACCAAATCACAGCTTGTACCAGGCCTGTGGAGTCGGGTGACTTAGATGCCGACACCGAATCAGACTCCGAATCCGGCTCCGACTCCACTGGAAACGTAATTGTTGAGGCAGAACTACACAATAGAACAGTTGAAACGACCCAAATTGTCCCTGCTGTCACAGGGCAAGATAACGGAACGCTTGGTGTGATATTAGAGATTGCTAACATAATTGTTGGATATGTTCTATGGCCACGCAGACCAACAAGACCAATTTGAATCATCGAAGTATTTAACAGTAGGGAAATATGCCCATTCCCAGCTGTCTAAGCAGTGGTGTCCTGATGTTAAAAAAAACTAATTTTAAAATTCTTAAAATACTTTAAAATATTATTCTGTTTTTCTAATGATTAGAATCTAATCTAATACAAACGCAGCCATTCCGATGAAAGCATGCTGGAATTGCTGGAATTAGTCTTGTGCTTAGATTACGCCCCAAGCACTTTTCATTGTCAATATTAATATTTGCAGTACATCCGAGGAAAATTAAAAATTAAAGCGGCCAGCCCTACTGCGTTGTGTTTACCTCAGAGACGATTCGGTGAACGGATCACATTTCACAGAGTCTAAAGGGGAGGAAGGATGCGTGGACATACCGTATTTTTAATTTTGTTTACACAAATAAAACATTCTAGACTTCAAAAATCTTAACATTCAAAAAAGTTTAAAAATAAAATTTTAAATTTCCAAAATTCTAAACTTTTTAATTTTTTTTTGTATTACGGAATTTAACAATTAATTCTTTTAGAATTTGAGCATTATGTAATTTTAAAATTTGACACTGCAAAATTCAGAAATTCAGGAATTTTAAAAATATTAAATTTCAGACATTTTTGTATTTTGGCAAGAATTTCAGAATGATAATACTTTAGAATTTTGAACTACGGAATTTTAGCATTTCAAATTAAACAGTTATTTAGATTTAATATGGATTTTTATTTAATTTTCAGTTTTTTTAGATTTCATAATTTTAAAATTTTAGGGTTTGAATCTTGAAGTTTTTGAATTTAAGATTGGATAATTTTGGAATTCTCCGTAAGTACAAACTTCGGGGAAAAAAAACCATTTGCCTTTGCCTAAATATATTTGAATAAATCAAAGGGCACGTGTTTCTGTTGACCCCAAAGTGTATGATTCCCTTCGAGATGAGCTTGCGCAGTCATGTTTGTATTTTTTTTGTAGAGCAGTGAAAGTTTGCGGCAAACTCGCAAACAAAGCAAAATGTATACAGGCTGATATTTCTGCAAACAAATGCAGGAAAACTGTCAAAAAGTGCGAGTTTGTTGGTTTATTTCTCATAGTCTAATACCCTAATACCTGTTTTAAAAATTTCATTATGTTTAAAAAAAATTAAGCTTTGATATTTCTTTTTTTTATGAAAATTTAATGATTTTTCTTATGACATTTTCTTCTAGTTAACTTCATCCTTATCCTTTAATTTTGATTTTGGGGCTTTGGCCTTATTCACGAAACGCGAAAATAGCGTTGCAACTTGCAAGAAGCAAGTCGTGTTTCATGCCAGTTTGCCTGTTGATTTTCCCGATTCTCTAAGGGAACCGATATATTCAAGCAGCGTCCAATATGGCAGCTGAATGAAAAAAAAAAACAACATTAAAGGATTTTGAGGTTCAATCAACTATTCAAATTTTACTAATTTGGGGTCACTGAAATCGAATTTGACCCCAAGAATGCTCCAAAGTACTCAGGCCTGTTAATTGCCTTTTACAATTCTGTAGAAATACTCTAGCACCGCCATATTGGCCGCCATCTTGAATTGCACATTTCCTGAATACTTATGAGCATTCTATTCTGTAACCAAAGTTCTTGCTAACCCTCAAGTTGGACCTGCGCAGTAATTTTTTGTCAATTTTTGAAGGTCAGTGTGACCATCGCGGAACAGACACCGGTAAGTCGACGGTCGGTCTAATGACCGTTAAATTATATTTATCGCTACAAAAGGCCTTCAGAAGATATTATATAGTAGAATAATTATTTGCAAAACACGTGAAATAAATTTCTCATCCTTAAATATATATATTTTTTTAATAATCCGAAAACTATTGCCACAATAAATTTACAGTTATTTCAAACAAAATCTCATAATCAGAATCATAATAACATAACATAAAAATCTTATGTTCGAGAACAAAACCCGGCTCTTAAAACCAAACCATAAACAAATCATCAACAATCTCCATCCAGTCCCAGACGTTCCATCTTACTCTCCACCTCACCCACTTCCGGTTGAACTTTTTTACCGCCAAAACGAGAACGGCCCACGTTGGTGGGGGGCGCCTTCTTGTAGAACCTCCTCTCCGAGTGTCGCTCTCTATCTTGCCGTACAACCTGCCTTGCCGGCTTCTCCGACCTTCCAAACACGGCATTGTTGCGTCTGCAGTACTGCAGCAGCTTCTCCCAGTGTCGATTGTTCTGTAGCGTTTCCGGATCGCCCACCACAATCATCAGGGCTTGCGCCCTCGTCAGGGATACGTTCAGCCGTTTGGTGTCAGCCAAAAAGCCCACACTCTTGCTGCCCGTCCGTACGGTCGACATCAGCATGATGGGCTTCTCGCGTCCCTGGTATTGCTCCGTTGACCCGACTTCAATGTCTTTCCAGCCACGCATGTTCAGAAGGTCTTTCAGATATCGAACCTGGCGCGCGTACGGAGTGATGATCCCGATTGCAGTTTGCTCGAGTTTCTTGCCACAAATTCCATCGTTCATAATGGTGTCCACGTACGAGAGTACTTGTTCAGCTTCCTGCTCGTTGTACATGCTGGAGGAGTTTTCATCCTGCTTGATCTCTCCTACCACGGGATGAAAGATCAACGGAAAGGCGCGATTCGGCAGACGATCCCAACCCACGGCCCAGTGAGTCTTATCGGGAGAAGCTTTTGCTCGCAGCTGTCCGGCGTAGAACATACGATTCGGCAGCTCAAGCAATGCCGGATGTGACCGGAAGTTATTCCTAAGTTGTGTGATGACGTTCGGATCATACTCTCCCGTCAGCGGATTCTTCGCGTACAATCCTTTGTCTGCGATGCGCTCCAGCAGGGACACACTGTGGGTCGTATCGTTCAGATATTTACACGGAATGACCGGTCCCAGTTGCCTCGGATCTCCAGCCAGAACAATGCTAGCAGTGATTTGACCCTCGTGTATGCCAACGCCGACTATCGGAACCAGGCTGGAAATCTCCTTGGCGCTGCCACATTCATCGATGAAGATGTAGCTAAAGTGTTCCTTGGGGATATCCATGCCCACCAGTCGACCTGCGGTAGACGCGGTACAAAGAACCACTCGACAGGGTCGAATCTTCTCGTAGAACCGTTGACTGTCCGCAACTGTACTTCCACGCAGGTTCGACACGTCCAGGACCTCTTTTTCGATGTCTCTCTTCTTGCGCGCGCAGGATCTGGCAAAGAATCGATAAACGTTATCCTCGGGAATGATTTCCAGCAGTCGGCTGGTTAGCTCGTTGGCGGCCGAATTCGACGTGGCCACTGCGAGAACATTCACCGAGGGCCGAAGTTTGTAGATTTGGCCGATGGCTTCCGCCAGCGTGGACGTTTTGCCCGTGCCGGGTGGACCAAACAGCACGTAAGGCACCGGGAACGAGGTTTGATTGAGGATGTTTCGGATTGCTTGGGCTTGCTCCGGATTGGATGCAATGCTCGGACGGAACCACTCGAAACTAAAAATGAATTAAATTATGAGAATAATCAACAAATGTTCAAACCTCTTTACCTCATATAATCCAACGATTTATTCCCGGTGTAAGAATCAGCAAAGAAAACATTTTTGATAACGTTCTGCTCCAACAGCTCAAGTGCACGATACTCCATCTGAAACGTGGTCCTTTCGACGAGGAATTCAAGCTTATTCACGTTATGGACATCAAACTCCTTTTCCACCCAAATGGTCACATTATGTGCGTCCACGTTGTCCACAGTTCCGGTGATCTTTTTGATACCTCCGTCGTAACGATTGATGCTCATGCGTACACCTCCATCTTCCTTGATGTTTGCTTTACAACTTCCCAACAGCTTCTTCTGCAATGGACATCAGTAATCAGTAACTTCATCAACACACTTCTTCCAACCCACTTTTCATACCGCTATCTGGCACTTGAAGCCACCGACAACCGGATCCACCAGATCTCTCCTGGGCTCCAGACTGGGCCCAACCACTACGTTTTCACCAAACTCCTTGGCCAGGTGTTCATCTTCGATCTGGTTCAGCAGTTTCAGCTGTTCCCTGTAGTTTTCCACGGTCAGCTGCGAGCCCCGCTTCTTGGCCTCGGTCACTTTCGCCAGCAGGGCGTCCTCTTCCGGTCCGTACGCGTCGGTTCGTTTGAAGTTGGTCGCGCACAACGTTTTGACGGCCGCCGGCACCTCGTAATCGTCCAGCTGCTGTCGTCTGTGGGTTTAAATGTTTGTCGGATCGTTGTTCCAACTAGATCGCGAAACTTACCGTGCCATTTTGAATAGTTTAGCGAAATCAATCAAAAATATTACTCGACCAACACCGGTTGTCTTCAACGAATGCAGCCACACTGCTGCAACATTCGCGATTCACATATAATTATAGCGTAGAATGACGAAGCTGCCGAAACGTAGAATCGTTTGCTAATTGCGGCACGAGTCAAGTATTCGATTCACCGACCGAGAGTCGAAGTAGTTACCCCGCATGGTTTTTGCCGCTTGGGAGAGCAAGTTTTGAATTGGATTACACGTCAGGTTGCGAACGTCGTGGGGGAAACGCAAACCGGGAGCGGACATATGATCTGCAGACAGTCGAGTATACACACCGGACCGTAAGTATATTGGTGACGTGATGGTATTTTTGGACAGGTTCTTCCCCGTAATGATTCATCGAAATGTGGAGAATTGAACCGATGGCCTGAGCGAAGATGCGTTGAAGAATTGAAGATGAGTTATGGGGTCAAAAAAGGTCAAAAGTCAAGATTTTCGACCTAAGTTTTATTATACTGGTCATAATGAAACGAACTCTGAATGTCGGGTATGTCCTTTTATCATATCTTATTTTTATTAGGTCCTTTTAGGTACTGCGACCAGGTTAAGACCGGGGATCATAAACGGATATGTCCTTATCGAGAAAAAAAAAACCGGCCAATGTTATAAAATACAATCAGCTTATCGTATCGTTTGCAATTCCAACAGGTCCCAAACACGTGCGTTGGATCACGTTTATGCGTAGAAGGCGTCGGCAATTTTTTCAGCGCTCTTCTAATTTGAACGTTTAGTTCACTTTTCTGAATTCAGTTCTCTCAAAAGAGAGAGAAATCCTTCTGTCTTTTTTCTCAAAAAGTACAACAAAAAGTAGTTTTCAACAAACTTTGAAAAGTTTTGAAAATTAGTTAAATATAATTAGAAAAACATTGATAAATCGCATTATTTTAATAGGTACTCCCAAAGTTCATGTTTCGAGTTTTTATCAATGAAAATGAGTTCAAATCAGAAAACGGAATGCATAACGGATTCTTTAGACAATTTTACATTAATAGTTAAAATTAGTTTTCAAGTTACAAGTTTTAATTTTTGTTGAAACCTAAGGCCGATGCAAAAAAAATATAAATATTGAAATAACAAGCCATAGTTTCAACATTTGCATGGAAAAAGTGTTTTAAAATGCATTTTACATAAGTTCAATTGTTTTGCAATCATTAGGCTGGTACAAATATTTTTAAAAGTTTTTGGCCCGAAAAATCAGGGGGCAAAAAAAAATATTTTTACAATAAACTTCAAAATTTCAATGAAAATTCAAGTGCAACCAACTGAAATCAAATTAAAATACATTCTTCTGCATTTAAAATCATTTTTAGCAAAATCTTAAGATTTTTTGAAAATTTTCGATGCAAAATCTTTTTTTTCGATACAATTTTTGTTTTTGTCAGGTCTTAGATTTTTTGAAAACTAATGATTGCAAAACAACTGAACTAGTGTAAAATGCATTTTAAAACACTTTTTTCATTTAATTGTGAAGACTATGGCTTGTTATTTAAATTTTTATATTTTTTTATTTTTTTGCCCCCCCCCCCCTTGACCTAGGTCAGGGCCGAGGGACAAAAACTTTTTTAAATATTTGCATCGGCCTTAGTTTTCAAAAATGTAAGATTTGACGAAAACAAAAATTTTAGCAAAAAAAAAACAACTAGCGATAATAAACATTGAAATATTCAAAAATTCAAAAGATTTTTAGATCAACCCAAACATGCTAATATGATTCTAAACGCAGGGGAATGCACTTTAAATTGATTTCAGCTGATTTCAGTTCAATTTCCATTGAAATTGTGAAGTTTTCTGAAAAAAATTTTTTGCTCCCTTATTTTTCGGACCAATTTTGAAGGTAGTATGAAAAAAACTTTAAATAAAATTTGTACCAGCCTAATTCAAAAATATCTTCATATTTATAGGTAAGGCTACCACAATTTCCAGCAAGTCTAATTCAAATATTTAACGGTGTTGCACCTGAATCAGAAAAAAACGGGAATCCCCGATTTATAATCTACAAAATCACTGAGAGAACGTAACAACAACAAAAACCACTCACCACTCACCACTCTGTGAGGCTACCAACTCTTGCTTTAAAAAAATCGTACACTTAGCTGATTTAAACCCGAGGCATAACTACTTAACTGTTTAAAAAATTATTTACAAAAGATTGTAATTTGCGACGTAAAAAGATTTAACTGAGTGGTATTCACAGCTTAAAAATGTCAAATTGAGGCTTATGACTTGAACGTTGCTAAACAAATTTTAAAATAAACCATAATTGGAGCACTAAATATTTATGTTTCTCCAATTGTTAAACGTTTAAAAAGTTCACGAATTGTCAAGTTTGTTTTACGAGTAATATTGCTCTGAGTATACGAGCAAATTTGTTAATTCAGATTTCCACAGGTTTTACATGCTTTTAAAAGTTCTTGGGTACTTTATTGACTATTTTTTATGAGGAATAAAAAAAAAATGATAGTAATGTTTGAACTACCCATATTATCCTTTTATAATCAAACTTACAGTCGAATAAAAAATGTCTAGTTAGAAAAGCATTGTCCAAAGCAGAAAAGCTATTAAATTCAAAAAATTTGTTATTATCATCATTAAATTCCATGAAAATCCGTGTGACACGAAAAAATCTGGCACGTAAAAAATCCTCGAAGTGGGTCAAAAATCCGTACGGTACGTAAAAAATCAGAACAGTTAGTAGCCCGCCCGTGTGGATCAATCGGACCGCGCACTGGACTCACAATCCAGAGGTCACCGGTTCGAATCCCGCGGCGGGCGCTCTAAAATTCTTTGTGTAAATATAGGTATTCGGCGCCGTCGCTCCGTGCCATACTTTCATACACTTAGGAGCCCAGGGCGGCGAAGTCCTTGTAGATAAAAGGAAGACACTAGTGGTTGGTAATAGCAATGGTGGCCGACAGCTATAAAGTCAACTTCGTTTTTTTTAGTAGCCTTATTTTTATGCATTTTTGATAGATCCAGTTTTATAGTAAATTTGGAATTTCAATTCTCATGCAACAACATTGGTTTTGGTCAGATAACTAATTTTTTTTTCAAGTTTTAACTAATTTCTAATTAAATTTATTTGGAACTTTACTTAAAATGTATATTAATTTTAGATGTACATAAAAAAAAACTTATTAAACTGAGTTGAAAAAAAAAAACATTTTCAAATGCAACTTTCAAAGTAACCTTACCGAGAACCTTACTAATGATTAATTTGACATAATAAATGGAATATTCACACTTGTAGACTAAAATTTGTAAGAAAACAGTGTTGATAGTCACCCGATTTAAAAAAAAAACTATGTTCAACAAAAGTATTTTTCCAAGCATTATTGAAAAAAAAAAACTTTTTAGAAAAAAAACGTACATGGGCATTGTGTGGCCTACAAATGTACATTTTTAAAAATATAAATCTTGAGACAAGTCCAGCCGTTTAAATAAAAATTGAAAAATAAATTGAAATCCCAGCAATACCACCCCGGTTTACAAGACTTATTAATCTACATTTTCAAATACATTTGAATACATGTTTTTAAAGTATTAACAAATAAAATAATGGGACTTACGAATCTACGTTCTCAATACTCTTTTCCAGTACTTTGGAACCTCAGCTCTTAAAGGCTAGTACGCAGATCGGAAGGAAAGGGGTCAAGAAACAGCTTCACGAACAGCAGAACAAAGGAAAGAGAGCGATTTCTTGGGGCTTTTCTTCACCCTCTCTGGCTTGCTTCCGCTGCCGCTGCTGCCCATTTGAATTTTTTCTTGACCGATTCCTTCCGAAGTGCGTATAGGGGAAAGTGAGGCAAGTGTAACAAGCTAAGGAATTGCTCGATATAACCCATTAAAAAGTAAAAAAATCTGTCGGATTTTATCATAATCATCTTATTCTAGGTATTGACTAAGACTTTGTTAGAACAAGTTTTTAAAAAATCCTGTTTTTGAATGTAAAAAATTGATTTTAAGATTTTTGATTTTTCCGAGCGTTCTACTCAACTAGTGGGGCAAGAGGAACAATGCATGAAAAAACATGTTAATTTGCTAACAATTGAACTGTTATCACTTAGATACATCAGATTAGAATGTATTTGAAAGGTTTCTTCCATTTTTGGATTAAATAGTAATATTTTACAAAAAAAATTAACGTTTTTACGAAAAAAAATATTACTTAGATGATAAATAGTAAATTTTCATAATATCACTATATTTTGTATGGACAATTTTTTTAAACAGTTTTTAAGTACTTTCGTGTATTTATTTCCCAATAAAATATGTTGTTGCAGCAATTCGTAATTTTTTCCATACTAAAAATCCATATGGTACACTTGCCCCACCTGAACAAGATTTTTGCCTTCCTCACCTCACTGAGGCAAGGCTATAAAATCACTCGAAAAATTAACTTCTTAAATACGACTCCTAGATATACCTTCACGTATACCTATCGACTCAGAATCAAATTCTGAACAAATGTCTGTGGGGATGTGTGTAGACATGATTTTTTTCCACACGATTATCTCAGAACTGGCTGAACCGATTTTGGCCGGATCCGCCTTATTCTGTTCGTTTTGGGGTCCCCTAAGACCCTATTAAATTTTATTCTGTTTAATGAAGTACTTTTAAAGTTATGCCAAGAAAAAGTTTTTTTGTAGCTACAAAAAAGGGTGATTTTTGCATAACCTCAAAGGCCGGATCTTTTTGCTTACGCGCGAGAGTCGCGCTGCATGCGTAGGGATTTTGGTCCACGCGGGGGATTGGCAGCCACACCCCCTTGCATGCGTATCGCCCGGTTGCCACATTGCTTATGCAGTGCCCAAGTAACATTTTAAGCTTTATCAAAGCTGTCACAACCGCTATAAAACCTATCAGCCAAAACCAACATTAAAACCACCAAGTCGTAACAGCCTCCCCAGAACCCCGATAAACCTCACTTAAAACCCAAAAAGACCTCCGCAAAAGGTTGCTACGGCCTATTTATAAAACCCACATAGGAGTTCAAGGCTTTACAACGAAATCCTAACAACCTCCTTAAAGCCTTGATAAAGCCTTTGTTAAAACCTTGTTAGGAGTTAAAGAAAATGACATTTCATACGTCTTCATGCGTCTTATGACAAACAGATTTTATTCTGGCAAAAAATAAGTCTTCGTCTTGCCAAATGAAATTATGGAGATGGTTGTCAAAAATGGTGATGATGATATGATAGATATTGGAGGTAATTGAAATAATTTCATACCTTATTTCTCGAAATTGGTGGCTCAAATTCAGCTGCGGTTAAAATTTTATTGATGATTGTAGGGGAGATAGAGCCAAAAAAATCAACTCGCTTCATCAAAAATCATTATTTTGTAATCATAGTTTTTAATGATAAAAAATATTGTATTGCAAATCTTTGCAAAAAATGTTCAAATTATGTTTGAACTTCTGTGGCTATGCTAACGATGTCACAAATTCATCATAATTGTGTGTTTTCATCAAATTTATGATTTTTCATTTTTTTCTGCCAAGATGGCGGTCAATCATATTCAATCAGAGCACGCGTTTAGCGCCATATTTATGCACTGCTTTTTGGCCGCGATAAATGCTCTATTAGGAGCTTATGGTTTTAAGTGAGCTTATTGCATGCCTAATGGCACTTGACAGCTACAACACCCTTGGTTTTAACAAAGCATGCGATAAAACCGTTTGGCAAGGCATTGCCATCTGGTTTTCAAGCCTCTATTAAAACTTTCATAAAACCTTATTGAAAGCCAGTCGGCTTTTATTTTCACCCGGTTTTATGTCCGAGGCATAAAACCTTGTTAGAACCTATTAATTAGCTCTTGCTTGTTGGTTGCGGTGAATGCCCAAATAAAACTATTAAGCAATCAAGATGCTACAATAAAACCTTAATAAAACTTGGTGGTGGCTAGTTGGTTTAAAAATGTTACTTGGGTGTCTGCGTCTCTTCTGGAAAAAATCTGTATTAATTATGTTGCTGCATCATTTTGTCTCGACAAAGATTTACACGAACTTTTTACTGAAATATATAACTCATGAGACTTTTCTCCTTTATTTTGGAGAGTTGGTAAAAAAAAAATGAAAATTGCTGTTCAAGTAAAATCAATAAATATAAAAAAATAAATGAAAAAATAAATAAAAAAAAAAACTCCTCAATTAATTTGTAAATACAACCTAAAATACAACATGAATGCGAGGAAGGCACCAACCACCTTATGGTGGATTAAGTAACGTTTTTAAAAGCTGTAAACAAAAATAATTAATAATTATCATACTTTGTAATAGGTGCATGTCATTGGTAGGGACACAACTGATCTAGGAAAAATAGCATTTTGATAAAATGAGCCTTAAAACGAACCCTAAGCCTTATTTTGTACTATCCCAATATTATAAGAAAACAAAGGTTTTGAAAAAAAACTTCATTAAATCTTATGCCCCGTGGCGTTTACGTCGTTTTGGCGGTTATGTGGTAGTAGAATCAGCTAATTGCATTGCTAGCAACAATTCCTCATACTGGAAATAATAAAAATTGTAAAAATTACGGCCGTACGAGCGATTGTTCCTCTTGCCCCATATGCCCCACCTTCTCCTACAGCTTAAAAAAAGTTTTTTTTACTTTTAATTGAAATGTTTAGCCTTGTAACTGCTCAATATTTGGATATTTTTGACTGGTTTTGGGGTAGAACACACACAGAACAACAGAAATAGTACATCGTTTTCCAAATTTCAAACTTCTAAGTGCTCTAAAAACTGCTGTCCCTATTCAGACTGTAGTCCCGATTCGTCCCAGTTGACGGTCCAACGTCCATATTTCAAAATCAGCAAACTTTAAAATAGTCCAGAAAAAAATGCTACAAATCATTTGAGTTACAAAAAATTGCAAAGGACTTATAAATAATTAGGTATTTTCAAATTTGAAACTAATGATTTTTTCGTAAATGACTGCCTAAATGTCAGTGTTTCACATAATAACCCACAGTCAATAGGTTAGTTTACCAATTTTTAAGTTCCGTTAAATGCGCTGTTTCGGAATTATGTTACTTGTGAAAATTCTCCCACAAGTTGTCAACAAAGGGCCACGCTTGCCCAATATGCGCAAGATTGCAGGGGAGAATGGGGAGACTTGATCCCAAGCCTGTATTTCGTCAGCATGTGGGTAAAGCAATTAGCTTTGTTCTAGAAAGTTGTGCGAAATTGACTAAAACTCAATGTAGAAAACAAAGAAAAAAAATAAAAAATGTTTGGATTGAGTTACACACATTTTTCGAAGAAGTGCTGCAAAAAACATCCAAGAGATCTTTTTTCTTTGTTATGATAAGTATAGAAAACACTCAAAAATTATTCAAAAAAATATTTTTATACATGAATTGTATGATAAACATATCAACTCTGAAACCCTTACGCATTTGACGTTAAATTTATCGTCATACTATTTTTACAATCAATTGTTTAAAAAAGTGCGTTTAGGGAGACTAGATCCCTGCATTTTTACAGTCACTGGAATCAGCCTCAAGATTAAATAATTTGGCTAGGTTTTCGTACATAGTTTCCTTCAGTATAGTTGTACATAACTAACTGCAGTTTGAACCATTTTTCAAAAGTTTTGTAAACAAAAAATACCAGCTTTTGTAAACATGCTCAATTTTGGTCTAAAAAGGAAAATTTTAAGTTTTTAAATATTTTACATGCTAAACTTGTTATATTTTGAACACAAACGTACAGTTTTAATGTGAAATTGGTGTATCTTATAGAAAATTAAAAGTTTGGAATAATAAGAAACATTTTGCTTAAGATTTCTTCAAAATGTTGAAAGGGGGATCAAATTACCCCCAACATTTTGAAAATGCCGGTTTAAAATATTTTTATAAAACGCTTGGCATTATTCTAAGAGTTTATCTGATGAAATACCCTTATCAGCCAAACATAGTTGAATGTTTAAGCTATCAATTCATGCAAAAAGATCAAAGTTTTGTGAGAAATTGACAGAGTTATGTGCGATACAAAAAAAGGGGATCAAGTCTCCCCACTCTCCCCTACAGTGCTATTTGTATAGTAAGAAATTAGTCAGAAAACGCTTCCAGGACTAGGCGATTTTACAGCAACGTGCCTCAAGTTGGAGGGCTTTCTGGAGCATTTATTTCCTGCTTGATGTTTGATTTGCAACGTACGCTTTTTATTTTCTTGTTTGTAATATACAAACTGTTTACTCTTATTGGAGGGTAATTTGGGCCCGTTTGTAGGTTGACAAGTTGTGCATTTGTTCACATTTATCTCCAACCCCAGCTCTGCTTTTGGCTGTACGAGTTCAGAGTCGTTTTCTCGACGGATCACTCTTCGAGTTGGAGCCGCATAGTGCAGTTAGGAAAACTTTTGAAGAATGTATCGTTCGCATCATTCAAGATCGATGTTTAGTGAATTCCGTCCGCGAAGAAGTTGTTACGAGAGGTAGTTATAATTTGATGTTTTTAAGGGGATTTTTTTTTAAATTTTATTGGTTCAGATCGCACAGACTGCTCCAAGATGACGACTTGGACGAATACTTGGTTCCACCGACGGTATGGACACTATACGAGAATAAGTTCAAGCCTTCCGATGCGTACGATTCGGAGGAAAATCTCCTGTTGGCTGAAGTTACGGAGGCAAAGCAAGGATCACCGCTGACGGTGGACAACTATAAACCGAGGCTGGAGTTGTTGAACCAAATCGAAGATGTACACGTGAACTATGAGTTCCAGGATTGCTTCGTAGTTGGACCTACCTTGACACCCAGGCCAGATCTAGTTGATCGAGATGTTGGAGGTTTCAAGTGCCAAATTCCAGTATGGAGGAAATGTTTGCTTGGTTGGGAGGATTCGAGAATAATGGGATTTTTTTTTTCTTCAGACGTATCAGTTGTCCAAATTTTTAGCTGCAATAAAGGAAGACGTTGGGGTGCGGTTCAGCATCGAAGAATACTCGGATGAAACTAGAAAGGTCACAGGAACCGTGGACAAAGTGCACAGGGAATGTGTTACGATTTTTACAGAAAAGGCACTTCCGTGCCACAGGGTGATCAAACTTGAGTTTCTTGCCGAGAGAACTACGTTTAAAATGGAGTATCGAGCACTTGAGAATCTACAGCAGAGCGTTATCGAGAAGGTGTTTAATACGAAGAAGTCCGGATTTTTTAGAAAAGATGTGCTCGGTTTGAGTTCTAGATGATAAAAGGGAAAGATTTATTCAACCTCACAGCGAAGTCGTTTCAGAACGTTACGCTCTACGTTTGACATTTGCGTTCTAATTTAGTACAACGAACGAGGGGTGTACATAACAACTCCTCCCTCTTTTAGCAAGAAAGATTTCTAATGAATACAATTCAATTTAGTTAATTTATCTGAACGAATTTGTTTTTTTTTTCCTAATTCTCTGATATCACTTTTAATGATTATTTAATTTAAAAAAAATCCTAGTCTTCTGAATTCACTAATTATATTGATAATTCAAATCATGAATCGGCTTTCTGAGCCTTTTTGATCTACGTGGATACTCTTCAGGCAATTCTGCCGTAAGCGCACTTCTTTTTCTTCTTTTTCCTCCAGCCATCACCGGAAATCCTCGAAATTCTTCTTCCGAACTAATATCTGCTGCAGCCGTACAAACTGCTTCCTCCTCGCCCTCGTATTCGCCGTGCACCACCGGAAACAGGTGCACATTCGGGCGCTCCTTACGCTCGTGATGGGGTTTAAGCTGCATCTTGTGGGCCATCACCCGAGCGCTTCCAACCGACACCTGGAATAAGTTTTTGGAAAATTGTTTTAGAAAATGTGCTCTAATCCATTTGTTTGGGATATGCGCATTATGGTTTTTGTACCATACAACATCCCCTGGAATCAGATCTTTTAAAAAGTCATTAGAAACTTCCACATCCCTAAGACAATCATCTAGGTTTTCATCAGGCGAGGATTGTTGCTTGAGAAGATGCTGCTTATAATTGTTTTTGGGATTAAGTAAATCAAGCAAAGTTTTAGGTTTATAATTGAACACCTTTTCCGCAGGAAGTTGCCCGGTACTAGAAACTACATTGTTCCTATAATTCATCAAAAACAAACTAATCTGGTTCTCCAAATCAATCTCAGCCATTGCAGGTTCTAGTAAAAACTTCTTTAAAACATCCTTCGCAGTTCTCACCAGCCTTTCAGCTTGGCCATTACTAGATGGATTATATGGTGGACTTTTCAACACCTTAATGCCCTGTTTTTCAAGAAATGAAACAAATGCATGAGAATTAAATGGAGGACCGCCGTCCGATACCAAAACATCTGGTAACCCAAATCTTGCAAAATATGCAACCAATTTCTGCAATACTTTGGCACAATCCGTACCTTTCTTCATCCACTCAATCTCTAACCACTTTGTGTTTGAATCCACAATTAAAAGAAAATTGCTATGAGAAAAATGGAAAAAATCAATATGTATCCTACTAAATGGTCTTGTTGTTGGAGTCCACTGAGACAAAATTTTTGGTTTTGGCACCACTGCCATGCTAGCGCATACATCACAAGTTGAGACAAAGCTTTCAATATCTTTGTTTATACCAAACCAATAGACATGTTTTCGTGCTAACTGTTTCATTTTCACTATCCCTGCGTGATTGGCATGCAAAAGTGTCAAAATTCCGCTTTGCATTAAACGTGGTATAACCACCCTGTCCTGGTACAAAACGCACCCTTCAACTACTTCCAAATCTTTCTGATTTGCAAAAACGTCCATTAAGCGTTTGTCAAACTTAAGCGGCCAACCATCACGCAGATAGTTAATAATTTGTTGTAAATAAACGTCGTCCTTTGTCACCTTCGCAACCATAACATAATCTATTGGCAATGTGTTACTGAAATTTATGCTCCGAACAAAATCTTGATCTAACTCAGCAGGCACCGCCTGCTCCAATGGAAATCGCGAACAAAAATCCGCATTTCCCATTTTCGCAGAAGGCCTGTATCTGAGCTCAAACTTGTAAATGGACAGCTCCAAAATATAGCGTTGAAGTCTCGTTACAAATATTGAGTTTTTGCCCTCCTTGCCGAAAATCCCCAGCAAGGGTTTGTGATCAGTGTAAGCAATAAACTCTTGTCCAAATAAATATTTATGAAATTTCTTAATAGTACAAACTAATGCCAAAGCTTCCAAATGCAGAATTGGATACTTTTTTTGTGCGTCATCTAAACTAAAAGAGGTAAAACTAATTGGTTTTTCAACCTTGTCAATTACATGAGCAATTACTCCTCCCAGACCATAGCCCGAGGCGTCAGACACCACAACAATTTCTTTATGGGGATCATAAAACTCCAAAATATTGGCTTTAATCAAAGATTGTTTACTTTCTTGAAATGCCGTGTCACAATCATGACTCCAGACAAATTTAACATTTTTCCTCAACAAATTGTAGAGATGATATAACTTGGAAGATAAATTAGGCACAAATCTGTTATAATAATTAATCAATCCCAAATAAGACTTTAGTTCATGTACATTTGTAGGCACTTTAGCTTTTGTATAGTTGAAATTTTGTCAGGGCTGGTCATTAAACCTTTCTCCCCAATAATATGTCCCAAATAATTTAATTCAGGCACAAAAATTTGCACTTTTCCCAATTTACTTTAATGTTTGCCTTCGCAAGTCTGTCCAAAACAATTAACAGCTTCTGACGACAATCATCAACATTCTCTCCTGCTATTAACACATCATCCAAGTAACAGAAAACATTTTCAATGCCACCCAATATTTGGTCCATGACAAATTGAAAAATTGACGCACTAGGAGAAGCCCCCTGTGGTAAACGGTTATATGTAAACAAACCTTTAATAGTATTAATAACCATAAATTTTCTGGACCTCTCCGATAAAGCAAGTTGAGTATAAGCTCCTCCAAATCCAAACAACAAAAAACCTTGCAATTTGCCAATTTAGCAAATAAATCACATGCAACCGGCAAAGGATAGGAATTTGGAACCAACACCTTGTTGATTGAGACCCTGCAGTCAATCACCAATCTAATCTGATTATCTTTTTTCATTACAACAATAACAGGAGACGCCCAGTCACTCGACTTTACCGGAGTTATCACATTTTGTTTCTCCAATCGATCTAAATAAATTAAAACTTTCTCCCTTAACCTGTAAGGTACGTCATAAGCCTTTTTAAAAATGGGCACATCACTCCTCAAAACCAATTCAGCTTCAAAACCTTTAATAGGAGTAGAAAAATCCTTAATGAAAACCTCACCATAATCATTTTTAATTTCCTCAATCAATTCTTCACGTTTTGGTGTAGTTAAACTATTGACTTGTTCATCAACAATCAAATTGCTAGAAAAAAAAATTGCCTCCATTGAGAGAAGAAAATATCCATCCAGTTCCTGCCAAAAAGTGGAATAAATTTAAAGTTTGAATTCAAAATAAGAAGCTTCAAAACATGTCTAGAACCATTGAGCTCAACTAACACATCTGTTTCTCCCTCAATTTCCAGCTTGTTTCCGTTCACCACCAAAAGTTGCTTATCACATTGTTTCAAAGGTTTGTCAAAAAGAGTAAAATATTGGCTCTTGCCCATCACAGTAACCGTAGAACCACAATCTACTTCCATCGACACCAAAATATCATCAAGTTTGACATTCATCAAACATGGCTCACTAATCTTATTAATGGACTCCACACACATACACTGCAATTCACCTGAGTTCCATTCGAGTAACTATCATCGCTGTCACTTCCAGCCATGTCGCCAGCTGTTGTCAATCGACCCATCATGTCCGTGAGCTGCTTCTCTGAACTGGTTCCAGGTTTCGCTAGATCTACAAATTTGACCACATCACGCTTCAAATTCTTGAGAGTAAAACACTTGCGTTTCACATGGCCAGGAACCCCGCAATATTCACAGACTACCACAGATTCCTCTTCTAACTCTGGCTGAGAACCTTGCCCATATCTACTGTTTGATTCATTATTTCTAAAATTTTTGTTATTGTAACGGTTCGGTTGTTGATTGTTTCTGTTGTTGTTGTTTGTGTGATTGGCATTGCGATTATTGTATTGTGTGTTGTATCTGCCAGAATAGCGATGATTTTGATTACGATGATAAAAATTGTTCGCATCACGTCTGTAGTTATTATTATTGTTGTTATTTTGTGACTGTGAGTTTTGCCTAATGTACGGACGAAAACCTAATCTCTCATGCACCGATCTACGAAAGTTGTTCACTTGCCCAGAAGAACGAAAATTATGTTGTTGTGGAGAATATTGATCGATAAACCCGACAGGAAGATTATAATAATTGAAGTTGTTGTTGTTATTGTTCAATGCATGCGCGTTATCCCTGGCTATATTCCACGTCGTAATTAGTTTATCCATTTTATCTAACGTTAAACCTTCCTCCTTCAACAACATTTCCTTCAACCGATCATCCCTTAAGCCCGCCAAAATGCGGTCTTGGATGGCCACATCACGAAAGGCACCGAAACCACAAAAATCCGCCTGCAGCTTGACGGCCTGTACAAATTCTTCTGCCGTTTCGTCAGGCTGCTGATTACGCAGACTCAACCGGAATCTTTGAACAAGGTCAGGTTCTACCCTATCTAGCTTCAATTTAAGTTTGGCTTCAATATCGTTGAAGGTTGCATTGGCCAAATCCTTCTCATTATAAATCGTTTTAAGTTGAGTAAATAGATAAGGACCGCATAAATTCATAAAGTGAGCTTTTTGTTTTTTAGAATCTGTCACGTCATTACCGTCGAATGTATATTTCAGACGGCAAATCCAGTCCGAAAACGAAGAACCCTTGCGGAACGGCTCGATGGATGAAACCATGCCTCCTTGGCTCATTTCAACAAACTTCAATCAATAGTTTTTAAAAAAATAAAAAAAAGCACAAGGAGACCTATTAGTCTGGCTCAAAATCAATATATATAAAGGTTTGAAGTGACTCACCCACACAGCGGCAACTTAACCTCAAAAAATCAGCGCTTCCAGGTACTGCAACACGTGGCTCGTTCCCCGCTCACCCGTAGCGACAGAAATTACCAGCCGGTCACCTATCAGCTTCCGACAACGTCGAAATCACTTGGTTCTGTTCCGAAATCACCGGAAGGACAATCCACCGCCTCGTTGATGATTCCCGACACGTCACAAAAGGCAGAACACACCGCCCGGCCAGAAAACACCAAAATGTCCGGCTCCTCGGATCGACCCTGTTAAAACAAAAGATTACACTCTTATTACTCTTCAAACAAAGATATTAGACCTGCCGTAAACAGGCAGTCGTTAAAAATTAATTATTGTTATAGTTTCAATAATAAAAAAGAGGTTCTACACCACGAACACTGCACTTTTTTTTTGCTTAACCGTCTACAGAAAACTCCAAAAAAAACCACTTTTTCCACGCTCCGCGTCAGGGAAAGAAAACAAAATGGCTTCTCTTTTGTCTGCCCCTCGTGCGATTCCTTTTGTTCTTTCCTTCGTCAACTTGCTGCTTACCGACGTGTTCACACGGACAATTCTGTATTTTCTGGACAAATCGATTATCACCGACTGTCTTTTCACACGGACCAAATCCGTAGTCTTCCGGGACAATCGATTATCACCGACTGCCTTTTTCACACGAAACAAAAATTCCGCTGCTTCACGGGCCAATCAGTTATCACCGATTTCCCGGTAACCAAAGAAAAACTTCTCCCAAATTTTCCTCCAACCGATGCGCTTGCCTACACCGATTTCCACCGAGGAAAACTGAGAAAACTCTTTTTCCTCGTCGCCAATTAATACGAAGAAGTCCGGATTTTTTAGAAAAGATGTGCTCGGTTTGAGTTCTAGATGATAAAAGGGAAAGATTTATTCAACCTCACAGCGAAGTCGTTTCAGAACGTTACGCTCTACGTTTGACATTTGCGTTCTAATTTAGTACAACGAACGAGGGGTGTACATAACAGTGTTTTTTGCTAATTCTTATACCGGGAACGAATCGCTTGATTTTTCCAGGTAATGGTCAATTCTGCATTAGTAACGATTTAAAACGTTTATTTAATTTATGTTTTAGCTTTGAATGGTTCCGTGAAAGTATCGCTTCAAACGTGGAACAAGTACAGGCCATTCGGAACATTGTCAATCAAACTTCTTTCCCGGCGCCCTACGTTCTGTTTGGTCCACCCGGAACGGGCAAGACATCCACACTGGTAGAGGCCATCGGTCAGATCTACAAACTTCGACCCGCGGCGAATGTTCTCGCAGTGGCAACGTCGAATTCGGCCGCCAACGAGCTTACCAGCCGACTGCTGGAAATCATTCCCGGAAAAGATATCTTTCGCTTCTTTGCCAGGTCCTGTGCGCGCAAAAAGAAAGACATCGCGCAGGATGTTTTGTTTGTGTCAAATCTAAACCGCTGGCATATCGGTATGGACAGCAAGGAGTTTTACGAGGACATTCGTCCGTGTCGAGTGGTTCTTTGTACCGCATCTACCGCAGGTCGACTCGTTGGTTCGGATATTCCCAAGAACCACTTCAGCTACATCTTTATCGATGAATGTGGAAGCGCCAAAGAGGTTTCCAGCCTGGTCCCGATAATCGGCATTGGTGTCCACGGCAGTGAAATTACAGCCAGTATCGTCCTGGCAGGGGATCCGAAGCAACTTGGGCCGGTTATTCCGTACGACTATCTCAACGATACAACCCACAGCGTGTCTCTACTGGAGCGTATCGCGGACAATGGATTGTACGCAAAGGAGTATGATCCGCAGGTCATAACGCAACTCAGGGATAACTTCCGATCCCATCCAGCTTTGTTGGAGTTCCCGAATCTTACGTTTTACGACGGTCAACTTCGGGCGAAAGCTTCTCCCGAAAAGTCTCACTGGGCGGTGGGTTGGGATCGTCTGCCGAATCGTACCTTCCCGTTGATCTTCCACTCCGTCGTTGGCCAGACCATGCAGCATAAGAATTCATCCAGCATGTATAACGAGCTGGAAGCCGATCAAGTATTAACGTACGTGGAGATAATCGTCAAGAACGGAATTTGTGGAAAGCAAGTCCAGGAAGGTTCGATTGGAGTTATTACTCCGTACGCAAGCCAGGTTCGCCACATCAAAGAGCTTCTTGAAGATCACGATTTGGATGGAGTCGAAGTCGGTTCAACGGAGCAGTACCAGGGACGCGAAAAGCCCATCATGATCATGTCCATGGTTCGATCCCGCAGCAACAGTGCTGGGTTTCTGAACAACGCTAAACGGATAAATGTTTCCCTAACGAGGGCGCAAGCCCTCATGATTGTCGTTGGCGATCCGGAGACGCTGGAAAAGATCGATTACTGGAAGGATTTTATTCAGTATTGCCGAAAAAATGGTGCTTTT
This sequence comes from Culex quinquefasciatus, assembly GCF_015732765.1. NCBI lineage: Eukaryota > Metazoa > Arthropoda > Insecta > Diptera > Culicidae > Culex > Culex quinquefasciatus. Next base: position 14,219,417 of record NC_051862.1, read on the forward strand.
ATTCAGAGCATGGCGAATTGGCCGCTGACTTGGCGGGTAGCGCCATTTAGAGTGAAAAAACATAGCAAAAAAGCACCTAAGAAATCGGTTAAAACTCCGTTACACACTCAGCGATTTACTGAGCCTGAACTTGACGTTCAACTTAAAACTGCCGGAATTCAGTCTAGATTGCAAAATCTTGCAATAACTCATTCATTAGATGAACCAAAAGATGTATCGAAATTGCAGCAAAAATAATAAAAATTCAAGAAATCTGAGTTCGCGACAAAAAATGCCTTTTTTTATTAAGCTAAATGGGTAATTGAGACGAAAGAAAGTCAAAGTGAACGTTTCACCAAATTCTTTCTAAAAGTCCTCAAATAGTTCTAAATAAAACCACGTATTTTTGAATGGAAAATTTGTGCACGTTTTACTTGTGAGAAATAAAAAAAACGACGATAATCAATTTTCACATATCCATGGACGCAAGGATGCAACTCGCCACGTTTTCGCTCTCAGTAGGCGCCCTCTCTTATCAGCCGATTTTGGCGCCCGTCAAAATTCAAAATTTTCAGCCAATCCAAAGCCGGCGTCACCATCTCTCTCAGCGTTGCGCGTCTCTCTTGCTCTCGCTCTCCCCCACTCTAAAGTGGGTTTTCAGCTGATCATCGATTACTTCGATCGCGTCCCCATCAGTCTTTCATCAGCTTTGCTCCTTCGAACAGGGATTTTCCTGACGCGACAACACAATCAGTATTATTGTTTTGGCAGTTTTGTGTCGTGCTTTGTTGTTGTGTAGTTTTGCTATTAGTTTTGCCGGTCAAAATGGATTCTAATCCGGCGATCGGAACGGTGGTGGAAATGCTGACCAAGGTACTTGTTTCATTTTTCTAGCCTAAACAAGCTTTACTTTCATCGAATCAGTTGTGTTTACAAACAATAAACTTACATAAACATTGTGATTTTTTTTCCCTGTCTGCCACAGCTCAAACTGCAACCAGATAAGCCGGCTAGCAGTGTCCGGTCGGCGCCTGTCGATGGTGAGTCATTTGAAAAGTGCATGTTTGCACCTTTTTTGTTGTCACGTTCTATCAGTGATTTTGTGGACTGTAAATCGGGGATTCCCGTTTTTTTTCTGATTCAGGTGCAACACCGTTAAATATATGAATTAGACTTGCAGGAAATTGTTTTATATTTGTTTCTTATTTAATAAAAAAAAAACCTTTTTCTGAAGTAGCTACTTCAAGATAAGCAACTTACACTGCTATATGACATCACTGAGCAGTTAAACTACAGAAGGTAGTAAAAAACTGAGAAATCTTCAATTTCTGCTTATACAAAAGCACAAAGGGTAATAAAACTGTACCTGCTTTTAGTTGATTAACTTTTATTAGAAAAAAAGTTATTGATTCTAAAAATGGTAAAATCGATCAGGCACAGCCAGCGATGGAATAATCATCATCAAAAGAAAATCATAGGACGTTCATCAAGAGAAAAAATCCGAAGGGAGCATGGCTCTCCTCTCTCGCGCACGAAAGATCGGTAAAAGGAATCTAAAAAAATCATCATCTTGATTATTCGGCGGAACATCTCATTCACTAATACACTTGCAAGTGTAACGTCACACGTCGAAAAACGACCTGTCACATTTTGTAGATGGGCAATGTGCGTAAACAAAGTGAAATAAATGTGTTTAAGTGGTGCTGACAAGGAAATTCACAAAAAATCATCAGCAGATTGATTTTCTTGAAGAAATTCGGGAGCGATTTTCTTTTGCGTGATTTGCCTCCTCTCTCTTTCGCGGGTGAAGAAAGTTCGCTAGCGAAATTGATTTTTTTGCGATTATTCCATCCCTGGTATTTATGAATTTTCATCTAACTATCCCCCCTCTATTACTCGATCCATAAACTCTTTTTCCCATTTTGAAATGTTATGTAAATTTCGAAAGGTAAACTTTGAAAAATATTTGCAACGGCCTTTCAATGTTTTGATAAAATGTGCCGTTTTCATGTTAGGCTGTAACAAATATTTTGCAAAGATTTTTTTCTCCAAAAAACTTAAAAATAACATAATAATAATAAATTCCTTTAGATTTAACCAATTGGGATGTTTCACCATTAATTTTGTTGCATTTTAAATGCCTTTCAGATGCATTTTGAATATTTAAATTTAATTGAACTTTGCAGTCTTTTTATTTTTTTTTTTTTCTTTTTTTGAACCTTCAAACTTTGTGTTCCGATTTTCCTGATCTAGATAGCTCATATTTGGCCTAGATGCTAGTTTTATATGTACAAACGACCCCTGAAAATTGGCAGATTGGTCCCATACAAAGGGGTGTGCCCTAGGTATTTTATATATTTGTGAACATACTTTTTTGTTAATCATCATTTGTTTAAGGATTTTTTGGCCTTTCTGGCATTTGTTTTTTTTTTAAATAATTTTGTGACAAAAAGTGATTTAAAAAAATAACAACAACAGATTCCCTGTGTAATTTTTTCGGTCTAGTCCTAATTTATACCAACCACTTTGCTGAAGACACCAAATCGATAAGAAAAATCCTTCAAAAGATTCAGATTGAGGTACCAAAAAGTTTCAGCCAGATTGAAAAATTCAAAAGAAATCGGATGGTCAAATTTTGGGGAAATGCTTATTGAGGCTTGAAAGATAAGATTGGGTTTTGAAGAGCGATGTTATAAATGCTGTAACATTTTTCAGAATGGACTAATCTCTTCACACTCTTCAGCCAATTTGTTCCCTGGAACTCGAACTAATATCTCATGAACTTTTGTTAGTTAACAACCAAGCATGCTGATAGTGTCTCTGGAAGTTTTTAGAGAAATGGGAGATTGATTGGCGATGTTATAAATTCATCATCATTTTTCAGAACGCTTTGATGTTGTTGGGACCATGAAAACAACAGCAGATCTGGGCTCACTGATCGCAGCTGGATCTGCCATCATGTAGATGCTTTAGACTCTGCTTCATTCGTCTATTGTATATTTTGTACATTTTAGTTTGTTTGTCCGTAATAAATATATTTTAATCTGTGGCAAAACATGTATTTATTCGCGGTCCGACTAGAATGCAACAGATGTCTTCGGCAAAGTTTTGCTATGGAAAACCATCTTTAATTTTAAGACCACGTGGTTTTTTCACGAGCCCTAATTAAGAAGTTATTTTTTCATTATTATCCTAAGTGAGAAAGGCAAACTGGTGTGAATCGGAATTGTAGTAGGGTATTTGTCCCTATTTTGGGCCTACTAAGCAGAGCGCACTTTTAATTTGATTTATTCTCAAAGACTGCTATTGGCAGCGTAGTTTGTAATACATGAATAAGTTGGATTTTTAATGCTTAAGCTTGTACATTATCAACATTTTGATAAAAATACCTTATATCGCTGTAAAAGCACGAAAAACTATAACACTTTTTGCCCCTATTTTGAGGATGTTGCTCCTAGCATACGACCTTCTTTGTGCATATTTTCGGCCTACTTTCTGATTGGTTGAAATCTCGAAGCACGTGGCGAACTTTTTTGACGTACGGTTCAGCCCCAGCTCGTACAGTACAGCCGCACAAATTCGGTCGACAAATATGCTAAATCATTGTGATGTTTTAAGCCACAAGTAAACATTAGAAAGATTGATTTCACTTGCATTACGTGCATAATTAGCTTGGACATGATTTATATCATTCTTTACGAGTTTAAAACATAATTAAACAATTGTTGCGTAGCCAAACAACAAGCTCGTAATATGCAAGAAAGATAGTAAAATTCGAGAAGCGCACACACACTGGCACAGTTTGTAGAATTCACAAATGTACCGAAAATATATCCATTTCTCTCCGATATGGACGAAGCAACTTCAATCAATTATTTTATTGATTTGGTGGCAGTTTAGTGATTGTTTTTGCAATGGGATTGTGCAACCCACCAATAAAAACACATTGCCGGTGGTTGGAGATTCGGGGGACGGCTCTCATTCATGTTCTGAGCGATGAAAACCGTGACGCTGAGTGTCAACAAGCGGTAAGCAAAAGTGGTGAATATTTTGGACCTAATGGGCACCTAGCGATTTGCCAAGAAAAATGTGAAGAGTGATATATTTTTTGCTTTATTTCTAATTTAGGAGGAAAAAGTGAATGATCCTTGCCCACCATAATCAAGATAATGACTGCATGTAGCATTCTCAAGTGGCAGATCCCTGCCAGATTTGGTGAAATGCTCAATTTCGTTGAATTGAGTTTGGTAGACCCAAAATACGTACTAAGCCCAAAATAGGGACAAATACCCTAATTCTTAACGGTGCACATCAAACAGAGCTTTTGCACCCAGATTTTTGTTACAGACATTTTAGTATCTTCAAAATTACGGGTACTATCGAAATATTTTTTATTCATCCCCTAAAGTACTGCCCACAAAGTAATTTACAACAAAGTTTGACTATTTTTACAATCACATTGTTGCAGGATTGGGTCCGTAAATTTGACAATTTTGGAATAAGAAGACAACAACTTCCTTCGTTGCTGTGCACCCTTAACGGTACACATCAACCATCGCTTTTGCACCCAGATTTCTGTTACAGACATTTTAGTATCTTCAAAAATACGGGAACTATCGATATGATTTTTTATTCATCCCCTAAATTACAGTCTTCAAAGTTATTCACAATAAAGTTTGACCATTTTGACAATCAGATTCTTTCAGGATTGGGTCCGTAAGTTTGACAAATTTGGAATAAGAAGACAACAACTTCTTCGGTTGCTGTGCACCCTTAAAATTAAAAATGTCAATATCGTCTTTTTTGACTCGTCTATTTCAGTTCCTACGACCAAACCCGCAAAGACCAAGAAGCAGCCCAAACCCCCAAAGAACAACAATCACAACCCCTCGACCAAACCCCCAAAGGTTAAGAAGCAGCCCCCACAGCCCAACCCCCAAACGAAAAACATTCACATTGAAGCCAGGATTGCGCGAAAGAAGAAAAATGCAACCGCCACCACCAGCAACGTCTCAGCCCAAACCAAACCATCGGAAAACGTGGCCCATCAAAAGTCCAACCGACGTCCCGGTACCAACACCATGGACGAATTCCTGTCCAAAAAGCACAAAAAATCCTCCAACCTGAAGCTCAAACGAAAGGCAACCGCCGTCCGCGTGGCAAAACCTCTCGGCGATTCAGTGCGTGTTTCCTGCGCGATCTGCCAGCTTCCGTTCGGGACGAAGCGCGAACTCCGGGCGCACCTGTCCGGCGACCACGGTGCCGTCTTTTCGCTCAAACCAATGCTGAACCTTCACGACCGGAACGGGCTGCTGAAGCGGCAGGTGTTCAAGGTTCAGCTGCAGCAGATTCCGCGCGCCGTGCCGATGTTCGAGGTTCAGATCACCAACGCGACCAACGTGGTGCTGGTGCTTCGGTCGGTGTTCGTGTTTGATGGAAACGAGTGTCTGCACTCGCTGTTTGGCGAAACGGTGCTCCGGATGGCCCCGGGGTACTGCTTCGAGGAGCAGGTCACGCTGGACGATTTGGTGCTGAGTGGGGCGCGGACCTACTCGCTGTTGATCGTGGCCACTCCGTGGGTGGAGGTAGAAGCAGACTTCCAGATCGTGGAACAGTTTCACTTCAGGGAGGCGGGTCAGAGTCGTGCTCGGCGGACCGAGATCAAGCTGGCCAAGCTGCCGGACTTTCCAGTGCCGGTGGCGGTTCGGTTTTTGTACAAGAACAAGTTTAAGAACCGGGGCGCTTTCACGCCGGCTCAGGCGGATCTCCTGGCGGAGATTGAGAGCTTTAAGGAGCCCAACTCGCTGAGCGGCGATCGGTACCATCGGCAGCTGACGCTGCTGAACCAAATCGAGGACGAGTACAAAATCCAAGAGTTTCGCAGCTACATCATCATGGAGCCGAAGCTGAAGAAGACCAAGTTTCCAAAGTATTTCACCATTTCTGTAAGCGATTCTAGTAAGTCTGCTTTTTTGGCATTCCCCTAATCAAGCATCCTAAATTCCAGATCGACCAGTTCAAGGCGCGTCCTTCGATGCTCAAGGAGGATGTGGTGGTGTTGCTGGCGATCGAAATTGGCGAACGCATGGAAACCTTCGAAGGCGTGGTGGAACGAATCGATTTCGAGGGCGTTCTCATGCTGTTCGAGCACGGGCTTCCGCTCGGTAATCCGGACGGCAACTTCCACAAGCTGGAGTTTATTCCGGATCGGAGTCCGTTCCAGCTGGAGTACCAGGCGTTGGAGCTGCTCGAAAGCAGGGCGATGCAGCAGCTGGCTTTCCCGAGCGACTTTGGCCGGAGCAAGCTGCCGGCGATTAAGGAGTGAGTTTTCAGAGGCAGATTGGTGATTATTGAATTTGATCTACCATCGACAAATTACGACTAACGACTGCAGATATATGAAAAAAGATTACGAAATTTACAAAAAAAAAAAATACAAAAGTTACAAAATTAAAAAAAAATTAAAAAATTACAAAATTTTGAGTAAATTTTATAAACTAGACAAATTTACTAAATTCACTAAATTTATAAAATTGATAAAATCTAAAAATATATATAAAATTTACAAAATTTACACATTTTAACCAAATTTACAAAATTATTAAATTTTAAAAAAATAACTAGATTTACTAAATTTACAAATTTTTTTAAATTTTAAAAATTTACTTAATTTACTAAATTTACTAAATTTACAAAATTAAAAAAATTGAAATTAACTAAATTAACTTAATTTACAAAATTTACAAAATTTACTAAATTTACTAATATTAGTAAATTTACTAAATTTACTAAATTTACAAAATGTACAAAATTTACAAAATTTACAAAATTTAAAAAAATTGGAAATTAACTAAATTTACTACATTTACTATATTTACTAAATTTACAAAATTTACAAAATTTAAAAAATTAGGAAATTAACTAAATTAACTAAGTTTACTAAATTTACTAAATTTACTAAGTTTACTAAATTTACTAAATTTACTAAATTTACTAAATTTACTGAATTTACTAAATTTACTAAATTTACTAAATTTACTAAATTTACTAAATTTACTGAATTTACTAAATTTACTTAATTTACTAAATTTATTAAATTTGCTAAATTTACTAAATTTACTAAATTTACTGAATTTGCTAAATTTACTAAATTTACCAATTTTGCCAAATTAACCAAATTTTACAAAATTTGAAGATTTTAAAATTTAAAAAAATCTAATTTCAAAATTTCTTATTTCAAAATTTCTGAATTTTAAATTTTGAAGTATCATAATTTTAAAATTTGGAATTTTACAAAATTTACAAGATTTACAAAGTTTACAAAATTGACAAATTTTACAAATTTATCATATTTCAAATTGAACCAATTTTGTCAAATTTACCTAATTTACAAAATTTACCAATTATGTCAAATCCACATTATGTACAAAATTTACAGAATTAAAAAAAAAACAAAATGTACCAAATTTACCAAATTTAAAAAAAAAAACTTGAAAGATTTACAAAATTAACCAAATTAAGCATTGTTTCCAAATTTACAAAATTCTCAAAAATTTACAAAAATTACCAAATTTACAAAAAAAAAATTTTATAAGATTCCCAAAATTTATAAAACTTACAAAATTTCAAGATAATAAAATTCCAAATATCAAAATTTCGTAATTTTAAAATTTAAAAATTTCATAAATTTACAAAATTTATAAATAAGCAAAAACAGTTTTGCAAAATTTACCTAATTTACAAAATTCACAAAATTTAAAAAAAATTACCAAATTTACCCCATTTACAGAATTTACCAAATTAACCAAATTTACCTAATTTACCAAATTTAACTATTGTTCTAAATTTACCAAATTTATAGAATTCACCAAATTTAACGGTAAATTTACCTAATTTACAAAATGAAAAAAACACACAGAATTTAAAACATGCACCAATTTTTACAGAATTTATCGAATTCACCAAATTTACCAATTTTGCCATTTTTACCCAAATGTATTCGATTCAATGCAAAAATGTAAAACAATTTGAAGTAAAGAAATGAATGTGAACAGTTAATAATAAAACAAAAAATATAGCAAACCCCTCCCCCTAAAGTGTCCACGTGGTTTATTGATGGTCCCTAACTTACAAAATTCACAAAATTTGCCCAATTTGCAAAATTCACAAAATTTACCAAATTTTAAAAAATGCAAAATTCACTAATTTTACCTTGCATTTTACCAAATTTATCTTGAAATTTATTAAATTCACCAAATTTACCAAATTCGCCAAATTTAACAAATTGGCTAAATTAAAAAAATATAACATTTTCTTTAAATAACAAATTTAACAAATTTAAACAACTTACCAAATTTGCCGAATTTATCAAATTTACAAAATTGCTTTTAATTTTGTATCAAGGAAATTGCAAAACTTTGAACAAATACCTAGATCGAGATTATTTCTATGGTAATTTTTTCGATGACAAATTACGATCGAGTGCAATAATCGCCACGGATTTGTGCAGTTTGTCAGTTGTTAATTGTTCTCCTTCCAGATTCAAGTGGATTCGCCAGAACGTCGCCTCCAACGAGGAGCAAATGGCGGCCGTGCGGAACATCGTAAATCAGTCGTCCTTTCCGGCCCCCTACATCCTGTTTGGACCGCCCGGAACGGGCAAGACGTCCACGCTGGCCGAAGCGATCGGCCAAATCTATCACCAACGGCCCAAGGAGAACGTCCTGGTAGCGGCCACGTCCAACTTCGCCGCCAACGAGCTGACCAACCGGCTTCTGGGCGTTGTTCCGGACGATGCGATCTTTCGGTTCTTCTCCAAGTCGTGCACGCGCAAGGTGGACGAATTCGACAACGAAGTGTTGGAGGTGTCCAATTTGAACGGGAGGATCTACCAAAGGCTTTGCTACGAAGACATCTACCAGAGCCGGGTGGTGGTTTGTACCTTGGCGACGGCCGGCCGGTTGAACCAGGCCCGGATTGCCGCCAAGCATTTTTCTTATGTTTTTATCGACGAATGTGGCAGTGCCAAAGAGATTTCTGCACTGATTCCAATCGCTGGAATTGCCACGTTCGGTAGCGAGGTCACCGCGAGTGTCGTACTCGCGGGGGATCCGCGCCAGCTGGGACCGGTCATCATGTACGATTACCTGTCCCACAGCTCGCAAAGCAGGTCCATGTTGGACCGGTTGATTGACCACGGATTGTACGCGAAGAGCCCTGAGACGGGGGAGTACAACCGGCAAGTCATCACCCAACTTCGGGACAACTTCCGGTCCCACACTGCAATCTTGCAGTATTCGAACAAAACGTTCTACGAAGCACGACTTCGCGCCAAAGCCAGTCCGGAAGTGTCCGGCTGGGCACTCGGCTGGAGCGTACTGCCCAACCAGAACTTCCCAATCATTTTTCACCCTCTGGTCGGGAAGTCACTGCAGGACAAAAACTCCACCAGCCTGTACAACGAGGTTGAAGCGGACCAGGTCATGTGGTACATCCGCAAGATCCTCGCGGAAGGCATCAACGGGCGCGAGTTTAAGCAGACCGACATTGGCGTCATTTCGCCGTACGCCCTGCAGGTGGCCCATCTCAAGAGTCGCTTCCGCGAACCCAAGTGGGCCGACATCGAGATCGGTTCCGTCGAGCAGTACCAGGGCCGAGAGAAACCCATCATCATCGTGTCCACGGTACGAACGCGAACCAAGTGCGTTGGCTTCCTGTCGGACGTTAAACGACTCAACGTGACGCTGACGCGAGCCCAGGCGCTCATGATCATCGTCGGCGATCCATCGACGCTGGGAAACGACCCCCACTGGAAGGAGTTTATCAAGTATTGTCGCGTGAATCGGGCACTGGTGAAGCCCACGGAACCGGCGGTTGCTCCGGCGAATCAGGCCAATAAAAAGAAGCAGAAACCAAAGGAGAATCCGCCGAAGCAGGCAGCGAAGTAGAAGCCGAATGTGGTGAAGAAGGTGGCGTCCATTCCGGCGAAACCCGTTCCGGTGAATAACAATGCGAGAAAGATTGAAGAAGCGCTTTCTTCGTAGGGGAACTATACCCTTTCTCAGCCTATTTCTATTATCGGCCTATCAGCACTTTGATCATGAATTACAGCTTTCATAAAGTGTTTTTGACGGTTCCAAAGCGATAAATAGCTCAAACAAAAGTGAGCAAGCAACTCTCCATTGTTGATACATCTGAAAATGTTGATTTTATAGCGGAAAACGGCAAAAGTGATGAGAATTGGTCGAACGGCTTAGAGTGATTAAAATGGGCATATTTCCCCTACCTCTGGTTTAGGCAACAGCTGCATGCGATTGCAAACGTGGAGTTGTTGGAAAAATTCTAGAACGCGTCGTGAAAGTCACGTGTGTGTGAGTACCTGATGTGAGAGAATGCCTGTAAATTGTTTAATTGACTAGAAATCCAGAGCATAATATAAATGACGTTAAATGCAGCAACTTTTGATTTAAGGGGAAATCCGAAATTTCCACTCCTATTTATCTTTTCAGTTTTAAAGTGACTGGCGTTCATTTTTTTAACTGATGATCCCAAAATTCGAAATTATCAGAATTCGAAAATAAATCGTAAAATTCGTATTCTTGACGTGGACGGCCTTTTTTAACAATTAACAATTAAATTTCATATTTTTTTTTTTATTTCGAGCATTTAAAAACCAAAATATAAATTTATTTAATTTCTACAGAGTTTTAGGTTAATTTCTGAATATCCCTGACTCCGGCTCAAGGCAATTTCAAAAACACCCAAAAAGCGAAAAAAAATTGTTTATTGAACCTTGAACAGCATCTAATTCCAGCGTGCCTCTAATGTTGGCAGGTCAGAACTTTGACAATCAATTAAAGCTAATTAAAAGCGTTTTCAACTGAAATCGAGTGATAAATAGTTCAATAAGAAGTGAGCAAGCAAGTTTCTATCAAAAGTTTTGCAAAATTAGTTGTTTAAATAGTGAAAATCAGCAAATTGGATGGATTTAGGAGCGAGTGCAAAAATCTTCTCTTTTTAAATTAAAAAATATAAAGAAATATTTCATTTTTTTTGAGGACATTTTATCACAAATTTTGAATTTTGGGACCACAGATCGGAAAAAAACGTATAACTTTAGGAAAACATTTTTTTTCGTAAGTTCATATAGGCTCGCGTCATTTAAATTGTACAAACAGTAAAAATATACTGATAAGTCCAGCCCATAGCACTACTGCTCGGTTGGCACGCGTTCCATTAAAAAAAACTTTTTAAATAATCAATTATTTATCTTTCCGCAGCCGGCTGCCTAACATTAACAATTTTCAACCGATAAACAAAATGTTCATGGTCACAACCAGGGGGGCGACATCTATATCTCACTACAGGCAGCTCGCCCACAGCCAACACAAGCTGTCAACTTCGGCACAAGAACATAAGAAACTGTTCGTTACGGAGCCAAAACAAAGCAACTGCGCACTGTAAAAAAGTACAAAAACTGCAGGCATAAAATGTAAATAAAGTAATTATTGTTTTTATATAAAATTTTACCGCAATGTACGTTTACAAGTTAGTGTATGTTTTTGAAGTGATTTTTATAAATTTATTTGCAAAATAGCTACTAAAGTTGGGATTATTAAGCACACGTCGGGCCGATAACCTCATTTAAGTTGTGTTTTATCATATGAAACGTTTAACTTAACTACTGTGTAGTTTGACTGTTACTACAGTAATTCTTATAACAAAAAATGAATTATTAATAAAAACCCGATTTAATATCACCAGAGGTGAAATAGTGCCTTTCTTACAAAATGATGAAACTCCGAGAAATATATCGGAGCAATTATTTTTTCAGAAACATAATGATACCATCCAGTGAGAATTTTACCTTAAGCTTCGAATATTTTTAGGCTGAACCTTAAATGCCATTTTTTTTAATTTCAGAAGTACATTATTTGTCGCAAGATATTTAAATTTAATTAAGAAAAACATATTGGATTGACATTAAAAAAAAAATAAAGGGTACTCAGTCTTAATTATTAGTCTATGATTAACTTAAAAAAATATGTATCGCTATTGCACTTTGTCGATCAATTATGAGAAGCCAGAAAGAACACTTTCACGCGCAGCGTAAAACGCGCAAGCGTAAAAGCGCTGGCGTTGAAGATTCGACTTGACGACTTTTCGAGCGAGAACGAGCCGGGACTTCGAATTTGATGTTCAGTATATGATTTTGTATAAATCCAAAAATTTAATAGGAAAAAATAGGGTAAAAATAAGACGAAAAACACTAAAATTCCTATATCTCTGGAAATATATTTTGGAAAAGCTTCAAATTTTGGGCCCAAAAAGTTTATGGCGCATGTTTTCGAATGGCTTTTTGTTTGAAACTGAATTCTTTAAATTTGATAGTGTTATCTGTAAAATAGTCCAAAAAATACCTCTAAAAATGGCTTTGACCACATTTACTGGTCCAAAATTGTGAATCGAAAAATAAAATGTTCGTCTCCGACCCCACGGCTACAGATCTGACTTTTGAAAATTGTGGGTTTTACAAGCGGTTTTCCAGTGATGGAAGACACAAATTTTTATGAGCGGATACAGACATCGCTCATGTAGGGTATTTTAACCATTAGTGGACCCCCTAGTAGAGCCGATGCACATTTTTCACAAATTTTCAATATTTTAAGCACTTTTTCATAGCCCTTTGTACAAAACAATGAAATCTGAAGTCTTTTGAACAATTTTGACTATTTGTTTCATCAGTTATTTGTTTTTGAGCAGAAAAATAGCCATTTGAAAAAAAGTTTTTTGCCTTGTTATGGACCCCCTTTTCCTATAGTGGACCCGGGTCCATAATCCGATTGTGGACCCGGGTCCACTATAGGCAAACTGTTATTTTTATACCAAATTTAACCGATATTTGATGTTTTGATGCATGGTGTAGGTCTAATGATAGATATAATGAATAAAAGATGGATTTTGCTCACTTTTCATTATAAACAAATATGTTTTGTTAACAAATTTGGCTTTAAACAACAAAAAACCCAACAGACATTTAAAAACATTTATTTCCGAAAAAGATCAGAGAAAACGTTTCAAAAACCACTATTGTAATGTGCAGTGCATTACTTCAATAACATTATTTTCGGATTATTAGTAAATTAACCCGGCGTAAGTTCGAGGATGTAAACTAACAAACTGGTGATTAAAAAGTGACTGTTTATTAAAAAGTTTCGGTTACATTATATAGTTCCTTAAATTTAGTACAATCTTTCAATGCTCTCAATCAAGAGATTTCTCTCTTGTTCTAAACCTCTCTCCTGGACTTTTGTCCTTTTCTTCCATACGCGCATAGCTTGTCTATCTCGCTTACGCGGTGGTCTAGTTCGTTCTATGTTTTGTCCTCTCTATTCTGGTGGCGTCGTTCGCTCAATTTCTACTTTCTCTCTGCTTTGATCGATTAATCCGTTTGCTCGATCGTCCCTTTCACTCTTTACGTGCTACTTTGTATTCAGGTGCGCGAACATGCTTCGGATGTTTGTTCTCAAGCTCTGTGCGGACAATACCGTCTTTTCGTGTTTCTGATTCTAGGATCTGATAAACTTGCAGGATATATGGTTATGTCTTCGTTTGAATTTTAATCTTCTGATTTGTACTTCTGAAAAGGGTTTTCTGATGTTCCTAGAAGCCTTTCCTGTCGATAATGGTTTTCTTGGATTTCGTGTTTCTTACAGGAAATGTAATAAAATAAATCTTTCTTCTAAATTACCCGACACCGCTTGGGAATTTCTTGATTTTCGTGATTGTTTCGTCACAGGATGCGCGAGTAAGTTTTTTATAATAATTGAAACTCTTTCGGTTAATTTAACTTCAACTAAATCTGACACCGTCAGCTACACGGACCCCGTAAATCTACATCCGTAGGTTTACCACAAATATGAATTTAGTTGGAGTTGTTACATGAGTAAATTGTTCCTTATCCTTATGGGTATTGTTGAATATGTTTTCCTTACATTTATGTATTACTTGAAAGATGAAATTAATATAGAAAAAAATATGATTTATTTGCTTTTACTATATCTATGCTGAATACCTTCTTATTATTCCTTACCCCGTATTGCTTGGGGATCATTTATAAATTTTCGTTTTGCTTATCATCTTTCATTTCGATTTTCTTATTGCCATCATCATCTGATGCATTCCTTTGTTTACGCTTGACGTCGAGAACGGCTAATTTCACGACTGGTCTTGTCAAATACTTTCCTGATGCTGTTTTGATTCTAACCGATCTTACTATCCCGTCTTTTCCGGGTCTTGTGTCGGTTACCAAACATTTGATCCACTTTCCTTTGTTCTCTTCATCAGGAGTTATAGCAATATCTCCAACTTCAATTGGTTTCATTTCTTGATTCCATTTTGGTCTCTTTGTAAGACTGGGTAAATACTCTTTTATCCATCGGTTCCAGTAGTTATTCGCTAACTGGCTGGACCTTTTCCATTGCTCTCGTAGAGCTTCACCTTTTGAAACATCATTTAACATTGGTTCCATATCACCGGAACAATTTATCAGAAAGTGATATGGTGTTAAAACTTCGTCGTCTTCTGACTCCAGTGGAATATGAGTCAACGGTCTGCTATTTATGATATACTTAATTTCAGTGAGTAAGCCTCGTAGAACATCTTCTGGCATAGTTTCTTGCACCGATGCTAAAATACTTTTGACTTCTTTTACCATTCTTTCCCAAACACCTCCAAAATGAGGCGCTGAAGGTGGATTGAAGAACCATTCAATTCCTTCGCTTGCTAATCTCTGACGGATTCTTTTGATTTCATTATTTGCTCCAATGAAATTTGTTCCATTGTCACTGTACAATTGCATAATTCTACCTCGTCTTGATTGAACATTTTTCAAACAGATAAAAAGGCATCTGTACTCAGATTACGAGACAGATCCAAATAAACCGCTCTTGTTATTAGGCAAGTAAATACTACTCCCCAACGTTTTTCAACACGTCTCCCTATAGAGACATTTACTGGTCCAAAGTAATCTACTCCAGCATAAGTAAACGGTTTGACAAATGGAATTGTTCTGTATGACGGAAGCGCAGCCATTATGGGTGGCTGGGGTTGCGCCGATCTATTTTTGCATAATTGACATGCGTTCTTTACTTTCTTCATTGTTGCTCTAATGTCAATTATCCAGTACTTTTGTCTAACTGATGCTATTGACGCATCCAGTTTCAAATGGTAGAATTTCTCGTGGTAATATTTCAGTATGAGTTTACTAACATGGTGATCTTTCGGTAATATGATTGGAAACTTAGCTGCGTAGTTTAACACGTCAGCATTTTCCAATCTTCCTCTCGACCTCATCACTCCCTTTTCATCAAGGAACGGTGTGAGACCTCTAAGAGAACTATTTTTCTCGATTGGCAATTCAAATGTTAATGACTTCATTTCGCTCGGGAACTTATCCCACTGAGCCTTTTTAATCAGAACGATTTCAGCTTCACAGAAATCTTCTTTAAGCAATGTATTTTCGTAGGCCATATTCTTAGCTTTCGAAACGATCATTTTCATTATACCACCGATGGCTTGTTTCAAGCGACTCCAATCGGAACACAATTCTATTTGAATGTAACTGTAGTTTGGAATTTTGCATTCCCTTATGATATGAACTGGCTTCAATTCTTCATCTGTTTGAAAACGTTTTCCTTTTACAGACCAGTTTTCTTCTTGATACTTTAGGAAACATGGACCATGCATCCAAATGGATTCTTTTGTTACAACCTTCGTTGCTTCATCTGCTGGATTGTTGTTCGTGTCTACCCATCTCCATTGAGATATGGTTGTAGAATCGAGTATTTCACTAATTCGTAATCCTACGAATACATTATATGATCTAGCATCAGACTGTATCCAAGCTTGCACTGTCTTCGAATCAGACCAATATATGGTTCTGTCGATTTTCAATCTTAGTTCATTCATTATATTTTCCGCGATTCGAGTTCCTAATACTGCTGCTAATAATTCAAGACGTGGAATGGACAGCATCTTGTTGGGGGCAACATGTGCTTTTGCTGCTAATTGATTTACTTCAGTTTGTTGTCTTGGAAATTTAATATTTTTAGTAGCTAAAAGTCTAGTTATCCAATGGTTCCAGGAATCATTCAAATCTTCTGGAATTGATTCATCCCATTCTAACCCCAACTTCCACAACTCTTGCATAAATATTTTACCTTGAATTGTAATGTTTGAAATTAATCCCAATGGACCATATGCTCTCATAATCGTGGATAAAATATTTCTCTTCGTTGGATTGTGCGTTTTAAATTCTTCATCATCGTGTTGTAGACCAATTTCACAATGGTCATTCTTATCATGCGCTTCTTCAATTACGCTTTCTGTTTCCTCAATTCTTGCAATTAGAGGCTTCGACAAATTACTTCTTGGTAGGAATTCACCTTTCATTTTATTTATGGATGTTTCATGATGCTGCACTTCCTTGTGCAACGCAACTGCATGTCTCCCATTGGAGTTCTTATTGGAATTATTCCCAGATACTTTGCCATGCAAGACCCAGCCTAATCTGGTTCTGTTTGCGATGGGTTCATTGAATTTGCCTACTCTTGATTCTAATCCTTGAATAACGAACGAGTGTGGCAAGCCTATTAAAAGTTTTGGACATTCTTTTCCATAACCTTTCAAATTTGTATCCTTCAGATACGGATAACGTTTAATCATTTTGTCCTTATTTAAGGACTGTTCGGGTAGTGACATGCTGCTGATAGTACGCATTTTTCGTAACTCGTAAGTTTTTCCATAACATCCTTCGATACTAACTGTAATCTCTTGACTGTTCTCATCATTCTGTACGTTTCCATCAGTCCATGAAAGAGCTAATGGTTTCTTAGTGCCCTTTATGGCCAATTCTTGTCTTACATCGTCTAGCAACAAACTAGTAGATGAGCCGAGATCTAAAAGAGCTAAAACCCTAACTCTTTTATCTCCATTTGATAATACCACCGGCATGATTTGATAATACACACTACTATCATTCCTATCATGGTGGTTAACTTGATTTGCTGTATTTTCAGACTGTTTCTCCACGGTGGGAGTTTTCTCGGTTTCGTGAAGCAATGGATGGTGGTTTATCTTACAACCAGCGACACTGCATTTTCTAGGATTCTGGCAGTTCCTCGAAATATGGTTTGAGAAATTGCAACAAGCGAAACAAAGTCTATTTTGCTTCACACTTTCTATTCTTTTAGCGACATCCATTTTTGCGAAAACTGGACATTCAGCATTTCTATGGGTTGTTTCATTGCATGAGAAACACTTGTATCTTTTGTCTGATTTTATATCCAAATGAGCATTCAATTTTTCTCTTCTATTGAACCTTTCGCGGTTCCCTGGTTGGGAGTATTCTCCCGTCTTATACGACATCATCATGGTTGCCAATGACTTATGGTCCTTTAGCCATATCGAAAACGATTCTAAATCAGGCAATTTATTTTCTTCAAGCAAATTCGCTGCTTTCTCTTTTTCAAGCAGAGATTTCAGCCATTGCTGACGCAAATTGAATGGTAGTTTTGCTACCAGATCTTGTATCAACCTTTGATCCTTCAGGTAATCAGGTTGTTTCAGCAGTTTGATATTTGTAACTAAGTTCTCGATCGAAGTTACGAAATCAATCATTGATTGTGGGTGCTCCACACTTGGGTTTTTAAGACTGAGTGCATCTTTTAAGTATCCTTCATAGAGGAATCGAACGTTACCGAACTGTTCCTTTAAAGATTTCATAATTAGTGGAACATTTGTATGATCTGTCAACAGAGACTCTACGTGAAATAGGGCTTGTCCCTTCAAATGTTTTTCTAGGCGGTTCAGATTTTCCACATCACTGAAGCCTCCTTCTTTTGTAGTTGTTTCAAAGATACTCTGAAACCTGGGCCATACCTTATAAGACCCGTCGAAATCAGGCAAGTCCATGAGGGCTTGTCTGGTCACAATTTTGTTAAGTTGGAGGATTGCAGCCTCCCACTTGGATTATCAACTACCATTGCAGATTGATTTTCGAGTTGCTCATTTTTAACATTCAATGATGCTTTAAATGCATCCATCATTTCTTTTAAGGTTGCTACCTGATTGTTAGTACTCTTATTGGACATGTAACGGAATGCTTCCTTTTGTGCTTCCATCATTTCGATAATTGGATTTACACTTCCTCTGAGTTTTTCCGCGAGGGTCACGCATCTTGGACAAAACCATTCTTGTTTCTTGGGTGGATCTTTTGGAACATTTGCACAACTTTTGTGAAACCAATGTTGGCAATCGTCACAACCTATCATCTTATCCTTTTCATCAGCATCATTACAAAGCTGACAGTGACCATTCGTATTGCCACTAAACTTGAACAGTTTTGAAGCCATATTGCTTCTTTACACTCTTTTTGGTAAATTTGCGATTTTTTCCTAACTGATCACTTCTTACGGGCTAACGTTGTAGACTTACTACTTTTCTGCTGTAGCTCGTTGCGATGGTGATGCTGCGATGCTCGTTGCGCTGCTCGTTACGCTGCTCGTTGCGATGCTCGTTGCGTTGCTGATTCTGCTATGCTCGATGTGATGCTTCGATGTCGCGTTGTCCACAAGACGATAGATTTTCCTTCAGATTGATCTGCTTCGATTGACGATTCACTGATGAAACTTCTTGGCGCATGTAGGCTCGACCTGATGTCGAATGCGACCGGGCAATCTCTAATTGACCGGATTTCTTCGTTGTAACGTGCTCTTCCAGTGAACACGACAGTTGCTGATTATTGATATCCAACCGGACTTATTCGATGTCCGGACCAGGCACACTTATCCGCAATTCGGGTGTGACCGAACAGATTTGTCCGGATTTCGACGAGCGCACTTTTCCAACCGTATGTTGAAGGCGACCGATCGGCACGTGGCACTTGATCGGATTTTGATGAACACGAGTCAACCTAGACGTTGGTCGCGGCCGAAGGAAAGTGAACTACTTCTCACTTTTACACATGAGTCACTATTTTGTGAAAACTCGGCAAATTCCACAAACACTTGGTTCTTACTTTTGAACCATCACCAGTTTTGTACTTTTCCTCTCTGGAGCCACCATAAAATGTAATGTGCAGTGCATTACTTCAATAACATTATTTTCGGATTATTAGTAAATTAACCCGGCGTAAGTTCGAGGATGTAAACTAACAAACTGGTGATTAAAAAGTGACTGTTTATTAAAAAGTTTCGGTTACATTATATAGTTCCTTAAATTTAGTACAATCTTTCAATGCTCTCAATCAAGAGATTTCTCTCTTGTTCTAAACCTCTCTCCTGGACTTTTGTCCTTTTCTTCCATACGCGCATAGCTTGTCTATCTCGCTTACGCGGTGGTCTAGTTCGTTCTATGTTTTGTCCTCTCTATTCTGGTGGCGTCGTTCGCTCAATTTCTACTTTCTCTCTGCTTTGATCGATTAATCCGTTTGCTCGATCGTCCCTTTCACTCTTTACGTGCTACTTTGTATTCAGGTGCGCGAACATGCTTCGGATGTTTGTTCTCAAGCTCTGTGCGGACAATACCGTCTTTTCGTGTTTCTGATTCTAGGATCTGATAAACTTGCAGGATATATGGTTATGTCTTCGTTTGAATTTTAATCTTCTGATTTGTACTTCTGAAAAGGGTTTTCTGATGTTCCTAGAAGCCTTTCCTGTCGATAATGGTTTTCTTGGATTTCGTGTTTCTTACAGGAAATGTAATAAAATAAATCTTTCTTCTAAATTACCCGACACCGCTTGGGAATTTCTTGATTTTCGTGATTGTTTCGTCACAGGATGCGCGAGTAAGTTTTTTATAATAATTGAAACTCTTTCGGTTAATTTAACTTCAACTAAATCTGACACCGTCAGCTACAACTATAAACATAAAAATAATTAAAAAAAGTAATCTTGATGCAAAATTTTCCATATTAATTACATAAATGGTTGACCGAAACTAAATAATAGATTTGTTTACAGTTGCTGATAAAATCACGCATGTTTATTTAAAAAAATGTGTTGTTATTGATTTATTATTATAAAATATCATTTCAAACTGCATTTATGATGCTTCAGTTAAGTACAATCAACTATAGTTTTGATTAATTATAAATTTTTACGGCTTCAGCATTTTTGGTACTTTTAACATGAAAACAGCTATATTTATACTCATAATTGAAAAAATATGCGTTTAGGTTGATAACAACAAGCATTTATTGTATGTTTTAGAGAAACTTTTGCTTGAATACACAGTTTTCTTCATTTTTGAAGGTTAAATTAACAGGGGTCCACTTTTGGAAAAGTTTGGATTTCGTTGTCCTATATTGGACCCCCCTAATTTTTGCTCGAAAATGGCAGTTCTTCGCTTTATTTTAGTAAAGATCCTTAAACTTACATTATTTCGACTTGCTGAAATTAAATAATCAGTCAAAAATGATTGGATGGTTAATTCAATCATAAAATATAAATGCAGTTTTGTTGTGAAAACGCTAGTGGCCATGGCTGATTTCAGATGTCGAACTCAAAACACTTATTTTGGTGAAAAGGACAATTCAATGTCAGTCAACATTGTTTTAAATGATGCTGAACATGCCAAATAAAAGATTTGTAGACAACAACACGCTTGAAATTGTGATTTTATTGAATTTTTCATCAAAAACCCTTCAGAGGGTCCACTATAGGAAAGGGGTCCACTAATGGATAACGTACCCTATTTCAGAAAAGAGCTCTCCAAAATCAGACTTTGAGTTCCGGGTTTCGGGCCAAAATTCAATCGAAAGAGCACATCTAAACTTTCAATTTAGTAATAGGTTTTTTTTCCTGGGACGAATCCTCGCCGTGCACGATTTTTTTAAGATTTCTGAAAAAAGCGTTTTACCAAAAGCAAACCTTAAACCTTTCTTTTGTAAGAAAGGCAAAAATAAAATTGTTTTCAATGTGTGCAGTTTGCATTCGTAATCAATCTCAATCACCCAAGATGGCGGCCTTTAGCATCCCCCTGGTCACAACACTGCCACTCGTGAATACTGACCTAATACCCATCTACTAACCCCCTCAAAACTCATGTGATACTTTGTCGGAGATGCAGTCGATTGGGCGGTCTCTATCACTCAAGTATCGGACTAACAATTAACATTCCCATCCACTTCCCCGTGACCCTACCACTGGTCGTGGCCGGCGCCGGTATTGATCAGCACGATAGGGGCCTTTGAGAAGTTGCGAAGCGAGGAAAGATAGCACCCACTCATCTTCCACGGCTCGTGGATGTAACTTCTGGAGGTCCTGGTCAATAACGGAGTAGCAACTGCGGGTGGGCACCTATCACGGGGTTGGGCACAAGGTTGATCCGTAGCGCATTTGATTAATTTCCGTAAATATTTGGTAAATATCGTAAATATCGAGGTAAATATTATTTATCTGCACGATATTCGGAAGGAAATTTTGTTCAGTGTGGATAATGACAGTTCAGAACTGTCACTTGTTTGTTTCCTTCGTTTACAAACTGTCACCGCTCTAATAAATTTATTTTTCCAGCTTGAGGTATTTTTTTCCTGCGGAATTTCCGGTGTCCTACGAGGATTGCGTCAGCGGGACCAGAAACGACACTTCATTTACCCAATGGAGTGGCATCGGAAGTGGGTCGGAATTGGTTGACGACGGTAGGACCGTTGAGTACGTCATGATGGAGTTTCGTGTCGCCGGATCGAGTCTATAGATAAGACTCCCGCGACCTTGTCCAGTGCCAGCCGGTGGCGGTGTTTGTCCGCAGCGGGCAAGAGAATTTCATCGCGGGAAGTTACATGGGTTTAGTGGAGGCGATTCGAACGGATATTTCCGTGCCGCTGATTGATAGCGATACCGACGAGGAGAGTTGGAGGAAGCGCGGGCAGAGGTCACTGGAATGGACCGGGACGTTTGTGGAGCAGTGTCTGAAGGTGCATCCGGAGTCGGGAAAGCTAAAGGGTGCTTCCGTGTTGGGCCCGATCAGAAGAACCGACGCCGGAGGACGGTTGAAGGATGCCTTGCAGGACTCGCTTCGAAGGCTTCAATAGTGTCACGTTTAGGGTATCCTTGAAAAAAATCTCGTTTCCCCCACCCACAGATTCTGGAACTGCATCAACTCCGAGAAGCAAGACTTTGTCATCGTTCAATGCAAATGGTCAGATAAATGACAAGGAGGAGGAGGAGGAGCAGGAGGTGGAGGAGGAGATGAGTAGGGGGGGGGGGGTCAATATTGTTTTGTTCTCATCATATTTAACAATACAAAAAATAAAGCTGAAACCACAAATAAAAAGAAAATCCAATGCGACTTCGATGTTCGTCTCTCGTCAAACTCCAAGATAAGGAGTGAGGTGACCAAATTAGGTCAAACAAGTTTAAGACATGCATATGTAACAGCTAGATGTGTCTGCAGCGTAAACGCGTGCAGAAGTAATCGCCGGCAACTTTTCCTTGGCCTCGTCCCGGACGAGCTTGACACCGTCCCCGGTGGACATCTGCACCAGCTGCAACCCGGCCAGCTTCAGGAAGGTCGACTTTGTGTGCGCCACACAGGTACGAGCCAACAGCATGCAGCACCCCCTTCGGCGGATGAATTCCCAGGTTCTTGAACTTGTCCTTGAGCGGCATCGGCAGCACGACGGTCCAAACCGCCAATGTCCGAGTACTGTTCGGTGGGCCGTTCGTCCACCTCCATCGTCTTGACGCGGACGTCATACTCGGCTGGAAGTGTCTCCAGGATGAGGTACGAGTCCTTGTTCACGCTCACCAAATCGCCTTGCTTGAGCTTCTCCGGATCAACCAGGCCAATCACGGGCAAAAAATACTTCTGCCGTGTCGAAGTCTTAATGACGATGCGCTTGCCCTTCCGGTAGGAATCCAGCACCAACACCGCCCGTCGTACTCCGTCTCTTGCGGGTCCACGTACAGCAGCTCGACCGACTTGTCCTCCAGGGTTACCGCCATCTCGCTCGCTGGTGCGCACTAAGTTCAACACAAAACAATTGAAAATCTGGATTTACTACGACGAAGCTGCTGTCCCTGGAAATTGCCGGATGATAACGAAGCGCCAGCGAATCTCCCGGCTGGGAAGTGTATTAGAGACAGAATGATTTTTGCCTTCCTCACCTTACTGAGGAAAGGCTATAAAATCACTCGAAAAATGAACTTCTTAATTCGACCTCGTAGACCCACCTTCACGTATACATATCGACTCAGAATCATGTTCTGAGCAAATGTCTGTGTGGATGTGTGTAGGTGGGTGGACAAAAAAAAATGTCACTCGATTATCTCCGGACTGGATGAACGGATTTTGACCGTTTTGGTTTCATTCGATCCGTCTTGGGGTCCCATAGGTCTCTATTTAAAATCAGCAAGTTTAGTTAAGTACTTCAAAAGTTATGCTAAAAAAACGATTTTGGCGTATGTCCGGAAGATTGTAAAAAGGGTGGTTTTAGCAAGAAACCCTATCATGTTATACATTTTCAGAAAGGTATTAAAAAGACCTTTCCAATGAGCCCAAAACATTGAAGATCTGACTATCCTATCAAAAGTTATTAGCACTTAAGTGTTATTTATACACTTTTTGTAGGCCGGATCTCAGATATTTCAGTAAAAATGCTGTCCGGGTCCATCATGCGACCCATCGTTAGTTAGATAATCGAAAAACCTTTCAAATGAGCCTAAAACATCAAGGATCTGACAACCCTATCAAAAGTTATTAGCACTTATGTGTAATTTATACACTTTTTGGATGCCGGATCTCAGATATTTCAGTAAAAATGCTGTCCGGGTCCATCATGCGACCCATCGTTAGTTAGATAATTGAAAGACTTTTCAAATGAGCCTAAAACATCAAGGATCTGACAACCCTATCAAAACTTATTAGCACTTAAGTGTTATTTATACACTTTTTGGAGGCCGGATCTCAGATATTTCAGTAAAAATTATGTTCGGGTCCATCATGCGACCCATCGTTAGTTAGATAATCGAAAGACCTTTCAAATGAGCCTAAAACATCAAGGATCTGACAACCCTATCAAAAGTTATTAGCACTTAAGTGTTATTTATACACTTTTTGGAGGCCGGATCTGAGATATTGTGATAAAAATATTGTCTGAATCTTCCATGTAAACTTTCGTTGGATAGGTTTTTTTTTATCAGACCTTGCCGATGAGACAGAAAAATTGAAGGTCTGCGAACCCTATCAAAAGAAATCAGTAATAAAATTGATTTGTTAAACATGTTAAGGGAATGTTGCTATTTTTACTGAATGTATTGACTTTATGAATGTGAGGAAGGCACCAACCACCTAAAGGTGGATTAAGTATCGTTTTTTTATTTGTAAACAATACGCAGCGCGCGCGTTTGCGATGACAGCTGTGAAAAACACTGAAATAAAATTCATAGAGGTATGGTGTATGCACGTAAATATGGATGCGCATATGGATCAACTTATGAAATAAATGCAATATATTTGGAGTGACCACCTCGTGGCACCTATGCTTGTGATTATTTTTTAGGTTTCTTAATCTTTATTATTTTATTTTTGAATTTCTAAATTTATGGACTTGGTTATCCGAAGGTGTGTAAAATACTTCAAATAATCGAATCAAGAAGAAAAAATCTCTTTTTTTTACTTTTAACATCAAATCAAACATCAAATTCGAATTCTGTGACCCGATTTTAGTCGAATTTGTATGGTTGAATGTCATAAAAACTACCGAATGCATTTTCTCAAATGAAATTTTTCCGCCACCGCCTTCGGATAATTGAATCTGGGCTGAATTTTAATTTCCCTTTCAGCTGCTTCATACTTGAAAAAAAAAAATCTTTTCGTGACCCTTTGTTGAACCTTTCCTTGACTGTTTCTTGAGCGTTTTTTTTAATTTAAGGTGTGACCAGTGCCTTTCTTTTTGCTACAAAGACCAATCCACTCTGGGCTCCTAAAGGTGATATTAGACTATGACAAACAAACAAACTCGCACTTTTTCGCGACACTTTGCCAGGCTCGCAAACTTGTTTGCGGTAGTGTAATGGCTTCTTCACGTTTCTGCAAACAAATGTCGGCGAACAAACAACGCAGACAAACTGGCGAAATGTGTGAGTTTGTTTGTTTGCCGTAGTCTAAAACCTCCCTAAGTGTTTGAGGTATTTTATTTTTTTGCGTCCGCCACGGAATTTGAACTAGCTCCCTCTGAATTGTTAGTTAGGAGATCCGATCTATCCCAGGCGCTTTTCCTGACTTCACACACCTCACGGCTTCTTCAATATCTCTCAGCGTAGGTCGACTGGTGTTCAGTTGACGTCATTTATGATTTTAAGTCATTTAACTGTTTTATTACGTTTAAATTACCGGTCAAGTCTTAAATGCACGTTTTTGCTCCAAAAATATAAATAGCAATAGACAACAAACTGCCTATTCAACTACATACCACAGCTCATCTGTCAACCTCCGCCATCTCCCGGAACAGCTTCGCAAACATCTGCTGCCGCTTGGTCTGCGAGACGATCCGCGCCGCGTTCAGATCGAACTTCTTGCCCACGACGGCCCCGTTTTCCTTGCAGAACCGCACAAAATCAAACCAGTTCGGATCGTGCTGCAGCGTGTAGCTGTTCCCGATGACCACCAGCAGGGCTTTGGCCCGCGTCATGGCCACGTTGAGCCGCTTGGCGTTGTTCAGGAAGCCGACGTCGGCGGTGTGCGAACGCACCGTTGAGAGCAGCACGATCAGCTTCTCGCGACCTTGGTACTGCTCGACGGAACCGACCTCGACTGCGGGCCAGTTGCGACGTTCGCAGAGCTGTCTGAGCTGCTGGACTTGGAGCTGATAGGGGGAGATTATGCCGATGTCTTGCTGGGTGATGGTGCGCCCGTTGATTCCGGAGCGTAGGATGTAGTCCAGGTAGAACTCGACGGTTTCGATTTCGCTGGTGTTCATTCGGCTGCGACCGAGAAGGGACTCGTTTTCGCCGAGGACGGTGTGCAGGAGGAGCGGGAGGTTCTTGTTTGGGAGGTAGCTCCAGTTTTCGGCAAAGTTGACCTCTTGCGGAGGTGCGAGCGCGATCAGTTCGTTCTCGTAGAAGCGCTGGTTGGAGAATCGGAGGAGTGTTTCGTGCGAGCGGAAGTTCCTGAGGAGTTTGGTGATGATCTGGGGGTTGTACTTGTGGGATTCCGGATCTTTCTGGTACACCGTCAAGTTCATGAGTCGCTCCAGCATCGACATCCCAAGACCCATTTGTTCGGCGAGCTCGCTGCGAACGACTGGGCCAAGCTGGTGGGGATCTCCGGCGAGGACGACACTGGCTGGAATCTTTCTGCGTTTGCTGACCAGTCCAGCTAGGGCAACGAGGGTTGCTGGTTCCGAAGCGCTTCCGCACTCGTCGACGAACACGTGCCGGAAATGGTTCGGTTTCATGTTGCCCTGCACCAATCGTCCGCAAACGGTCAAGCTGCAGACAATGACGCGGGTT
Source organism: Culex quinquefasciatus (assembly GCF_015732765.1). Taxonomy (NCBI): domain Eukaryota; kingdom Metazoa; phylum Arthropoda; class Insecta; order Diptera; family Culicidae; genus Culex; species Culex quinquefasciatus. The sequence continues at coordinate 14,245,909 of NC_051862.1, forward strand.
TTGTACAGCGTTTCCCACGGTGGCCACAGGAAGACGCCGTCCGCCAGGTTGGAGATCTGTTTCAGCGGTTCCGGAAGTTCTTCGAGACGCTTTTCGATCGATCGCGAGTAGAACCGGTAGATGGACTTTGGTGCCAGATAGTGCAATAGACGGACCGCGAGTTCGTCGCAGGCCGCGTTCGACTGGGCCGTTACGAGGATGTGCTCCGACGGATGGCGCGTACAAATCTGAACGATTGCTTCCACGAGCGTTGTGGTCTTGCCGGTTCCGGGTGGACCAAACAGGATGTACGGCAGCGGGTAGGCTGTTCGATTGACAATGTTCCGAACGGCAGTTTGCTGCTCGACGTTGCCCTCAAGACTAGGGTTGAACCAGGAATTGCTGAAAAAAAAATCAAATTTTGAGAAGAAGTTCCACAAGCATCCACAATCTTACTCACATCTCCTTAGCGTTCTCCAGCTGCTTGGGGGCCTCCTCGGGAAAGAACAACGGCGCCAGTTGATACCTTCGAACCAAATCCAGCGCATGCAGCTCGAGCCGGCAGATCAACCGATCAGGCAGCAACGAAACCTGCCCGCGACATTCCCCTTCAAGCTTTCTGTTCAGCTCAATTATGAGGTAATCGGTTTGAATCAGCACCAAACTTCCGCGCAGCTCAAGGCGTCCCTTTTTCGGATCCTCAACCGTAACGTAGACGTTGTCGCCCATGGAGAGTTTCGTCAACGGAGCATCGAAGTCGGCAAGCTCCACCCGATACTGGCGAGTTTTCCCCATTTGGATCAGCGCCGCGTCCTCCGCTTTGAACTCCGCCAGATCAAGCTGGACGTTAAGATCGCACACGTGGACCATGATCTCCAGCATGTCGCAGTAGTTGGCTGGGGTCAGTCGAGTCGCGGGTTCCGTAGTGCACAGGTATCGGATTGCGTCCAGCAGAAGTGGTTCGCTGATGGACGGTTCCGGTGAAATCTTCAAGTTATTCGTTACAAGTTCCGTGAGCTTTTCAGTTGGCAGGTAATTGTCCAGGTGGCCAGGTCGCAGGCGAATTTCTTTGGTGTGTTTGCGCCGCGAGCTTTGTCCGGCATTCGAGCAGATCTCGGCCACGCTGATGTGGTGCTGCTCGAGATATTCGGAGATGTCGTTCGTCTGTCGATAGACTAGAAGCAGCGAGTACTTGAGTGTGTTCTTCTTAAGAAGACTGTTCGGCACCAGGAACCCATGCGTTTCACCAGGTTCCAAATCGGTGGTAGGCTGCTCTCGGATCGCGTACAGCTGGAACCGGTTATGAAACAGGTAAACCGACACAACGTTCAGCCTAACCGCCTTGCAGTTGCGAATCTGAACCGTACTGCTCAGCTGACACTGGTCGAACCTCATCGAAACCTCCAGTTTGGTCTTCGCCTTACGCACCTCCTTCCCGTCCGGCGTTATCTTCAGCGCCAGTCCGTGCTTCTCCCGGTAGTGTTGATGCACCTGCTGCTCACTCTGCAGATCCAACCGGCACACGATGCAGCTCTTCCCGGAAAGCTTGTAATCCGGATAGAACCACCGGGACACCGTAGTCACGTGCTTGATCTTAACCACCAAAGCCGTTAGATCCTCGTCCGATTCGTGACGCGTCAACGCGCACTTTTGAATCCCCCCAATCAGCAAGTCAACCTTCGACGAAAGTTTCGCCGACTTTACCGGATCTACCGCTTCCTCCACCACTTTCTCAGTCTCTCCCGCTTCCTCCAGCAACCTACCCAAATCAACCCGATACTCCCTCCTGTCCGGCTCGGGCAGCAACGTCTCCAGCACCAGCGGAGAGCGCTGCATTAGGGCTTGGAATTCACGCAGCCGGACGTCCTTACGGCATTCGGCGAACAGGTCCTTCGAGAAGAGTTCGAAGATTGCCTCTGACGGAACCAGCCCGTCCGGGGCGAGCGACCCTTCCGCGAAGCATTTGGCCAAACTTTTGCGGAGGATGTCCTGGGTTTTGTCCGCTGTTGCGGAAAATTGTTTGAATCAGGGGGAAATACGTATTTTTAACGTGAGAATTTACCTTTTGCGGTCATTGCGAAAGCTGCGGTGAAGGCAATTTGACGGACTGTTGATGTTTAGAAGGTTGTGGATTGTGTGGATCGCTTTTCCTCGATACACTCTAAATAATAATTTAGTTTACACGGTTTACACCGAACACTGAGAATCAACATTACACACAAAATCCCATACAAGTGTGTAAAAGTGAACTGAAAAAAGTTGAAATCTTGGTTGAATTGCTGATTCTCGGTGAAGTTTACCCACAAAAGGATAAAATTGCAAAAGTCCAAAATTCTTTAAGGTCGTAGAAGGTGTCCTCACTTTTACAGCCGTCCCCTAACATGACAGTTTTCGGGAGTTTCGCGTATCCACCGACAGATGGCAAGTGGACCTCGTCGGAGTCCACCCATTAAAAACGCAACTCAAAATTTGCATGGGAAACTTTTTTTTCGTGACGGCTTTCGCGGCACGCTCCCTCCAATTGTTCGAGATTAATATTTTAACGTGGCGTATCTTAAATCAAGTTTTTCAAGAAAATGATTCCAGAATGCTTATTTTGTCGTTTTAAACCGAAACAAGACGAAAACTATATTAATTTAAACTATTCGCCATTTTCAAATGTTTGGCTAGATGATAGTGAAGGCCGCCATCCTAGGCCCACTGGGCCCACACAAAAGGGGTATATCATAGGTACTCGCTATTTTGCTTGGCATTAGTGTGAGTGCATGGCTCCGTGCCACTAAAACCAAAACAATAACAAACGAACAATGTGCCAGGAAAACCAAAACATAAACAATGTCAGTGTCAGTGGAGTGAGAGAGTCAGAGATAACGATTTTGACAACCGCACTACTACACACTCAATCGCGAGTACCTTAGGTAGAAAGCCATGCGCTCAGTTTGTATGGGAGCTGTCAACATGCTCCCGGGCTGCACTTTTAGGACCAAGGGGAAAACATTTGAATATTCAGTCGGAACGTTATTTTTCTAACCTATTTTTCAACTTTCAAATACATCAATCAATTTTAGAATTTTAGAATTTTAGAATCTTAGAATTTTAGAATTTTAGAATTTTAGAATTTTAGAATTTTAGAATTTTAGAATTTTAGAATTTTAGAATTTTAGAATTTTAGAATTTTAGAATTTTAGAATTTTAGAATTTTAGAATTTTAGAATTTTAGAATTTTAGAATTTTAGAATTTTAGAATTTTAGAATTTTAGAATTTTAGAATTTTAGAATTTTAGAATTTTAGAATTTTAGAATTTTAGAATTTTAGAATTTTAGAATTTTAGAATTTTAGAATTTTAGAATTTTAGAATTTTAGAATTTTAGAATTTTAGAATTTTAGAATTTTAGAATTTTAGATTTAGAATTTTAGAATTTTAGAATTTTAGAATTTTAGAATTTTAGAATTTTAGAATTTTAGAATTTTAGAATTTTAGAATTTTAGAATTTTAGAATTTTAGAATTTTAGAATTTTAGAATTTTAGAATTTTAGAATTTTAGAATTTTAGAATTTTAGAATTTTAGAATTTTAGAATTTTAGAATTTTAGAATTTTAGAATTTTAGAATTTTAGAATTTTAGAATTTTAGAATTTTAGAATTTTAGAATTTTAGAATTTTAGAATTTTAGAATTTTAGAATTTTAGAATTTTAGAATTTTAGAATTTTAGAATTTTAGAATTTTAGAATTTTAGAATTTTAGAATTTTAGAATTTTAGAATTTTAGAATTTTAGAATTTTAGAATTTTAGAATTTTAGAATTTTAGAATTTTAGAATTTTAGAATTTTAGAATTTTAGAATTTTAGAATTTTAGAATTTTAGAATTTTAGAATTTTAGAATTTTAGAATTTTAGAATTTTAGAATTTTAGAATTTTAGAATTTTAGAATTTTAGAATTTTAGAATTTTAGAATTTTAGAATTTTAGAATTTTTAGAATTTTAGAATTTTAGAATTTTAGAATTTTAGAATTTTAGAATTTTAGAATTTTAGAATTTTAGAATTTTAGAATTTTAGAATTTTAGAATTTTAGAATTTTAGAATTTTAGAATTTTAGAATTTTAGAATTTTAGAATTTTAGAATTTTAGAATTTTAGAATTTTAGAGTTAAAGAATTATAGAATTTTAGAATTTTAGAAAATTAGAATTTTGAATTTTAGAGTTGAAGAATTATAGAATTTTAAAATTTTATAATTTTAGAATTGCAACTAACTTATTCTTCAAAAATTTGTTGCATGTCTCGGTTAGCGTGTACACTCGAAACAATCTGTCAGTTTGTGGATCGCGAGTTTGACGTGCTAAAATTCAACGGAATTTGCAAGAAAAACAACGTTCGATCGACGTTCCAGAACCGGTTCCCGTCTCTCGAAACGTTGAAACCACTCAATCATGGACGTGGTTCGCAGAGGTAAATTATTCGTCCGATCCTTGGCAAATACCTTCAAATCTTGGTCCCCATTCCCACCAGACAACCCGCAGGAAATCCTGCGCAAATCCTTACTCGAGTGCCACACCGCGGGCGAGCTCAACCCGGACGGCCGGGTGCCCTCGGAGAAGGTTTTCCGTCGCTTCCAGGCGGAACTGTTCAACCAGTACCGGAAGGACGTCCGGCTGCGCGAGTTCCAGGCCCTGATGCAACGATCGCCTCTGCTGGTGGAGGTCGTCCAGTCCGAGTATCGGATTGACCTGGAGAAGCTGCTGCCGCTGCTGCTGAAGAAGGAGGACGCGGAGGACGAGAACGAATGTGACTCGGTCAAGTCGTTTCAATCGTGTCCAACAGCAGCGGTTGAGGGTAGGAAGTCGGAGAAGAGGTTAAATCTGCTGAATGTGCACTTGAAGTACGTGACGACGATGGCCCGGGCTGTGAAGACGGATTTTGAGTTGGGGGCGAACAGTTTGAGTTGTTTGCTGTGTCGGGTTAATTTTGGGAGTGCGCTGGGTTTGCGGCTGCACATGAAGAAGCACGATTCGCTGCCGGATATTGAGACTGGTGGTGGTTTGCAGACGGTTAAATGCCAGCTGAATGTATGTTTCCAGTATGATCAGAAAGGGTTGACGTCGCCGCTGAAGATCAAGAGTCGCCATCCTGGACCTTTGTATGTGGGTTCCATCTTTGTGTATCACACAAGTACGTTGCTGTTTCCGGTGCACACCAAGCTGGAGTTGTTGGAATCTAATGCAGTTCGTAGTTTTTTGCTTCCGAATCACATCTTTTTCAAGAGTTACGACAAGTTTTGGCTGTTGATAAGTTGTCGCAAGGAGAACGAACAAACGGAGTACATTGAGCATTACCAGATCATTGTTCGAACCGTTTCTCCTCCGTTGCGACCCGGTCAACTTGATGAATACTTCCCGAAGCCGGAGCTGACGGCGTTGATCTCCAACAATCTGCAGATGTCGAAGGAGCAAACGCTCGTTGAACGGATTCTGCTGGACGCAATTCGATATCTGTGCACCACGGGACCTTCGGCGCGACTGACCATCGCAAATTACTGCGACATGCTGGAAGTTATGATTCACGTGCATGATTTAAACGTCCAGTTGGATCTTGCTAAATTTCAGGCTGATAAAGCCGTCATCGTTCCGACGGAGGTCGACTGCCAGTACCGCATCGATACCATCCACTTCAACGCCCTGCCAACGAATCTTGCCGCCGGGGACATTATCAACCTAACGCTGGTCGATCCCAACAGAGGGAACATCGAAATTCGAGGCACCGTTGTCCAAGTGCTGCCCGAACATCTGGTTGTTGAACTGGAAAAGAAGGTCGAGGCCAATTGTAGCTGCCAGGTGAGACTGCAGGTTGACCGCCTCGTGTGCCGGCTGGAACTTCAGGCGTTGGATTTGGTGCGACGTGATCAAGTGGCATCGCTGTTCTTTCCCGAGGTTCCTCCCACGCCACGATCGACGATCAGAGAAATGTGAGTTAGTTGAACTTGTTGAAAAGAAGTTATTTAACTTGTTGAATCTTTCAGCAAAGCCTGGTTCAACCCGGGGCTTGAAAACAACGTCGAGCAGCAAACGGCCGTTCGGAACATTGTCAATCGAACCGCCTACCCGCTGCCGTACATCCTGTTTGGACCACCCGGAACGGGCAAGACCACAACGCTCGTGGAAGCCATCGTTCAGATTTGTACGCGCCATCCATCGGAGCACATCCTTGTAACGGCCCAGTCGAACGCGGCCTGCGACGAACTCGCGGTCCGCCTCCTAAACTACCTTCCTTCGAAGAACCTGCTCCGGTTCTTTTCGCGATCCGTCGAGAAGCGCATCGACGAGCTGCCGGAACCGCTGAAGCAGATCTCCAACCTGTCCACCGGCAGCTATCAGTGGCCAACGTGGGAGCAGCTGGACCAGACGAACGTCCTCATCTGCAGCTTGACCACGTGCGGCCGGTTGGTGCAGTGTCGCGTTAGGCCGACTCACTTCAAGCACGTGTTCATCGACGAGTGCGGAAGCGCCTCGGAACCGGCTGCACTCGTTGCTCTGGCCGGACTCGTTACCACGTCCAAGAAACTGTGCGCGAGCGTCGTCCTTGCCGGAGATCCCCACCAACTCGGCCCAGTCGTTCGCAGCGAGCTCGCGGACAAGATGGGTCTTGGGATGTCGATGCTGGAGCGACTCATGAACTTGCCGGTGTACCGGAAAGACACGGAATCGAACCAATACAACACTCTGATCATCTCCAAACTCCTCAGGAACTTCCGCTCGCACGAAACACTCCTCCGATTCTCCAACCAGCGGTTCTACGAGAACGAACTGATCGCGCTCGCACCCCCACAAGAGGTCAGCTTCGTCGAGAACTGGAAATTCCTCCCGAACAAGAACCTCCCCATCATTCTGCACACCGTCCTCGGCGAAAACGAGTCCAGCTTCGGTCGAAGTCGGATGAACGCCAAGGAAGTCGAAATGGTCGAGTTCTACCTCGATTTTATCCTCCGTTCCGGAATCAACGGGCGCACCATCACCCAGCAAGACATCGGCATAATCTCCCCCTACCAGCTCCAAGTCCAGCAGCTCAAACAGCTCTGCGAACGCCACAAATGGCCCGCAGTCGAAGTCGGTTCCGTCGAGCAGTACCAAGGTCGCGAGAAGCTGATCGTGCTGCTCTCAACGGTGCGTTCGCACACCGCCGACGTGGGCTTCCTGAACAACGTGAAGCGGCTGAACGTGGCCATGACGCGGGCCAAAGCCCTGCTGGTGGTCATCGGGAACAGCTACACGCTGCAGCACGATGCGAACTGGTTCGAGCTGGTGCGCTACTGCAAGGAAAATGGGGCCGTCGTCGGGAAAGGGTTCGGGCTGGACGCGTCCCGGATCGTCGAGCGGACCAAGCGCGAGCGGATGTTCGATGCGCTGTTTGCGAAGGATGGGGAGAAGGCGAAGGGGGATAGTTAGATTGTAGCTTTTAAGGTGCTTCCAAAGATAGTTTTAATTCTTTCTGAATTGAACATCATGTGATTTTATTTGTAGTGAAACGTACAAACGTGGACGTTTGATTCGATTTCTTTTCAAATTAATGTTGTACTTTTTTGGACTTTGATAAATACAACGACAATCCTTTGGGAAAAAAAGTGTGTTCAAACTTGAAATATTTTAGTATAAATCACAAATTTAACCGATTACCTGAATATTGCAAGTGGTCGTCACATTGTGATCGTTTTCAATACAATCATTACATCACCATTATTAAAAATTAGATCGACAATCGTTGATCAAAACATTTAGATTGGTGTCCGGAATATTTCTATTGGTTCTAGTAATACGATTTAGTCGCTGCGAATTTTACGAAACATAAGCTTTGAAAAATATTTGAATCCGAAATTATTAAAAAATACAATTTTTTAATAAATTTTTAAAAGTAAATAAAAAAATTATTTTGTTCTTGATTTAATAATATAAAAAATTTAAAATTTGATAAATTATTTAAAACTGTTAGGCACTGAATGACCAAGAAGGTTAAAGTGGCCTTAAGTAAGCGAACAAACAACAAAAACAAGTTAAAAATTCAAAAAATAAAAAATAGGTTGAAAAAAACATGATAATAAATATTCTAATGGATTTAGTTGAAAAAGTTAAGGTTGTTTAAATTTATGTATTTTTTTCTAATTTGCCAAAATCACCCGAATTTTGATTTTTATTTTGTTTTGTTTTTTTTTTTTTTCATTTTAAACTTTAAAAATTCCTTGATTTTTCAAAGGACTGTCGAGAGCGGGAGGTATGAAATTATACAACGAAAAAATCAAAGCATGTTTTTGAAGGGACTGAAAAATTAATTGACAGATGGAGCAATATTGATATCGCGAAAATCGCCAACCAGAGAGTTTGTATATGTATTTAAATTTGATTTTTGATTGAATTATTTGATTGAGTTTCAATTTTTAAATTTATTATAAAGTTAAAGAATTAAACAATCTTTAAATTTTAAAATTTATAAATATTTGTTTTTTTAATTTTATTAAATGAATTGTCGAATACTTAAATTTTTAATGTTTTAAATTAAAGAAACGAAGTTGACTTTATAGCTGTCGGCCACCATTGCTAGTACCAACAACTAGTGTCTTCCTTTTAATCTAAAAGGACTTCGCCGCCCTGGGCTCCTAAGTGTATGAAAGTATGGCATGGAGCGACGGCGCCGAATACCCATATTAACACAAAGAATTTTTAGAGCGCCCGCCGCGGGATTCGAACCGACGACCTCTGGATTGTGAGCCCAGTGCGCGGTCCGATTGATCCACATGGGTGGGACAATTACAAAAAAAATCAAATCATTCGCTCTCGATTGCGAGATTCCTACTCGAAACTAGGTGTCCAAAGGCTTGATTGTTGAGGCAATTGCAAACATCTTTTTACACCTTAGTTTCCATCCACCCCGGGATTTGAACTGACGACCTTTGGATTGTTAGTCCAACTGCCTACCAGCGACTCCACCGAGGCAGGACCCAGGGAGACGACTCCTACACCTGGACTGAGCTATCGACCTAACCCTTTAGGTTAGACCGGGGCCAACATTTACTTCCCCATCCGACGGAAGGCGTGGTCAGACAAATATCGTCTCGAAAAATGCCACCGAGACCGTCTGGGATCGAACCCAAGCCGACTGGGTGAGAGGTAACCACGCTTGCCCCTACACCACGGTCCCGGGTGGGACAATTACAAAATTTCTAATTATTCTCTTAGATTTATTTAAGTTTTAGGTTTTGGAATTTTAAAAATTAATAGTAGTTTATGCAACAAGTTGCAAAAAGAGGATTTTTTCAACACGAGTCGTACATTTATCCAACGAGGTTCACCGAGTTTAAATCAAAAAAATGTTGAAAAGTGTTACTTTTCGAAACAAGTGCTGAAAAGTTCAACTTTTCAGCACCCATTTAAGTGCTGAAAAGTAGAACTTTTCAGCATTTATTTTGAAAAGTGTTGATATTCGATTCTGTTATTTTTGGTACAGAAAAGTAGGCTATTTCGTCGTTACAGAATGACAGGAAAAGTAAGTAGTTTCACGACGGAATTGCCAAAAGGCTATTTTAGCTACCAAAGCTAAGAGCTACCAAATTTAAGAGAATTTTCTCAGCTTTTTGAAAGCATTCTTTTCAGATAAAACGAAAATAGATCACCCGAAAAAGGTTCAAAATGTTATCTAAGTAATCTTCGAGTTAAGAATTTTACATCTTAAAAATTTTAGGATTTTGTAACTTCACAATTTTAGACTTAAAGAATTTTAGAACTTTTTAATTAGGGAAATTTAAAACTTCAGAATTTTTAAATGTTTGGCTATTAGAATATTTGAATTTGAGTATATTACAGTAGAGGGATCTTAGAATCTTAAAATTGTAGAATTTAAAAAAAAATATTTTTAAATTTTAGACTGTTGGAAACTTAGAATTTTCACTTTCACTTTTAGGAATTTGAGAATTTTTGAATTTTATAATTTAAGAATTTTAGAATTTTCTAGAATATTTAAATATCAGAAATTTTGAGTTTTCTAATTTTAGACTTAAGGCTTTAAGAATTTTTTGGATTCCAGGATTCAAGAATTTAAGAATCTTAGAGTTGAGTATTGTATAGTATTAATTTTTCAGTATACTTTTTCAATTTTAGTGGTTTCAATTGAAAAATAAAAAAAAGGTTTACTTCAGTTTTTGAAAACTGAAATTTTCTAATTTTTTTTAAATAGTTTTTGCTTTTTTCAAGATCAAGATTGACATTGGAACTGAAATTTGTATGACCCAATCTCACCCCAGTCCAAGTCCTTTACCCAATGTCACCCCTGATGACGGTATGGAATTTTGGATTTTGAAATATAGGATTTAATATTATTTTTTCATAGCACTTTTTTTTATGGACAGCTGTGGTATAAATACTTGTTTGGAAAAACTAAAAATGAAAAATGGCTCACTGGACATAAGAAATCGATAGACAGAGTTTCATCTAAATCGAGATAAAAAATCGCAAATTTTTTTTACAAAAAGCTGATCGAGAAATAGATCTTAAAAGAGAATTGCTGGTTATATGCTTTCAAATGACTATTTTAAATTAACGTGTAAAAATTGGCGCGCATTTTGTATGACTACTACAGACTTTTTCGTCATCCACGCACAGACATTTCACCCGCAAAGTTGACCGCACTGTTCCGCACACGCGCGTTTTGTTTTTGTTTACAAAATTCAAATCCGGTGGAAAAATCTCCGGAGCCGGTTCAGGATGACCCTCTCGAAAAACGCCGAAAAGAAGCTGGCCAAAAAGATCAAACGGTGCCAGCTGATGGTCGCCGCCGAAACGGGACTGGAGTTTACCGGGGAGATTTCGACTGAGGTTTGTTTTGAGAAAAAAAAAAAAAACATTTTTTTCAGGGATTTCACAATCTTATCATTTTAGAACGTGGTCATCTGCAACGCCGGCCTGTCCACGGGGCTGCAGCAGGAGGTTCTGCTGGAGCAGGTATTGAGTTACGGCGTTTCGCCGGAGGATGTCGTTCTTCCGGCGGGGAAGTCGTACTGCTATCTTCGCTTCCGGACGGTGCAGGACGCGCGGGAGGTTTGTACGCAGATGAACGGACTTGCTCCGCTGGGACAGGACGGGAGTGTCCTGTTGATGGCGTTTTGTAAGGAGTTTAAGGAAGGGTTGAGGGACGAGACGGATGTTGAGAGAGTTCCGCCGGGGTTGATTTTGGTGGAAGACTTTGTGGACGAGGGGATGGAGAGGGCGCTTTTGGGGTTGGTAGATTGGGAGGAGGAGGACGAAAGTAATGGGAGTTTGAAACATCGAAAGGTTAAGCACTTTGGTTATGAATTTTTGTATGGAAGTAACAACGTCGATAAGAATAATCCTTTGGACAGAAAGATCCCGGAAATTTGCAACGAACTGTGGGAGAAATTAAAACGACTTTACCCTGAATTAAGTTGGCACGTTCCGGAGCAGTTAACGGTCAATCGGTACGAACCCGGACAGGGAATTCCTCCCCACGTGGACACACACAGCGCCTTTGAAGATCCAATTATTTCTCTATCGCTTGGAAGTTCCGTAGCGATGGACTTCCGGGACGCAAAGGGAACCCACCTCAGTGTGGACCTCCCGCAGCGATCGCTGCTGATCATGTCCGGCGAGAGCCGGTACGGCTGGACGCACGGTATTACTCCTCGAAAGATGGACACCGTCAGGTTGAACAACAGTTTGACTGTTCGCAAGCGAGAACTCCGCGTTTCCTTCACCTTCCGGAAGCTTCACGACGGACCATGTCGCTGCCAGTTCCCGACCCTCTGCGACATGTTTCAATCGGAGTCCCAAGATCGAGCTGACCGGCTAAAAGAAAAAGCCGCCGAATTAGAGCTGGAAAACGTTCACAAAGTGTACGACGAAATCGCGAAGCATTTCAGCGAAACTCGTCACTCGCCGTGGCCTCGCGTAGAATCGTTCATCAAATCGCTTCCCGCCGGTTCCGTTCTCCTTGATGTCGGCTGTGGCAACGGCAAGTACCTCGGCCTCCGCCCGGACATCATCCCCATCGGCTGTGATCGCAGTGCGGAACTCCTCAAACTCTGCCTAGAACGTGGCCACAAAGTGGCCCAATGCGATTGTCTCGCCCTCCCCTTCCCAACCGCCTCCGCCGACGCCTGCGTCAGCATCGCCGTCGTGCACCACCTAGCCACAGAGGAACGCCGCCGGCAGGCCCTCTCCGAGATGGCGCGAGTGCTGCGCCCTGGCGGACGCTCCCTCGTCTACGTTTGGGCCAAGAACCAGGAAGCGAACGCGAAAAAGTCCAGCTATCTGAGGCAGAACAAGCACAACAATCGACCGGAGAAGGAGGATCGGGTGAAGGTGGCGGAACATTACGACGGATTGCTGCCGGTGCACACCAACAGGACACAGTTTCAGCACCAGGATCTGCTGGTGCCGTGGAAGTTGCGCGATGTGGAGCGGAACGAGCGGGAGACGAAGGTGACTTTTTTGCGGTACTACCACGTGTTTGAGGAGGGGGAGCTGGCGAAGATTTGCGAGAGTATCGACGGCGTGACGGTGGTGGAGAGTTACTACGACCAGGGCAACTGGTGCGTTGAGTTTAGGAAGGAATGAAGGTTTTTGTTGAGCGATTAAGAAGCGTGTCGTCATTGCATCCGAAACGTCCCTTAACGAAAGGTGAGTAAAATCATTTTTATCATTTCATGGAAATTTCAAGGATCGAGAGCAAACACTTTATTATATACCTATTTATTCTTCAATCAACTATAAGTTTTTGTCACTAAATTTCACCGTGATATCAATAAAACATCTTGTTTCAAGCTCTGCTTTGTTTAGTCACGTAAGATTGCAAAATAATTTAAAAAAAGGCTCTTGGCAAAAAAATCATCTACCGATACTACCGATACAGTAACAAGGCTGAAACAAATCGTGCTTGCCATTTCATTAGGGCACATAACTTTTTTAACCAAGAGTGTGTCCCTTTCACACCTTATGTAAACTGTCATTTGAGTGAAAGGGATACAGTATTGTTTACAAAAGTTATGTGACCTTTTGAAATGTTAGGCTCCAAATGTCCCAATTCGCTCCATGTGTCTCGATTCACTTCATATGACGGTAATTTGGATTTACTTTATTGAATGTGACTAAAAATTATAAACGTTTAAATAATTTTGTATTCGATAATATTGAAAACCCAGCATAGCCTCTTAAGACCGAATCTCAAAACGAAAATCTTATGTAGATTTATTTTAATTAGAATGAAGTAAACCAACGGGAAAAGCCATTCCAATATTTAAATTCTTGGCAGACAAATGTAAAAATAACAATTCTGAAACACAAATATTTAAAAATCCGGATTGTAAAAAAATCTTTTAAAAATTAAACAAATTGAAAACATCAAAAATTCCGAAATTCTGAGGTTTAAAAAATCTAAAATTTAGAAATACGAAAATTATTGAATTCAAAATTATGATTTTTTTTTGTTTCGGGGGTTTTATTGTTTTATTACAGTTCGTACTCGACTATCTATCCCTTGAACTTAGTTTTGTTTTTTTTTTCTAAAAATTTAACTAACCTAATTAGACCGTTGCAAATATTTTTCAAAGATTATGTCGCCCCCCCTTTCAAAGTTGGCCTGAATAATCAGGGGGCAAACAAAATATTATTTCGAAAAACTTCAAAATTTTAATGAAAATTAAAGTTTCATCAACTGAAAACCAGTTAAAATGCATTTTCTCGCGTTTATCAGATTCAGCATGTTTGAACTCCTTTTTAAACATTTTAAATTTTCATAAAATACCAATGTACAGGTCCCACGAAAAGTTCCGTCAATACCTTGTATTTTCAAAACTAATGATTGGAAAGCAACTGTACGCCTTATATGACTTTAAAAATGATTCAAAGTTAACAAGTTTTCTGCAATCAAAAGCGCCAAAAAATGGGAGCATTTAAGGTTTAATATTTTTTAATTTATCACTTTTGATTTTTTAAATATTATAATTTGAGAATTTAGAAAGTTTTACAACTTTTAATGTTTCAATTTTGGATTTTAACATTTAGGATTTCTTGGAGTTTAATTTTTTTCAGCAAAAATAAAAAATACAAAAAAAAAAACAAAGACTTATCAAACATACAAATACATTTTTTTAATTACAAAAAGTGCATAACATTTCTATAAATTCAATCAATGCAAAAAAAGTCACGTTAATAAAATAAACAACAACAACAATCAATACAATAAAAATTTGAACGCGAAAAACATTTTTAAAAAACAGAGAATAATAAATCGTCAAACTTTAAAAAAAAACTTTTCTTTTTTCTTAAGAAAAAAAATAAAATTCTTAAAAAGTAAAAAAAAAATCTTGTTGGATTTTGGAATAAACAAATAAAAAAAAAAACAAAAGTTTAAAACAAATATCCGCAGATTATAAAAAAAAAAACAAAGAACTTTTTTAAGACCCTTTTTTTAATTTCTAAAACTAAAAAAACAAGTTTAAAAAATCTTCACAAAAAAAAACAAATATAAAAATTAAAAAATTCTATCAATCCAACTAAAACATAATAAAAAATCAAATAAAAAAATAACAATTAAAAAAATAAATAACTCAAAAAAGGAACAAGAATAAAAATCTCTACAAAATTAAGGAAAAAAGTAAAAACTCTTGAAGAGTAAAAAACAAAATCCACAAAATAAAAAAAGAAAAATAAACAAAAACTAAAAACAAAATTCCACAAAATATATTGAAAAAAAAATTAAGAAAGACCCAAAGAACTTTTTTTAATCATTTTTTTTTTTTTAATTTCAAATTTGAAGTCTAAAAACAAAAAAACTAAATTAAAGAATAATCTTAGTAAAAATGAATCGAAAAATATACAGAAGAGAAAAAAGTGAATAGAAAAAAACCTATTTTTTTTTAAAAGGTCCTATAAACATTTTTTTTCAATTTTTGCTTTTTGGGTGTTTTTGAATAGGGACCATCCATAAACCACGTGGACTCCTTAGGGGGTTTGGCGATTGTCGGGGGTTGGAGATAGGCGAGTTTTGTCAAGGTGAATCGATAGAGCGTCGAAAATCAATGCAGTGTGATTTTTTGGCGATTTTTCCGATTAATATTAATGCTGTATCGTCTTATTTACGAAGATGAAAATGACGTTCAGCCTTAAAGTAAAACCTATACCTTTCTTTAGTAAAAAAAAGATTTTATTTGTATGGAAATTGTCCACAACTAGGGGGGGAAGAGGGGGGGGGGTGAGATTTCGAAAAAGGGTTTGTGGTTTGTGGATGGTCCCATACCCCTGACTCAAGGCGGTTCTAAAAACACTCATAAAGCAAAAATTGAAAAAGTGGTTTATAGGAAATTTTCAAAAAAAAAAACTCTACATTTGTTCAATCAATCCAAAAAATCTTAAATCCCAAAAAAAATTAAAAAAAAAGCCAAAAAAAATGTAAAAATTCAAATTGAAATTAGGAAAAAGTCAAAAACATAAACAAAAATAGAAATTAGGAAAAACAATTAAAAATTCTTGAAATGTGAAAAAAAATCCGCGAAATATTAAAATCAATAATAATAAATTGAAAATAAACAAAAACTAAAGACAAAAATCAACAAAATATTTAAAAAAAAATCTAGTAGGACCCAAATATTTTTTTAATCCTTTTTTTAATTTTTAAATTTTTTACAAACAAATAACAAACAATTAACAAAAAATAAACAAAAATAAAAATCCCAGAAATTTTTGTTTTTGAAATGAAACAAAAAAAAAACAAATTCTACAGATTATAAAAATTAATAACTAGAGTTTTATTTGATAAGGTCCTATAAGCTATTGTGTTTCATATGTTTATGGGACCTAATAAAAAAAAGTCTTGATAAGAAATTATTATGAAAATCCAATGTGCTGCACCACAAAAACTTTTTTGTTAAAAACACGTAATTTATTTTTTGTACTCTTTATTTTATTAATTTTTCCTGGATAGAACAAGAGATCACACGGGCATTGATTTATTCAACACAAATAAAAAAAAACTAAAATAATTAAACTTAAAAAACAAAACTTTAACGTAAAAACTAGAATTTCAAAAAATTACAAACACTATAAATAAAAAACTAAAAATAATTCTGCCTTTGCATTTTTTTACATGTGTGTCAAAGTTATTCGAGAACTGTGCACTGAATACAGAACATCAAAATATTCACGGGATCTCATGGAAAGTACCAAACGCGTTCCGCGAAATCGTGAAATTTCACCAACCCTATTAATAACTATAAATCTTCAAACCTCATCATCAATCGTCTTTACAACGCTGTAGAAACCCACCAACTCCTCATATTCGTAATGCTCCAGCAAATCAATCAGCTGCGGCAGCTTCGTCTTCACGTTGACACCCTTGAACTTGAACTTATCGATGTACAGATCCGTCAGAATGCCGTAGATGCGGTTCAGGATCGTTGGTTGCTTCTTAAACTCCGCCTCGATCTGGCGCTGGTTCTTCAGCAGATCCTGGTACTCTTGCGAGAGCGTTCCAAACTCGTCGTCGTTGCGAATGTCCAGATCGATCAGCGCCTGCAATATCTGGTAGTCCTTGGTCAGTTTGTTGTAGTGCACGATCTTGGGTTCGATCAGCTTGATGAGGCCGGGGATGGTTTGCTCGTTGATGTCTGAAACGATCGAAAATGAACAACAATTCTCTGTAGGTGAGGTCTTCAGGCCTTACTCGTGACGATCTCCAGCTTGATGCGCTTCTTGGTCGCCTCTTTGGTAATAAAATCTTTAAGTATCGAAATGGTGGACACGTTATCGCTGCGAAAGTCGGCCTCGCCCTTGCCGTACTCGCAGATCAGCACCGTGCCGATGAACACGTGCCGGAACACCTGCCGGATCTTGTCGTTGCCGTAGATCTTTTCCGGCAGCTCCGGGATGCTGTTGATCATCCAGTTGTGCATCTCGGCCTGGCTGAAGGCCCCTTTGAGAATTAGGACGTTCATCGGCCTGGACAGCTCGTCGTCCGGTAGGTTGTGAACGATCGCGTGCAGGGACAGCGGTTTGATCGAGTAGCGCTTCAGCTGGCAACATTTGGGCTGCAGGTTTGGCGTTATGTACACCTGAAGGGTTCCATTTTGACCCTCGACGGTGCGAAACTTAAGATCGACGCGGTTTGTGTTGGATTGGCAGCGATAGCTGGCTAGCAGGCTGTTGCCACTCTGAAAAGATCGGGTTTGAAAAAGGGCGATGTTTATTTTATACCTGAAGTTACATACCATTTTATCGCACTCGCTGAAGCTTACCACCGCAGAGTTCTTCTCGACGTCGATCAGGTTGATCGGGGCATCGCACTGCAGGAGAACGTGCTCGATCGGGGTTGGGATCTCCACGGTGAGCATGTACGTTGCGTCTTCCTGGCAGAGTAGCATCGAGTCGTTGACCGGTAGCATCGGGATCGCCGACAACCCCGTCGAGAGGGCTTGCGTCGACTGCTGGTAGCGTTCGCGTTCCCTGGTGATCGCTTGTTCCAGCTCGTAGATCTCAGCACGCAGTTTGTGAAGCTTCGAGGACGCGTCCGGAGCCATGCTGACCGAACCACGTTTGTTCGAGTCGCTCAGACTCTTGCTGATGCATTGGGTTGTCAACCCGAACACCCGACCAGAGTACGTACAAACCGCGATCTCCGAGTATCCATTAGCTCCAATGCAACCACCCTGTACGCTCGACACACTTTCCGTAAAGTTCTCCCTGTAGATCTGCGTACATTCCATCTCAAACTGGTACTCGTCCGAGTTCATCGTAAACACCTGCAGCGTTCCATCGCGTCTACCCACGATCAGCTCGTCCTTCCCATCCCCGGACAGGTCGAACGTCTCCAGACACGTGACGGCACTCAGGTTCTCCGCATCTTCGACCAAAGTCTCCCGTTTGACTTCGCTGGACGCCACATTGATGTGGAACAGCACAACCTTCCCGTCCGCGAACCCACACAGGATTCTATCGCCGAGACCCTTCGGAACGTGCAGCACCGTCGGAACGCTGTCCAGCTCGAGCGTTTGCCGGACTCGCGAGTGCTCCAAGATCCGCAAAACTCGTCCCGAACACGCCAGCACCGTTATCAGCCGACTCGTCTGCAAATGAACTCATTATCAATCTCTACGTCATCGACCCCCCCATACCTACATTATTAGGACACAACCCGGCCACGTCCACAATTGCATCGCCGCACAAATAAGACCCGTGCTCTTTGCAGTCCTTGTAATGGTTATAGACGTGGTTCCCACAAACCAACAGATCGCTTCCACTCACAAACATCGACCTAATGTTCTCCGTCAAGTTCGCCTCAAACGCCAAAAACATCTTCCCCTTCTTATTGAACCCCCGAACCTTATTCTCCGACGCCGTAAAGATCTTGTCCGCCACCGAACCAATTTGGCCGCCCAGCTTCACCGACGCGATCTTATCCGTGGGCAGCGTCTTGAAGTGCACCTGCAGTTCGTCCTTTTTCATCGAAAACACCTGCAGCACTCCGTCCTGGTCGCCTACCACGACCTTCTGCTGCTGGCGGGCACGGGACGACAGAACCGCGTCCCCGCCCGAAGTCACCGGCAGCAGCTGGAGGCAGTTGGCCGCCGTGAGGCCAACCGTCGTGTAGTCGACGCGGGTCAGCTCGAGTTCCATTTTTTCGGGGATTGTGTTTTCTGTTGGGGACGTTAACGGTTCCAAGGTAACCAGTCGAGGGGGACACTTGTGGATTGTGGCGCATGCGCCAGACACGTGGTTGCAATTTATCCGTTTTGCCTTCCTCACGTTACTGAGGAAAGGCTATAAAATCACTCGAAAAATGAACTTCTCAATTAGACCTCCTAGACCCACCTTCATGTATACCTATCGACTCAGAATCAAATTCTGAGCAAATGTCTGTGTGTGTGGTGGGATGTTGATCAAAAAATTGTCACTCGATTATCTCAACATTGGCTGAAACCGATTTTGTCCGTTTTTGCGTCATTCGATCCGTCTTGGGGTCCCATAAGTCGCTATCAAAAATTATGCAGCTTAGTTAAGCACTTTAAAAGTTATGCTTAAAAAATGATTTTAACAAAAGTCCGGAAGATTGTAAAAAGGGTGGTTTTTGTAAGAAAACCCGTCATGCTATACATTTTTAGAAAGGTATTTAAAAGACCTTTCCAACGCGTCTAAGACATTGAAGATCTGACAATTCTATCAAAAGTTATAAGCACTTAAGTGTTATTTATACGCTTTTTGGAGGCCGGATCTCAGATATGTTGATGAAAACGTTGTCCGGATCTCTCATGCAACCTTTCTAACGCGTCCAAAACATTGAAGATCTGACAACCCTATCAAAAGTTATAAGCACTTAAGTGTTATTTACGCACCTTTTGCATTTTGGATAGCACCCTTTAAATGTAAGGAAGGCGCCAACCACCTAAGGGTGGATTAAGTAACGTTTTTAAATTATTTTAGCATATAGCATGACATTGGTGTCTACCCGTAGTTGCTACTCCGTTATTGACCAGGACCTTCAAGTAATGCTCCATGGACCACAGATGAAATGTAGGAACCAATCATAACCACATGTTTCAAAGAACCCTATCATGCTGATAAATAATGGCGCCGGCCACGACCAGTGGTAAGATCACGGGGAAGTTAAATAATTAGGATATTTACATTTCGATGGCTATAAATCACTCGAAAAATGAACTTCTTTACTCGACCTCGTAGACCTACCTTCACGTATACCTATCGACTCAGAATCAAATTCTGAACAAATGTCTGTGCGGGTGTATGTCTGTAAGTCCGTGCACTGAAAAATATGCACTCGATTATCTCCGGATTGGCTGAACCGATTTGGACCGTTTTTCTCTCATTCGATCCGTCTTGGAGTCCCACAAGACCCTAGTTAATGTTATGAAGTATAGAAAAGTACTTCAAAAGTTATGCAAAAAAAAACGATTTTAGCTAAACTTCGGAATATTGTAAAAAGGGTGGTTTTTGTAAGAAAACTAGTCATGCTATATATTGTTAGAAGGGTAATAAGACCTTTCCAATACGTTCAAAAGATTGAAGATCTGACAACCTCATCAAAAGTTATGAGCACTTAAGTGTTATCTATACACATTTTCAAGGCCGGATCTCTAATATTTTGATGAAATATTTGTCATGATTTATTATGACCCATCGTTGGATAGGTAATCAAAAGACCTTTCCAATAAGTCCAAGATTGAAGATCTGACAACCCTATCAAAAGTTATAAGTACTTAAGTGTTTTTAATACATTTTTTAGGCCGGATCTCAGATATTTTGAAAATAAGTGTTATTTATACACTTTTTTGAGGCTGTGAAGTGTATTCACTTTATGAATGCGAGGAAGGCATCAACCACATAGGTGGATTAAGTTAGTTTTTTTTTAAATATGCATCAACAACAACAAATATAACAAATTTTGTAGAGTATTCAAAATTTACGCAAAACTACGTATTTTTTGAAAAAAATACATAGAATTTTGTAAATAGAATATTGGTATCAAACAATCGGATATTTTCAATAACATTCGAAAGCTATACAGTCCAGACTCGATTATCCGAAAGTCTCGGAAAAATTGCACTTCTGATAATCGGAACTTCGGATAAATGAATCACGAATTCTTTTTTTCGTTGTCTTTTTTTATTGTTGAGCATTAGTATGACTCATAAACTCCTTTACAGTTGCTTAGAATTTTTAAATTCAAGATGGCGGCTAAAACGACGGTGATGAAATATTGAAAAAAAAATGCATTTTGTAATTTAATAGGCAACCAACTATTCAAATTTGACTAAAATGGGAACACAGAATTCAAGTTTGATGATAATAGTAAGAAAATAAAAAAAATAAAACATGTTTTTGGTCATCATTAGATTATCCGAAGTCCCATATAAACCTGGGATATTAAAAAAAATATTTTAAATTTTGTTTTTTTTACATGGGTATCAAATGATTGAGAATTTGTCTTACTTTTTGATGATTATAATATTGTTTGGGAATTACTCGAAATTTTCAAAATACTACGTATTTTTGAAAAATTATGAAAATATGTGTTTTTGGCAATACAGTCAAGACTCGATTATCCGAAGGCTTCAGAAAATGTTTACTCCGGATAATCGAACCACGATTTTTTTTTTCGTTCGCTTATTTTTTATTGTCGAGTTAATGTATGACCCCTTAACTACGCTAAAGTGATTTAGAATTTTTAAATCCAAAATGGCGGATATGATATATTGAAAAAAAAAATGCATTTTGTTATTTAATATGCAATCAACTGTTCACATTTGACTAAAATTGGGTCGCAGAAGTCGAATTTGATGTTTTTAATAAGAAAATTAAAAAATACGAAAAACATATTTTTTGTTATGATTCGATTTGTTTTATTATCAGAAGTACCATACAAACCTTCGGATAATCGAACTTCGGATAATTGAGGCTTCGAATAATCGAGTCTGGACTGCATACGTATCAAATGATCGAGATTTTTTCATACATTTTAATAGAAATATACCTTTTTAAAAATATTCAAAAAAAAAATCACAAAACTACGTATTTTCGAAAACAAAAACTAAACATTTCAGTTTTAACAATATGTACTGGTGTCTATTGAATAATAATCGAGGTTTTAGGTAATCGATACTCGACAATATATTTAAAAAAATCCTAATCATTGTTTACCCATATTGAGATAACTAAAAAAATAGTATTTTTCTCAAAAATACGAAGTTTTTGGAAAATTAAGAGAATTTAAAAAAATATTACTGTCGAAATGTATGAAAAGTTCCTGATAATTTGTTAGGCTTATTGCAAAAAAACTGTAATTTTGAGTACTCTCAAAACAGTATTATAACTTTCGAATGTTATGAAATTTTTTCGATAGTTTGGTACATGTTTTACCAAACATCAACACTTTTAGTATTTTTTGGAAAATACGAAGTTTTATGAAAATTCTGAGTATTTCCAAATAAAATTTTTTCATTAAACTGTATGACAAAATCTCGATCATTTGATACGTCAGAAACTTTTTTATATATATTTTTGTCAATAATACGTAGAAATTTTGAGTATTTTACAAAAAATATTATTACCACCGATTGGGGTAAGAAAAAATCCCAATTATTTGATACCCACATTGAAAAACAAAACAAAAATTTAATGTTTTTTTTTTCGTAGTAGTTTTTTTTATGTAGTTTTGTGATTTTGATTAGTATTTTCAAAAATTGTTTCACAACTGTTGAAATGTTTGTATCATTTGAAAACCCATATTTTAGAACAATTTTTGAAGATATTTTCTGGAAAATAAAATATCAAATGATGAACTCATACAATCAAATTGAGATCTTGTGTTCACCTTTGAATCTTTTTGTGATAATAGCTCTCTTCATTTTCTAACCCAAACCATGCACAAAGCAATAACCCTCTATTGTTCCACTAGCCTCATGATCAAGGCCACCAGTCCTCTCCACGTTGTTGAGCTCGCAAGAACATACATTTTCCACTTGGCTGCAATGTCGGCTTAATTTGGTCGAAAAATGTTTTCGTTGCCGCTAATATTTAACTTCATTCTGGTGGTGATACTAATCTGCGCGGTCCGATTACCGTTCTTGCTCGTGCATGGTGAACCCTCCTCCGAGGATGCCTCCGAACTGTCCCAGCTGAAAGAAGTGTTCTACAAAAATCTGCTGGCGGACTTTCGCGCCGAAGGCCTCGATGGAAGCGCAGAACTTTCTCCGGAAGAGGAGGCCCGCATGGATCAACGAATCCGCGGGTTTGTACGATCTACAGGCGTTGGTGAATCTGGAACAACCGACCGGGTGAAGCGAGAGTCGAAAAATGTGGACGAGCAGCTGATCGAGGCGGATACCGCTGGAGGTAGGATTTCTCTTGATTTGGGGAAGGGTTAAATAAGTTGTAAATTGCAAAAAAATATATATTTTCTATAAATCATTTTCCGCCTGCTCAAAACCAAAAATTTCCTTCCTAATGTAACCACAATCGTGCCGATCGAGAAACTTCATGAACAAACTCATGCTCATCGGCACTTCTTCGTCGTTTTCGTCGTCCACTTCGGTGAGCAGTTCCTCGCGAAAACCGGAGAACCTCCGCTTGCCCGCAATCGCCTCAAGACCCCCCTCAACCAGCTCCGTCTCAGCCAGCTTGACCTGGATCTTTTGCCACTTCATCGGCCGAATGGTGCGCCAAAGTTCCTGCGTGTCCTGCTGCCGCCCCTCAACGCAGATGATCGCCGGTTTACCAGGCCTCGAAAAGCCCGTAAGATCAAGGTCTTTTGCGGTTTTGAGGATCGTTTGTCTTTTAGTTTTACTCTTCAAGTGGTGTGAGTAAATCCATAACCTCTCAAAGATCACCGAAGCGGACTTTGCACTGCCACCCTCTTCGCTCACCTTCAACGGTTCGTGAAATTTGGTCAACTCGACAAAGTTGTCCTGAATCCACGAAACGACCTGAAACACGTACGGTTCACTGGAATCGAGCACCTCCCGCTCGATGTACTCCTCGATTCTCTGCGTGATCATTCGTTCCTGATCGCGTGGAAAACATGCCGATCGTACCACAAAGCAGGGAATCTCCAGCCCCGGATAGAGATGAGGTAGTTCGATCCGTATTTGTACCCGCTGTTCCTCCAGCAGGGGTAAATTCAGCTGGTAGTCCAGCTTGGCGTTCAGGCGACCCGTTTCGCCGTTGATGTACGCGCCAATGTTGTCCACGAAGCTGTAGTCGTCCACGTGCAGTTCGCCCGGGCTGCAAAAGATCGACGCAAGCATGTGGAACTCGTCCAGCTGTTTGCGGAGGCAGTCGCGCAGGAGCTGTTCCTGGAGTTGTTCGGCGGCGGCGGCGTCCATGGCTAGAATGGAAGTTTGATTTTTTTTAGGGTTCCAGTTGAGGTCATTTTTCTATAACCTAAACAAATCGACATAGAATAAAAAACTGATCTGTGTGTGTAAGGTTGTAAATGTGTAACCAAAGTTTCAGCTGGATTGGTTTCACTTGAACAATAAAAAAAAAATTGTATTTTTCAAATCTCTTCAAGGCGAACGCCGCTTCCTCAAGGGCTTCCATGAGCGTGGCTACGTTCCGGTCAACTTCCCTCTGGACATCTGCCTGCTGAAAGTCGGTACGAAAGTGTTTGCTGCATCGCTACACATCCGCAAATCGAAGGAAAGCTACTCCAACCACACCGTCGTGTCGTTCTACGTGCGGGAGGAAGGCCAGTTTCAAAAGTTCAAGGAGTACACCGCGATCCTGGCCCGGAATATGGACTGCATTTCGAACGCCTCGTTGGGTTTCGTGGCAATTGTAAACTATTACGATAATGCGCGCCACCAGGATTCACCGCTGAACCACCGAGGGATCGACGACGGGTCGCCGATCTTCCAGATTCAGGAGAACGGGACGACGGAGATCGTGCAGAAGTTTAGCCAATCGAACCAGAACACGGTGCACATGTGGACGCACGGCAATCACATCTACCTGACGCACACGTACACGAACCTGGACGAGAGCGTGGCGAACGTGTGCCCGCTGTACCGGTGGTCCGGGTATCACTTTGACGCGATCGACGAACTGCCGTGTTACAACTCGATACACATCGAACCGTTCATGATCGCGGAGACGCTGTTTATCGCGATCGCCAACCAGATGAACGACGAAGCGGTGGACGAGGACACGTTCTCGGACGTGTTCAAGTTTGACTACGAGCGGCAAAAGTTTGACTTTCACCAGAAGATTTACGTTTACTCGGTCTCGGACATTGCGTACTTCTTCCTCGATCAGGGCGATGTGAGGGAGCACTTTTTGGTGACGGGAAACTCGCGAGCCGGGAAGAAGAACCGGAAGAAGCTGGACTACGACCAGCACTCGATCGTGTACAAGTTCATCGACGGGTTCTTCGTGCCGTTTCAGAAGTTTGAGCTGCACCGGGTGCAGCAGTTCTTGCCGGTGATGCGGGAGAACGGGGAGTTTTTGCTGCTGATTCGTTGCAAAGGGAAACCGCTGCAGATTTACGAGTACGACGGGTGGAAGTTTGCTCCGTCGAGGATCGATTACACGCGAGAAGCGTTCGCCGAGGGAGTTTCGCACATGCGCGTTTATCGGCACATTATCAACGCCAGTGTGATCGTGATCGCGAATAAGAACCTGTTTGGCAGTACGACGAACATTTTTACGCCGATGTATGGCGTGGAGAACGATCTGAAGGAGGTTTACGGGCAGTTTATCAGCTGGTGCGGGGAAACGACGGATCGGTTGTCACAGATGAACCTGGAGGAGATTTACAACAAGTTGAAAGCGTTGCCGAAGGTGGACGATGGGACGATCAAGCTCGACAAGGACGTTGAGGTGAAGCGATCGACGGTTGAGCACTTGCGGACGAAGGTGTTGCACACGGGTGGGTTCGTGTTCGATCAGCGGACGTTCGACTACCTGAACAGTGTTCACAACCAGCTGGAGGGGTTGAAGCAAAAAGTGGAGAAGCTTAAAGCGATCATCGATGACAGCTTGGGATTGAACGAGACGCTGGAGGTGCGCGGGGACTTGAAGGTACCGCAGGTGATCGCGACCGGTGCACTGGTCAAAGATCTGAACGCTCGCAATATCAACGACGAGCGGCAACCGCCGATGAACGGAACGGACGAGGATGAAATAATAAATGTCGATCGACTGATAGTAGACGATCGATTGGATGTTAAGTTCTTGAATGGGTACGCTAGCGAAACACTGCTGCGTACCAATGGTGATCCTCGATTGCTGAAAGATGTAGATTTGCACGTAAGCGAGGTGGAAGTGAGAGGTGATTTGTTCGTAAATAACCTGATCGACGGCATTCGCTTCACGCCGGATAACGTGTTGATAAACGGTGCAGATCAGACGTTCTCCGCCAAAACCATGTACGTGGATCACTTGGTGGTGAAGAATTTGGTGACGCCCAAGCTGAACAACACCGACGTGGAGCAGGTCACGGCGCTTATTGAGCAGGCTTCCAAGCTGCGATCGCGGTCGCGTTCCGCCCAGCAGGACTATCCGTCGCGACTGCGTGAGATTCGCGTGAAGAACTTGACTTTGACGGGTTTGACGAACGACGTGGACATGGCGTACATCGATCAGTACGCGCTCAAGACGGTTGGCGATCAGGTGATTACGGCACCGTTCAACTTTGACAACATTGTCGTGGACAATGTGACGGCGCCGAACAATCGACTGTCGGGGATCGATTTGAACTTTTTGGTGCTAACGGAGCCGACCAGCGAGTACCCGGACTTTAAGGTGCGCCAGGACGTGCAGTTTCTGAAGCCGGTTCAGATGGACAACGTTCAGCTGTACGATCGCATCAACCACATTCCGGTGATCGACGATGAGCTGCAGGTGCTGCTAAGGGATTCCAAGGAACCACAGTTGATCACGGGGACGAAGACTTTCGATTACGTTGAATTGTTGGGTCCGATATTCCTGCAGGGCAAGATCAACAGCAGCAGCTTGAGCAAGCTCAATCCAGTTACGACGATCAACCAGGACGTCTACCTGGAGGGAGACTTTGAAATAACCGGCGACGTAACGATCGAGCGTCTGCTCAACACGTCAAACATCTTCGGCGCCAGTCGGACGTACAACTTCGTCAACCTCTACGAGCACGGTCTCCCGTTGAACGCGGTGGGGTCCTACCAGAATTTCACCTTCACGAAGCCGTTGATAGTGGAGAACGCGTTCACCACCGACTTGAACGGGCTCAACCCGAACGATTTCATCCCGATCAACTCGGACCGGGTGCAGCAGATAACGGGGAAGAAGACGTTCCGTGGGGATTTGAAGATTCGAGGTGGCCACGTGGACGCAGCCATGATCAACCAGGTCGATTTGAGGGTGTTGAATGAAACGGTGCTGAAACGAACCGGTGATCAGGTGGTTGAGGGTACAATCCACTTTAAAGAGGTGGTAGCAAGTCATGTGGTAGCCCAGGAGACGCTCTTCGAGGGTCGTCCACTGGACACGCTGCTGACTACGGACTCGAAGCAGAAGATCAAGGCGAATGTGAGGATGGAGAACTGTCGGTTGACGGTAAACGGAAACTTGAATGTTGGTAATTTGGAAGCGACCAATTCGACCATATTTGGGTACAATCTGGACTGGATGTTTAGCGATACGCTGCAACGTCCGGGCTGTGGTTTGGGTAATGAGACGGTGCTGGTGACCGGGCCAAAGCGATTCCAAAATGTTCAAGTGCGCGAGCTAGTGCTGCTCGATCAAGCCTCACTCAACGGGGTAGATCTGATGGGTCTGCAGAAGATCAGCGATCCGCTAGAACAGGACATAGTCATTGAGGAGACGTTGATTTTGAAGCATCCAATCACGGTGCGGAACGTGTTCTTCAACGGATCCATCAACGGAGTTCGGAGAGAGGAGTTTGGCCGGGCTTGGTTGCTGAACGAGTACAACCAGACCTTTACGGCACCGCAGATCTTTGAACACGTGATCGCGGAAAGGACTTACGTGGATGGGTTCGTCAACGGGGTAAAGTTGGACGAGTTGGCTCAGAACGTGTACTATCTGGACCAGAACGAGCGAGTTCCGCATGCGATTTTCCGTAAGTAGCTTGGATTAGTTGTGCTGAACATCAACTTAAACTCTACCAATTTCAGACGAAGGAGTCGTTTCGTACCAGCCGGTTACCGTTAATGGTCTGGTATCCGGACTCAACCTGGCCACCGACGTCCTGCTCGACCAAGCATCGGATCCTCAACAGCTCGAGGAGATAAAAATCGACGGCAATCTGCTAGTCTCGGGCGAAATCCACGTCTCCCACACCCTCAACGGAATGAACTACGCCAAGTTGCGTGAGTTCACCACCGCCACTGGCAGCACTCCGGACCGTCCTATGAATGTGGAAGTGTACGGCAACGCGCACTTTGAAGTTCAACCGGAGATCGTCACCCTGAACGGGTACAATCTGGAGCAGCTCCATCGGGACGTGTGGCTCGCCAACCGGGACGAGGTGCTAACCGGGAATTATCGCTTCGAGAATGCACACTTTGCTAGCTGGGTTCACGCCAAGGTACGAATGTCTTGAGTGGATATTCCGGAACACTGTTAATTAAAATATCCCAATTCTCACAGGGTCCCATTAACAACCTGAACTTGTCGGAGATTGCGCAAACTTACCTCAGCGTTTCCAAGGCGCAGAATGTGACGACTCCACTGATCTTCAAGGGTCCGGTGCGGTTCCGAAAGGCGACGAGCGCTCGCAGTGTTGAGCTCGGCGGACTGCTAAAGGGATCGATTGAGTGAGTTTTTCCTAAAAAAGAAATGATTTTTTTAGTCTGTCTTTGCATACGTGTCAACCTGAACTGAATCTTTAAAATTTCCTTGATTCTTTATTTCATCCACGCGGATTTCCCATCCAGATTCGGCGTGATCTTACCAGTTTAATCTCACCACCCAAAATTTAGCCATCTATAAAACAATCTGTAATTAAATTAGCATTAATTTAGCACATCTTGAATGAAATTCAGCTTTATTCATTAACCAAAATACCTTCAATGGATCAGCTCCACATCGCCATTCACTGCTGCTCTTACACAAACCAACTTTTATCAATGAATTTTGACGAAAAATTGACCGCGTAGCAGGCGCTGATACAAGTCACACCAGCAGCTACGCGCGAATGGAGTGGACGACCAGATCAAAACAAATCTCACCTGCCCGCCCACCAACCCTCCCCTTCTTTCCTCCTTGCCCAGTATCATTGAGGAAGGTGCTGTCAGATGTAGCGCGCCTCGTGCTCTGTTGTG
Source organism: Culex quinquefasciatus (assembly GCF_015732765.1). NCBI lineage: Eukaryota > Metazoa > Arthropoda > Insecta > Diptera > Culicidae > Culex > Culex quinquefasciatus. The sequence goes on from NC_051862.1 coordinate 14,274,711, forward strand.
GGTGTGGTGGTGAGAGTTTTGGTGTACTCGCCGGGTGAAAGTTGATAAGGTGTCGAATTGGTTTCTCAGAGCACGTGGTTTCCTGTTCGATTGGAATAGATTCAGTTTTTTTTTTCAAAACGTTTTGAAACCAAATGCATTGGTCATCAAAATCAATTAATTTCAATTCATTTTTAATTACATAAATATAAAACAACTACACATTTAATGTGATGAGCCGTTTCATAGAGGTTTGGTGATGCAAATGTATTTCTTTTTTAAATTATACTTGGCAATCAAACAAATGATATTTTTGTCAAAACTCTCGTTAGATCGAGAAACAGATAAAAAGTAATGTTATATTCAATGTAATTCAGAGAAAAACAAGGATTTTTTTGTATTTCGTTCATTAATTCAAACCTAATCCTTCCAAAATATCTTTCGTAAATTTCACAATCTGAATTTGAGTTTTTGTTTTTTGCGAAATTTATCAGATATTTAGCTATTGATAACCAAATACTTCGATATTAAATTCTCGACTCACATTTGAGATTTCTGAATCAAAAACATTACGATCGTAATTTGTAAACGGTTGTAATTTGACAATATTAGATTGAGATCATTCGATCGTTATTGCTCTTACGCCATCGACAAATTCCGATGATTGTTCTTAAAAATCGAAATTCTAAGCTTTTTACATTTTTTTTTATTTCAAAAATTTAAAGTTAATATTTTTTATTCCAAAATTTCAAAGCGATTCAAAAAATAGTTTTTGTGCAATCCAATATGTTAAAAATATTACAAAAATAAATCTAAAAATCCCAAAATTAAATTAATATTTTAAAATGTCATTTTCCAAGTTTTACTTTTTTTTCAAATCGTCAATTGTTTTAGAATTTTATTGTTTTTAAACTAACAATAAATTTTAAAATATAAAAACATAAATTTAAAGAATTAAAAAAACACAAACTATTTGCCGTGGTTATAGCGCCACAACTCGCTCTCTGTAACAGCATTTCTAATTCTAGTCCACGCTCACCAAGTCGTCATATGGCCTAGTGGTTGGCATTTTTGCTTACCAATCCAAAGGACGGGGGATCGAATCCCGTCTTGAGCGACTTTGATTTTTCGTTCATATTCATCATTTCAAATTTCTATGCACTTAACTTTCTCGTTGGGAGCAGATGGGAATCGAACCCAGAACCATTCGCTTACAAAGCGAACACCGAAACCAGTCAGCCACGACCGCTTCACTAAATTCAAAGGATTATTTATAAATACAAAACTAACAAAATTATTTGAAAAAAAAACAAACTATAATTTCAAAGATTTTAAATTTAAAAATGTTAAAGATTGATAAAAATACTATTTTTTCAACTAAGAAATTTAAAAAAAAACATTATTTTAAAATCTATAAAATTTAAAAATAGTAAAAGCTTCTAGATTTTCTATATAATTTATTTAAAAAAAATTTAAATTATTAATTTAAAAAATTTCTGAATTTTAATAAATTTCAAAAATTCTAATTTTCAAAAATGCCAGTTTTCAAAAATTCTAATTTTCGAAAAATCCTGAACTTAAAAAATATTAAATCCCAAATAAAAAAAAATCAGAACATTTTAGATTTTAAAAGCTTCCATATTTTAAAAATGTCTTGAATTCAAAAAATAAATCTCAAAAGTCTAGAATTTAATAAAAAAGTAAAATCTTGAAAAAAAATAATTTTTATAATGCCTAAACTTTAAAAACGTCTAAATTTCGAAAATTTCAAAATAAAAAAAAAATTTAAAAATTCCTAATTTTGTAACGTTCTGTTTTTCAAAAAAACAAATTTTCAAAAAATCTTTTTTTTTTAATTCCCAAATAAAAAAAAAAATCTAAAAATTTAAGAATTTTAAAATTTATAAACAAAAGTAACTCAAAAAAAATAATTTCAAAAAATTAGAAATTAAAAAAATCTCTTTTTTCAAATTTTAAAAATGTCTACATTAAAAAAAGTCAAAATCCCAAAACTTTAATATTTTTAAATTTATAAAAAATCTGATTCCCAAATAAAAAAATTAATTCAAAAAATTTTAAAATATCTTAACTTATAAAATTTTATTTAAAAAATCTGTTTTTTTATGTTTAAATTTAAAAAAATGTCTAAATTTTAAAATATAAAGAAAAAATATTTTTTAAAAAATCTTATTTTCTAAATTCTAATTTTCAGAAATCTGAATTTTTAGAATTCTAGTTTTAAATATTTTTGTTAATTAGATTTTTTTTAAATCCTAAATATTGAATATTTTTTATTTAAAAAAAATAATTTTCAAAGATTCCTAAATTTTTAGTTTTAGTAAATTCTAGATTCCGAAAAATGTTTGAATTTTGTTTTTTTTCCTAAATTTTCAAAATTTCCGATTTAAAAAATTATTAGTTTTAAAAAACTTCTAAATTAAAAAAAAATTAAAATTGTCTAAAGTTGAGAAAAAACTTTATGAAGTATATTTTTTTTTTTTCATTACAAATATTTTATGAAGTTTATGTATCTCGACTCCAACCAAAGCCATTAGTTTTGGCATCGGATTTCAGAAAATATCATAAAAAAATAGGGATTTTGAAAGAGTCTTTTTACAATTTTTGTTATTTGAGAGCATAATTCTGAATTTTGATGGAAACCGTTTTTTTTTCAGCTCAAAAGGAATCGACATCGTCGACTTTGACAAACACGTGCTGAAGAAAGACGTTCCGCAGACAATCACCGGCAACTGGACGTTCCACAATGTTGAAGTTCGAGGTAAAATTTGTCACAAATTAGTTAGTTAGTTAGTTGATTACCTTACCTTCCCTCCAAACCGCAGGACCCTTCAATCTGACCACGCTAAACGGCCTCGATCTGCGCCGGGACATTCTCTGGGAGGACGCCACCGATGTGGTCTTCACCGCTCCGAAGCAGTTCGACAACCTGCATGTTCACAACATCATCTGTCCCGATCCGTGCCTGATCCAGGGGGTCGATATCAACGAGTGGTTCGCGAATTCCGTTCGCAAGAGCCGGAATCATACGATCGAGGGTGTGACCACGGTTGAGGCGGCCACGTTTCTGGGGGATATTGAAGTGCTTGGACTGGTGAACAATGTGACCTTTGACCGGGAGCATCTGCTGTTGAAGTCGGTTCCGCAGACGATTAAAGGGGATTTGACGCTGCGGACAAAGTTTCCTGAGTTGAATTTGATTTATCCGTCTTCGATTGAGGAGTTGGAGGTTGAGACGATAAACGGCAAGAACTTTGACGAGTTTATGGCGAACTTGGCCAGGAGAAACCAGGAAACGTTGACGATTCGGACGCCGGTGACGTTGACGAGAACGTTGCAGGCACAGAATGTGGACACTGGGAATAACACCATCTTCGGTGTTAACATCAACCAGCTGCTGCGGGAGGTCGAGTACGGTGATCAGCTGAGCAAGTACGAGTCAAAGTTGCGCAGTTTGGACATGGTCGGACAGTCGCTGGTGGAGACGCTGCACAGTAAGACGCCTTATTTGAGTCACTACGAGCGGATCAAACCGTTGGCGGGACGGTTTCGTGATGTGATCACGATCACGCTGCCGTTGTCACCGAGTCCGATTGAGCTGCTGGCGGCCCACGTGGACGATGGTAATCGCACCGCGGTAGAGTTCTACCGCTGGAACAAAAAGGACGGCCAGTTTCGGGTTGCTAAAGGTACGTGCTGATTTAATCATTCCAAACTTTATTCACTACTTTTGTGAGTTACAATCTTATCCCCTTTCTAATACTTGGGCAGTCCAGCATAGCTAATGTCCTCGACTCCCACATGATTTTCGCCACGGACAATCTTAAAGAAGCCATTTTCGCCCCATCGCTCATTCCACGAGTTGGCACACAGCCAGTACTTGACTCCGTTCTCAACGCCCCATCCAATGACTCGAACCGCGTGACTACCTTTGTATGCACCCGTAACGTGTCGATACACTCCGCTCCTGTACTGGAAGAAATCGCCATACACATCAAAGGACGTAACAATCGGACCGTTCTGATAGATCTCGGCTTTCATCGCATTTTCGTCTCCCCATGGGAGAATGTACGAACTGGCTCCATACTTGAGGTCCTGGCTGTAGGTCAGCGGATATCCGGCCTGGCACTGGCGATCGCATTTCAGAACGATGTTCACATCCTGGGTAGCGCCGCCAAATGGGTACGGCTTACAACCCTGCCCAGAATGGTACGGTCCCCCGCTGGTGAGACCATACTTCACCCAGTAATCAAAAGTTTTGTGCACGTAGCCACCGTCACACTTGTAACAGTCCGTACAGCAGGACAGGTAGCCCGTTGATCCAAAGTAGAACTGCCGTTCACCCCCGGAATGGATGCAGTAACGATCGGTAATGACCGCAGCAGTCGACACGGCGTAGCACGATCCACAAGATCCCTGGCTGCGGATTTGGTTCAGCGATGGGCAGTAAGGCCACTTTTGGCGCGCGTCAAAGCTCGCCGGCAGGGCGCGAACCGAGCGTTGATTCTGCAGCCGTGGCAGACTGTTGAGTTCAGACTCGTTCAGACCGAGGCTCATTTTCATCACGCCAAACTCTTCCGGCCGATCGTACACCTGGGCGACCCAGGAGCGGGCACGCGATCGGATGGCGGACACCAGCGCTTCCTGAATCTTGTCCGTGATGCTGAGCCCGGAGATGGAGCCGATGGCGGCGATGAGGCACAGAACTAGTAGAACTTTAGAGAGAGCCATTTTCCCGGGTGATGAAGACTGATGGTGGCAGTGACCTGCTCAAACCGCTTTTATACGCGAAATCTCCTCCTTTCGGGCTTATCATGAGGCGAAAGATGGTTTATTAGATCATAATTTTTGGCTCATGAGGGTTAGCATATTTGTTTTGCGTGTATCTCATGTAGAAAGGTGTTTGTTTTCTGATTAAAAACATGTGCCTTGAGAACAAATAAATAATTTCTTTCCATTCGGGTCGTTTATTGTGGCATAAAATTCTAGGACTTAGACCTAATATTTGCATCATTTCAAAAAAAACAATTTGGGACAAAAGATTGGGTTTTGTTTCTATGCAGATTGTGTATTTCACTAAATAAATATAAATACCAAAGTCATGGAGTGACCATTAAAATCAATCCTTCACAAAATCGGCTGATTTTTTTTTTTAATTATTCAAGCTTTTTGGAGGGCCAAACCTTAATTCCAAAGAATATATCTAGACTACTTTTTCAAAACAACCAATGTGCCATGGGTTTCCTATGTACATACGGCCTTTTGAAAAAGTAAGCGAGATAAATTGCATCATTGTTTTGCTTATAAGCAGTTCTCTACGGATCGCTCTGTTTTCTATAATTTCAATTTTTGTATTTTTGAAACTTTTTTGGTGCCTTCGGTAAGCCCAAAGAAGTCATTTTGCATCATTAGTTCGTTCATATAATTTTCCATACAAATTTGGCAGCTGTCCATACAAAAATGATATGTGAAAATTCAAAAATCTGTATCTTTTGAAGGAATATTTTGATTGATTTGGTGTGTTCGGCAAAGTTGTAGGTAAAAGGACTACACTGAAAAAAAATTATACGCGGTAAATTTTTTTTTGGTAATTTTAAATTTCACTTTTTGTTACTAAAACTTGATTTGCAAAAAAACACTATTTTTATTTTTTTATTTTCTGATATGTTTTAGAAGACATCACATGCCAATTTTTCCAGAATTGGCAAAAATCTTTGACCGTGTTATGATTTTTTGGTTGTAAAAATGTTTCAATTTAATTTTTTGATGTAAAATCGAATTTGCAATCAAAAAGTACTTCAGTGAAATTTTGATTAAGTGCACCGTTTTCAAGTTATAGCATTTTTGGTAACTTTTTTTTCAAAATAGTCGTCGTTATTCATTTTTTTAAATAAGTGCCCATGTTTGCCCACTTCTGAAAAAAAAATATTTTTGAAAAGCTGAGAAAATTCTCTATATTTTGCTTTATTGAACTTTGTTGATACGACCCTTAATTGTTGAGATATTGCCATTCAAAGGTTTAAAACAGGAAAATTGATGTTTTCCAAGTTTCACCCAAACAACCCACCATTTTCTAATGGTGATATCTCAGCAACTAATGGTCCGATTTTCAATGTTGAAATATGAAACATACGTGAAATTTTTCGATCTTTTCGAAAACAATAATTTTTTAAATCAAGACTAACATTTCAAAAGGGCGTAATATTGAATGTTTGGTCCTTATGAAATGTTAGTCTTGATTTAAAATTTTGAAAATATTGTTTTCGAATAGATCGGAAAATTTCACGAATGTTTCATATTTTAACATTGTAAATCGAACCATTAGTTGCTAAGATATCGACGTTGAAAATGGTGGGTTGTTTTGGGTGAGACATGAATTCAATTCACCAAAAAAGTTTCAGCAGGATTAAAAAATACAACAAAAAAAAAATGACCAAAATCTCAGAGAATTGCTCTCATACGAGTTTTTATATAATTTTGGCAGCTTTTCATACAAAAATGTTTTGTAAATATTCGAAAACCTATATCAGAAGAAATTTTTCTATCGATTTGGTATCTTGGCAAAACTGTAAGTATTAGTTAAGGTTATAATTATTCAGGAAAAAATAGTAATTAAAAAAAGACTCATTAAAAAACTGATTCTACTAAATATTGAATAGTGAAAATCTACATTTTAAATTATTTGTAACTTCAGAAACCATTTTTCTGGGCCACCTAAAAAAAGTGTGGCGTAGACAATTGCCGAACAATCACCTTCTAGCATTTTTAGTATTTTTTTTCATTTGGGTCAAACTTTGTGGGGGCCTTTTCTATCACTAAAGAAGCCATTTTGTGTCATTTTTTTATTTTTTATTCTTTGTCCTCTATCTTAACCTATACCCTAACTGGCTCAATCGGCCTTGCCATCACGGAGCCGTGCGTCTATTTATAGATCCGAGATCTATTGTTCTTCGTCTTGATGGATGTTAATGATGTCCTGGGGGTCTTGTTGGACGAGTCTTCCTTTCTTCCCAGAGGGAGCAGGGGGTTCAAGTTGCCACCGAAAAATCGGTGGCGAGGTGACCGGGCGGGATTCGATCCCTGATCGTCTGCTTAAAAGGCAGATCGCTTAACCATTCGGCTAAGTCCCCGGACTATTTTGTGTCATTGGTTCACCCATACAAGTCTCCATACAATTTTGGCAGCTGTTCATACAAAAATGGTACGTAAATTTGTAACTTTTCAAGGAATTTTATTGATTGATTTGGTGTCTTCGGCAAAGTTGTAAGTATTGATGAGGACTATTCAGAAAACCCCGATTTAATCCCACCTGGGGTGAGATAGAGCCTTTCTTACTAAAGAATATAACAATGGTAGATCTTTTTTCAATTCATAACATCGACTTTGTTTATTTATAACGTCAGCACAAAAGAAAGTCTTATGATGAAAGCAATGTATTATAAATGATATGATTTCCAAAGGAAATAAAAAACGCAATTTTCACCAAAAGAATATTTTCAATCGTACAATATGTTTGTAAGTTTGTAATCAAACAAGCGTTTATGTCAAACGCGATCATAGCAAGCTTCCCATGCGCCAGTGACAACGCACACCGCGGTTTTGGTTTTTTAGCTTCGGTACGAGCCCTTTTGTGTGTTGGTATTGTCTGTTTTTTTCAAAGGTACACGCCGCGCGGCATTTCAGAATGTGCCGCAGACACTGTTGCCAGCGATTTTTTGCCCACGAGCGAGAAGAAGCACCAGTTGGCAACGAAAAAAAAAACAACAACACAACGTTTGAATTTATACCTCTACACCATCGCCTCTTTAGAACAAGGCGCCATGTGCGGTGAGCGCGAGTGTGGAGAGGAAAGGAATATAAGTTCTCTCCCTCGCTCGCTTGCGATCAAAGCTTTCCTTTATCACCCAACATCAAGAAGCAAGCCAAGAACTTTCGAAGAAGATCCCCACTTTCTAAAAAGATCCCCACTCTCTAAAAGCTCTTTCAAATTCACCTCAATGTTTCTCAAGATTTAAATCTTTTGCCTCTGATCTAGATAAAATATTAGTTAGGACACAAACCTCTAGACCACCACACAACAAAAATAAATGACAGAATTTAAATCGCATAATGGTCTCATGTCGCAGGTTTCAAAACAAATACTGGACAGTTATGCATATAATGATAATACTAAAGAGCCGAAAAATATACGATATCTATAGTAGCAAATGAAAATCGATAGGGCACCCAACACATATTAGAGTATATTGGATCCCAATAACTAGACGCGCCAGCAGTACGCGCCAGCATTAGAAGCTCAACTTGACAAGAAAATTCATGCTGAATCGACATATTTACGAAGATGAAAATGACGTCCTGGCTTAAAGTAAAACCTATACCTTTCTTTAGTAAGAAAGGCAAAAAGTAAATCGCTCTAAAAATTGATCCGGATTGCCGATAGACGTCAAATTTGTTTCAGATGCTCACTCATGGTCTGTACTATGAGTGTAGAAAGAAATTTCGGATAAAATCGGAAATGAAAAGTGTTGGCAAAGGTCACCAGGTGGGCTTTTACCTTTTTTTAGGGATTTTTTTTCTTTTGGTAGGTTAATCAAACGGCTCTAACTCCAGAACCAGATTATGGATCTGGATGAAAATTTGGGAGGTTGTAGAGCTCGAAAAATGCAATTTTTGAGATAAATAAAAGAAATGAAAATGAAAAATTTTGACCATATTTTCATTTGAAAACTGTGTATTTTGTTGAAAAGTCTGGCTGCATCCAAAAACAGATGGATATTTCGAAATTCGGTCTCAAAATGACCCTTGTTCAGCACACCAGCTTTCAAATGCACTTGGAACAATCAAAATCGAAAATAGGGGAGCCGAGGATTACGCGACACAAAATTTGGCAAAAAATTTACCACACACGGACATCACTCGAACTCCACGGAATTTATTTTCTCAAAATTCGAGGGTTGGAGATAGGCGAGTTCTGTCAAGGTGAATCGATAGAGCGTCTAAAATCGATGCAGTGTGATTTTTTGACGATTTTTCCGAAGAAAATTCATGCTGAATCGACATATTTACGAAGATGAAAATGACGTCCTGGCTTAAAGTAAAACCTATACCTTTCTTTAGTAAGAAAGGCAAAAATTGGAACACGGACCTACATTTTGCCGACGAGGTATGATTTTTTTTAAAGTGATTTTTTTTAAAGTGATTTTTTCTTAATTGAAATCTTGTACTTGAAAATTTTTAACCTAATTTTTTAATGTAAAATGGAATTTGCAATCAAAAAGTACATTACAAAATAGAGGGTTGTTTGAATGAGACTTAATAATAATAGTTTATGCAACAAGTTGCAAAAAAACGAGTTCCATACAACATTTTTTGCAATTCCAAAAAACACACACTGAGTGAAATTTTATGTCAAATTTTCATGTATTTTGTCAATAAATCGTTTAAATAAAAAAAAATGTTGAAAAGTGTTACTTATCAAAATAAGTGCTGAAAAGTTCAACTTTACAGCACCCATTTGAGGGCTGAAAAGTAGAACTTTTCAGCATTTATTTTGAAAAGTGTTGCTGTTCGATTCTGTTATTTTTGGTACAGAAAAGTAGGCTATTTCGTCGTTCAAGAATGACAGAAAAAGTAAGTAGTTCCACGACGGAATTGCAAAAAATAATTTTTCCTGTTTCTTTTTCTTTTATCCGTTGTACCTCAGCAACCAGTTGCCCAGCCTTCAACGTTTGTCAGACGAAATTGTTGGAAATTTTCTGAACATTACAAAAAAAAATATTTTCAGGGATGAACAATCAGGGACAATCATGGACACTATTTTTAAAAAATCATAAAACCGGATTTTTTCGGACGTAATTTAACTTAGAATGGCTATATTTTGAAAACGATGCACTTAAAAAAAATATATAAAGTACTTTCCGATAGCAAATTTGATTTTACATAAAAAATGAGGTTAAAAATGTTAAGTACATGATTTATTTTTTTACGAAAATCACTATTTGGGACCATCCATAAACCACGTGGACACTTTTTTTGGAATCTCAACCCCCCCCCCCCCCCCTTCGTGGACAATTGTTCATACAAAAAAAATCTTTTTGTATGGAGCGTGGACAATCGCTTACCCCCTAAATTGTCCACGTGGTTTATGGATGGTCCCATTTTGAAAAAAAAAAACATTGCTAGTCGGCAAAATTATGATCCATACTTCTGAATGGCTTAAAATATGCGGGATTTTGTTCCTTAAAACAACGATTGTCAACCTTCTTCTGGGCTGGTACCCCCTGCCATATAAATCAAGTAGGCCCGGTACCCCCGTTGAGAATCGCTGCCTTAAAACATATAAAAAATTAAAAAATACAGATTTGAGAAAATGTAATATCGTGAAAAAAATTTTTTATCTATTTTTTCGAGTTTGGTGAAGAATTGCTTAGCTTGTAATTTGCATTTTTACATTTTTATATTTCCTTCCAAAAAATGTTTTTTCTCATGCATAGAAACAAGATATATTTATTCTGCATGAGGTGTTTTTGAAATTATGCAAATCCAAGCCCAGTTCTGCGAATTTTATGCTCTATTTTGTCAACCCAAATTCACAGTCATTGTTTTTTGGTCCAGTTTCACATGTTTCATAATCAGAAAACAAACAGATCTTACATGGGACCAATAAACCATCTTTCGCCTTATGATAAGCCCACAGGAAGAAATTTCGCGTATAAAAGCGGTTTGCGCGGGTCATTCTCGCTATCAGTCTTCTTCCACCAGAGAAATGGCTTTTACGAAGATTCTACTAGTGGTTTGCCTCGCCATCGGCACAATCTCCGGGTTCAGCATCTCGGACCAGATGCAGAACGCGCTGGTTTCCGCGATCCGATCCCGCACACGCACCTGGGTCGCCCAAGTGTACGATCAGCGGGAAAAGTTTGGTGTCATGAGCTTGGGCCTCCGTCCCAACGAGTCCGTTGCCAACGCCGTACCACTGCTGGAGAATCAACGCTCGGTTCGCTCCCTCCCGGAGAGCTTTGACTCGCGGCAAAAGTGGCCAAACTGCCCTTCGCTGAACCAAATTCGTGACCAGGGTTGCTGCGGATCTTGCTACGTCGTGTCGACCGCCGCGGCCATCACCGATCGTTACTGCATCCATTCCGGGGGTCAACAGCAGTTCACATTCGGAGCGACGGACTATCTGGCCTGCTGTACGGATTGCTTCAAGTGTGATGGTGGTTACGTGGGTAAAACCTGGCAATACTGGGTGGACTCGGGCCTCACCAGCGAGGGACCGTACAAATCTGGCCAGGGATGCAACTCGTACCCGTTCGGCAGCTACTGCGTCAACGACCCGCTCCCGACGTGCAGCCGAACGTGTCAGGCCGGATATCCGCTGGCCTACAGCCAGGACCTCAAGTACGGAGCCAGCGCTTACCGTGTCATGTGGAACGAAAATGCAATCATGACCGAGATCTACCAAAATGGACCGGTGGTCGTACAGTTTGAGGTGTTTGCCGATTTCTACCAGTACAAGAGCGGTGTGTACCGTCACGTTACCGGAGCGACTGAAGGTTGGCACGCGGTTCGAGTCATTGGATGGGGCGTTGAGAACGGCGTCAAGTACTGGCTGATTGCCAACTCGTGGGGAGTACGTTGGGGCGACAAGGGCTTCTTCAAGTTTGTCCGTGGAGAGAACCATCTGGGAATCGAGGACTTTGTCTACGCCGGACTACCCAAGTATTAGAGGGGTGAGGATCGTAAACATGCAATGTAACGTAGATAAGCCGAATAAAGGTTACACCTTGCTATAGTTTTACACAAAATCCAATTTATCCTCGTAGCCTTATGTGTGGGACAAATTTCACTCGCGTTTTTCTCAGGTTGTTGTTTTTGCATATGGGACATTTATGCGATAATCGGCAGTATTGCTCTTACACACCCGAATCTATGACATTTCCCCGAAACACATATTACCGAAGGACATTTCCCCGAATGCCACTTCCCCGAAAAGACACTTCCCCTAACAGTCATTTCCCCGAATTCCATTTACCCGAATTTCCCATTTCCCCTAATCGTCCACATCCCCGAATGCCACTTTCCCGATTAGTCATATCCCTGAATAGTCATTTCCCTGAATGCCATTTCCCCGAACGCGGTCAAGCGGAAATGCCCGGTGTCCAGGAGCGCGCGCGTTTGGGGAAATAGCATTTTATAAGAAAAAAATTGAAGGCAATTTTTATCACATCAAATTACATATAATATTTCTTGAAAGGTTCATATTGGCTCTGAATGATCAACCTTCTTTTTGGCTTCATTCAGAACACGTATCATTTTTGGGGGGAAGGGGTTTTGAAAGGTTTGATACTATTCATTCAAATACAACGAATATTGTTACAGACTTTTTTTTATATATTCTCAACACAAATACTTTTTTCTTATAGACCTGATAATAATAATGCAATAGAAGTTTTGTTATTTTTTATGATTTAAAAAATATACCGTGCGATTTTCGTAGTACAGACCCCGTTCACACTGATCATTTTTTTTCACATTGCTGGTTTGGGATTTGGCGAAAAGTATAAAAAGTACGTTAAAGTGATTTAAAACTTTTAAATCCAAGATGGCGGCCAATATGGCGGTGTTGAATTATTGAAAAAATACATTTCTGGAGTTTTTTTTGAAAAGGTCCAATAAACCAAATTTCCAGTTTTTGCTTTTTGGGTGTTTTTGAAACCGCCTTGAGTCAGGGGTATCAAAAAACACCCAAAAAGCAAAAACTGAAAATTTGGTTTATTGGACCTTTTCAAAAAAAACTCCAGATTTTATTATTTAATAGGCAATCGACTATTCAAATTTGACTAAAATGGGGTTGCAGAACTCAAAATTTAAGTTTAAAAGAAGGAAAAGAAAAAAAAAGAAAAAAAAAAATGTTCGTGATTCGATTATCCGAAGTCCCATACAAACCTTCGGATAATCGAGTCTGGACTGTAATTGGGTCCTAAAATTAAGCCTCAATCTGTGATATTATTGTTCACAACGATAAAGCTTATTTTTCTAAGTACAATGACCCTTTGAACGACCGCAAAGGATTTAAAATGGATTTATAATTCAATTTTTAAAATTCACTTCACGGCCCTTCTTGGGGACCATCCATAAACCACGTGGACAATTTAGGGGGTATGGCGATTGTCCACGATCCATACAAAAAAGATTTTTTTTGTATGGACAATTGTCCACGAGGGGGGGGGGGGGGTTGAGATTTCCAAAAAAGTGTCCACGTGGTTTGTGGATGGTCCCTTGGCAGAAAAGCTACTACTTGACAGCTCGTTCCCAGGGGACCATAGTTGACCCATCGAAAAAATGTTGTCTTGTCAATAACTTTTTTTTTTGCATAAAAATGAAAAAAATACGTTACCAGAAATGGTTTCTTACCGTTGTTCATAAAAATTGACAAAGGGCTTTACTACCCAATTTATAATATTTAATCAACAGCATACCCGAAAAAGCTGTTTGTTCGGTAAAATTGAGAAAGAAAATAACTGTTATTCGTGGAAAAAGGCTTTAGCGAAAATGATGATTAGGGGATATGAAAATTCGGGAAAATTTAAATTTAAATAATCGGCAATTGGCGTAAGTGTCACTTCGGGGAAATGGCCGATTATGGGAAATGATATTCGGGGATATGGCATTCGGGGATGTGGCTGATTAGGGGAATTGATTTTCGGGGAAATGGCATTCGGGGAAATGTCATTCGGGGAAATGAGCTAGACCCACACACCCACGTTTCATCCGCCTCTGGATGTTCAAAAAAAGATTTTTGTTTGATTAACATGCTTAAACTCAATCTATCCGATTAATTAAATTGGCCTGGCCGGTAATGGCCATTTTTTTGCAATAACCTTCTTGTTGTCATTTGCTGAAATTTGTAGTGCGCCACTGCATTAGAATTCATTGACACATCACAAGCGTAAAAGGGGCCAGGCCTACTGCGTAAAGTTTACTGCAGAAATGATTCGTTGAAGTGGGTTGTGTTTGAGCACGGAGTTTTCATGCAACCCAATTCTGAATCTACAGGGATGGAAGAAGCGTAGGGACACACCACCATACCATAGCCACCATAGTACCAAGTTTTGGTACTTCGGGACCATCTAGGATGGATATTTGTATTACCACGAATGCCCAGAAATTCAATCTCAGATTCAAGTATTTTTAAAATCTGATGTAATCTTACACCCTCATTGAAAATTTATTTAAAATATACATTGTCGGCAGCTATTGAAAAATCGTAATCCTACTGTGACTCAAAACTGTTTCCCTGCTGATTCGTCGCGTGGTGCCGCTTCTTGGCCGCCAACATTTGCAACAGCTCCGCCCCGGAAATCGAGCTGATACTTTCGTCAAACTCATCCTCGTCGTCTTCCCCTCCGTACTCGTCACCGTCCTCCCCCTCGTAATCCTCGTAGCACTCTTTGTCCACGCTCCAGCCGTCCACCTTGGCGGCGTCTCCCTGACCAAACTGCTTCCGGGCCGCGCCGTCCAGCTTCTGCCGCACCGAATCCACCACCAGTTCGCTGTCTCCGATGGGTTTGTTCTCCAGCAGTGGAGCGCGTCGGCGATTGCTGCCCACGTGCCGATCGCGTACCCAGCGCAGGGTCATCTCGGATTTGCTGCCACGCTTTCGGGGTGAGGATCTGCGGCCAAACAGAACCGACGGCAGGTGTTCGCTCTTGCTCTTGTGCACGTTGCTGCCGCGACTTGGAGGTGACTGCTTTGGCTTTTGAAGGAGCTGCACGCGCTTCAGGAGCTGTTCACGCCTGAAAGGTTGGAGGATTAGTTTGTGGGGGTTTCGGAGGATTTTTTAACCGTACTCTTCTACGATCCGGTTGTAGTCCTGCCGAAGGGCGTTCATCTCCGTGGCGTATTCCGTCTGCTGTAGGTGCAGTTGTTCGATCATCAGCTGTAGCTGTGAGCTGCGGTGACGTTCGGAGGACAGCTGCTGCTGCAGGTACTTGATCTGTTCCGATTGCTTCATCTTGGTCGAACCGTCCAGCGTGGATTCCTTGAACGAGAGTCCACTGTCGGAGGATTCCAGCTCAACGCCCAGCTTGATCAAAAACTCCCGACAAGCTTCCTCCGATACAGCGGCGTTGTCCCTGATGTCGAACTTCTCGATCGTTTTGTTCACGTTCAGACAGTCAACTAGAAATTTGACTCCCTCGTCGGTCAAACCGCAGTTCCGAACGTGAACCTGCTGAATCCATTCGTCTTCCTTCAAGACTTCCGTGAGCTCCTGCAGGCCATCGTCTCCGGCACGCGGATTCGCGTTCAGCAGCACGTGCCGCAGCCCTAGCATTTTTGCGGTGTCCACTTCACCGTACCGCAGTGAATGCTTCCAGCTGTCGGCGAACCGCTGTATTTTCTGAAACTTGATCAGCTCGGCAACGGCGAGAAATCCTCGCCCCGTCAGCTGACACCCGGACAGATTCAACGTGTCGACGTTGGCCAGATGCATCACGGCCCCGCAAATCGCTTCGGCGCCCTCGTCCATGATGGCACTCCGCGCAAAGCTGAGCTCCGTTATGGAGGAATTCTGTTGAAGACTCTGCACAGAGGGAGGGTCATCAGCAAAGGTCACACATCTAGCCCCAACCCATACTTACGTTAACCAGCGTGGCCATGTAAAGCCCCTGAACGGGCAGTCCCTCCAGCACAAAGATCCGAACCTTCCGATTGACGACCAAAAACTGCGCCAAGCTATCCACGAGCCGCGTAAACAGTCGCTTCGTCAGCACGACCGGCCGTTCCACGCCCAAATCCAACCGTTGACACCCCACCGTACCGCTGCCTTCCAGCACGTCCCCGAGAGCCTTCCGCAGTCGAATCGCGACCATCTCAAGAGATGTGTCCTCCGTCAGGGCCGCCACAATCAGCCGCCAGTCGGCGTCCTTGAATCGGTCTCCATAAAAGTCCAGCTGGTTCGACTGGCGACCTTTGCCGGCATGAACCCGGGACAGTTCGGCCAGCGGAGGGAAGTTCTTGGCCCGGCACAGCGCCAGGTACCGCCGGTAAAAGTCCTTGGAGTGGCGGTTCGAGTTGACAGATTTGGTTGTGCGGTACCGCTGGGGTTGGGTGGACACTTCGGAGGAGGCGACTTCTTCGGGTTTCATCTTTTTTTGGGGGATTTTTTTGATTTTGGATCGGCGACCTACTGGACCGTGGATGTGCGGAAGTTACCAGACGAGAGAAGAAAGTGCCAGCTGGAAGACGGCTGTCATGGGTGGAAAATTCAAACGGGTTGCTGTGATTAAATTCCGTCATGATTTCTATACTTTTATTCGCTGACAAAATTAATTTCCCAACACGTTAAAAATATTTTACAAAACTATTAATTCCAGGATTCCCGCCCATCACCTCGCCCAACATGGCCATCACCAACCTCAAACGGATATCCCTTGGCTACGTGCAGCACCTGTTTGTAGAATTCTTCGACCCGTCGCGACGCTCCTACCGCCAAACCATCCTGGACCTGGAACCGCCCGACCTGGTCCTGCCCAAAAAGACCCCCAAGTTCATCAGCATCTACGAGTTCAACAGTACCGTCCCACGGAACGTCGTATCCCTCCGGCTCCTCGACCTGGACTGCCTGGGCCTCTTTTCACCCATCAAAGACGGCCTCGAGATTCACTGTCTCCACCTGGAGAACCTGCTGTACTACATGCGATTCCACCAGGCCCTCTCCACGCCAGCCGTCCAGCAAGCTCTCCACCTAGACAATCGCCTAGTCCTGCTTAGTCGGAACGACCTGCTCCAAGTGTGGCGTCCCCAACCCAACTATCAACTCACACTGAACCAGCTGATCAAAGTCCACGCGCCAAACTCACTCACGGTGGCCAAATTCGACCACCAACTATTCATCGCCGTCAGCTCCGAACCCGACCCGGCCGTCGAGTCCGCCCACCACGGTTCGATCCAGATCTGGCGCGATCAGCGGCCATCGCACGCCAACGGTACGTTCACCCGCTATCACACCATTCTCACGAGCGTCCCCAAGCAGATTCAGTTCAGCGTGCTGCCCGTCGTTGGGGAGTTGATGCTGTACACCGTGAAGGACGACCGGTTCCATCCGGTGGTCATCTATCGGTACGAGGGCGTCAGTGGGTTTGCCGAGTATCTGACGAGCAATGTGCTGAGGTTGGCAGGGAGGGATACGAAAATGGCGCTGGTAAAGTTGGAGGGCAAGCAGCGTGAACTGGTGGCGTTGGTCACGGAGCGGGATGTAACGTTTATCGAGGGTGTCGTTAAGGGAAGTGCGTGATGGGGATAGTTTTAGTTTGTGTTTTTGTTTGAAGGTGCGAAATTGTTATCGTTGAATTTGTATCGCGTTGGTTACAAAAATATATCAATGTTATCGCGGCAAAATGGTTTTTTTTAATTTCGTCATAAAAAGATGACAAAACAAAACTTGGAAATAACGCAGAAACTGCACAATACTACTGCCGAAATTTGGGCATTATCTTAGTAAGCAGTAGATGCAATAGATTTTGTTTCGAGCTACAATATGAAAATTCGCAAAAAATCCAATATTTAAAAAATGTCATTTTTTCTGGGGTCAAATTTGCCTGTGTTTCTTACTAACATTTCCTTCATATTTGCAGTAATTTTTGTAGTGTACCAGACTATGCCTATCAGCACTTCAGACTTCGAATTTGATCTTCAGTATATGATTTTGTATAAAACCAAAAATTTAATAGGAAAAATAGGGTAAAAGTAAGACGAAAAACACTAATATTGCCATATCTCTGGAAATACATTTTGGAAAAGCTTAAAATTGTGGGCCTAAGCAGTTTATGCGCATGTACAAAATTGGAGGGGGTGGTCCGATTTGGATGAAATTCGGGATTCTTGCATGTTTTGATAGTCCGATTTGGATGAAATTCGGGATTCTTGCATGTTTTGATAGTATCAACAGCTCTGCCAAATTTGAGCAGGATCGGAGAGGGTAATTTTCAAATGCTGTTCCCATATTTCAATTAAAGGCTATTTTTACTCACATGATACATTCAATTTTTATCTTCTACTCATATTCTTAGGGTATGTTCCGGATTGTATTTAACACTTAGATTTATTATTTTTTAGATCGGTATAGGCTTCCAAAGGTTCCAAGGCATTTTTTAATATAGCAAGCAATAAATATTGAGCGATCACATTAATTACAATTTCAAAATTACAAAATGCCAAAAATTACAGAATTTCAAAAAGCTTTAGATCTTTTTAGAGTTTTTATGTTTTTTCAATCTAAAATTTTAATTTTGAAATTTGTGGTTTATTAAAAATTGAAAGATTCTGTTGTCACTCTGAAACTGGTAGAATTGGTTCTACTCCCAATTATCAAAACATGACAATTTCACTTAGCAATCTGCTAAAATCTCCGTCTAATGCTGACAATTTCAGAATTTACAAATTCTATCAAACAAAAAAATTGAATTCATAATTTGAAACTGCCAAAACTTGCAGACTCTAAAAAAGCAAAAGGAAATATGAATTCTCACATTGTAAAATTACAAAAAATTTACATGGATTTTATTTAATTCATAAATTCTTAATTATTTCAAAAAATCAAAATCAATCAAATCAAATTATTCGCTCTACAGCATTGCCTTGGCGTTCTCGATTGCGAGATTCCTACTCGAAACTAGGTGTTCGAAGGCTTGATTGTTGAGGCAATTGCAAACCTCTTTTTACACCTTAGCTTCCATCCACCCCGGGATTCTAACTGACGACCTTTGGATTGTTAGTCCAACTGCCTACCAGCGACTCCACCGAGGCAGGACCCAGGGAGACGACTCCTACACCTGGACTGAGCTAACGACCTAACCTTTTTTTTAGGTTAGTCCGGCACCAAAATGTTGGGGACCGCGCCTTCCACCAAGAAGCCTTCGATAGCAGGGTGGTCAGGCGGCAGGTCCCAACACCGGATGGGGGAAGGTTGTAGATGGGCTGGCTTACGCTGGTATCCTTGGCTAACGCAGTGAATTCTCCAGGTCGTTCTCCTGACGACCTTCAGGCGCTTCCGGCCGTAGAAATAAGTTTAACACCGAACAGTAAAAGACTTTTATTCCACAGTACAATTACATATATTTACAACTTGCCAGGGAGCACGCACCGTGCGTGTCCCTAGGCCTACCTTGACGCTCTGACTGGCAGAGATTGACTAGAGTTATATAATTTTGGTTGGTCATCTTGAACCCAAGTGACCTGAGAAGACGGGTCGTGCGATGACCTCTACTCCGATCCTCTCAGAGAGAATCGGAGTAGACGTCCGCTCCCCCGATCGCCGTCGATGACCACGATGATAAGCCGATGATGATCGCGAAGTCAGCCCTTATCACTCGTCGTATGATCGCCTCTCGCTCCCTCCTACGGTCATCCGTGCTCGAGTCCGTGTATTGTCCCAACCGTGGACGAGCTGACCGTCAGCGAGCGAAGAATTATTTACGAAAGTTATTAAATTATTAAATTATTAAATTATTAAATTATTAAATTATTAAATTATTAAATTATTAAATTATTAAATTATTAAATTATTAAATTATTAAATTATTAAATTATTAAATTATTAAATTATTAAATTATTAAATTATTAAATTATTAAATTATTAAATTATTAAATTATTAAATTATTAAATTATTAAATTATTAAATTATTAAATTATTAAATTATTAAATTATTAAATTATTAAATTATTGAATTATAAAATTATTAAATTATTAAATTATTAAATTAATAAACTATTAAATTATTAAATTAATAAATTATTAAATTATTAAATTATTAAATTATTAAATTATTAAATTATTAAATTATCAAATTATTAAATTATTAAATTATTAAATTATTAAATTATTAAATTATTAAATTATTAAATTATTAAATTATTAAATTATTAAATTATTAAATTATTAAATTATTAAATTATTAAATTATTAAATTATTAAATTATTAAATTATTAAATTATTAAATTATTAAATTATTAAATTATTAAATTATTAAATTATTAAATTATTAAATTATTAAATTATTAAATTATTAAATTATTAAATTATTAAATTATTAAATTATTAAATTATTAAATTATTAAATTATTAAATTATTAAATTATTAAATTATTTAATTATTGAATTGTTGAATTAGTAAATTATTAAATTATTTAATTATTTAATTATTGAATTGTTAAATTAGTAAATTATTAAATTATTAAATTAATAAATTATTAAATCACTAAATCATTGAATTTTTTAATTATCAAATTATTAAATTATTAGGCTATTACATTATTAAATTATGAAATTATTGTTATATTAAATTATTAAATTGTAAAATTATTATAATACTACCATTTTTGAAATTTTCTTAGTTCGGATCATTTTCGGAGTCATATTTTAGTTTAGAGAAATTTAGAGAAGAAAATAATAGAAATTTCGTATTGAGATTTTCCGGAGTAAAATTTTGGAGAGAATTATCGAGTACAACATCAATAGATGTTAAAATTTTGCGATTTTTATATTTTATGGTTTTGGGACCATCCCCATGAACCACGTGGACACTTTTTTGAGAATCTGTTACCTCTTCTATGTTTGCTCGAATTTCTTTTTTTATATGGCGCGAATTTCGCGCGGATTAGGTTTTGGGTCGGCGCGGATTTTTTTTTCAACTTTCCTGTAACAACCCTGCAAATATGAAATTTCGTAAATTTTTAATTTCTTCGAGATTTTTTAGTTTGTTTTTTTTATTTCAGGTTTGTAATTTTTTTCATTTTCTTGTAATTTTTTTTTGCTTTAAAATCACGTTTTAGACCAGTTTTGAGGAGGCATCAGGTCGAGGTAACATTCGCAAAAAAAAAATCGACTGATCTCAAGGCCTGCTTCGGACATTTTTTTCTGATTAGTTCCACTAACACAAATAAACACACGATCTTACAGGTTTTTCACTTTATTTTACTTCTTTATGTACACACATTTATATTTTTCTTCCTTGTTTTCTCTTCTCTCCTTCTCTTTCCCTTTTTGCAAAACATCTCGCGCCACGTGTGAAATGATCTCTCTTTTTTTTCACTCCAACTTTTGTTGCGCCTTTTTGTGTCACATTTTGCACACCATGCATGTTTCGGTTTTGCTATTTGTTTTATCTCTTGTTTTACTTTTATAATAAACATTACTTTAATATATATAGATCATAATTTACTATTTACGAAGTGTGAAACTGAAGGAGATACGCGGGTCGATGTATGATTTTCTTCTCTCTTTTCTTTCTCTCTCCCTCTTACTGACTTTTAGAAGTGGGTTGTGAATTTCTTTGAAAATGTGTTTAAATTTTAAAATTCAAATGAGTACGTGAAAGTTTGTTTTCTTTTCTTTTTTGCAATGATGAATTTGGTCAACTATTTCTCTAATGTGCTGTTTGTTTTGTGTGAGTTTGCGTGTTTTTTTTAAATGCACACCTTTCGAGTTGTTTTTTACGTTTCTTTCTCAGTAGTTGCGAATTGTGGTGACGACGATGGGAGAAAAACGCGAATCCGGTTAAACTATGAGACGGCTGATTTTACAACTAACACTTACACATGTGGTTTTGCGTGTTTATTTTTTTTACACGATACAGAGTTTTACAGAGTGGGGGTTGCGTGTTGATTCTTGTTCTATGCACAACTATGTATTTTTTTATTTTTTATTTTTTGTAAGATGATTTTTTGTTACCTCATTTTTTTCTCTTTCAGTGTCACTCAAACAACTATTCGTGTCCAAAAGCACCGAGAAAAAAATGTCTGAGATGCTTCCATATTTACTATCGCGGATTTTGTGTTGTACTTTTTGTTTATTTTCTTTTTATTTAAAATTTTGCATTCGAAACTCGTTCTTGCTTTGTTTGCCGTAGTTTTACTCACACTTTGCTACTAAATATTACACGTTCACATGTTTTATTATTTGTTTTGTTTGCTGTCGCAAGCAATTCCTCGAGCAGTCATCAAAATGAAATGCTCGCTTCCCTTTTCGTTCATTCGAATTAATTCCGTTCTTTTCTATTTTCCCACGATGTACACTGTAAGGTCGTTAAAAGAAAAAAAAACTCTTCTTATCGGCTAGCTTGTTTTGTAATATATAATATATATTTGTTAAAATTTTATAGTTACGGTCACTTTACTTCCATTTTTTCCATCATTGAAATTCACTTACTTCCTAAATCGTACTCGCACACTCACAATCACACGTTTCATCTTTTCTCGCTTTTTAATTTTTATTAGTTGAAATAATTTAAATTACATAAATCTTTGTTTTCGTCCTTTTGAAACTCATAACGCGTCGATCAATTAAATTTCCACTTTTTTTATCTTTATAATAGTCCCAAAAACACTAAAGTTGCCCACAACGCTGTTTGATTTTGTTTCATTTTCTTAGCATTCTAAAAGGTGCTTGATTCTATTTTTTTTTTTTTTCGTTTAAGTGCTCATTTTCGACGCTGGTCAAAGTTGATTTTGCGCTTAGTTTACGATAAATTAGTTTTCGAGCAAGGACTTGCTTATTTACGACGGTGGATTTGATTTGTTTGGTTGTGAAAATAATCGCTCGGGAGGAATTCAGTAGCAAATACAAACATAACAAACAAAAACACTTGAAATTTAAGGATAGGCTGCACGCGCAACAAACACATCGCTTATATTTTTGAACTTTGGAAAAAAACAAGTAGGTTTGCACAAGCATCAGTCAAGAAGAGGGCATTGCTTTTTTTTTAAATCAGACCCCCTTTAAATTTTGTGTGAAACTCAGTTGCACGATATTTCATCATTTGTATGAAATAGCAGTAATTTTCTCAACTTAAACGATTTACCGTGATGAGGATTGACAGTGACTCAAGGAAGTATTAGACTGCGTCAAACAAACAAACAAGCAAACTTTTTGACATTTTTTCAAATTGCCTGCTCTGTTTGTTTGCAGAAACGTCAGGCTGCATACATTTGGCTTTGTTTGCGAGCAAACAATTTTGCGAGTTTGGCAAACTGTCAAACACAAAAAAAGTGCGAGTTTGTTTGTTTGCCATAGTCTAATAGCTCCTTCACACTCCGAAACCAAAATCGTCCAACAAATGGGGTTGATTTCACTCAGAATTCAACAAAAAAACTGAGTTAAAATTACTCAGATCCGAGAGTAATTTATTTTAATTTGACGTATGATCTTAAAAATTCATTGCTTATTTCAAATAACTCATTTCCGACAGGTCTAAGATGTTTTTTCCACTCATTTCTGGGTGAAAATCACTTTTTGTTCGTGATTTTTTTTTTTTCATCCTGCAATTAATTTCAGCCAAAACTTTACTTTTAGCTCAAACGACGATTGTCTAATCTAATCTAATCTAATCTAACCCTATCGCAGCCAGTCTTTCGAGGGCATCCTGGAGAATGCCTTAGGTTGATTGACGCCTAGCATCTTCTTGTCATTATCAACATTTGCAGTGCGCCATTGCATTAGAATGCATTGAAACATCACAAACGTCGAAGCGGCCAGGCCAACTGCGTAAAGTTAACCGCAAAGATGATTCGTTAAAATGTATTGCGTTTGAGCACGAATGTTCAAACAACAAAACATTTAATGAATCTACAGGGAGGAAAAACGTGGGGATCCCCGCTCACGTTCCTGGTTATTAAAGCAATGAATCGTTGGGAGCACCACGCTAAGAAGTTTTGGTGCCCCGGGACCCTCGAGGATGGGACACTGTATTTCCACAGATGCCCTGGCCCTTTTTGCCGTGGTTATAGCGCCACAACTCGCTCACTGTGGGTAGGTAAACATAGATGAGTATAAATTATAAATACAATTAAACATTCTAGGAAAATTTCTTAGACAGTCGAGAGCGAGAAAGTAATGCTTAGAATCAGATCAAATCAGATTAAAAAAATAAAATAAATAAATACAATGCCAACATACCTTTTAATATTTACAGTTGAGTGTGCGCTCACACTTACCTGAAAACAGAAAGAGCTTACCTCAAGTGTGATGCCCTTTGACCCTCTCTGCATCTTGCAAGGTTCATTTCAAAGATCGACTGTCAAAGCATGGCTTTCTACCTACAGCCTTGCTGTCAAAGTCAAGCTGGTGAACTCCGCGAAAGCAGCTGTCAGTATTCGCACACGAATACTATTACGCCGCTCGTCAACTTCCACACTTAGCGAGGCGAGGATATCGAAGCAAGCACGTGCACGTGAATTCTCTCTCACGCTCATTTATCTTTACTTTTAGCTCAAACGACGATTGTTTTTATTAAGTTAAATCTTGTGTGAAAGTAGGCCAAAATTGCCCAAACGTGAGTCAATCTCAAAAGGGAATTTCAATATTCCCGGGTAGATTTAGTGTTGACGAAATCTGAAGGAGCTATTAGACTATGGCAAAAAAAAACAAACAAACTTTTTGACAATTTGCTTGCATTTTTTTTTTTTTGTAGAAACGTCAGCCTGCATACATTTGGCAACACACAAAGTGCGAATTTGTTTGTTTATTTGTCATAGTCTAATAGCTCATTGAGTGAAAATAATTAAGTTAGTTGAAATGAGAGTGCAGTTTCGACAGAAACTGAACGATTTCAGATGCGGATGTTGAACAGCGAATTTTGACAAATATTTTTTTTCACGGTGGTTCCTTCTGCAATTGTCTATACATATAAAATTTTCTGGAAAAGATACATAAAAAATTATGGTTTGACGTTTGCTGGTAGAACCCAAAAAGTGAGGTTATGTCACATACTGCCAGGTTTGCCAGATAAATCTGGAAATGCCAAATTTCTCAGGTGAGAAAAATATCATTTAACCCAAAAATTACGAGCTTCTCGTCACAGTGTCCTGATGCCAACAATGATCGAGCTCGAGCTCGAGGTCACAGTCCTTGCGAAATGTATTGGTTAAAAGTAAATTTGTTTAAAAAGCAAATTAAGCCATTTTAAAACACAATAATGGTTTTAATTTGACAAGCATAATTACCCTTTGTACGGACCACAAAAGGTTTAAAATAGATTTTAAACCCAATTTAAAAAAAAAATAACTTCGCGGCAGAAAGTATCTTACTCGACAGTTCGAAGCAACGGAACCAGAGTTGAATAACCAAATGAATATTCGCAATATTTTAACACTGTTATCTTGGATTATGCGTTGACTCCGGGATATTTGAGCCTGGACTGCATTAGTTGTGTACTCACAAATTAACAAATCAACTTTTTTGAACCTTCCGAGATTCAAATCAACGCTAGAATCTATATATTCAAATGAACCATCTTAGCGGATAACTTAACACAGTAGGCCTGGCCACTGAAAAGGAAATCGGGAGTGGTCGACCCACCATTCTGCACGGATGCTGCAAGTTCAACAAACATTGAACGATTTTATTCCAGATTGGAAACTAGCAACACTGCAGGGAACATTAACGATGGATTCCGATTTAAAGTGTTTTTTTCTCAAGAAAAAAAATATTGTAAAATATTGAATTAAGGGCATCCCCACCGCTAGCAACCTTATTTTAGCAATCTCAGAGCTGCCAACCAAAAAAAAAAAACAAAAATAATAAATCTAAACAATTTTTACTGCGCGAGCGTGTTCTTTGTTGTGCAACGTGGATTGATGTTCTTTATGTTGTTTGCTGTAATCGATCCTTTGTCTACTTTAGTATTAATCTTTTCGTTTATTCGTTATCAATATATAGTATGTATAATTGTTTTTGCTGTGTTTTTCCTCATCCTCAATGTGTAAGTAGCTATTTACAAAGCGATAAAATGTTTTCTCCTTTTTTTTCTCGGTATGAAATATATGAATCCTTCATCTAGCGTTACTTTCCTTTCAAGGGAAAAATCGTAAAAAAATAATCAAACTTTACCAACTCTAGTTTTTAACAGAACATCGTTTTTGATTCACTAAAATTTTCCTAAACACTTTCGTTTCTACTTACGAAAGTCACTTATTTTTTCTTTGCAATGCTGCAAATTTGCTTAAAATTCGCAAAAGAAAAAAAATCAAATAAAACATTCATAAAAAAATAAACGATCGCCTCCCGTCCCCGTTCCGACCACTCTCGCCTTTAGAGTGGCCTCTTTCGAGGGCCGTTGCCACACGACTTTGCGAAATTAGAGAATCAAAAAGTGCTTATAGGACGACGCCAGGTCACCGCCGTCGGCGGAACCCGCGTTTGCTCTGCTACTGTTGGCTCGCTGCTGCTGTTGATGCTGTTGGGCGATCGAGTTACGATTGCGGGCCGCGGCCACCACGGAGCTGGCCGTCGTTCTGACTACGGCACCTCCGCCCCCCGTTTGTGTTCCTACCTGTTGGTGGTGATGTTGCTGCTGCTGCTGCTGCTGCTCCTCGTCCTCTTCATCATCGTTAGTGGCGTCGATTATCGTGGGACCTCCTGCTCCTCCTCCGGCTTCAACTTCCTCCTCTTCCTCCACCACAATCCCCTCGCCCGTTTCCTCCTCGATCTCCACGTCCACGCCACTATCGATGATGCAATCGTAATCGACCCCCTCCACTATTTCGTAAACGTCGCCCCCCACGACGTCCTGGTCATCGTTCTAAGTCAAACGATTCGGCTGGTCCGGTCGACGTTCCTCTATCGTGTAGACGGTGTTGCCGACGCGGAACAGCTCCGTGTGGGGGCGCAGCGTCGGCTCGTGCGTCGCGATGATGCCGGCCTCGATCGGCTCGCCGGTGCGGATGAGGGTGGCCTGGAAAGATGAGGGAGCGATTGTTAGTATGCACTTGTGATGTTAACATTTCGCAACCATTAAAACCATAACTTATCAATTAGTCCTTCGTTATCAATAAGTTAGAAGTTTTATATTTGAACTTAATAGTTCATAAAAAAATTTCAAACAATAAAAAAGTTATTTTTCCCTTTTGATTAGGCTGGTACAAATATTTTTAAAAGTTTTTGTCACCCCCTTCAAAATTGGCCCGAAAAATCAGGGGGCAAAAAAAATATTTTTACAATAAACTTCAAAATTTCAATGAAAATTCAAGTGCAACCAGCTGAAATTAAATTAAAATACATTCTTCTGCGTTTTAAATCATTTTTAGCATGTTTGGGTTTATTAAAAAATCTTAAGATTTTTTGAAAATTTTCGATGCAAAATCTTTTTTTTCGATACAATTTTTGTTTTTGTCAGATCTTAGATTTTTTGAAAACTAATGATTGCAAAACAACTCTCGGGTGAGTTTTCAAAAAGCCGTAAGAGCCACCGTGAGCTCCGACACTAATTTTAATTTTTATCCAAATTGAAACGAAATTTCATTAATTTTTAAGTTAGAGCACTTGAAGGACATGCAGATGAACAATCTCAAACATTTTTGAAATTGTTTTTTCGTAAATAGGTCGAGTACCTTTGCAAAAAAGGCTTTGTTTACCAATGGCTCTTAGGTCTTTTTGAAAACTAATCCGAGAACTGAACTAGTGTAAAATGCATTTTAAAACACTTTTTTCATTTAAATGTGAAGACTATGGCTTGTCATTTAAATTTTTATATTTTTTTATTTTTTTGCCCCCCCCCCTTGACCTCGGCCAGGGCCGAGGGACAAAAACTTTTTTAAATATTTGCATCGGCCTTATGTAAAAACCGTAAAAACTATTGTTATCAGTAAAAACACAAAGACATTTGGGAAATTTGTGCAAACCCTAGTTCTGTGTGTTTTTTTGGCGCAAGACAGTAAGAAAAAGAGCAACTCTCGTTGTCTCAGGGACGTGCAAAGAGACAGTCAATTTGAAAGTTATCATGCTGCTTGCGCACGCTACTCAATCGCCAAAAAAAACCGTTGCTATTTTTTTTTTTTACTTTTTACCTCTATTTATATTTTGTTTGATATTTTTCATTAAATGAAGATGTGTTTTCAATAGATTTATCTATATTTTTATAAAACTAGGAATTTTTAATCTTTTTTACTTCTTTATTTTTACACACTCGTACTGCCGTTCTACGCATAATTGTCCATACATACAAATTTTTTTTTAATTGATTACATTTTAAAGTTGTATTCGATATAATAATATTGAATTTTCTAATTGCCTTGTTGCCTAATGCCGAATCTCAAAACGCAGAATCTTGAAATTAAAAGGACGGATTTTGATTTTTTTTTCTTGCGCGAAGTGAAGTAAACCAAAATACAAATCCAAACAGTTATTACTCAATTTTTTGGCAGAAAAAAAAATCAAAAATGTAAAAAATAGGTGACTAAAAGTGATTTACAAACTCAAAAATTAGAAAATTTAGAATTTGAAATTTAACAAGGAACTCAAAAATATGAATACAAAATTGAATAAAAAATCATAAGGCCGTTGCAAATATTTTGCAAAGTTTATGTCTTAATTTCATTTTTTTTATTTTTTTGCCCCCCCTTCGACTTTGGTCAGAGCCGAGGGGCATAAACTTCAAAAAATATTTGCAACGGCCTAAAAATGTATTTTAAAATTGAGAAAATTCACAAAAAATAAAATGGGATTCAGAAATTTTAAAACACGCATTCGCATTAAAATGCAATAAATAACTAATTCGAAGCTTCAACAATTTTACAATTTAGCCTTTTATAAATAGAAAAATTCATATTAAAAAATCAAAAATTAATAATTTAAAAAAATTAAAACTTCAGAACATCAAAAATTCAAATATTGAACAATGTTACAATAAAAAAAACCTAATTATATTTTTTCTAAAACTGTTAATAATAAAAAAAAGTAAATCAAAAAGTTTTTTAAACTCGAAAAAATTATCGGTTTGTATTCTATTTCCCAAAGAGTTTTTAACCTTTAATATGACTCTAAAAAATATGTTGTTGTTTTTAAATTTAAGATGGCGGCAAAAGTAGCAGCATTTCAAAATTTGGTAATTTCAAAAATAAAAAAAATCCGAAATTCTTTGATTTAAGAATTTGAAATTTTAAGATTAAAAGGATTTAGAAATAATAAAATTTAATTCCAGAATTTGAAAACTTCAGAGATTTAGAATGTTAGAGTTTTATTTTTATTTTTTATATCAGAATTTTTATTTTTCCAGATTTAATTTTTAAATTCATTTTTTTTACATATGTTTGCTTTTCTGAATATTTTAATCTCTTTATTTTTTTTCTCTCGAGAACCTCAAGCTTTCTCTTTGACCGAAGAGCCATTTTGCATTATTTGTGGGATTGCTTGTATAAAAAAGTGTTTTTTTGCAAGGTAAAGTTATGATCGAGCGACCAAATACATATTTTTTTTTTCGAAGATATCAGGAAATCCTCAACACGTCTTAAACTATTTCAAAATATCCTAAATATTTAATATTTCAGACGGTAGATTTAACCTTCTTGGTCATTCGCTGCCCTAATCAAACAAATGGGTTTTTACAAAATTTTCAGCTTAAATTTTAAATTATTTATTTAAAAAAAACATAATTTTTGGTCTAATACACTTTAAAACTTTTTACAAACATTTAAGATTTTTGAATTTTAACTGGACTTAATTTTTTCCCGGTTTGTCAGTCGAATTTCCTAGTTTTTTTCCAGGATTTCACCCGGTGGAATCTAATTTCCGACTGTTTTCTGGTTTTCCCGGTTTTTTTTTTCCCGAGGTGGCCCCCTGTCGTAAATATTGCTTGAAATTTGTATGCAACAGCAAACATTTTCATGAAAAAAATACCCGTGATTGGCAGGCTAATTTTTAGCCTGGCGTTGGCTCAATTTTTACATTTTTATCCTTTAAATTTATTTTATTGAAATTTTGATAATTGCATTGATGGAAACAGTAACTTTTGATACTTTTTGTTTAATTAAATGTGTTAATTTCCAGTTCATGTAATCCCACATAAAAAATGTGTAATTTTATCTCATTTTCTACTGATAAGGTGAAATCCGTATTTTTTCACACATAAATTTAGGAAAATTTCCATAAAAAAATAGTTTTACGCCATCCATAAAAATAACAATTTATCAACTGGAAAGTTTGGGCTTCCTCACTTGTTGAGATTACCTATTCATTCACGCAGTTTAAGATTTTTGATGATTTGCAATATCACATAAAAACCGTGTGATTTTGCTTACGTTGGTCATCAGATCAAACCAAAAAAAAAAAAAAAAAACAAAAAAAAACTTGTCTCGTCTGGGTTTTTGTTGGAGTTTTGCGGAACCACACATCCGGACCCAATTACCTTGGAATTGTCCGCCAGGTTCCTTACCATTCTGAAATGGGTCATTGAAAGCAGTGCGAAGGCTAACATCACACCACATATATTTATTAAAAAGCTTGAAAGATCATTCAGTTTTAGTCCTTTTCAGTCACGATAGAGAAGTTTTAGTAGTCCATATAGTGTTTCATCAAGTTACTTTTATTATTTGTATTCATTTTTCAGATAACAGCTTTTAGAATTACTTCTTGTTTTTTTTTTTTATCAAATACTCAGCACATTTTTGAAGATTCTGCGTTTATGAAGACTTAAATCAGGTGTAATCGATTACAAGATGTAACGTGGAAACTACTTATTGCGTGTAATTTACGTATGTCAACAATAAAAAATGACTTTAGGACAGTGTCCTAGTGTGGCTTGACAAGTTCAAATGAAATAACAGCAACAGGGTAAAAATAAATTCAAAAAATCAACAAAAACTGTCGGAATTAAAACGCTCACGCTACCTGATTCAGATTTCCGATGGCGAGCTGATGTCCGTCCAGCGTCTGCACCTGGGCAATCGAAAGCGAGGTCGTTCCGTCGGCGTTTTCGTGCTGGGTGACCACGTGCTGCTGCCCGTTGGCGGCGGCCTGCTCGAGCTGTTGTGCCTGCGCCTGGGAAACCGTTACCGATATCGTGCCCGAGGTGTCGATCGTGGTCTGCTGCTGTTGGGCCGCCTGCTGGGCTGCCTGCTGCTGCTGCTGCTGTTGGTCGCCGCCAGCCGTGCCAGTTCCGTTGCCATTGGTTCCGCTCGTGTTTGCCTGTCCGTTTGCGCCGCCTGCGGGGAAGGAGAAAGGGAGGGAGAAGATTGTCAGTTAAACTAGCTTGTGTCTACCTTGAAAGCTCCCTCGCAACTTACCCTTGCTCTTCTTGACGCGTTCCTTCTTGGCGCCCGGTTTCTTAAAGTGCCGCAGCTCCAAGTGGCGACGCAGGTTGCGGGACTGGCGAATCACGGCTTGGCAGATCGGACATGTGGCCGGCTGCTCCGACTGGGACTTGTTCTTGATTTCTGAAACAGTGTACGGGAAATGAACTCAATGACCCCTCAAGCTCTCGGAAACGAAACCCCAAAACCTACTAATTATGCCGTCCTTGGAATCGATGACCGAGGCTCCGTCCGCGCTGGCTTCCTTCTTGATGTCCTTCACAACGTTGGCCGCTTCCTCCGCGCTGTTCACGATGATCGTCTGGATGGTTCCTTCCTCGTCGGTTTTCATGACCTTGGCCGCTTGGGTTCCTCCCGCCGAGACGGTTGCCGATGCCTGGGGTGACTGTACGGTGATGGTTCCGGTTGCGTTGGTTCCGCCCGACTGCGAGGGTTTCTTCGTGCGTTGCTTGCGCTTGCGGGTCGGCAGGAACTGGCTGATGACGTCCTTGGTAACCTCGTCGCTCATCTGGTCGGGGGTGATTGTTTCGATAACCTGGGCCTGGACTGTTTGGGTGGGGGTCAGCGTCGTGATGAGATCTTCAGTCTGGATAGGGGTTGGAAAACGGAGCGTTTGTTGAATTTAAGTGTCATACAAACGGTGAGGATATAGAAGCTTCTGTTTCACAACAAGAGATTTCCTGAATTATGTCCTCCTCTTGCCATGCAAACTAACAAAATTTAGAATTTAGTAGAATTTTTCAAAGCTACGATCATTTTTTTTTTTGTTTTTTTCCAACTATTGATTTCATGATATTTTTTGAAAATTTAAAAAATTGATTTTGAACCATTAAGCTTTCAAAATTTTGAAAAATCTTAAATTCTTTAGTTCTGAAATTCTAAAATTCTAAAAATCTAAGATTTTAAAATTCTAAAATTCTAAATTTCTAAAATTCTAAAATTCTAAAATTCTAAAATTCTAAAATTCTAAAATTCTAAAATTCTGAAATTCAAAAATTCAAAAATTTTAAAATTTTGAAATTCTAAAATTCTAAAATTCCAAATTTCTAAAATTCTAAAATTCTAAAATTCTAAAATTCTAGCATTCTAAAATCCTAAAATTCTAAAATTCTAAAATTCTAAAATTCTAAAATTCTAAAATTCTAAAATTCTAAAATTCTAAAATTCTAAAATTCTAAAATTCTAAAATTCTAAAATTCTAAAATTCTAAAATTCTAAAATTCTAAAATTCTAAAATTCTGAAATTCTAAAATTCTAAAATTCTAAAATTCTAAAATTCTAAAATTCTAAAATTCTAAAATTCTAAAATTCTAAAATTCTAAAATTCTAAAATTCTAAAATTCTAAAATTCTAAAATTCTAAAATTCTAAAATTCTAAAATTCTAAAATTTTGAAATTCTAAAATTCTAAAATTTTAAAATTCTAAAATTCTAAAATTCTAAAATTCTACAATTCTACAATTCTAAAATTCTAAAATTCAAAAATTCTAAAATTCAAAAATTCTAAAATTCTAAAATTCTAAAATTCTAAAATTCTAAAATTCTAAAATTCTAAAATTCTAAAATTCTAAAATTCTAAAATTCTAAAATTCTAAAATTCTAAAATTCTAAAATTCTAAAATTCTAAAATTCTAAAATTCTAAAATTCTAAAATTCTAAAATTCTAAAATTCTATTATAAAACTCTAAAATTCTAAAATCAAAATTTTCAATTCTTCAAATCTTTATTTCTGAAATCTAAGTTCTAAAATTCTTCAACTCTTAAATTTTAAATTTATGAAATTCTTATTTTTTATAAAAATTCTTCAAATTAATAATTCTGAAATTCCAAAAATAAAAAAAAAATATTAAAAAATTAAAAATTCTAAAATTCTAAAATTTCGAAATTATTGAATTATGAAATTAGTAAATTATTCAATTCAAATCTTCATTTCTGAAATCAAAATTCTAAAATTCCAAAACTCTAAAATTCAGAAAATTTAAAATTATGATTTTTTTTTAAACGCTTCAAATATTCAATTCTGAAATTCCCAAATTCAACAATTCAAAAAAATTAAAAATTCAAAAAGTTTAAAAAAAAATCTGAAATTTCAAAATTCTAAAATTCATGAACTCTGTTTTATCAAACTTTATAAAATATCAAATTTTTAAATTCCAAAATCCTGAAATTCTAAATTTTTTATTTGTAAAATTATTTTTTTATAATTTTGATTTTGAAACTCCTAAACTTTCTCATTAATTTAAAAAAAAATTGTTTACTTCAAGAGGTTTCGTTTAATTTTTTTGATTTTTTATTGTTTTTATATTCGTTTTTGGTTTGAAGTAAATTTAGTAAATCAAAAGTTCAAGAGTTCAAAAAATCAGAATCTAAAATTTTTAAATTCTAAATTTCTATACATTATTCAACGAAAATATGTCATTCAACGCGATTCGTTCGATGTCTCCGGACCGAAAGTTACTCACGCAAACATTGTTTCCCACGTCGATGACCGCCTTGACGGTCTGGTGGTTCTGGGGCACCAGCGTCGGATGCAGCTGGATCGAGGTCGTGTACGTGGTGTTGTCGTCCTTGTGCGACACCGTCTGCGGCGCCAGGCCCTGGATGTTGAGACAGTGGGCGGCCTGCAGCAGGGACGGCAGCTGCGAGTGGTCAACACTCACCTCGCCGCGGTACACAAACTCCAGCAGCGCCTCCAGGTCGTTGGCGTTCACGCCGGCCAGCATGACGACCGGATGTTTGCACGGGGTGTTCTAAGGGGTGGGAGAGGCGAGAAAGAGACGGAACGAAAACAGAGAAATTTAGTTAGCGACGAAAAAAAGAAAAGAAAGAAAGATGAGCATCATTATCGATTTGACCAAAAACACTCCGCGCGCGCGAGTGATCGTGAGCATTATTCTCTTCCAACGCTTTTCACTGAAGAGCAACCCTCGTGCGAGGTTCCTCCGAACCTTCCTCTCTACTCTACACACAGTTCAACACTCTGCTCTGTTCTGCTGCTGATCAACAAACGAGATTCTCATTCCAGTTGGAAGAGCCGATGGTGGTCGGATTCTGAGACATTCAACAAAGCATCAAAACGTACACAGAGCGCGCGTAATCAGCGCTGAACCGTGTGGGAGACGCGGAGCAGGGCGGAGAAGGACCAGCCTCTTCCTTAACACGCTGCTCTGAGGCTCACAGGTCATCTCTGGTGCTGCTCAGCGCTTCTCCCGCCAGCTCTTCGCCACTTGACGCGCGCGTGTGTACTCTTGTGTTGTGGTTGTGCACAGCGCACACAACTCTTGATTCTCTTGATTATACCGTCCGTCGTCGTCTTCT
This sequence comes from Culex quinquefasciatus, assembly GCF_015732765.1. Lineage (NCBI taxonomy): Eukaryota > Metazoa > Arthropoda > Insecta > Diptera > Culicidae > Culex > Culex quinquefasciatus. Next base: position 14,309,111 of record NC_051862.1, read on the forward strand.
TCGTTGTGTTCCCGGTCCTTATCCTCATTTCACTTCTCTCCTTGGACTTGCGAGTCCAAAACAACGGTGCACAAGCAGCGCAACATATCATCATCACAGAGACACGTTCACCTCTCTCGTTCTCTGCTGCTGAGGCTACCCTCTGTGCTGGAGTTGTTTGAGACACCCTCGTTTGAAAAGCGCTTTCATCAGAGAGCAGCAGCAGCAGCAGCACATGCGGTAGAAAGCATTCACACCGCGGGCACTGAAGGGAGGTCGAGACGAGGCGTCTCTCGCAACCGGGCGATAAAACGAAACATAAAGTAGACCGCCAGAGCTTGAATGGCTGCGTTGAGTAGCGGTTGTGCGGTGTTCAGGGCTGGCTTTGCTGCTGTGCCTCCGTCCATTCCTCGTTCAAGTCAAAGGCGGTCGAGTTCATGCGGGAAAAGGTAACTATCACGCTTTGAAGCGTTGGGTTTCTTTGATGCCGTGGCTATTGGGTTCGCGGTGGTTGTTGAAATTCAGCTGGTACACCGCAATGGATGGTTCGCGAAGGTCCGCGACGGAGACACGGTAGGGTGCACGTATCGGTACTTGTACAGGGCGATGTAGGTAAGGGAAGAGCGAAGTCATATCATTATCTATCTTAATTGTTGTCGAGCGTTTACCTAACACAGACTTCAAAAATGAGTTTATCTATGTAATCATCAAACTCTTCAAATTGTATCGTCTGCAAAAGCCAACATTACAGGAATGAGCTATGAATATCTTAGTTGTTCTTCAAATGAGTCTTCCGTACTGATCATCACATTAAACCGTCTGACATTATAGGAATAAGCTATGAATATCTTAGTTGTTCTTCAAATGAGTCTTCTTTACTGATCATCACATTATATCGTCTGCAAAAGCCAACATTACAGGAATAAGCTATGAATATCTTAGTTGTTCTTCGAATGAGTCTTCCTTCCTAATTTTGACACTGGTGCACAGTTTATACTAACAGGCTATCGTAACCAATAAAACAACAAATTACAATTACACTAAATTTCACTTCTCTTAACACTGAATGGCTCTTATGTTTCATGGCCTACTACACTTCTAACAATTTTAAACACTGATCAACATTATCAGATATCGATGCTCCCAGTACTTGCTTGCGAAGTCTGTGTTCGGGAAACGATTGTATGTAAGTCTTGCCATGAGTCTTAACCATTTGAACGTTGTCGTTGTCAGATATTCAAATTATTCCAACACCCGCTGTAGCGACCAGCAAACACACAAAACGGTCCCTTCTCCTCACTTCCCTTCACTACCTTCTACCCGGGTGTTTCGAGGGAAACCCAACTCGGTACTTTACTGCCTTCGCGTACCTTTCTACCGGCCGTCGTTTCGTTTTGACCCGACCTGTAAATTTCTCGAAGTTACGACCACCGAACTCTACCCGTAAAACAACGCGAAAATCTCCGATAACTCACCTTCAGCAGGTCCAGCAGAAAGGGGCTGGCCGCGCACAGGACAATCTTGTGGGCCGGAAAGCTGCGGCCACCGGCGGCCAACGTCACGTCCACCAGGTCGCCGTGGCATCGCAACAGCTGGACGGCGGACACCAGCGACGTTCCGTAGTCGCCCCACGTCAGTGAGTACAGAGAGTTTATCGGTAGTGACATTTCGTCCCCCTCCTTTCACTTGCTGTTGTTGTTTTCTACTGTATTTGACTTGTTTTGTCGACGTGTTTTCTTATTCGAACTCCTGCACAAAACCGCACTTTTTATTTTAGTTATTTCTACGCCACTCTATTACTATTCCGAGTCGTCGTGTATTCCCCCCACACAAACACACACCGCTCACTAGACCCCGGTCGCCTTTCGGCGTGTATTTTTTCACTGACTCTGGTTGTACAATTCTACGACTTTTGCCTTTTTCCCACTCTGGTCGGCGGCTTCAACCAACTCACGCCACACACTAGCTGCTGTCCGTCGTAAACTCTGCATTTAGAAACGAAAAGAAAGAAATAACCTGGATCAGTGTTGCTGTAACGAGGTTGGAAGGAGAAATGTTCGAGAAATTTTGTGTGTTAAAATTTAAAATATTTTTGATACTCGTTAATCTCTTTCCCGAAGACTTTAAATCGATTTAACTCCTTCAACATACAGAGCGGATTTGTTGTTCGTAGTCAAAATGTTGTTGACATTTCAACCCAATTGTTCGGCGATTTCCGAGCACGTGGTTTTAAGCTTTTTCCCATATGCAAAAACAGCAAGCTGAGAAAAACGCATTTGAAGTTTGTCCCATACATAAGGCTACGTGTCAAGTTTTCGTGAAAAACTGGATTTCCTCTTGATTTCTAGAACAAAGTACTGGATGTTATAGGCTTTTCTGAAAGAGCACACGATTTTAAACCAAACTGCATTATTAACTCAAAAACGATGAAATGCATATGGGACATTATTGCGTGGCATTTGAAAAGGTCGTATGTGCGTCGGACATAAATTACATAAATAAAAACTTTTTTCAGTTTTTTTTTCTCTGAAGATTTATGTTTAATCTCAAATTTTTCTCTGAAGATTTATGTTTAATCTCAAATTTGAACTAGGGGAACAGCATATAATTCCATCGAGAACCTAATGTTGGCATATCAGCACTTTGGTGTTCAGTTACAGCTAGTTTAAAGCATTTTCGACAAAAATTTAGTTAGTGTTCTGAAAGCGTAATTGATTTTTATACAACGGACAGGAAATATCAAACAAATTTTATTTTGTTTCAAGGAAACTGAAGCTATTCAGTTTTTAGTTCAGTTCAGTGTGTTGTGTTGCTTTTCTTGAATGGCCAAGGAGAACTTTGTTTTATTGATCTAATAAATGTTAAATGTAAAAAAATATAACGTAATGCTTGTAATTATCTCGCATATATATACAAAAAAAAGTAAAAACCGAGGTAGAAACAAGGGTAGAAACTAACAAAAAACAGAATTTGAGAATAAATTATGCATCTATTTCATACGACCTTTTCAAAAACCATACGTAAACAATATTGACAGCGCCTCTGGTGGGGACTTCAGGAAATTGCATGCGTGCCAGATCCCTGATTTAACCCTCTTACGCCGTTACTCCAAAGCACCACTAATTTTTGTCCTCAAAATTAAATTCCTCTGCAACCATACACTTTATCAACCTGCATTAGTTTATATAGAATGTTAACTTATAACCATTAAAATTTCATCATGTTTGGTCGATCTAGATACGAGTAATGTAGAAAAACGCAAAAAATCTCGACTTTGCTCTGGGCGGAAAGGGGTTAAGGGACGTGTAGACGAACAATTTAAAGTATTTTTGAATTTGATCATTCGTAATTTGAACGAGAAAATTGCGTTTCAGACCAGTTTTGAGCACGCTGTATCTTTTGAAATGAGCAAGATAGAACAATGAGAACATGAAAATAATAAAAAGAAAAAAGAAGATTTTTCCATACAAATTTGGGAGAGTTGTTTGTGGACCTAAAATCAACTGAAAAAAACTTTGTTCTGGTTTGATTATCCCACTATGTATTGCTGACTAAATACAAAAAAAAATGAATGCATAGATAAAGAGCTTCGATAGAACCTGTCGAATGTAAACAAATCATTTTTGTCTCCCTCTCAAAACAAAGCCAAACGCTTTGTCAAACGTCTACGAGATTCCAATAAGCGGCAAGGACTCGGAGAGTTTCAAAATTTAAAAATTTTCTCCCGAAAAAAAGAAAAGAAAACCATTCTCCCACTGTTTGTAAACAATAAACTAATTCGCTCTTCTCCTCATCTCAATCCCTAATCATTTTGGCAACACTGCTTTTCTCACATCACTGCACCCCCTTCCACCACTCTATCTCTCTCACCCTGTTCCTACGACCTAAAACAAGCTCGCGCACACTCCCCTCTCTCTCTGCCGTACTCTTCCGTCTCTCTCGCTAGCTCTCGCTCTTCTCCCCGCGTTCCGCTCCGCTCTGTCGCTACCGCCTTCCTCTACCCTCTCTTGGGTTGAGCGCGCGTGAGCGTTACTTTTCTGCTCGGGCGAGAAAAATGAAGGGAAGAGGTCGAAAGGAAAAAAAATCGACAAAATTTTCGGAGCGCTTTTTTTTCCTTGCGTCGGAGTGTCCAACCCGTTGAAAGGTTCGAAGGTTTGGGTTAAGGGTTTCCATGGGTTGGATGTGGAGTGGGTTTTTTTTTTAAGTTGAAGTTAAGAAAGAGGGTTTCCGCGGGAACAGAGTAGATTCGAGATTGTGGGAGCTTGTGGGAATATCTATCCGAATCTCCCGGAGAATCCTGCTCCAGGTTCCTCCGGAGTGTGCAACCGATAGCCTAGCGCTCTTGGGAGCTCTTCTTATTCCGCTCTGCTCTGGGGCCTCCACGGAGCACTTTCCTGGTGCTTCTACTTTTTGGTAGTCTTTTTTCACACACGCATACACACACATACACACTTTCCCAAGATGTCTCTCGAACAACAGCGAGGAGAAAAAGAAGAGACCTTTACCGTGCGAGTTAGCGCCTAAAACCTCCGGAAAACGCTGCCCCAGGGCACGTTGACACGATAGGTGACCGATTCTGGTACCGGAAATGACCGATTCGACCTGAAAACCGTGTGGCCGATTCCCGAAGCACCACCACGAAAAAACCTTTTTTTTCTACACTTCTCTCTATATTTGTGACAGAGCCACAGTAGGCCACTTTTTACTCCTATTCTTCTTCTTCCTGCTGCTTCTCTTCTTTGAATCCCTCCGCCAGAGAAGAGATACTCTGTGTAGTCTCGCGCACACACCGACACCAACTACTGAGCAAACTCAACTGAGCTAAGCTCGCAACTCCCAACAACCGCTGCCTGAGTTTTCAGCTCTTCGGTTCTCCGAACGATCAACCGAAGCAGGCCACACACAAACACATCACGACACACACACACACACACACACACATGCACACGTTATATTAAGCAATGATGGCCGCGCGCTCTGCTCTTGCGCCGTTTCGCTCAAACAAGAATAGTCTCCTAAAAGTGAATATTTCCGAGCTATGTGCTCCTTCTCACCCTTTCTCTTTTTCTTTGCACTTTTTGGGCCAGCAACCATAAGAAGAGGGACCGAACAAGAGAGATGTGTGAACACTTTCGAGAAAGCGGACTGGCACACACAAACTCTCACACACTACGGCTACTCACTTTGCTACACTGGTGGCTACAACGTTGCACAGAGTTGAGAATGGGACGTGCCTAAACTACGTAGCTGTTTACTGGACTAAAATAGACGTACCTGAACTAACCTTTGAAAGGACAAGATAACAAACTGCAACTCGATTAAAAAACCTCTACCTTAACTATGGACGACCCACGCCTACCAGCAGTCCAACGTTGGACGTGGAAGAGCGCTTGCGAGCAAAAATCGATTTTTCCCTCGACTTGACAGAGAGAGGGAAACAGAAACAGAGAGGGAGAGGGTAGAAGAGGCAGAGCGTGCGTGGAACGGTGCACTACAGTGAGGGTCGAAAGTCTCAGGAACGTGGTTGGTGATCGGCAGAGGCACTTCTCAAACGCCGACGTCTAATGACACTACACTTAGACGCCCTTGTTCACAATCGGGTCACTAAAGGGGCAAGCCACAACTCACAGCGAACGACTCGGGGAACACCCTACCGCGTATTTAGTACGTTATTTACGAGCAGATATCTTTCGATAATTCTTTGTGCGTGTTTTGAGAGTGTCCTGCAAACTTAATACACTTCTTTGTTGGCCCAGCCAGGGCTGAGCTTGAGGTTTTTTTAACAAATTTAATATTTAGCGCAGCCTCCTTAAACAATTTGGCTTCCTCAGCAGGGCGCAAGAGAAACTTAGCATTTTGCAAATTTGCCAGGTTGCCGATTTGTGCTGCGCCTTCATGAAAAAGATAAACGCTCTCAGGAGGCCCCAGGGCGTCCAAATTGCAAATCCTTTGCAGAGTATTTTCGTATCAATCCGCTTGCTGTCTTTCGCGTTACCTACATTTTGCCTTACCTAAAACGAGAAAAAAAATTGCTCAAGAAGTTTGTCAAGAAATTTATCGATGTCGATTTAAGGCTATGTCCCAACTGTCTTCATTAACCTTACCTGAAACGAGAAAAAAAATGTTATAAATTAGATAATATTCTAGAAAGTAGGGTTAAGTGCATTATGTTGATGTCGGTGTTTGGGAAAGGCATGTTCTTTACTAAAATGGTGACATATCAGGGGACAACTTGTAGAATAGTGGTGAAAAGTAAAGACCTAAGTTTGGCTCTGCCAATCGAAGCTCGCACACAACCGTGCTCGGAACGTCAAAAGATTGCTTCCGTCATCACAACCATCAGGTTCAGCTGGTGCTTCTGTCAGCCAGAGCAAACCCCGAGTCATAATTCGCTCATTGTTGTGCCAGACAGCAGCGCAGTCCACAGAGACCATTCGTTCTTTGCTCTGGGCTTTAAATTAGTCAACTAAAGAGTCCTTATCTCACGTTTATTGGGATTTCCTCCCTAGTTCGACAGTTTCTGTCGCCGAGATCGGTTTGTGTGTGCACGACTTCATAACAAAGAGGCGCCACTCGGGTATCTCTCTTGGTGTATTATTTGTCGATTGATTAAATTAGCTAAGGCGCTTGGGAGCAGGTTCCAAGGTTTGGAGGATCCTTCTCTTATCCAGCCATGCAGAACGTGCTGAACTCGGTCAAGGGGACGGCCCTCGGAGTGGCCGAGTATCTGACCCCGGTGCTGAAGGTAACTTCAGGATGACTCGAGTCTTCTCGGTTGAGATGAGTTTATCGATTTTCTGTTTGCCGTTTAAGGAATCCAAGTTTCGGGAGACTGGAGTGTTGACGCCGGAAGAATTTGTGGCGGCTGGAGATCACCTGACGCACCACTGTCCCACTTGGGCATGGGCCATCGGAGACGAAGATCGGGCCAAGTCGTATATGCCCAAGGGTAGGCTCAACTCGCTAGAAGATTGTTTGGGATACTAATTTGCACCATTTCCAAACTCCTCAGACAAACAGTTTCTCATTACTCGTAACGTGCCATGTTACCGACGCTGCAAGCAGATGGAATACGTCGGAGAAGAAACGCTCGTCGAGGAGGGTGACGCCGACGGTGGTTGGGTTGAGACACATCACTACAACCCGGACGGCGAGGCCAGCGGTTCGGGGCTGGAGCAAAAGGTTTGCGAAATGACCCTGGACGGGTCCAAGGCGGACGACGACGAAGAAGCGGCCGACATGGACGATCCGAGGAATTCGGGCGAAGCCGGTGGGGACGATGATGACGATGCAGACGCAATCGACATGGACGAGTTCGAGGAGAGCGGCATGCTGGAGGAATACGACCCGGTATGACCCTTACTAACATCTCAAAAAACCCCACCTAACCCCTACTGTTTCAGTCCCGTGCGGAAATCCCGCAGCCGGTCAAGAAGAAGGACTCCACGGCCGACGGTGACTCGGTGATCCACACGCGAACGTACGATCTGCACATCACGTACGACAAGTACTACCAGACGCCCCGGTTGTGGGTGGTCGGATACGACGAGAACCGCAAGCCGCTCACGATGGAGGAGATGTACGAGGACGTGAGCCAGGACCACGCGAAAAAGACGGTCACGATGGAGAACCATCCGCACCTGCCGGGACCGCCGATGGCGTCGGTGCATCCGTGCAAGTAAGTTTTGGCCCAACCTTGTGTATTGTGAAATAAGTTTTCGTTTAAATGGGATGGGTGATTCATCAACATTTCGATGCATCTGTGCTTTCGTATGTTAACAATATAGGAAAATTTTATCGTATTAAAGCAATCAATGTATTGAAATTCGCAATTCGAAAAAACAACAATTCGAAAAATCTAAAACTCAAATTTAACAATAGATAAAAATTAAAAATTTCGAAATTCAAAAATAAAATAAAAATGCAAAAGATAAACCAAAACTGAGAAATACATCTCTATAACTCAAACATTCTAAAAATCTAAAATTAATAAAAACTGAAATTCGAAAATTTAGAATTTCAGAAAAGATAATTTCAGATTTACAAAAATTGGAAAAAAAATAAAAATTTATTTAAATTTAAAAAAATTAAAGATCAAAAATTTAATAAAATAAAAAATTAAAACTTCTGAAATTGAAAATGACAAAATTTTAAAATTCTAGGTTTCAAAAAATTGTAAAATTCTCTTTTAAAAATATCAAATTTCAAATAAAAAAATCTGAGCATTGAACTATCTGCAAATTTAACTTGCAAATCATTTTTTTTTATTTTTCATCAGAATTTGGGTCTGTGACTTAAACAAAGGCTACAAAATTGTTCCAAAGTAATCTGAATTGGTATAATCGATGATGGCAGCCAAAATGAATACTGTAAAACTTTATTTTTTCATGATAATGACACAACTGATTGGAATCGCTGAACTTAAATATCACTTAAAACACAAGTTTTTTTTTTTCGATGATTCGATTATTTTATATCTTGATAGAAACCCTCAGATAATCGAATTTAAGATTGGCGAATCATCGAGTAATCGAAGTTCTAAATAATTTTGCTAAAAACTGCATTTAAGAAATAAGGCTTTAAGGTTATGAATTTAAAAATTATTATGAATATTTTTTCGGATATTTTTTTAGTTTAGATTTTTAAATATTATAATTTTGAAATGTTGTAAAATATATTTATTTTTCTCTTCAAAGAATCACATGTATCGTACATGCGACCACGCACAAACCGAACAGTCAACTTATCTTGAGTTGGGGTCACGGAAAGAATGCGCAACTTTCCTTGACCGCGTTCCTTACGAGCTCCGTATTTTGCTTTGCTCTCCCACATTGTTGCTCTCTTGCAGAACAACTGCTCAAGAGAGCATTGGGAGGGAGAATAATAACTCAAAACAAGACAGTGAGCAAGCGAGCAACTCCCCTTTTATCAGTTCCAGATTGAACGAAATTTTCTTCTCTTTGCTCTGTTGTTCTCCCGTTTACTACAGTAACTGTTTACTCTTGCGTTGGAGCAAACGGGAGAAATTTAGGCCAAACGGGGGTAGTGGCTGGCTTGCTAACTATTTTGCCCCAAGAAACGGAAACTCTCTGAAATTCCGAATTTTTAAGGAATCAAATTGGCTTACCTTCGGGTTTCCTCTTCTGCGTCGGTTTCTTTTCAAATCACCTCTCTCCTCTGTAACATCGGGTTCTTCTTTTTCGCTTCCTTTTCCCCTAATAAACTGAACTTTTTCACTAATAATTGCTCAAATTAAATCAGAAAACTTTTTCACCAAACCGTCGTTCCTCACGCAAATGGGAAAGAGAAATGAAGCGCAAATTTTGCGCGGCGTTTTTCGATGACAGCTTGACAACTGTCATCAAGGGGCATGGGCGTACGCGTTTGTTTCAAGTATTTTTCGGAAGGGGTATAATTGACGTCGGGCTACGTTAAATCTAATTTTTTTTTAAAGGTTTTATAAACAAATGTAAACATTGAGTGTGTCCCACTTATTCCGATGAACATTGACATAAGGTGTGAAAGGGATACATTCAATGTTTACATTTGTTTACAGTACCTCATAGAAAAAGTCAAGTTATGATTTCGTTTGATTTTTTAATTACGACTAAAATTAAGTTAAAATCTCGGCAAAATAGTTTTTTTACGCTAACCGATTTTCGTTTGTTTCTGAGCTCAATGTATATTTGAACAATTCAATATTTTTTTATTCTAGAGTTTGATCGAAGCGAAATTTGCTATGTTAACTAAATGCAGATGCATCATTTGATTAAAAAGTTGAAATAAATACTTAAATTCAATTAAAATTACTTTTTCAGACACGCCGACATTATGAAGAAGATCATCCAAACCGTGGAGGAGGGCGGTGGCGAGCTGGGCGTGCACATGTATCTCATCATCTTTCTCAAGTTCGTCCAGACGGTGATACCGACGATCGAGTACGATTTCACGCAAAACTTTAACATTACCAACAAGTAAGCGCGAAATGACGACGACGAATGGAGACGATATTCGGCGACTGGCTTTCGGCGAATCGAGATGATATTATTGAATGTTGCGAAGCTGCTTGGGCGCAAAAATTACCACCATTCTATGGAAAATATATGAAACATACACGCACTTTACCAGCAAGAAATTTTGGCTTTTTAAAAACATGCTTCATGTAGACACATTACCCACATTGCTGCGGCAACAACATTAATCAAAGGTGGAACGACGCAACGAGAGTGAAAACAGAAACATTCAGGAACGAACAACATTTTTGATGACGGTTAATGTGTAAAATTTGATTTGAAATAAAATATTTTAATAATGCAAAAAGAAGCGAACCGGTGTTTGTTTTTGTGGTTTAATTTCTGTTATCCTGTTTATTAGTTCTTCATATATTGTACACAATAAATATATTATGTAAATATAATATCTTTACATAATGATTTATTTGCTGTTGTTTCCGTGTTTATTTCTTCTTGTTTGCTTGTTTATTGAACTTTTACACACATGTATATACTGGTTTTGTATGAACGCCATTTGTTTTACGAACCGTGAACTGTGTGTTATTTTGGTCTAGGTTTTTCTTCTAGAGCTTGCTTGTAATTGCTACAAGAGCTATCAACAAATGGAGAGCGCCATCTCCCAAACGTATTTTTTGTTTGTTATTAAACTATTTCATTCGACACAGCAAATTGTTTTTTTTTGTTTGGTTAATCGTTGCTACTATTTTTTGCTTCTTGCCCTTTACGATATTGACCACGCGGGGTTCGGTTGTGGCGTGTGCTGAAGAAGGATTCCAGTTAGATTTATTTTACTTTTGTTGATGTCCAGCTTGAGTCTAAATGTTCATTCAATTGATATTTGGTTTATGTACTGTTTACACTAGTCTGTAATGGATTTTGTCAGATTGGCGTTTGTTCCATTTTCGACGATGAGCAAGTGTTTTTTTTTTATTTCACGAAAACAGGAATGTCGATTGAAAATAATCACAAGCTGATTGGAAGGTGGCGATATGTAGCTGTAGCCGGGAAATCAAGTGGAATAGAATAAATGCGGGTTTGATTCGTCTGTAGTGATTGTGTGAAATAAAGATAATTCGGTTTGAGGTCGGAAATAAGGAGATTGGAGCAATATGCACAACGAAATGGGGACGGTTTGGAATGTTTGGTGATGAAAAATAAAAACAAAACGAAACAAAATATTTCCAAGTTATCGTTTTACTTCTCACTGCCAGTCTTAGCTTTAGTATAATTATAATATAGTTGATACTTATTACAAGAGTGCACACTACAATGTAACGCGCTGTACATTCGCTTCGAATTTTGCTCGCTAAAACGCTAAAACGCTAAAACGAACAAATAAATTTCCACTTCAGCTCTTTTTTCATCAATCAGAATATTTAGCATAATTAATCAAGGTTATAATAAATAATGTGTATTCGGCTAAACTAAACTCTTGATATTAACGCCTGCATCTTCACCTAGCTCGATAGCGATTCGCGTCGTGATGTTGATTCATCAAAACAACCACTACCACAGAAGCAACAATAACTATAGACAACGTTCTGTGTTTGGAAAATGTACAACAGTGTTGTATTTATACCTTTGCTAATACACATTCACTATTTGCTAAATCAGTAGATTACTTCTTGCTTTGCTGGATTGCGATAGCGTGTTAATCATTAAGTTAAATTGTTTTTCACATAATTTGTATGGAACAGCCCCACTCGTGGAGGATGTTCACGTTAAAATCTCTCCCGAATCAACTGACCGAAACTTAATGAGCCTAACCTAACGGAGGACAGCTTGTTAGTATGGGGATTCCATTGTGTGAATGGATTGTTAAATTTCAGCATTACTTTCAGGAACAGGACGCGTGGATGGAAAGGATCTTTCGAAATCTCTCTGTTCTTCTCTATGAAAGGGCGTGTTTGTTTTTTGGGAGGGATGTGTCTTTTTGCAAACTTTCTATTCTTCTTCTTCTTCTTCTTTTTCCTCACTACAATCGTTAATCATCATTAGTATTAGGCTACGCTATCGTACGGTGGCGGCATGCTGTACGCGATCGGCTGGACGTTGTTTACCAGGGTCGAGCTCTGCTTCTGGCTACCGGGCGCGGACGCTGCCATTCCGTTCGAGCGACCCTGTTCAGCGGCCGAGGCCGCCGACGCCGCCGTTGCTGCTGCTGCCGCCGCCCGCATTTCCGCAAACGACGCTCTGTTTTTTTTTCGGATTTAACGAAGATAAGGATAAGCAATTAGATTTTTTTTTATCATAAATGATGACTGTTGGCCGAGTAGCATTTCTGGGTTTAAGAGAGTTTTTGTTGTTGTTGAGAAACCCATGTGTAACAATTTTAAAACAAAAATGCTACTTGATTTACTATTCTAGCATATTAAGCTAATATAAACTGAGGGGATACATCATTTACATGCATAATAAAATAATAAGAAATACATTTAATAAACAATCAAACGTTTAAAATACATATTAATGGATCAAAAATGATTGAATTAATGGTAGAGTTTTTGAGTTAAAAAAAAGTCCTATAAACATAGAAAATCCCATATCTAATAGGACCTTTTCATTCAAAAAAGGGAGTCTAGAATTTTCAATAATTTTGTCCTAAAATTGCGTTTGGATTGCTAATTTAATCACACACAACGAATAACCCTATTTCACAGCTTTATGATACTTTGTACAATAAAAAAGTTTAAAATTGCTTATTAAAATGGTGGATTTGGAAAAATTTTGACCGCGGTCTTGCTTGACAGCTCGTTTCAAGAGGATCCATCGCAAAATGCCGACATGTCGATTTAATTTTATTGATTGAAAATCATAAAGCGGTATACGCACTTCGGAAGGAATCGGTCAAGAAAAATTTCAAATGGGCAACAGCGGCAGAGTAAGCAAGCCAGAGAGGGTGAAGAAAAGCCCCAAGAAATCGTTCCCTCTTCTTTGTTCTGCTGTTCGTAAAGCTGTTTCTTGACCCCTTTCCTTCCGATCAGCGTACTAGCCTTAAGAGGTGATCAGAAATGGTTCCTTGGCATCCTTTCATACCTATTTGTTAAAAAAAAAAAAAAAAACATTTAGAAACCTTTACTCGAAATCGCTTTCACGTTTACATTTAACTTGAGCAGGATAGACCGTTTGTTTACAATTCATCATTGTTTAGCTTGATTTTACTAATTTCATATGCCCCCCCCTTTTAACAACACCAGTGGATTGGAATTTGACATTTTAAAACGGTACACGCGCATTCAAAATCACTCAATATTGGTGGTTTGGTGTACTCAAAAATAAGTAATTGAGGTAAATGTCGGTTTTAGGTTAAATTTACCATGATTTTGATAAATTTAATAGTTTTGAAAGGTGGAGATGTCCTATGTTTACTGAACTTTGAAAATGAAACTGTGGAATTCATCCATACTACCGGCTTATAATTCGATCTGGCAAAAATGTTCAGATTTGTTAGTAGAAAAAAAATATGTTTCGAATATTTAGAAACTTTTTCATTGAGCATTCATTTTAATGATATCTCCTATAAGAGAAGCGTGGACCTTTTAAATTTTTAAGTGCTCACGAAAAAAAAATATTGAAAAACATTTGCATGGACTTACAAAAAAGTTATAAATTCAAAAATATTTTTTACCAATTTTAAATTTTAAAATTTTTGTTAACTATGACTTTTTAAATTGAAGTCTGGATATTAACCTTTTTAAATATCAGTTTCTTTGATTCTTTAGAGTTGAGTAGATTGGAATTTTGAAATTCAAATTGAAAATTAAAAATTGAGTAAATTAAATAGGGGAGTTTGGGGTAATATGGACAGTGGGGGTAATTTGGACACCCCTTAAAAAATCACGTTTTCTTCGGATATAAAGTGAAAACGGCAATTTAAGTGATAAGGCTAGTACTAGTAATGGCCTAGGAGTATGGACAAATCAAAAAAAGTTGGAATAGGTTAAGTAGTTTTGGTATAGTATGTGAATGTTTCCAAAGGCCGGTTGGCACTGCCTTAAGTTCTAATATTTGAGGGTTGGGAAATAAGGTTTTGCAGAGGCTATATGGCAAAAAAGTGGACATTTTTTGTTTAAGGGGGTTGCTTGGACGATGTCTGAGATATGTACTTATAAAAATTGTGCATTTTATCAATTTTTATCATCAAAAATTGCAATTTATGATAGAATATGCTATGGGGGTAATTTGGACATGGCTTGTGGGGTAATTTGGACATACCTGAAAGTCTACCTGTCAGTTAAAAAAAAACTTTCATGGTTGGTTGAGTTCTTAAAGGGATTTAGAGGGATTTAAAATGTCAAAACACTCAAAAAAGAATGTGAGCAATCAGAACTTTCACAAAATCCCTATTTTTTAATTTAGATAAATTTATTGCAATATTCAAATGGATGAAATTTGATTACTGCACATTTAGCTTTTAGTCAATTTCTGTGACATATCTAATTTCTATGCTGGTTTACAAAAATATCAAAACTTGAAGGGCTACATGTAAAATTAAAAAAAAAAGATGGTTTCAGGTTAATTAGTTTTATATAAAGATTGATTTATATAAATCTAAACAATACCTTAATCACTAAAAACTATACTTGTGCCTTATCCAGAATCAATGTTTAAATCATTTCAGAATTAATGATTGAATTATGTAAACAACACTGAACCATTTGTTATCTTCCTATTGAAATATAGTTCTATCACAAAATCATTATTTATACCTTTGATGAAATATTGTGAGCAAAATAAACACATCAAAATATAAAACAATTACAAAAACATGCTCAAAAATCAAATGTTAAACTTATTCTTCAACATGTGTCCAAATTACCCCACAAAAGGTGTCCATATTACCCCACAAGGTATGTCCATATTACCCCACAAGGTATGTCCATATTACCCCACAAGGCATGTCCAAATTACCCCACAAGGCATGTCCAAATTACCCCATAGGGGTGTTCATATTACCCCACACAAAAATGTGGGGGTAATTTGGACACCTTTTAATTTTTGCGGTAAAAATGGGTTTTTCATCAAAATTTATCGAAATGAATGACATTTTTCCATCAAATATGGTCTCTATTATCCTCTGGTGTCATCAACATTCCTTTAAAATATCCATACAGCCCGTGGCAGAGCAATTTCCTTAGGGTGTCCAAATTACCCCACACTCCCCTACTACCTACAAAAAATAAAATAAAAAAGATTTGTAAATATTTTTCGAATTTTAATTTTTTTTAATTTACGGAATTCAGAAATTTAAAAAAATGAATTTATAAGTTAATGATTTTATGACCTAAGAAATTTGAAAAATTTTAAATTGAAAATTTAAGGAATGTTAAAATTTTCTAATATGAAAATTTGGATTTCAAGTATTTCAAAATTTAGGGGCTTTTCAAGTTTTGACTTCAAGAAGTTTTACTTTTTTTGAATTAAAAAATTTAAATGTTTAGGATTGAATTTGAAAAAAAATGTTGTGATTGTAAAACAATATAAACGCCATACGAAAATTATAGGCTAGTTTTGGCTTTTGTCATATTTGACTAATCAGGCCTTAAAGAAAGATTCCAAGAATTCAAGAATAAATTTCGCATGGACTTTAACAGCTCTTTGTTTTGATCACGAAACAGCGTCTGCGGCAACACTCTGGCGAGGATTCATCAAATTTTGAGTGGAATCAAAGTTTTTTTTTATTTAAGTAGGTCTAGAATGCCTTATTAATTTTTTTGTTTTTTTTTTTTTTAAATTGATTTGATTTTTTTTAGATGCCATTCTCAGGGCCCTGTTACAGGGGTGACATTGCAGGCCTGAAGTAACTTTGGTAGATTTTTCTAATGCTCGACAAATTAATGTTTCATCATATTTCAGTATTTAAGGTAAGTCAGCATAATAGAAAATAGAACTAAAACTTAAAATTAAAATGTAGATTAACCCTTTCAGTCTGGGAATGATTTTTAAGCATCATAAGAAAAATTATAGGATTGGTAAGAATATTTTGATTTTTTGGTCAATTCATGCCTGAAAGGTTTAAGGAGCTAATTTTTGAACTTTTTTTTTTGATTTGTAGAGTTTCCTCATGCAAAATAAATGGATAACGCAGAGATTAGTTGAACTGTTTGAATTTTAGTAAGCAAATAAATTAAATATAAATGTGATTACAAAAGTAACCAATTTTATTAAAATTAAAAATAAAGCGCTAAGCTAGTCACACAAAACAAAAACCAAATCGTCACTACTTTGACGCGTGCAGGGTGTTGTTATCACAAGGCTACTTTTTACTACAGTCAAAAGAGTTGTCAAAAAGGATGATTCACCTACATGAATTATTCCTAACAGGCAGTTTGAGTAAAACTTTTTTTTTTGTTTGTCTTAACGTTATGTGTGTGTTTTGTCGCACTAATTATTTTGTTCGTGTTTAGTAAGTCTGCGTTATTCTTGTGTCAAGGTTGAAATGTGTGATTGTGTGTGTGTGGGTGGTTCCATTATATTCTAGCTTGGATAATTTGCACTCTCCTCTACGCTTTTCCTTGTGAAACTAACTTCATTTTTGTTTGGTTTGTCTTTGTTTTATTGATAATTGTTTTGTTGCTTTTACTTTGCCCTTAATTTAGTTCGACTCGTGTCCGTCTTAATTTTTTCTTTGACTAATATTATACTATTTTTACAGTTAATTTACCAAGTTATGTAGTTTTGCTCTTTTGTAATGCTCTTACTTTCCTCTCTTCCCTTTCCGCTCTCTCTAATATCGACTTAACAAGTAATGAAATGTAGTCTCATGTATGGGTTTTCTGCGTGTGTGTTTCTGTTAAGTGATCTTTGTAGGTCATGACGACACGATGTTCGTAAAAAGTCTCCCTCTCCTTGGCGGTCAACCCTAATCTCAAGGTTTCAGTTCTTCTAAGTTGCGTTTATGATTTCCTCCTGAAAAACGTCTCCTGAATTGTCGTGTAGAACCAGTGGGATAATGTTTGCTTGAGTGTGTGTGTTTGTTCGGAGTTGAGTTCAGCCTTTTCTACACACTGTCTCCTTGATTTTGGTTTTTGGTTGTTTGTTGTAAGATGAGAAGAGAGACCTAGACTTTGCTAAAACGGTTTATTCGTGTGCGTGTGTTTGTGTGTGAATGTTGTCGATTGTTGAGTAATGTATGTCTTCTTCTGGTGGTGAGATTCAAAAATTCGAGCAATAACGCAATGCGATGCTTCTAATGATTAGTTTTTGGGCTGCTTTTGAGGGGTTAGTAATTTGTTAGCGACTGATTTATGTTGGGCGCCATACGTCGGGATCTTCCATCAGGGTCGAGTGCTGGTCCGTGGACGGTACGCCCTGTACCGGGGACATTGCGTTCGGCGAGGCCGCCATCGCTGCCATGTCCTCACGCGTGCCTCTGCGTTTTTTTTTTTGTTCGGACACACATTTTTGTTAAGGGGGAACAAATGTGGGGTTAGCATGAGTTGGAAGGTAAGAAAACGTTGCACAGAGTTAGAAAGTTAGTTTCCAAAACTCCCTCCCTGCCCACAAAACCCAAAAGTATCCTTCCCACAGTGATCTGTACACAAGCTCCAAATCGAGCGAAACGGAAGTACTCACTTTTTGCCGAGGGCCATCATTCCGTAGATCATTCCGGTCACAAACACCAGACCGCAGCCGAACAGCGTTCCCAGTCCGAAGCACAGGATCACCGGCGGAAGTGCAATTCTAAAATTAGCAAATCAAAATCATTCCTCAAATCTCATACCCAAACCCCTCTAAAATACTCACACACAGTACAGGGCGGCCCGGTTCCAGTACGGCCGCTGGTCGGCCTTCTCCGCCACCTGCTGCACGTAGTCGAGGAAGATGAAGCAGCAGGGCGCCTCTATCGCGAGCACCACGAAGCCGACGAGGATCTCGAGGATTCCGCCGACCAGGCAGCCCACGTCACCGAGCAGGATGCCGATGCAGTTCCACAGGCCGAACAGGACGCAGACTGAAATGGAAAAAAAAATCACGACACTTTTTATTATATAGAAACTTGAAGGAATTAAAAATATTGTTTAACACTTTGAATCGAAATATTCATCAAAATTAGCCATAGGTGGTTTAATTTGGAAATTGATTACATCAGTGAGACGATTGATCAAGTGATAAGAAGCTTGTTTCCGTAAAAGTGAGTTAACAAATTAATAAATATACCGCAAAAGTAAACATAGTCATCAAAGCTTTACTCAATCCGCTTCTAGATGTTAGTTTCCTTTGTATTTGCCCATTACAAAAAAAAAAAAAAAAATCTGTGTGAAAAGGTTATTTTTCTTAAATGAATCTGAAAGCAAAAAGCTATCGACCTAATTCTCCCATGTCAAAAGCAACTTTTTCTTTTGTGAACACACATTTAAAAAAGTCATCTCTTTGTCTTTCAAGTTTTCCAAACTTAAATCAGTAAAACTTCTTTTTTTCTGAAGAATTACATGAATTATAACCGGAATGCAGGAAATGGCTCACTTTCATTCAAAATAATTTAACTTCAAAATATGAGCAATTCTCGCTGAAACCGTCCCTCTAGATGCACATGTTCTCAAATCGTTACGGCAATGTTCTCATTCGATTCAGCGCACCAAAAAACCATTAAAACAACCTTCGAACCAATGAAAATGTCAGCCGTTAGCCACCTGTAAATAAAAACTTGTATTGAACTATGGATTTTTTCGAAAAAATGCCATAATTTGGAGAAATGATATCTCCCAAAATACATTACCAAACATCAAAAAGTTATATATCGTTGGAAAGGTAATCTCGAGGGCTTTCTATCGCACTTTGAAAAAATTTTCAAAAATTATTTTTTCAAGGGTAATTTCAAGGGTTTTTGGGAAACTTACTCTTAATTTTGGATTTTGACCGTGTTCGCAACCACTTATCATTACGCAACCATTTTCATTCGAAAGATTGGAAGATTTTGCATAAAATCAACTTGAGAAAAGTAGTGTAATGAAATAGCTTTCGTATAGTTATTAACGGATGAAAGAAATTGGTAAAATTTCAATTAAAAATAACCAAAGCTCAGACTTCAGAAATGAGCCTAATTTACAGTCAAAACAAAGCAGGATTGTATTTGAGCCGAATGTACAGTCATATGAGGCAAATCTGGACATATAGGATGAATAGGGACAGCTATTTGAACAATACTTTCACTCATAAGATCATATTTTTAAATTATTTATGTAAAAACATACATAAACAAACAAGTTTCTAAGTTATAAGCTTTTAAGTACTCTGAAAACTAATGTCCTTACTCAGACTCGATTCGCCACATTTCACTGAAGTAATATTTTATGTACAGAATTTGTTTTGGGAAGATCTGCTTTATTTGTATAACCTCAATCATGCACAAAAAAGTGCAATTTTGAAATCAATATTTTTTGATCAAGTTAAAATTTTATGGAGCTGTTGATACCATAAAAACAAGCAAAAACTCGATTTTCGTCCAAATCGGACTAGGTCCTTTTATTTGACACCACCCCAAAGTTTTAATTTTCTGCAAACAATGTTAAAAACCTTCATTGACAAACTGCGATATCTCTGAAACCACACGCCGTACAATGTCGAGTCTGAACTCACTAGAAAGATAATTAGACGTGGAATTAATAAGTGTAGTCTGTTTTTCAATTAAAACTTTTTTTTCAATGTATTTATGTTGCACAAATGAAAATTTTAAATTTGGTTTTTATATTGAGAGTAATTAAAATTAAAGTTAAATGAATCCCAATTTAATTTACATAGAATAGAGAAGGCCGATCCCGATGATGCTATGAGACGCGGGTTCGATTCCCGCCTTATCCACTGAGCTTCTATCGGATGGTGAAGTAAAACGTCGGTCCCGGTTTCTTCTGTCTCGTCAGAGGCGCTGGAGCAGAAATCCCACGTTAGAGGATTAGAGCCATGCCCCGGGGGGCGTAGTGCCAATAGTTTCGTTTCGTTTCGTTAGAATAGAGAAGAGAGGGGCAAAGGTACGCACCTAGTGATAATCATTCTGTCACCGATGACCATAAAATATTTTTGATTCCTTATCACTTGCTTTCAAAACGTAGTACTAGAATTCACCTCAAATTGCTTTTATTTCGAGAACCAGGCAATTACCCTAAAAAATAAGTGCGTAGCTTTGCCCCGTGTGTGGGGTAAAGGGATTTTTAATTTTTTTTTTATTTTAATTTTAGTTATTTTTTAATTCAGCTTTCAATTGGGGGTAGTTTTTAATCTCAAATTAAAGTAAATTTATCGTAAATTGACTTGTGTCTAATGAAAGGGCGTAGTCCAATTTGGACGAAAATCGAGTTTTTTGCTTGTTTTTATGGTATCAACAGCCCCATAAAATTATAACTTGATCAAAAAATATTGATTTCAAATTTGCACTTTTTTGTGCATGATTGAGGTTATACAAATAAAGCAGATCTTCCCAAAACAAATTCTGTACATAAAATATTACTTCAGTAAAATGTGTCGAATCGAGTCTAAGTAAGGACATTAGTTTTCAGAGTACTTAAAAGCTTATAACTTAGAAACTTGTTTGTTTATGTATGTTTTTACATAAACAATTTAAAAATGTGATCTTATGAGTGAAAGTATAGTTGATATTGCTGTCCCTATTCATCCTATATGTCCAGATTTGGGTGGGTCTCGTGGCGCAGGGGTAGCGGCTTCGGCTGCCGATCCCGATGATGCTATGAGACGCGGGTTCGATTCCCGCCTTATCCACTGAGCTTCTATCGGATGGTGAAGTAAAACGTCGGTCCCGGTTTCTCCTGTCTCGTCAGAGGCGCTGGAGCAGAAATCCCACGTTAGAGGAAGGCCATGCCCCGGGGGGCGTAGTGCCAATAGTTTCGTTTCGTTTTTCGTCCAGATTTGCCTCATATGACTGTACATTCGGCTCAAATAGAATCCTGCTTTGTTTTGACTGTAAATTAGGCTCATTTCTGAAGTCTGAGCTTTAATTATTTTTAATTGAAATTTTACCAATTTCTTTCATCCGTTAATAACTATACGAAAGCTATTTCATTACACTACTTTTCTCAAGTTGATTTTATGCAAAATCTTCCAATCTTTCGAATGAAAATGGTTGCGTAATGATAAGTGGTTGCGAACACGGTCAAAATCCAAAATTAAGAGTAAGTTTCTCAAAAACCCTTGAAATTACCCTTGAAAAAATATTTTTTGAAAATTTTTTCAAAGTGCGATAGAAAGCCCTCGCGATTACCTTTCCAACGATATATAAATTTTTGATGTTTGGTAATGTATTTTGGGAGATATCATTTCTCCAAATTATGGCATTTTTTCGAAAAAATCCATAGTTCAATACAAGTTTTTATTTACAGGTGGCTAACGGCTGACATTTTCATTGGTTCGAAGGTTGTTTTAATGGTTTTTTGGTGCGCTGAATCGAATGAGAACATTGCCGTAACGATTTGAGAACATGTGCATCTAGTGGGACGGTTTCAGCGAGAATTGCTCATATACAACTTGAGAAGAGAAACAATTTAACCACATTTATGCGAATATTCTACATGGATTGCAAAAAAGGTCATATAAATTCAAGAACAGTAATTCTTCAAAGAAAAACTACTTTTTAGATTGTTTATTGCCTTAAATTTGTTAAGTACTTTCTCTTGGCTTTTTGGCTAGCTGTCCATACAAAAATGCAATAAAAATATACAAAAATCGATACTTTCAAAACGATTTTGAGAATGTCAAAGAGCTGCTACTCTGTTATTGACAGATCAGCTAAAGTTAAACAATGAATCGAAAATGATTTGTGGGAGCCAACCATCGTTCACTGTTTAACCTCTAATGATCCCTTCTTTATTAGTCATTACCGGCGCCCTCCCAAAAAGTCTGCAGTTCAACAAAAGGGAGGAATGTTAGTCCGATAGTTGAAGTTGCAGACTCATCAAGCACACAGCTATTGACACCGCATGAGACTTCAAGCATCACGGGATACACGGATCGATGCCCCCTGAGCTACGATGCTATGGAGAGGACTTTCATAATAAACCCGTCGGGGAACCTTCCAAGCAACGGTGCTATGGGAAGGTCTTTCTGGTTAACACACAAAAATTTCACACATAGTTATTTAAATATTTAATAAATGAAAGTTTTGCTCCAGTATTAACTCAACGATCCAAGATGTCAGCGTGTCTTTCGATCAACGATTATGTAGATATGACATGTTCACCGAGAAAATTCGAAAAATTAATGCACAATCTACACTACGCTTCCAATCAACGATGATATGGGAAGGGCTTTGAAAATCACAAAATAAACAATTAAGATTACAAGAGAGCAAAAAATACCAATTACCTAACAAAAATGACGCTCGAAACACGAATAATCCTGCAAGGCAAGCGCGCTGCCCCACCATCCACAATCGACTCCGATATCTTCTAAACGATTTTTTTTAAATAATCTACATTTTAACCATTTTTTTTATTCGTCATAACCGGTCCGAAAAATCAGAAACAAAATATTTTTTCTAAAAACTTCATAATTTTACTAAAAAAAAAAATAAGTCTTAAAAACTGAAAACAATGTGAAATGCATTTTCCTGCGATTAAAATCATATTTAGCAGGTTTGGGATCAATCAAAAATATTTTGAATATTTGTAAAATTCCATCGAACAGTAGAGCGCTTATTTTTTTTTTCATCTGAAAAATAAAAAATTGTCAGTACCTACTTATATATATTGTGAAAACTAATAGTGCGAAAACAACTGGGCAGGTGTAAAATGAATTTAACCCTCTACAACCCAACCCCGCGCCTCTAGACGGGTTCGATTTAAAAAATCGCCAAAAATAAATTTTCAACCAATTTTTGATCTTTAAAAGCATTGGAAAGAAGAACTACTAAAATTTTAGAAAGTTGTAGGGTTGGAAGATTTACTTGTTTTATGTCGATTTGCCAATGTTTAAAAAAATGTATTTTTTTAGGGGTCAACTAACATTTCCTCTATATTATGTGAAATTAAGTATGCAGTAATTTTTGTAGTGTCTGAGACTATTTCTCTACTCTTTTTTTAACACTGACCAACATTAGCTAAACAAGATAAATGCAAATTAAAATACTAAAAATGAAACAAGAAAAAATAACTTCGGTCAGAGTCCAGGGGCATAAACTTAAAAAAATATTTGCAACGGCCTTATTATCAATTCAAAATTATTTATACAAAATAAAAGCAAAATTTGAGCAATTTGTGCAAACTAACTCCAAGAAAAATATTTGAAAGATGTTTAATTTTAGATATTTTAAATTTTACCATACTGGTTTATTTTAAAAATGATATGAACCAAGGCCAATTTACTTAATTCTTTTACACAATGTCAAACAAAGTTATCCCAAATTATTTATTCAGAATAAGAGCAATTCCAGCTCAAATCAGGAATTTTTCTGGTACTTTCGTACCCGACCCTCTCCGATTTCAATGAAACTTTGATGACATGTTATCCTAGGCCTATATAAGCCATTTTTTGTGTATATGGAGCCGGTTGTACTCGAAAATTACATTTAAGAAGGGCGTAAGTTATTTAGATATGTTTGTATTCTGTAATTTAAAAATAATTGTATCTCGAAGGCGTTGCATCGCACCAAAAAGTGGTCAAAGACAAACTTGTAGAAAAGTGGACGGGCTATCTGAAAAAAAAAAAAATACTCTGAAAGAAAAATACACGCCACTTCCATGGGATTCGGTCAAAGGCAAACTTATGGGAAATCGGACGAGCTTTCCGGTAAAAATATTTTCGAGACTGAAAATTCAAGTCTGACTTATAGAAAATGCCAAAAACCACCAAAAAAGCTGTTTTTTCAACATTTTTATTTTTAAAGCCGCTGTATCTTTACAAGGATTGGACTTAGAACAATGGTCAATATGCAGACTTTTATGTAAAATTGTCTGGAAAATCGATTCCCACTATCCGTTTTTGAAAATTTTGATGTTTAGACCACTTTTCAAAAAAACAGTATTTGTAAATGATTTTTGTATTTTTTTAGGAGAGATATATCATTCTGCACTTTTCGTGAGTTTTTTGTAACATTTTTGGCTATTTCCTCAAAAATTTTGAACGAAAAAAAAAATCATTGTTTTACCTTGAAATTTAACTTTTAATTATAAAAATTTAAAAATCCCATAGAAGTGGCGTGTATTTTTCTTTCAGTGTATTTTGTTTCAGAAAGCCCGTCCAATTTCCTACAAGTTTGTTTTGACCACTTTTTGGTACGATGCAACGCCTTCGAGATACAGAATACAAAAATATCTAAATAACTTACGCCCTTCTCAAATGTCATTTTCGAGTACAATCGTCTCCATATACACAAAAATGGCTTATATAGGCCTAAGATAACATGTCTACAAAGTTTCATTGAAATCGGAGAGGGTCGGGTACAAAAGTATCAGAAAAAATCCTGATTTGAGATGGAATTGCTCATAATTGGAAAAATCTGAACTTTTTGCACTTTTCCGATTTGTCAGTCGAATTTCTTAGTTTTTTCCGGTGGAATCAAATTCATAGCTATTTCCCGGTTTTCCCATAAAATATTTTTAGAAGAATATATCTTTACTGAAACAATTTGAAACTAGCAGAAATTTCTATTTTTGATTCAATTTATTTTCGAAAAAAACTTTGCCTTTTTGCTTCACTGTTCTTTGTTTCAACCGAAATGTCCATTCGAGTAAAAGTCACGAAACAAAATAAAATTTAAGTTGTTTTTAAACTGATAAATAAGGTTTCCTACAGTATTTTTTTCTCCAATTAATCAAAACGTGACAACTTAGGTTATCACCAACACTATAAAAAAAATATTAAAAACTTTTCTTAATCTACCTTTAGGTGGTTGGTGCCTTCCTCTCATTAATAGAATAATCGACTTTTTCCCGCCCGTGTGGATCAATCGGACCGCGCACTGGACTCACAATCCAGAGGTTGCCGGTTCGAATCCCGCGGCGGGCGCACTAAAATTCTTTGTGTAAATATGGGTATCTGGCGCCGTCGCTCCGTGCCGTACTCAAACACTCTGGAGCCCAGGGCGGCGAAGTCCTTGTAGATAAAAAGGAAGTCACTAGTGGTTGATACTAGCAATAGTGGCCGACAGCTATAAAGTCAATTTCGTTTTTTTTCGACTTTAAAATGTTTTAACTGATTTGTATTTTGCTGGCTAAAAAATTTGGATCGAATTTCAGTTCTTTTCTAGACTATCAAGATTTGTCAATTTTTTTTTATTTCGCTTAAGGTAGTGATACAAAAAATATTTTAAAAATTTAAACAAAGTTTTAAAAATTTTGAAGCAAAACGTATTACCAGGGCTGTGGAGTCGGAGTCGGAGCCGGAGTCGGTGGAGTCGGGTCTTTTTGGGAAGCTCCAGGGTCGGAGTCGGAGTCGTAAAAACTCGAACAGCTGGAGTCGGAGTCGGAGCTGGAGTCGGCTAAATTTTATTAGCTGAAGTCGGAGTCGGAGTTGGAGCCGAAAATTTCTGATTACCCGGAGTTGGAGTCGGAGTCGGAGTTATCTTAAATTCAACAAAAATTATATTTATTTTTAATTTTTTAGTATTTGCTATAAACAGATTAATTTACAAAACTTCTTATATTTTTAATTTTTTTTTCAAGTAGCATGCGCTGCGTTGCCATTTTTATTTTTTTTAGAGATCACTAAATTATAACCTGTTAATCAGTAAAATATTTTCTAGGTCACGAATTTGAAAAGGACCCCTTAACGTTCTAACCAAGAAGATTTTTATAGATGGGTAATTCTCCGCCAACTCACACAGCAGTTGCCCCGACCCCTCTTCGATTTGCGTGAAACTTTGTCCTAAGGGGTAACTTTTGTCCCTGATCACGAATCCGAGGTCCGTTTTTTGATATCTCGTGACGGAGGGGCGGTACGACCCCTTCCATTTTTAAACATGTGAAAAAAGAGGTGTTTTTCAATAATTTGCAGCCTGAAACGGTGATGAGATAGAAATTTGGTGTCAAAGGGACTTTTGTGTAAAATTAGACGCCCGATTTGATGGCGTACTCAGAATTCCGAATAAACGTATTTTTCATCGAAAAAAACACTAAAAAACACATGTCATTTTATGGGAAATTTAATGTACTTTTCGAATCTACATTGTCCCAGAAGGGTCATTTTTTCATTTAGAACAAAATTTTTCATTTTAAAATTTCGTGTTTTAGGGGGTTATTTTTTAGAGTGTAACAATGTTCTACAAAGTTGTAGAGCAGACAATTACAAAAATTTTGATATATAGACATAAGGGGTTTGCTTATAAACATCACAAGTTATCGCGATTTTACGAAAAAAAGTTTTGAAAAAGTTGGTCGTCATCGATCATGGCCATTCATGGTCACCCGCGACAGACACGGACGACGAAACAAAGAGAAACGCAAAAAGTAACTTTTTCAAAACTTTTTTTCGTAAAATCGCGATAACTCGTGATGTTTATAAGCAAACCCCTTATGTCTATCAAAATTTTTGTAATTGTCTGCTCTACAACTTTGTAGAACATTGTTACACTCTAAAAAATAACCCTGCAAAGTTAGAAAAACACGAAATTTTAAAATGAAAAATTTTGTTCTAAATGAAAAAATGACCCTTCTGGGTCAATGTAGATTCGAAAAGTACATTAAATTTCCCATAAAATGACATGTTCCAAAATTTTTTACAGTCGAGTAACGGAAAATGGGAGAATTTTTAAAACTTTTTTAGTGTTTTTTTCGATGAAAAATACGTTTATTCGGAATTCTGAGTACGCCATCAAATCGGGCGTCTAATTTTACATAAAAGTCCCTTTGACACCAAATTTCTATCTCATCACCGTTTCAGGCTGCAAATTGTTGAAAAACACCTCTTTTTTCGCATGTTCAAAAATGGAAGGGGTCGTACCGCCCCTCCGTCACGAGATATCAAAAAACGGACCTCGGTTTCGTGATCAGAGACAAAAGTTACCCCTTAGGACAAAGTTTCACGCAAATCGAAGAGGGGTCGGGGCAACTTTTCCCGATTTCGTGTGAGTTGGTAGAGAATTACCCAGATACATTGATTTGTAATTATAAACTTCTTCAGCCTTGCCGTGATGTCCATGTACGTCTTAAAAATTTCAATGGAGCTTTAAAAAATAGTTTCGTTTAAAATTGTTATTTAAAAATACAAGGTGACTATGATAGTCACTGTGCTTCTTACAACTGTCAACTTAAAAGTGAGCAAATTGAATTTATATGTTAAATCAATCATTAAAGCCAGCTTTCTTTTAATGATCATTAAAAAAAAAAAAAAAAAACAATTTAATATTTTAGATTTCAATCAATTTAGTGAAAATTTGATGTTAAGTAAATAAATCCAAATTTAATTACCAAACAGTTCTTCTGAAAATGCCTTCAAAACTGGCGTTTTTTTTAAATTTCTGTTTCAATAACGTCTAAAACATGTAAAACTAGAAACTTTTTTCCGGTTTTTCCACTTAAAGAATTTTTGAATAATCCTATTAACCAATGTTTTTGAAATAATAGTAAACTAACTTTTGAAATATTTAAATAAATGTGGAGTCGGAGTCGGAGCCAACCATTTTTTGAAAGCTGGAGTCGGAGTCGGAGTCGGCTAGAGTTGGTGGGCCGGAGTTGGCGTCGGTTGAATCTGAAAGCCGGAGCCGGAGTCGGAATCGGAGTCGGCTAATCCCAGAAAACCGGAGCCGGAGTCGGAGTCGACTAATCCCAGAAAACCGGAGTCGCTTGAAATATGACCCTACTCCGCAGCCCTGCGTATTACAGACTATTGTAATATTTTTTTTCAAAGAGGCGGATAGTGTTATGGTAATAAATAAGGGGGAAAATATCTTTTTGTTGACCTAACTTGAAACAACATTTCAAGAAATCGCAAAACAGAAATTGTTAACGTTTTTGTCAATTGGGTCCTAAAATGAAGCTTAGATTTCTGATATTATTGTTTACAGCGATAAAGCTTATTTTTCTGAGTACAATGACTCTTTGTACGACCACAGAGTTTAAAATGGATTTTTAAATCAATTTTGAAAAATTAACCTCACGGTCCTTCTTGACAGAAAAGCTTCTACTTGACAGCTCGTTCCAAGGGGACCATAGTTGATCCATCGAAAAAAATTTGTCTTGCAAATTTTTTTTTTGCATTAAAATGAAAAAAAAAAGTGATCAGAAATGGTTGAATGGAGAAATTGTGTTTTTTACCGTTGTACATAAAAATTTACATAGGGCTTTAGTAGGGTAGGGTAGTCATCAATGAGACACTTTTGGTTTTCAACTCTCAGCGATTTTTGTATTTTTTTCATCAGTATGGTTTAATGAGCTTTTTGTTGCATTTTCTTTATATTAATGTGTTCTAACATTGACCATAATATGAGATCGATCCGACATCTACAGCCAGAGTTATTCAGCTGTCTCATTGTAGACGCACTTGGCAGGAACAATGAGACAGCTGGGGAACAATGAGACACTCTACGAAAATCAATATTTTTCTAGTAAAACATCATGTTTTTATATTGTTCCATTGCAGGTGACATGCCTTGAACATTTTAGAGCGATTTTGCCAACATGAAACTTTAATTAAAAAAAGTTATACTAAAAAATATTTAAATTTTGTAAAATCCATATATTAATACCAAATAACTTGGTATATTTGGTTAAATGAAGTTTAAACTCTATAAATATGCCAAAAATCACTTTTAATTCATGTTTTGAAAGATTTCCATCGATTTTGAAAAGTTTATTGAAGAAAAATCAAAGTGTCTCATTGTTACCCATGGGCTGAAATGAGTGGGGAACAATGAGACAGCCCTGGATTCTGGGAATATTCTAAATTTTGGCCAAATCTAATGAAAGGACATTGTAGTTCAACTTAATCCCTATGGAACGTCGAAAGAAATTTGAAGAAATATTAGTTTTGGTGTAAATGGCAGCCTACGAGCGAAAAAGTATTTTTTGTCCATAATTTACTTTTACACCCCATAATCAAACATTTATGAATTACTTTTCAAGGGAGCGTCCATAACCAAAGCCACTAATATGGCAGACGTGTATCCAGTAGACACACCTTTCCCCCAAATATGAGCCTGATTGGTTGAAACTACGACTTGTGAGAGCCATTTTATCATTGTTCCCCGTGTCTCATTGATGACTACTCTACCCTACACAATTCTGGTTTAGAATTTCAGGAACAAACTTCTTCAAATTTAAAAGCTGACCGCATTATCACCCCCGATGGTAGCCTACTCCGCACCGGCCGCGTATGCTGTGATAAGGAAGCAAAGCACTGACGGCTGGAACATCGCCTCGCCGATAGAGATAGAGAGAGAGAGGATAGGAAACATGCAACAATTTGCGCGAAAAACCAGCCAGCCGCGGTTGATCACATAACTTAATGCAATTAATATGCTCGAAACCAACCACGTCGTCGGCTGTACCGACGAACTGCTCGCTCGCGGTGGTACAAAAATGTTCCGAAAAAATAAGCTCTGCTCTAGATGGGCGTATTTGGTATCGATTCCCATCCTTTTTTTTGCTGCTGCGGGTAGAAACTGGGCCAAATGAATAATTTCCGAGATTAGCGATTTTCGGTCAACGGTGCTGGCTGCTCAAAGTGTTGTGTGGTGTAAATATAAATCACCCCCCCCCCCTTCTCTCGCAGCCGGAGGCGGAATTTATCCCCTGCTCAAGTTCGTCCTTTTTTCCCTTCCCAGGAGGATCAACCCACCACCTCCCCCCTCCCCACTTTTCGTCTGGGTGGGTGCAAAAGGATTATGTAATAGACGGGAAGAAGCATAAAAAATGTACGCAAATTGTAGCGACCGTAAAAACGCATCGATTTTACTGGGTGGGGAGTTCGATTTTTTTCGAATAAAAATTGCAGGATTTCTTCGAAGGATTCGAAGGACTTCCGGTGAAATTGTGGCTTCGGTCACATGTACCGTACGAGTGCGCAAAAGGTCATACGGTAAGGTCATAATCGCCGGCTAGAGAGAGAGAGAGAGGCGTTTACCCAATATTATGCGTGGCGAATCGGAATCGGTTTCTATTGGGAAGCAGGGAAATTTGCCTAGAATGAAGTGAGTGTAGAAAGATTAAGTCACCTTACAGTAAACGATGACCTTTTTTGCATAAAAATTTAAAAAAAAAACACACATACCGGTATTATCAAAAGAAACGTATTTAAGTGTTTTTTGATTAACACTTTCTTTATTTTTTCTGGAGCAGAAAGCATCAAACGAGACAGATAAATGTCCCACAGCTATACGTTTGTTTACTCTTTGTGGGACACAAGACACAAGTTGATAAGATAAGCAAACTCACTTTTGTTGGCTAGAGAGGGAAAAAGAAAGAGCGAGCTTAGTAGCGGTTAGATGCGGCTTCTGGAAGAAATCCTCCAGAGCAGACGATGCTGATGCGATAAATGAGTCATGAGAAGGCCATCACGGTTTGATTGTTAATTGTTGATAATTAGTTGCAGATTTATTGGGGGAGAGAATCGCTGTTTCTAGGAAAGTTATACATTCTTTGGATTATGTAACGAGTTGATCTTTTTGCAGCATTTCTTAAAAACCAGTAACCCAAAAAAAATTAGGTAAGCTGTTTGTCAAAAGCCTCATTTACTGAACAATTTAATAATGAGGTTATAGGACCTTTATTAAAAAAAACTCTAGAGTTATTTTCTGAATTAAATCGTTACGAGACGAGTCCACGTAGTTTAAAATGTTTCCTAATAAGAATTCAATAAATTAAAAATGCGCAGATTGATTTTTTGAAATGTTTTAGGTGACCAACAATGTCTTGATTGAGCTATGGAACAAATAGATCAAAAAGGTTTTTGTTCAGGTTAGGTAGAGGATATTCTCTCCATCCAATTAGCTTATTTTCACTATTTCAACAACTAATTTGGTAAAACTATTGATAGCAAACTGCTTGCTCACTTCTTATTGAGCTGATTATCACTCGATTTCAGTTGAACACGCTTTTTATGAGCTGTAATTGAATGTCAAAGTGCTGATATGGTAACATTAGAGGCACGCTGAAATTAGGCGCTGTTCCCCTAATGTTTTTGAAAAAAATAGTTTCTGCAAAATATTGAAAATTGAAATTATTTTTCATAGTTTAGATTTAGAGATAACTCCTTCAAAATCTTTCCGAATAATCGAGGAGCAAAAACATTTTTGTTTTCAGAAAACTTACCTTAAATTTTGAATGAGAATTTGAATGAGAATATAAGTCTAATAACTGAAAACAATTTCAAATGAATTTGTCTGCGTTGATAATCATATTTAGCATGTTTGAACTCGTTTAAACACATTTTGAATTTAGTAAAAGTTTCGAAAAAAAATATTCGAAACATTTTCCGTATAAAAAAATTGTATAAAACGAATTTTAAAAATACAGGGTGAACACTCAAATTCAGTTTTCAAAATCCCGACTTTTCCAAAAACTGAAATAAAAGACATTTTTAACAAAAAAAAAAAAAAAAAACGGTTTATAAAAAAAGTCTTTATTTCAATTTTAAATCAATTTAAAAAATCAAACTATTAACACAGCCAGCGATCAAGTGACAGTCGGGAAAGAAACGATCAAAGCATACTCAGAAGGCCTTTCTTCAGGCAATCGTTATTCGCTCGAAGGGATTTTTTTCAACCTTGCTTAAAAGAAACAGACATTCCCATCACAAAATCCTTAAAAAATGATTTTTTGAAGCACTTATTATTTAGATTCAGAGTAAAAACATAAACAATTAGTCTTTAAAAAATTAACCGAAAACCTACCAATACTAATTATTTCCATATTTTTTTCAACTGTAAATGGCAAAAAGTTAAAGATAACTAAATTTTAAATTGTATTCTCAATTTAATTTAATTTAGCTTAAATTTTGTTTTACCAGGTTTTCTTTTTAATTTGGATATTGTATTTTTGAATCAATATTGATTTATTTAGTTTTTTTTTTTTTTTTTGCGGATCGAGGTGGGATAGCCAGGATCAAGTCAGTCCAAGTCCGGTTGTGTAAAGGAACGGTAATGGTCGTGTCAATCACATGCGGATCGCTCGCACTCCATGGGAGCGGGGATTGAGGACATGATTGGGTAGGTTAAAATGAGATTGTGTTTGTGAGAGTATGTAATCGTGTAATGATGTAAATAAGCTAAATCGAAACTTCGTGCTCAATCGCCGCCCCCAATGTTCATTAAAACCCCATTCGCACAAGCTTCCCAAAATCAGTACTGTAGGTTTTAACTGTCGAGACTGTTAAAACCTACAGAACTGACCCCAAGAAACTCGAGCGAACGGGGTACACTATCCACACACCAACGGACTTTTACTATGTGACCCTTAACTGTTCCAACAAAGGCAAAATTATTAAAATGAATTCATATGTTGAGGTTTAAACTCAATCAGCAAAGGTAATTATTTAACAAATGCAAAGAAACACACGTCGGGTAAAATTTTCCCACATAAAAAAGTCGGAACTTGTATAAAATGTTTTACAGTCCCCTGTCCTGTCACGTTCGTCAAAAGTCTTGTCAATTTTGCTGAAAATTAAAGTGGTTAGAGTTGCAGTTAATCGTATTCAACATGACCAGAAAAGGCAGGCCTGTAATACGATTATCATGCATGAGTACTTAGCTTTAAAGAGGACGACTCCGCAACCGCCGTCAGATGTCCTCGATCACCTTCGCCAGCATAAGTCGCAATTGGCCAGTAACGAGTTTGTCCTGCTTGTCCTTTGACCAGCTCCGCCGTGGGAACCATCATATCGAAATCGGAGTTCCATTACGCTACACAACCCGGCCGCTAGGTACGCTCCAGTTGCTCCGAATTTTCCGACGACAGGAAGCATTCGATCATTCGGTTCCGTCTGGATTTATTCTTCAAAACTGTGGCACTGTAAATATTCTTCAAATAACTAATAAAGAACTATTAATATTTCCAGACACCACTCGGCAAAGATCAATGTGTAACATCTTTGACTGGCGCTAGTATGGGGAACAAATGCTCCCCTGCTCTTTCCGTATTGGTAAAGTGCATTACAAGCCCTCCGACCGTCCCATGCTTTCCATGGGGGCAAGGTCCCAGCCGTGCGGAGGGAGAATCAATATTGATTTATTTAGTTGTCAGTATTTAGCTTTTTTAAATTTTTCGTTAACTGAAAATCATGCTTTATTCAAAATATTAATTCACCCATACTCACACAAAAGTTTAAGGGAAATATTTGGAAAATAAATAATGAAAAGACTTAATGAATTTAGCTAAATATCTTCTATATATAGGGGAAATATACCTATTTTAATCACACTAAGCCGTTCGACAAATTCTCATCACTTTTGCCGTTACTGCTATTAAATCAACATTTTCAGATGTTTCAACAATGGAGAGTTGCTTGCTCACTTTTATTTGAGCTATTTATAACTTTGGAACAGTCAAAAACACTTTATATAAGCTGTAATTCATGATCAAAGTGCTGATAGGCCGATAATAGAAATAGGCTGAGAAAGGGTATAGTTCCCCTATAAAAATTTCGACGGTTTTGTTCGAACGCGAATCAGTTCAATATAAAGCCTCGGATCGAGGTGTTCTTTGTTGCGTTGGGTTCGTATAAGTCAAAGGAAGGTTCTTACGCCAAAAAGTGGCAACTTTGGCCACTCTGCAACCGATTCCGGAAAATCTGCGGATTGTATGGGAAAAGTTGCGTAAAGTTAAATTTTGATCATAGGAGGCTAAATAAGCAAAAAAAGTTAAAAAAGTCAACAAACGAAAATTGACAGAACAAAGTTTGTCGCGTAAGGCTTGTTTACCAAAAAAAAAAAACTATTTTTTTCAGAAATTAAATCAATGTGAAAAAATAAAACAGAATCATAACTTTTCGATGGCCATAATCTTTAAAATTGAGCTTTAATATTAAATTAGTATTTCATTAACTTTGTTGTTGGTTTGAAAAAACAAAAATTAAAAAAAAATATTATGAAAAAAATCTCAAATTCCCGACTTTTCCCGATTTTTTTGGCGGACCAACGTTGTCAGATTATGTAATGCGATATCTGTATTTTCTTAAAAATAAATCTGTATTTTATCTGTATCATGTCGAATTCAAAGTCATAAAAGACATCTTTAAATTTTAACAGCAGATTTAAGCTTTTTAATCATATAAAAGCATTATTCAAATCCTAAGTTGTTGAAATTTTTGAATGTAATAATCAAAAAAAAAAAATCTTTATACACAGATTTTTGTGATTTTTGGGATCGAAAAATCTGTAAAATACAGATTTATCTGTATATCTGGCATGGCTGCTTGTAACTTATATTTCTGTATTTTTGTCCATCGCTTGACTTAGCTCAAATTCACTTTGCTTTCACATTTAAATTAAAATTGGCCAAAAACTTCAAAAAATATATGCAACGGCAAAAAACATTATTTGTTAAAGTGTACCGTTTTAAAGCTTTATCCACCTAAAAGTATTTATTTGTATGAATAGTGACTTTTGTGGAGAAGTCATGGTGAAGCTTAAAATGTTTACAAATTATTTTTTTGGGGTTTGGAAATTTCAAATAAATTTGCTTTAAAAACATTGAAGATTAAACCAATGCAAGGGTTGCTGCGATATAGTTTTTGATAGAAGGAAAACATAGGTTTTCTGAGTGATATCAAAAAAGCTTTTAAGAATATCGATGTTCAGTTAAAAAATAAAGCATTCGTAAAATTTTCAGAAAGGGGAACTATACCCTTTACAGCTTTCATAAAGTGTGTTTGACTGTTCCAAAGTAATAAATAGCTCAAATAAAAGTGAGCAAGCAACTCTCCATTGTTGATACATCTGAAAATGTTAATTTAATAGCGGAAAACGACAAAAGTGATGAGAATTGGTCGAACGACTTAGGGTGATGAAAATGGGTATATTTTCCCTAATTTGACAAATATATTTTTTTAATGCAATTTTTTTTTCTTAAATTTGAAATCATGTTTAGTCTACATTTACATAAATGGTACATACATTCTCGAAAATCTGTATCTTGCGAAGGTATTTACTTATTTTCGGTGTCTTTAGCAAGGATTCCAAACAGTTTAATTTTCAAAACTTTTTGTTTAGTTATTTTATTTTGATAATTTTGAGGGTATAAAAATTGCAACTTTTGAACTTAATTGAAAAAAATAAAAAAATATTCAAAACAAACATTTTTAAAAGTAATTTAATGCGATAAAATGATATTTTTTTTTCGAGGAAAATGCATCGCTTAAAAGTTTAAAAGTGGAATCTATTTCTGGAGCAACACAGAAAAAGGACGGAGAAGCATGTTGACAGCTGGAACTTTTTTTTTAATTCCAAGACAGTTAAAAACGAATTTTGTTATATAGTTTCCTGTTGCCTTGTTCATAACAAATTGTCTTGCAAATTAAACTTTTCCATAATTTCGCTGCCGGCCTTCTACTAATAAACTTTGTTTGTTTTAGCGTATAGTTGTAATATTTTGGAAAGGAAATTCTGAGCGGATTGGGAGTAGTAAGTTTTAACGAGTTAACAATCCAGAGTGTATGAGTTCAAATCCCGTTTGGTAAAAAGACTGAAGTTTTCTTCAAAACAATTAATCGCATAACCATGATTTGGTCACTTTCTCCGCACAAGTCCACCTTAGACGTCCCATATTCGGCCATCTACGGTAGTTACCCCCGGCCCTGGCCTCCGTCACCAACCCCATCTTGTTTCTTACGTACACGTACACTAACACGGACACACACACACACACACACACACACACACACACACACACACACACACACACACACACACACACACACACACACACACACACACAACCACACAAACACGGTTCTTTCACTCTTCTGCGTCTCACCCCCAACGGGCCACGAGAGCAGCACCGACGACACACAACACTGTTTTATTTATTAACTTGATATGGATTCTCCTTTTAGCATAGATTTTTTTTTCTTTTCATTGGTTTGACTTCTGCTTGGTCAAATTTAACCTGATCCCACGGCGTAAAGGACCATTGACCCCGGATCCGGGTTGGCTTCCCATAATGTTATCAATCTATCCGTGCAGGAGAAAAGTAAGGGTGTGGGTTACACTTACAGAATCCTCCCACGATGCCGACGGCGCGGCCACCGTACTTCAGGTGCCACGGGACGTCATCCCGGGGAACGTTATCCGCGCCGGGCCGGGCCATCAGCCCGGCAAGCCGCTCCGCAAACGACTGTGGAAATACACGGAGAAAATACAATTTAGAACCATGTTTTGAGTCCGTCCAGGAACGACCCCAAAGAGCGGGTCGGGGAAAAGGTGGAACCAGGAGTAAAAGGGGGCGTTGCAAACAGGGGGATGGTTGGCTGGCAGAAATCGATCGGGGGCCAGCAAACTTACCATTTCTTCCAGCAGAGGAGCAGACTCGGCGAGAGAGACAGACGAGAAAAGTGCTCAGATTACGACGACGGCGACGGTAAACGTACACGTCCCGTGGACACTCACACACGCGCACGCACTAGTGGCCACCGGAATCGGTTCCAGATTTTCCCGTTGTTCCGCGGAACGACGATGACGGATAGCGGCGGCGACGGTGGAATGATGACAAGTTATCACACAGAGGGACCAGTTTCGACGACGACAGAAAACACTATCTCACTCGCGAGAATGAAGACTCATCGGGAGAGAGAGTTTGTTTTGACGCGGTAAGGTTGGCAGCGAAAATCGATTTGACAGCTGTCAATGTTTGTTTACCTGTCAAATTTGTGGTTGTTTTGCTGGCAGGGTATTTTTAAGGTTTGCCACTCTTTGGACAGAGATGGCGCTTCATAATAAAATTCACAGATAACTGGATTACCCCTTGGAAAGAAGCATGATATATGTATGTCAAGTTTCTGCCCCCTCGGCCATAAATAGAAAGTTTGTTTCACAGCGAGATACGAGATACGAAACTGCACATCATGATGATGTGACCACTTTTGGGTATTGGCGGTATTGGAAACTCTGCTTATCTGTGTTTTTTTTTTACTGAAATGAATTTTGTTTTTGCTAGCGAAACAGAGTCAAAACAAATTTGACAGAAGCTTGCTCGAATCATTCGAGTCGAATGAGACCAATGTTTTCGACTAACCAGGTCAGGGTTAACAGGTCAAAATTAGAAAAATCTGGCAGAGTATTGATCAAAAATCTGGAAAAATCTGGCTGACGAAAATCTAACCATTCTCAATGGTGAATGGGAGGGAGGATATGAATTATTTCAAAAATTAGAGAATTCAGGTGGTTTAACTGTTTTTATGACCTCAACAATGTTTTCATCAAAAAGTTGTTCAAAATCGGCATGAAGTGAAAATTCTGGCAAAATCTGTCAAAATCTGGCACTGAGAAGGATGAATCTTTATTCTGGCTAACACTTGAAAAATCAGGCATTCCCAGATTTATCTGGCAACCTGGCAACCCTGAACCAGGTGTCGCACTTTCAAGAGGAATTTAGTTCCTTCATGTATTAAAAGTGTAAATTAAATACATTAATGGCACTGTAGCACCCCTCGTTACACAGTTCAAATTCAGTAATTTTGCAAATTTGCGAAACGGAAGAATGTGTTCTTTTAAGAATGTTATGTTATAATCAAATTATCTTCTTCATTTCTGGAGCAACATTCAAAAAGGGACAGTACAACATTGTTCTTACGGCCTTTCATTCCAAGAGCAATGTAAAAACTAAAAACTAAAAACTAAAAACTAAAAACTAAAAACTAAAAACTAAAAACTAAAAACTAAAAACTAAAAACTAAAAACTAAAAACTAAAAACTAAAAACTAAAAACTAAAAACTAAAAACTAAAAACTAAAAACTACAAACTAAAAACTAAAAACTAAAAACTAAAAACTAAAAACTAAAAACTAAAAACTAAAAACTAAAAACTAAAAACTAAAAACAAAAACAAAAACTAAAAACTAAAAACTAAAAACTAAAAACTAAAAACTAAAAACTAAAAACTACAAACTAAAAACTAAAAACTAAAAACTAAAAACTAAAAACTACAAACTAAAAACTAAAAACTAAAAACTAAAAACTAAAAACTAAAAACTAAAAACTAAAAACTAAAAACTAAAAACTAAAAACTAAAAACTAAAAACTAAAAACTAAAAACTAAAAACTAAAAACTAAAAACTAAAAACTAAAAACTAAAAACTAAAAACTAAAACTAAAAACTAAAACTAAAAACTAAAAACTAAAAACTAAAAACTAAAAACTAAAACTAAAACTAAAAACTAAAAACTAAAAACTAAAACTAAAAACTACTAAAACTAAAAACTAAAAACTAAAAACTAAAAACTAAAAACTAAAAACTAAAAACTAAAAACTAAAAACTAAAACTAAAAACTAAAAACTAAAAACTAAAAACTAAAAACTAAAAACTAAAAACTAAAAACTAAAAACTAAAAACTAAAAACTAAAAACTAAAACTAAAAACTAAAAACTAAAAACTAAAAACTAAAAACTAAAACTAAAAACTAAAAACTAAAACTAAAAACTAAAAACTAAAAACTAAAAACTAAAAACTAAAAACTAAAAACTAAAAACTAAAAACTAAAAACTAAAAACTAAAAACTAAAAACTAAAAACTAAAAACTAAAAACTAAAAACTAAAACTAAAAACTAAAACTAAAAACTAAAACTAAAAACTAAAAACTAAAAACTAAAAACTAAAAACTAAAAACTAAAAACTAAAACTAAAACTAAAAACTAAAAACTAAAACTAAAAACTAAAAACTAAAAACTAAAACTAAAAACTAAAAACTAAAAACTAAAAACTAAAAACTAAAAACTAAAAACTAAAAACTAAAAACTAAAAACTAAAAACTAAAAACTAAAAACTAAAAACTAAAAACTAAAAACTAAAAACTAAAAACTAAAAACTAAAAACTAAAAACTAAAAACTAAAAACTAAAAACTAAAAACTAAAAACTAAAAACTAAAAACTAAAAACTAAAAACTAAAAACTAAAAACTAAAACTAAAAACTAAAAACTAAAAACTAAAACTAAAAACTAAAAACTAAAAACTAAAAACTAAAAACTAAAAACTAAAAACTAAAAACTAAAAACTAAAAACTAAAAACTAAAAACTAAAAACTAAAAACTAAAAACTAAAAACTAAAAACTAAAAACTAAAAACTAAAAACTAAAAACTAAAAACTAAAAACTAAAAACTAAAAAATAGGTTACTTTTTTTCTTGCATTTAAAAAGAAATCTTTCCACCATAATTCAAAATATAAAATCTTCCTTTTTTTTTGTTCTTCCACGTCGTAAATTAAAAGGTTGCTTAACATTTTGATCCCTCTTCTTGCATTTAATTGTCTTATAAAAAAAGATTTGACGCACTTTCAAAGAACCGACAAGCATCTTGTTTTCTATTTTAATTTCCCGGTGGGTGTCCTTTCTTGACGCTCGTCTGATTATCCCTTTACCCAGAAACCCGTTTCAAGCAACCTGAAAAAGGAAACTTGGTCAGGTACAACAAAAAAAAGTTGCTCGACCGGACAGCAAAACATAATTGCTGGCAGCCTTCTCATGATCCCCACAAAAAAATAAACCAAAAGGCAACAACAACGTGTGAAAATGTCCGAAAGCGCTTTCACCAACCGCCACCCACCACCCACACGAAATCATCCCTCGCTTTTGCTGCTGCCTCTCTTCAGGTGATGGGCGGTATCATTTCCCAAATGGGCAGAGATTTGTCTTCTTCTGCGGGGCGTCAACACGCGACGGACAGGGATTCCACGTGGAGTTGCTAAAATATGTATTTTATGTATGATTAATTTATTAAATTAGAAAAGAAAAACTTTTAATATGTCTACTATTTTTATTTTATATTATTATTTTATGGGTCTATCAAAATCTGATGTCGTAATTTTTTTTTCATAAATCAAATCGATTCGAGTTTTCAATTGCTTTGAGTTAATGAAAATTCAAACTTTTCTGAGTTAAAAAAAAAGTTGTTTTTCTCATTTAAAAATATATATCATTTATTTTTTAAGAAAAGTGGCCACACAAAAGATAATTTTCGTTTTATTAGGTTTTATTGTACGGAAAATAATTTAAAAAATATAGGATTTCAGTTATATTTTTAAACAAAAATATGTTTTTTGTCACATAAAATGGAACAACTCATTGAATGCAGGGAAAAAACAAGCAACAATGAGTGCGACTCACCAAGGCTCAAAAGCACAACCCTCACCATCGAAAAAAAGTTGAATCCTTTTGGTACCCACAGAATCACAGTGTCGGTAGCAGAATGATGTCCCTTTACTCCCAGCCAGTCAGCCAGCCAGTGTCTTCAGGACACTCGCTCCATGCGGCCCAGGATGTGACGAACGACCGCGGTACGGTTGAGCTGGAATTGGCCCTGGCCGTGGCGAACCGAGAAAAAAAGACCGGTGACAAAAAGGGGTTGAATTAAATTGTATACATTTCATCCCCATCAGCGAAATTACCAACATAAATTAATTATGCTTGTTGTGCCTCCCCCACAGCGACTCTGGGCTGGTCTGGGTTGACTGGTCGGTATTTACGCGAGAATGACTCCTTTTTTTTCGGGCGGGTTGTGTCCTACGCCGGAACCGCTGTGAGAACGATTTTTGATGCTGTTGTGCGTTGTTTGTTGATACCTCGAAACTCTTTTTTTGTGCGCAGGAATATTTCTTCAATCTTAATGCTTCCGGTCGGCGCAAGCATGCTGACACGGGTTCCCACGGGTTAATGCAGTGGCGAGCATAAATAAGTAAACTTTCGAAAATCATTAGTATTATGTTAACCATAAATTCAAGGGTAATTTTTCCAAAGGTCCGATATGCATATCATCGGTTTCATATTCATGGTTGATGAAATAAGGATGGTGTAAAGTTGGAAGGTTTAATATATGTTCTTTTATTATCTGATATTGACTCAATTTTGACTGAATTGTTTGACAATTTTGACCTCCATAAATGATGTACTCATTCCTAGATGTAATTTTACCATGTTGTTTTACTGTGTACACTATTCAGGATTTGGAACATTTTTCAGCATAATTGAGCGTGCTAAAATTATTTGGAATATTGAAAAAAAAAAACTCTTTCTACAAAACCGCCAAAAGATTTTCTATCCATTTTTTTTATTTCTCCGAATGTTGGATGTTTTGTAAACAATTTATTGATAAATAATTGTACTTGTGTGTAATACATTTTAAAATACTATCTTATATTGAAATGTGGATAACAACCCCTCCTCTCGTTTTTGGCCAAAGTCGAGGGAGATGAACCTTTAAAAAATACTTTTAATAGTCTGGACCCGAAGCCTGATTTTTCTGTTACATTCTTATTGGAATTCCATATAAACTGTAACGGGGATTGCAGGCACCGGGTCCTGACTATTAATAAAAACTAGAAAACAAATGTTTTAGATTTCACAATCGGATATTTGGATCTTTACAAACAAAAAAAAGTGTAATTTTTTTGTGGGAAAAATAATCAATTATTCATTCAAAATATGGGTCAATTTTTAAAATATTAACTATAACTAAAGATTTTGCGGTGTTTAATGAATTGACTGGACTATAGATTTGATTAAAAAAAAATAATCAGAATAACGAAATATAAAAAATTTCTGCAAGCTGAGAGCTATTAAATTGAAATCGAAACATTTGCTACCTACTGTGCGTGTTATTTCTCTGAAGGCTTTTCTCCGGACGCTCGGAAAACAAAAACGCGTTCAAACAGGAGAACAGCAAAATATGAATGAACCGGAAATCATTCGTTAATTCATGCAGTATGTGATGGTAAAAGTTAATATTTTCAGGTCGAGATTCCACAGAGAATTATTCAACTGAGCAGTTCTCAAGGATTTCGGTCATTCGATTTTTTTTGTATTTTTTAATTCGACTGAAATTTTTTTGGTGCCTTCGGTATGCCCAAAGAGGCCATTTTGCATCATTAGTTCGTTCATATAATTTTCCATACAAATTTGGCAGCTGTCCATACAAAAATGATGTATGAACATTCAAAAATCGGTATCTTTTGAAGGATTTTTTTTATCGATTTAGTGTCTTCGGCAAAGTTGAAGATATTAATATTGACTACACTGGAAAAAATTATACACGGTAAAAAAAATTGGTGATTTTTTTATTTAACTTTTTATCACTAAAACTTGATTTACAAAAAAAAAACACTATTTTTATTTTTTTTTATTTTTTGATATGTTTTAGAGGACATAAAATGCCAACTTTTCAGAAATTTCCTGGTTGTGCAAAAAATCATTGACCGAGTTATGAATTTTTTAATCAATACTGATTTTTTCAAAAAATCGAAATTTTGGTCGTAAAAATCAAATTTGCAATCAAAAAGTACTTTAGTGAAATTTTGATAAAGTGCACCGTTTTCAAGTTATAGCCATATTTAAGTGACTTTTTTGAAAATAGTCGCAGTTTTTCATTTTTTTTAAATTAGTGCACATGTTTGCCCAGATTTGAAAAAAATATTTTTGAAAAGCTTAGAAAATTCTCTATATTTTGCTTCTTCGGACTTTGTTGATACGACCTTTAGTTGCTGAGATAATGCCATGGAAAGGTTTAAAAACAGGAAAATTTATGTTTTCTAAGTCTCACCCAAACAACCCACCATTTTCTATCGTCAATATCTCAGCAACTAATGGTCCGATTTTCAATGTTAAAATATGAAACATTTGTGAAATTTTCCGAATTTTTCGAAAAAAATATTTTCAAAATTTTCAAATCAAAACTAACATTTTAAAAGGGCGTAATATTGAATGTTTGGCCTTTTTGAATTGTTAGTCACAAATGTTTCATATTTTAACATTGAAAATCGGACCATTAGTTGCTGAGATATTGACGATAGAAAATGGTGGGTTGTTTGGGTGAGACTTAGAAAACATCAATTTTCTTGTTTTTAAACCTTTGCATTGCAATATCTCAGCAACTAAAGGTCGTATCAACAAAGTCCGAAGAGAGTGGGGAGACTTGATCCCCGGGGACACTTGATCCCAAGCCTGTATCTCGTCAGCATGTGGGTAAAACAATTGGCTTTGTTCTGGAAAGTTGTGCGAAATCAACTAAAACTCATTGTAGAAAACAAAGAAAAAAAATAAAAAATGTTTAGATTGAGTTACACACATTTTTCTAAAAAGTGCTGCAAAAAACTTCCAAGAGATCTTTTTTCTTTGTTTTGATAAGTTTAGAAAACACTCAAAAATAATTTATAAAAATATTTTTTAAACATGAATTCGTGTTTGCCATTTCATTAGGGCACATAACTTTTGTAATCAAGAGTGTGTCCCTTTCACACCTTATGTAAACTGTCATTTGAGTGAAAGGGATACACTATTGTTTACAATAATTATGTGCCCTTTTGAAATGTTAGGCTCCAATTGTTTGATAAACATATCAACTCCAAAACCCTTACGCATTTGACGTTAAATTTATCGTCATACTAATTTTACAATCAATTGTTTAAAAAAATGCGTTTAGGGAGACTTGATCCCTGCATTTTTACATTCACTGGAATCAGCATCAAGATTAAATAATTGGGCTGGGTTTTCGTACATAGTTTCCTTCAGTATTGTTGAACATAACTTACTGCAGTTTGAACCATTTTTCAAAAGTTTTGTAAACAAAAATTACCAGCTTTTGTAAACATGCTCAATTTTGGTCTAAAAAAGAAAATTTTAAGTTTTTAAATATTTTGCATGCTAAATTTGTTATATTTTGAACACAAACGTACAGGTTTAATGTGAAATTGCTGTAACTTATAGAAAATTAAAAGTTCGGATAAATAAGAAACATTTTGCTTAAGATTTCTTCAAAATGTTGAAAGGGGGATCAAATTACCCCCAACATTTTGAAAATGGCGGTTTAAAATATAGTTTTAAAACGCTTGGCATGATTCGAAGAGTTTATCTGACGAAATACCCTTATCAGCCAAACATAGTTGAATGTTTAAGCATTCAATTCATGCAAAAAGTTCATAGTTTTGTGAGAAATTGACAGAGTTATGTGCGATACAAAAAAAGGGGATCAAGTCTCCCCACTAGCGTGGTTCACGTTTCTATGAAAAAGACAAAAGTTGTTATTTTGTCTTGCATCAACCGGAATTTCGTTCTTTTATGTCCCCAGAAGCACTCCTGAAAATTTGAGCCCATTTGGTAAGGTATAGGAGCTCCAGTTTTAATTTGAAATTTATATGGGATTTTGATTTATTTTCCATGGGAAACTATCTTTTTTTACATTGTATTAGGATTTTTTTTTTATAAATCGATGAAATGACTTGATTCTTATAGTAGGAGATAGGTTTTGAACTGGGAACAACTTTGTAGAACATACCAACATGCTAGGAAGTGACCCTTTAAAGATACAGATACTTTTAGATGGTGGCTGGCCCCTTCAAAAGCCACCATCTAAAAGTATCTGTATCTTTAAAGGGTCACTTCCTAGCATGTTGGTATGTTCTACAAAGTTGTTCCCAGTTCAAAACCTATCTCCTACTATAAGAATCAAGTCATTTCATCGATTTATAAAAAAAAAATCCTAATACAATGTAAAAAAAGATAGTTTCCCATGGAAAATAAATCAAAATCCCATATAAATTTCAAATTAAAACTGGAGCTCCTAGACCTTACCAAATGGGCTCAAATTTTCAGGAGTGC
Organism: Culex quinquefasciatus; assembly: GCF_015732765.1. Lineage (NCBI taxonomy): Eukaryota > Metazoa > Arthropoda > Insecta > Diptera > Culicidae > Culex > Culex quinquefasciatus. The sequence continues at coordinate 14,353,777 of NC_051862.1, forward strand.
TTCTGGGGACATAAAAGAACGAAATTCCGGTTGATGCAAGACAAAATTACAACTTTTGTCTTTTTCATAGAAACGTGAACCACGCTACTCCCCACTCTCCCCTATAGAGAATTTTCTCAGCTTTTCAAACATATTTTTTTCAAAACTGGGCAAACATGTGCACTAATTTAAAAAAATGAAAAACTGCGACTATTTTCAAAAAATTCACTTAAATATGGCTATAACTTGAAAACGGTGCACTTTATCAAAATTTCACTAAAGTACTTTTTGATTGCAAATTTGATTTTTCATCTAAAAATGAAGTTGACAAATTTTTACGACCAAAATTTCGATTTTTTGAAAAAATCAGTATTGATTAAAAAATTCATAACTCGGTCAATGATTTTTTGCACAACCTGGAAATTTCTGAAAAGTTGGCATTTTATGTCCTCTAAAACATATAAAAAAATAAAAAAAATAGTGTTTTTTTGTAAATCAAGTTTTAGTGATAAAAAGTTAAATAAAAAATTACCATTTTTTTTACCGTGTGTTTTTTTTTTCAGTGTAGTCCATATCCATACCTACAACTTTGCCGAAGACACCAAATCGATCAAAAAATTCCTTCAAAAGATACAGATTTTTGAATTTTCATACATCATTTTTGTATGGACAGCTGCCAAATTTGTATGGAAAATGATATGGACAAACTAATGATGCAAAATGGCTTCTTTGGGCATACCGAAGGCACCAAAAAAGTTTCAGTCGGATTAAAAAATACAAAAATTAAAATTGAAGAAAAAAGACCGATTTCGTAGAGAATTATTAAACTGTGAGCAATTGCTTTGGTGCTACTCACCTTAATTTATTAAAAATGTTTCAAAAATTGTTTTTCCGTTAAAAAAAACGCGTAAATTTTTGGTCAATCATTTTATAAAAATAAAACGCAAATTAAAATCGCTCAAATTTAAATACAAAACCAGTTGGAGACTTATTTGCGGTTCAATCGGCAGACCGCAAGCTTCCTTTCGAGTTGTTTAAATTTCCATGTGGGTAGCTGAACTGACCTGAACATTGACCTGATTTTAACCTCCCGGCAAATGTTGTTTAAATTTTCCAATTTCCGGTTAGCTCTTTTTCGATTTATATGCACTTTATTATTGTTTGCTGATGGGTCGGACGGGGGAAGCCACATGGTGGGGATGTGTTTGCTGGGCGAGATTTCGAAGAAGTAATTGTGAAACAGGAAGTTGTTGGTAATGAGTTTAAAGAGTTGATTTTATTTGTGAAACGTATAAATTAAATGAGTGTTGAACAAGTTGATTTGAAAAATGTGTATTCCTTTGAACTTAGTACGATTCTTTGCATTAAAATATGGAAAAGTTTTGTAAAGAACTGTGTTGTTGATTCAACTATCTTTCATGTTAATCAAGTTCAAATGAAAACCTTTGTATGAAATGCACGTATCACTGATGATAAATTTTGTAGCCGTGCACATTACTGCCAGATATGCCATCCTTTAGGGAGAACTCTTCCCGATCCCGATACTGCTTGCTGTCTCCTCGTTGCTTCTTGTACTCGTGGTGATCGCTGTCGTACTTCCCATCTTCCGAATGACCCTTTTTGGACTGTTTCTTCTCAGAATGTTCCTCCGCCTTATGACCTCCCTTGGAGTACTGTCCAGCATCTTCTGCGTGTTCCTTGTGTGAAGATCCGTACTTCTTGAAGTTTCCCGTGTGGTCCGCCGTGTCGTAAAAGATGTGCTCCTTCTTGAACTCATCCTTGTGGTAAACGTTGTGGTACCCGGTGGTCTTGGAACCTTTCTTGTGAGATTTCTTTTCACCATGTTTTCCTCCTCGAACCTGATGACCTTCGTCGTGATGGTCCTTGTGGTACGAGTCTTCATCGTGGTACGACTTCTTGCGATCCCCTTCGTTAGCATACGTGTGAGACTGATCCTCCTTACCGTAACTTCCTTGACTTCCCTTCTTCAGTGCATGCTTCCGATTATACCCCTTCCGATCGTGTTCACCTTTCTTCGAGTGACGTTGATCCTCATAAGATTCCCCAGACTCTTCCGAGTGCTTCACTTGCAACACCTTTGGCGCATCGCGTTCATCACTTCCGTCTTCTTCACTGCTCTCACTCTCCACGTTGGCTTTCACCCTAATAGGTTCGTGCTTTCCACCGTACACCAACCGCGATCGTGCCGGACTCAGATACACCACGTGACTCGGCGTCGCGTCAAAACTCCGGAAGATGTACGAACTGGCCCGGGCCCGCTCCGGATCGGTTCCGGCGCTCACGGCACTGGCCAGAGCACACCCAAGCGCTAACGCAAGCTTCCAGTTCAGCATGATTACGATCTTGTTGTTACGTGACCCAATTTTCCAACCAAACTAACCAAGATCGGACCCCGGGGGGATAGTTTTATACTTGGAGACAACTCAGCGGTGCTGTTATGTTTACAATTTTCCGCCCGATCGCGTCGCCCAGTTGGTTTCTTGAGCGTTCCGCTTGATCGGCGATCAGTTTTTGGACGTCGAGAAAACTTGGTCTTGTCTTCCAAGAACGCCCATTATCTAACCGAAACCGTACGACGCGTAGTTTGGCTGACCTTCTGGCTGGGTTTGACAGGTGGTCCATGGCGAATCGGGTGGAGAGAATTGCCTGGGAGGACCATGATCTTGGGCAGGGCCGTTGACTTGGCGACCTGCCGCGGTTGTGTGCTGGCACGTGGAGTTTAAAGAGACAGATTTTGCTGTGGCCTGACCGTGACCGTGACTGTTTGATGCTGTGAATTGTAGTCTATTGATTCCAAAGAGAAGATTGTGGTGTTGGTTTATAGTCAAAGTCAAAGGTTTTGGGTATAAATTGAGGAAACGGAAGTGTTGTTACCAGCGCAATTTTTCATGCGTTCATGCAAAATCGTTTTAAGATTTATTTCTGCAAGCAATTGCACTACAGCCCCGGTGGTTTGACAAGTTTTAGTTAGTCACTTTTTAGTTTGTACCCTGTCGGTTTGACAAAGTCTAAACTAAACAGTGACAATCGGACGTTTATAACAGTGTGCTCTTAATTTATTGAATATTTTGGGTTTGATTTTTGCCAATGATTTGAAAATGTAATTTTTAACAATGGCTGTGTATTGGGATGCAACAAAAATGACTTTTTGGCGGGCATTCAAGGGTTTGTTCTGGTCACTAAGGTGACGTAGGGGTCCCTGCGCACTTTAGATAGGTGTTTACTAACGATCCTTCCAATCCCTGAGGATAGCTTGGACCCGGCGTGGACCCCCTTATGCCCTGGGCTGTATTACACACTCATCAAAAGATGAAGACATGGTATCTCCCGTGTTGGATTATTGTTCCGGATGAGGGTCTAACACAACCAGACCAAACAGTGGAATAAGCGTTGTGGAGCCTTCCAGTGGTGGGGCGTCCTCCAAATGCTAATGCTAATGCTAATGCTAATGCATTCAAGGGTTTGTTCTGGTGGGCGTATTGAGCTCAAATCCAAAATATGAGCTTGATTGGACGTAACAGGAGCTTTGCATTTGAATTTTAATTGGGATTTAACCCGTGAAAAAATATTTTTTTTTAAATGTCGCTTTTTGAGGCAACCCTTGAATGCCCGCCAAAAAGTAATTTTTGATGCATCCTAAACGAAACTATTGGCACTACGCCCCCCGGGGCATGGCCTTCCTCTAACGTGGGATTTCTGCTCCAGCGCACAGTGGGCGAAATGGAACCCAAAATCGGACTTAATTGAACGCGGCTGGTTCCCTGGTATGAAAAATAGTGTTTCTCATGTAAAAAAATCCGGGGAATCGAATGGTGATGGTTTCATCCACCGCACGAAACGGCAAAGGGTCCATTTTGCCCCAATTCCCCATTTTATAACATTTTTTCTTGAAAATTGGTCTGTATTTAGAGCGGAGGCTTTATGCGGCCATCCAAAATGCACTTAACTTATGTGAAAATGTCCCAGGAATCTAGTAAAATAACCACTTGCACCGCAAAAATCATCTAGGGTCCATTAAACCCCAATTCCGCTATAAAAGCATTTTGGCCATTTTCAAATGTTAGGTCAGATTTTAAAAATCTGAAAATATTTTTATCGTAAAGATCAGACAATTTTACATAAGAATGACGATTTGCATTTGATAGTTTGACACATTTATGCTGATAAAAATAAAAAAAATTGCAAAAGGCAGTTTATTCTGCGTTTGGGAAAATTGGCTTGAAACTGATTCTTCAATCTTTTTATTTAATTTAATTTCTATATCAACATAAATGTATCAAACTAACAAGTGCAAATCGTCATCCTTATGTAAAATTGTCTGATCTTTACGATAAAAATATTTTCAGATTTTTAAAATCTGACCTAACATTTGAAAAGGGCCAAAATGCTTTTACAGCGGAATTGGGGTTAAATGGACCCTAGATGATTTTTGCGGTGCAAGTGGTTATTTTTACTGGATTCCTGGAACATTTTCACATAAGTTAAGTGCATTTTGATGGCCGCATAAAGCCTCCGCTCTAAATACAGACCAATTTTCAAGAAAAAATGTTAAAAAATAGGAAATTGGGGCAAAATGGACCCTTTGCCGTTTTGTGCGGTGGATGAAACCATCATCAATCGATTCCTTGGATTTTTTTACATAAGAAACACTATTTTTCATACCAGGGAAACAGCCGCGTTCAATTAAGTCCGATTTTGGGTTCCATTTCGCCCACTGTGCAGCGCCTCTGACGAGACAGGAGAAACCGGGACCGACGTTTTACTTCACCATCCGATAGAAGCTCAGTGGATAAGGCGGGAATCGAACCCGCGTCTCATAGCATCATCGGGATCGGCAGCCGAAGCCGCTACCCCCCCTGCGCCACGAGACCCATCCTACGGTGTATAAAACAAAATAACTGTTCTTTTTTATGTTTTATCTTGGTCATGTCAAATTATAAAAAATGTTGGAAAACACATGAAAACGTAAAAGAAAAGAAAAATAATAATTGACTAGTTTTGTTTTTATTTGGGAATTTATTTTAGGTTCAGAACCTGCAAACATTTATTTGAAAAATGTTAAAACAAATTTGAGGCTTTAATCTGGAAATTGAGATTACATATAATGCAATGTTTGAGAGAATTGCTAAAATAAAAACAATCTGAAATATTATCTATAAGATAAATACAACATTTAAAATAAGAAAAAATGAATACAAAACCTTTCTTAAGTCTGGGAAAACTTGTAATTACAGGTAGTTGAAATAATTAAGATGGCTAGAATTAATTTATAACATTTTTTAAATTGAAGGATTCATACTGTTTGCAAAGCTCACATCATCTGATCAAAATATAATTTTACACCCAAAACTGGGCAGCGCTAGTCCGAGAGAATAATGGCCTCGAGACGAGAGAACAGTGGTACCATTTACGGACACAGCTCGAAATGGCGAAAGAATTATTCTCTCGAGGTTCATTTGCAAAAAAAAGTTCATCCGTCAAAACAAAAAATTAAAAGTGTTGACTATGGGGATTGAACCAGAGACCTTTGACATACTTACCCAATGACATAAATGCCTCGGCCACCACAGCTTAATGAACAAGGAATGGTCAGATGTCAATGTTGAAGATTTATTGTATCAATTAACGAATGGACTCATTTTTATGGGGTAATTCTCCGCCAACTCACACAGCAGTTGCCCCGACCCCTCTTCGATTTGCGTGAAACTTTGTCCTAAGAGGTAGCTTTTGTCCCTGATCACGAATCCGAGGTCCGATTTTTGATATCTCGTGACGGAGGGAAAGTACGACCCCTTCCATTTTTGAACATGCGAAAAAAGAGGTGTTTTTCAATAATTTGCAGCCTGAAACGGTGATGAGATAGAAATTTGATGTCAAAGGGACTTTTATGTAAAATTAGACGCCCGATTTTATGGCGTACTCAGAATTCTGAAAAAACGTATTTTTTAATCGAAAAAAACACTAAAAAAGTTTTAAAAATTCTCCCATTTTCCGTTACTCGACTGTAAAAAATTTGTGAACATGTCATTTTATGGGAAATTTAATGTACTTTTCGAATCTACATTGTCCCAGAAGGGTCATTTTTTCATTTAGAACAAAATTTTTCATTTTAAAATTTCATGTTTTTTCTAACTTTGCAGGGTTATTTTTTAGAGTGTAACAATGTTCTACAAAGTTGTAGAGCAGACAATTACAAAAATTTTGATTTATAGACATAAGGGGTTTGCTTACAAACATCATGAGTTATCGCGATTTTACGAAAAAAAGTTTTGAAAAAGTTGGTCGTCATCGATCATGGCCGTTCATGGTCACCCGCGACAGACACGGACGACGAAACAAAGAGAAACGCAAAAAGTAACTTTTTCAAAACTTTTTTTTCGTAAAATCGCGATAACTCGTGATGTTTATAAGCAAACACCTTATGTCTATATATCAAAATTTTTGTAATTGTCTGCTCTACAACTTTGTAGAACATTGTTACACTCTAAAAATAATCCTGCAAAGTTAGAAAATACATGAAATTTTAAAATGAAAAATTTTGTTCTTAATGAAAAAATTACCCTTCTGGGTCAATGTAGATTCGAAAAGTACATTAAATTTCCCATAAAATGACATGTTCCAAAAATTTTTACAGTCGAGTAACTGAAAATGGGAGAGTTAAAAAAAATTAGTGTTTTTTTCAATGAAAAATACGTTTTTTTTCAGAATTCTGAGTACGCCATCAAATCGGGCGTCTAAATTTACATAAAAGTCCCTTTGACACCAAATTTCTATCTCATCACCGTTTCAGGCTGCAAATTATTGAAAAACACTTCTTTTTTCGCATGTTCAAAAATGGAAGGGGTCGTACCGCTCCTCCGTCACGAGATATCAAAAAATGGACCTCGGATTCGTGATCAGTGACAAAAGTTACCCCTTAGGACAAAGTTTCACGCAAATCGAAGAGGGGTCGGGGCAACTTTTCCCGATTTCGTGTGAGTTGGTAGAGAATTACCCTATGGTGGTGTGAGTTGGTAGCATTATTCTCTTGATTTTGGCGCTGATCTCTCAATAAATTTTGAGGGAACGATTCTCTCAACTTGGAATTTTGGGTGTAGATTTGTTCGAAAATAAAGAAATTCTCTCGTCGGAAGAGTGGAAATACAATAAAAATCGAAAAATCGCAAATCGAATATCCTAATCGTTAAAATCAGTGTTTCTCAACCGGTGAAGAATTCCCTCCAGAAGAGAAATTTGACTATTTGTAGGGGAGAATGAGAATTGAGAATACAGAATACAGAATTGAGAATACATGCCTTTAAATGTGTTTGCATAAAAAAGCATTGTTTTCTTATGATTTCTATGAAAATTTTAATTTTTTTGGACCGTAGCGTGAACAAACTTTGTCACACGCATGGGATTTTTTTATTACGGTATTTGTGAATGACCCCTTGGACAAATATACGGGCCTCTCCAGCCCCCCTCTGGTACCACCAGTGGTTTTCGAACAAAATACAATCATTGAATTTTAAATCTAAATTTTCTGGGAGTTTCCACGTATTCTATCATGTTGTTTGTATAACGTTTAACATAAAAAAATGCAGATTTTTTTTTCTGGGAGATGTTTAATTTGTTGTTCATTTCTCAATGGTTTAATACACGAGAAATTCTGCAAAACATTTTAAATGAAAATTTTTGAATGATTTTCTCCTTTTTTAAAATTTTGTTCGATCGCGAGACATTTGGTTTAAGTTTGTTGCGCTTTTTTAAATTTTGTATTTTTTTAGAATATTGAGAATTTTCGTAAGACTTTGCTGATTACTAATTTGAATGTTAAACAAGAGCAGTCAAAAGAGTAATTCGACCCATTTTTTTCCGACCAAATGTCAAAATTTTATCAACTTTATGCTATCAAAACACAATTTTCAGAGAATTCAATAAGCAAGCAACTCTTCATAATCTAATTATCTGAAAATTGTGTATTGATAGAAGAAAATTGATAAAAATGATGGTATTATTTGAACTATTCATTACTTTTAAATAGATAAAAAACACTATTTGAACATTATCAAATAGATTTTACGAAAAAATTACCGTGTGTTTAAAATTCTACAAGACTTGATAATTTTATAGAGATATGTGTTGTTTAATTAATTTTTTCTTGTTATGAAAACATAATAATTTTTCATACTTCTAATTTTTATCTTTTTTCAAATCTCACCTAATCTAACCCTAGCGCGTTACTTTTTTTATGGAAAAAGTTGCACAAACCCAATGAAAAAAAAAAATCAAATCTTTCGATTTTTTTGAACTTCTTATGCATTGATTCCTTCTCTCGGCAAAATGCCCATTCGGTGAAACGACTTATAATGGAATGTTCCGCTCCGGAGAAATGTAAACCTGAAAAATATTTGGAAATTTAAGAAGAAAAAAAAAAATCAGTGGGTGAAAAATAAGGTGTAAACAATATAAGGCTACAAAATGTTAAAAATATTAATATTCTAGATTATACCGCTTCAAATTAATTATTCAATGCGTTTTAGACATGATTAAATGTCGAATTCTTCGCAGATACCGTCTCAGTCTGTCGACACTGTGTTTCACCAGAAACTCTTCAAGTGTAAATTAAACATTTACGCATCGGTTCGGTTGGTGGCACACATTCTAAGCTTAAGCAGCCGTGTTTCTTTTAACCGCCTTGCTTCAGACGGTGCCAAAAGTGTCCTCGTCCTAGTCGTTGTCTTTTCCTGACTTGCATATGTTAGGGTTAGGTTTTCCCCTTACCGTTAGAAACGAAAGCTGCGACATCAGAAGCCACCAGAGTGGAAAACCGAGTTGGGAAAATTAAAAGAAACAAAGGCGAAAGACAAATTTTCCAACTCTTTTCCGTTCCCACTCTCTGTCTCTCACTCTGGACGACGACGTGAGCGATGCGACGACACGTTTGGCAAAAGAATCCCCGGGAAAACCGCATATTTTCCTTTCACTTCCATTTCCGTTCCGTGGCTGACTCTCGCGTTGAACTCTTTCTTCCGGATTCGTGCACGTGCACGGCTATAGTCTTTTCGGGGGCTGGTTGGCTGGCTGGTGTAACACAACATCCCCCCCCCCCTTCCTTGGACGATACAGAGCGATCTTCGTGCTAAAGAGATAACCGTGTCCCTTTGGCGTGGGTTAGGGGGTTTGAAATTAGGGTATTGGGACGAGTTTTTGGTTTTTAATGAGAGTATCGAACATTTTTTTATTTGTCAAGAAGACGTCGGAATAAAAGCGAATTTTTATTTTGATTTGCTAAAAACGAGCAAAGATTGAACCCTTTACCCTACAAGTGTGCTTGGGGCCAACATTGGCCACCTTGTGCCGGGTTTGTGCGGTGTGGAACGTGAGTGGAATTTTCAAAAAGTACAAACTTTTTGAAGTGGCTGTAAATTTGTGGCTGAAAAAGTTACCCCAACAGGATGATGGCTAATGGTACAAGTTTGGGGAGGGGAGGAAAGAACGGGAAGGTAAGAAAACACGGAAGAGAATTAACACATTGTCATCCGGAACAATGCAATAATGGCCTCCGGACAGCCGCGGAAGCAGTAATCAAGTCGACACGTACAGTTGAAGACGGGCGGCAAATTGGTCGTTTTGGAGTCATTTCCTGTTCCACTGGGAGATTTTGACAGGAATGAATTGTCTGGAGAGTGGACTGTGTTAAATTAGATAACCGGTGGACATTGTATACTTAATTATGTAAACCATTTAATAATACTCTGTTGAAATTGACACTTATCTTGATGGCATATAATGTTCAATAGGGAAAAAAGTGTCAATGGAACAATCCAATCAAAATTGTGTTTTCCATTAACTCGGTAAATCTCGTTGGATAACTATTCATATGATCTGTGCTGAATCAATCTTCTTTTAGTAGCATAAACTTCAACAAGTCGCAAAGTGAGCTTTTTAACCACGCAAATGTGTATAGAATCTAGAATTAACTTTTTTGCAATTCCGTCGTGAAACTACTTACTTTTCCTGTCATTCTTGAACGACGAAATAACCTACCTTTCTGTACCAAAAATAACAGAATCGAATAGCAACACTTTTCAAAATATATGCTGAAAAGTTCTACTTTTCAGCACTTGTTTCGAAAAGTAACAGTTTTCAACATTTTTTTATTCAAACGATTTATTGACATAATACATGAAAATTTGACTTAGTTGTTTATGCAAAAAGTTGCAAATAGAGAATTTTTCAACGAGGTTCACCGAGTTGGATAAATACGAAGAGTACTGAAAAAATCAAGTTTTGCAACGAGTTCCATACAACATTTTTTGCAATTCCGAAAAACAACCATTGAGTCACTGTTTTTTTTTGGAATTGCAAAAAAAAAAGTTGCATACAGTCATCCCACATATTCGGAACGGTTTCCAGATCGGCCAATGTTCAAAAAATCATAGCACATCGATAATTGAACTTAATGATTCGCTTTTACCTTCATTTGAACGCTTTTCTTGCGATCTTTCGAATGCTGTATCGAACATCTGCAAATTTTGACTTTTATATGAAGTTTTTGAAGAATTTGACCCTTGAAATCCACAAATTCGGAACACTTTTTTCTTACGAATGTAAACAAACTTTGGATCTCTCCAGGAGTACATATTTATTACCAGATAATGACTTCACACACTGAAACCAATGAAACTCAAGCTTAGTGATGTTTTATACATGGTTTGATAACTTTTGTTGTGAAAATATCAGTTAAATTCAGGTGTTCCACAATTGTGGGAGGCACAATAACATCCCACAATTATGAAACAGGCCATTTGGAGGCAATGTTTTGCTGCTCTGGACAAAATAGTCTTGGAATGAAGTTTTTTGTTCAAAAAGTACTACTTTTACTAGTGAAATAGCAAGATAATGTCCCAATAAAGGTTCTAAAAATAGTAAGGTCGACAGAAAAGCTACTTTTGGCATGCTATTGACAAATTATCACAAAAGTGTTCCGAATTTGTGGGTGTTCCGAATATGTGGGATGACTGTAAAACTCGTTACAAAACTGGATATTTTAGCACTCGTTGTACTGAATCAATTCAGTGCTGAAAAAAATATTGTTTTACTTTTTACCTAAACTACAAATTTGTCATTTTAGAAAAATAAATATTTGTTTACGTTTCGATGAAATATGGGTAATTCTCCGCCAACTCACAAAGCAGTTGCCCCGACCCCTCATCGATTTGCGTGAAACTTTGTCCTAAGGGGTAACTTTTGTCCTTGATCACGAATCCGAGGTCCGTTTTTTGATATCTCGTGACGAAGGGGCGGTACGACCCCTTCCATTTTTGAACATGCGAAAAAAGAGGTGCTTTTCAATAATTTGCAGCCTGAAACGGTGATGAGATAGAAATTTGATGTCAAACGGACTTTTATGTAAAATTAGACGCCCGATTTGATGGCGTACTCAGAATTCCAAAAAAACGTATTTTTCATCGAAAAAAACACTAAAAAAGTTTTAAAAATTCTCCCATTTTCCGTTACTCGGCTGTTAAATTTTTTGAAACATGTCATTTTATGGGAAATTTAATGTACTTTTCGAATCTGCATTGACCCAGAAGGGTCATTTTTTCATTTAGAACAAAAATTTTCATTTTAAAATTTCGTGTTTTTTCTAACTTTGCAGAGTTATTTTTTAGAGTGTAACAATGTTCTACAAAGTTGTAGAGCAGACAATTACAAAATTTTGATATATAAGTTATGTACGGGGTTCCCGGGAAGCGGGCCATGTTGGCTGCTTCCTGGCCCGTGGGGAGGTTCGGACGATTAACTTCAGCACTGCACTGGTTGAAGGATGAAACTTGACTGACTGATTTATTATTTCAGAAGGAATGCTTAGTATGACAAGTCTGCAAGTGTTGGTGCAATACGGCTAGGGGTGCCAGGCCGTAACTACCCCATCGTTAGACTCGAATCGTCTCGATTCGACTTTAAAAAACTGTTTTAGTTTTTTTTTTCTGAGTTCCACTGATGTGCTCGAGTTGCTGCGGAGTTCGTCCAAGGGCGGATGCCTGACGTATCGAGGACATCACATTCCCAATGACTGTTCCAGGCTAGACGGAGTCCTGACGTGTCGAGGGCCTCACAAATCTAGTTGTCTGGAGCCCCGGGATGGCAACAGGAAGGATTCCTGACGTATCAAGGATATCACATTCCTAGCATTTGGTTGATGCGGCTCAGGCTCATAAGAATTATGAGAATTTTCTGGTTTGATTTAAACGATTTCTTGCTAACTTGTCCTACCAAACTTAATTCTAACAGCGATATTCGGTGTACAGTTTCTTAGTAGCATCCATCAGAATTTTTGCAGGCTAAGGCTTTTGGAAGGGACAAAAGCACTTGGGTTGAGGTTGAGCTATGTCTGCTCTCTCCTCAATCACGGCATAAAACCCTTTTTTTTTTTTGTTCTTTTCGTTAACGCCACAATGATTACGAATTTTACAATTACAACTCATTCTTCATATCCATTACTACCTCTCAAAACGCTGGTTAGGTTCATTGGGGAGAAATTAGCCTGGTTGTTTTGCACGTCTGCTGCTTTCCCTAGACGTGGTTACCAAGCGGGTGTTGAGTGAATATGGTGGAAGTCTAAAAGTAAAAAGCGTTAGAAATATCAAATAAAAGAAGGAATGAAGATGCTATTGATTTTTTTCGATGCTGTTTGCCTGCCAGTCCTCGGTTTCGGCTCGTGATTATCATCCTGATTCTCTATGGATCAAAAAGTATTGGTTAATATTCGATGTTTATAGTGAAAGTAAAAGACAGATAACAGTAGAGATAGACAACTTACAACAAGTACACAAAATGTTACACAGAAAATGCCAATACAACGACTCCTCCATCGTCAAACAAAGGTGCATTTTCTATTTCAGCATTATGGTAGTCATGATGCTGTTTTTGTGTATTTGATACTTATTGTAAAAGTAAAAGGCGGATGAAAGTAAAGTAAATAGCTTACATTTAGTAAATAAAATGTTTAACAAAAATGCCAATGAAAATCTTCAAATTGGGGCTCCAATTGAGCAACACGACCATATGATAATATTGTGCGAATCGACCTCGGATAATTTGATGAAAACAGAATTAATTTCAGGAAAAAAAAATACATCATGCTTTGTAACAATTGCCCGTCCATTTTTTTTTTTTTTTTTTGGTTAGGGAATTTTAAAAGTAATGTGAAAACACAATGGTGAAAAATTGTCAAGCTAGTTCGTAATTTCAAATTACAAATTTCCAAGTTTGTAATACTGAATTACAAACATGAAAAAAAATATATTTATATTGAATGTAATCTAAGATTACGTAATCCTCGATTACAATTCACTTGTACCCTTTGTATTTCCATGTAATAATGGATTACAATAAAATTACACAACGTCTCAATTTTTAAAGTTTTTAAAAATTTTTAATTTTAATTTTTAATGTTTAATTTTTAATTTTTAATTTTTAATTTTTAATTTTTAATTTTTAATTTTTAATTTTTAATTTTTAATTTTTAATTTTTAATTTTTAATTTTTAATTTTTAATTTTTAATTTTTAATTTTTAATTTTTAATTTTTAATTTTTAATTTTTAATTTTTAATTTTTAATTTTTAATTTTTAATTTTTAATTTTTAATTTTTAATTTTAATTTTTAATTTTTAATTTTAATTTTTAATTTTTAATTTTTAATTTTTAATTTTTAATTTTTAATTTTTAATTTTTAATTTTTAATTTTTAATTTTAATTTTTAATTTTTAATTTTTAATTTTAATTTTTAATTTTTAATTTTTAATTTTTAATTTTTAATTTTTAATTTTTAATTTTTAATTTTTAATTTTTAATTTTTAATTTTTAATTTTTAATTTTTAATTTTTAATTTTTAATTTTTAATTTTTAATTTTTAATTTTTAATTTTTAATTTTTAATTTTTAATTTTTAATTTTTAATTTTTAATTTTTAATTTTTAATTTTTAATTTTTAATTTTTAATTTTTAATTTTTAATTTTTAATTTTTAATTTTTAATTTTTAATTTTTAATTTTTAATTTTTAATTTTTAATTTTTAATTTTTAATTTTTAATTTTTAATTTTTAATTTTTAATTTTTAATTTTTAATTTTTAATTTTTAATTTTTAATTTTTAATTTTTAATTTTTAATTTTTAATTTTTAATTTTTAATTTTTAATTTTTAATTTTTAATTTTTAATTTTTAATTTTTAATTTTTAATTTTTAATTTTTAATTTTTAATTTTTAATTTTTAATTTTTAATTTTTAATTTTTAATTTTTAATTTTTAATTTTTAATTTTTAATTTTTAATTTTTAATTTTTAATTTTTAATTTTTAATTTTTAATTTTTAATTTTTAATTTTTATAGAACTCTTTTGGTTTTGGATATTTCGTTGCAATCGCGTCAGCGCGACGACCATGTCAAAGCATTTTCTGCTGACCATCGTATCGTTCAAATATCGTCTTCTTTCCTACGCGGTGACGACCGTTTCAAAGCATTTTCTGCTGACCATCGTATCATCCACATATCGTCTTCGTTCATACGCGGGGGGTTTTTTTTTCTTCACTTAAATTTACGGCAAAATCTAATTTTGCCCTATACTAAGACCTTATAGCCTGTGTCGACTACGATTTCGCAATATCGACACAGGAAATTGCTGGTTAACCAGACTTTTTGTCCTAAATTTATTGCAAAATCTAATTTTGCCCTATGCTAAACACTTATAGCCTGTGTCGACTACGATTTCGCAATATCGACACAGGAAATTGCTGGTGAACCAGACTTTTTGCCCTACATTTATTGTACTAAAACTTAATAATTACTTACCTTAAGTCTCGGTAATTCACCGAGACGACCGACTGCGCCAGTTATGTACGGGGTTCCCGGGAAGCGGGCCATGTTGGCTGCTTCCTGGCCCGTGGGGAGGTTCGGACGATTAACTTCAGCACTGCACTGGTTGAAGGATGAAACTTGACTGACTGATTTATTATTTCAGAAGGAATGCTTAGTATGACAAGTCTGCAAGTGTTGGTGCAATACGGCTAGGGGTGCCAGGCCGTAACTTATATACATAAGGGGTTTGCTTATAAACATCACGAGTTGTCGCGATTTTACGAAAAAAAGTTTTGAAAAAGTTGGTCGGCATCGATCATGGCCGTTCATGGTCACCCGCGACAGACACGGACGACGAAACAAAAAGAAACGCAAAATAGTAGTTTATGCAACAAGTTGCAAAAAGAAGATTTTTTCAGCACGAGTCGTACATTTATCTAACGAGGTTCACCGAGTTAGATAAATACGACGAGTGATGAAAAATCAAGATATCAAAAAACGGACCTCGGATTCGTGATCAGGGACAAAAGTTATCCTATAAGACAAAGTTTCACGCAAATCGAAGAGGGGTCGGGGCAACTTTTCCCGATTTCGTGTGAGTTGGTAAAGAATTACCCATATACAAATCTAAAACAAAAAACCTGCATCGATGTTTAAGTGCAACAAAAAATAATTCTTTGTCGTTCGTTTCATATTTCCCGCAAATTGTCACCGCATGTCATGAATATATATTTTAGAGAGAATACTTTTTGTCATCCTTCCACCTCTGTGCAGTTGCTATGCAGCAGGTCTAAAATTTCCCCGTGCTGAATTTATGCATTTCCACCGCAGCGTCCCGTTGTAATTCATTTGCCCCGTTGCGTTTCACGCAGTTGGAAATTCAATTTAGAGTGAAAAACGTGAATGGATTCAATATCACTTCGTTTGTTTTTCTTTCTGCTGTATAAATAATTATTAATTTCATACCGATATGGATGGGTTCAGTTGCAGCTCGCCAACTGCAACATGTGAAACGTGATACTTTTATTTGTGTCTCTAATTTAATTAATGGCCTAAACAAATTATCATTCTGCGCTCGCTCTTCACAACTGGCCACCCTCGTTTTTTGTGGCCTAGATTGCCGCAAACTGCATCCGATTTCAACTCTGTTTTTTTTCGAATTCAGTGCACTTGGTGCTGACCACCAACTCCCTCTGATTCAATCATAAAGTTTATTATTTATTTACACTTGCATCGCTCATAAAGGGACTGTCGGCAATCAGAAACAAAAAAAAAATAAAAGAAGAAGCATCAGTTTATTTGTAATGTACTTTTTTATTTGTTCATTATAATTATAGTGAGCTTTTAACATTTTGCCGTTATTTACAGAGCTGATTAAATGAAACGTGTTTTTCCGCCTGTCTCACGCGTAAACGCCCAGCGTTTTTCCTCCTCACCATTTTCCCTCCCTCTCATTCCTCTTTGTCATCAACCTGATTTTGCACCCTATAATATGACCATATGCAGGAGAGGAGTTCAGTATTTTCAAAAATAATTAAATAAACTTTAACCTTTCAACGCACTTACACGCACACACACACACACACTCACATTCACAATTTAATAGCATTACCCGTGTTGTACAACAAAGTGGTGGGGCGGTCGATGTTTTCAAGTATTGCGAAAATAAATTGTTTAGCGCACAACAGGCCGGCTAATTGTGTTGAACAAATATTGGTCCTGTCACCGTGTTTGCTTATTTTTATGCCTGTCCCCACGGCAATTGACCCTCGCAGTAATTACCTCCCATAAATGGACATGGTTTCGGGGTGGGTGGCTGCAACAACTCTTTTGGATAATTGTTTTTTTTGTTCGAAAAAAAAATCGATTTCTGATTTTATGAAATTAATTTTAACAATGGTTTCTGTGACTGTCATAATATTAAAAAAATCGCTTTTTTTCAAATGCAAAAAATGCCCACTGGAAATTATAAAACAATCTTCTAAACTAGTTCAAACCTTCAACGATTTCAAAAATATAGTGCATTCAAAAAAAAAGAATAATATAAATTTTCAATGAATTTTCCATAAATTTACAATAAATTGTCAATAAATTGTCAATGAAGGTTCAATAAATTTTCAATAAATTTTCAATAAATTTTCAATAAATTTTCAATAAATTTTCAATAAATTTTCAACAAATTTTCAATAAATTCTCAATAAATTTTCAACAAGTTTAAAATTAATGTTCAATGAATTTATCTTTAATAAACTTTCGATAAATTTTCAATAAATTTAGAATTTATTTTCAATAAATTTTCAATAAATTTTCAATAAATTTTCAATAAATTTTCAATAAATTTTCAATAAATTTTCAATAAATTTTCAATAAATTTTCAATAAATTTTCAATAAATTTTCAATAAATTTTCAATAAATTTTCAATAAATTTTCAATAAATTTTCAATAAATTTTCAATAAATTTTCAATAAATTTTCAATCAATTTTCAAGAAATTTTCAAGAAATTTTCAAGAAATTTTCAAGAAATTTTCAAGAAATTTTCAAGAAATTTTAAAGAAATTTTCAATAAATTTTCAATAATTTTCAAAAAAATTTCAATAAATTTTCAATAAATTTTCAATAAATTTTCAATAAATTTTCAATAATTTTCAATAAATTTTCAATAAATTTTCAAAAAAATTTCGATAAATTTTCAATAAATTTTCAAAAAAAAAAAATCAATAAATTTTCAATAAATCTCCAAAAAATGTTCTCACACATACATGACGATATCCAGTCTGCAACCCGCTAAGATCACCATATCTATGCGAATGCGAAATAAATTTCCAATAAATGTTCAATTAATTTTCAATTATTTTTTTTAAGTTTCATCAAAATTTTCAATAAATTTTTAATATATCTTTAATAAATTTTTAATATACCTTCAATAAATATTTGAGAATTATTTAATGAACTTTAATTTTTTTACAAGTATCTTTAATTCAAATAAACTTAAATGCATTAAAAAAACATATACATAAAAATATAAATCAGTACATTCGCAATATATGTGCATTAAATTTCTTATTAATTACCAACGCAAGTCATATTTTTTTTAAACATTTACGATAAATTTGGTTTGGAAATCGACGTCGTCGTGCTATCTTGTCGCACCCGCCATTTTGACGTTCCGAGAAAAACGCGTTTTAATGTTTGACCTTGAATATTCAAAAACGAGAGCACGTAATGTAAACAATAACAAACACGTTTTGTTTGGCTCACCATTCTGTGCATTGTCCCAAAGTTTGGTTGAAGTTGGTTGCTGGAGTCTCGAGTTATAATTACAAATGTTTACGGTAGTCTAGCTTGTACGTGCGACAAACGCATCCTAATTTTCCTGGCCTGAAATCCCTTTGGCCTTTTGTCGCACTTACACCAATTTTCATGGAGTGTCAAGATAGCACGACAAGATTGAAACTACTTTCATATGTAAAGTGACTAAAATGCACGGAGTTTTTTCGGTTTTTGTTGAAAAAAAAGGTGAGGCATTGTGAGCTACACAAAATGGCGTTCTTAACTCAATTTGGCCCAAAATGCACGTACGACAAGTTAGCACGATGGCGACGAAATAAGCCTTTTTGAATTATTCCTGCCTCCTTCAGAAACAGTTTGTGGTTCTATATGGGTAATTCTCTACCAACTCACACGAAATCGGGAAAAGTTGCCCCAAGCCCTCTTCGATTTGTGTGAAACTTTGTCCTAAGAGGTAACTTTTGTCCCTGATCACGAATCTGAGGTCCTTTTTTGATATCTCGTGACCGAGGGGCGGTACGACCCCTTTCATTTTTGAACATGCGAAACAAGAGGTGTTTTAATAATTTGCAGTCTGCAACGGTGATGAGATAGAAATTTGGTGTCAAAGGGACTTTTATGTAAAATTAGACGCCCGATTTAATGGCGTAATCAGAATTTTGAAAAAAAAAACGTATTTTTCATCGAAAAAAAACACTTAAAAAAGTTTTAAAAAATCTGGCATTTTCCGTTATTCGATTGTGAAAAAATTTGGAACATGTCAATTTAAGGGTAATTTAATGTACTTTTCGAAGGGTCATTTTTTCATTTAGAAAAAAAATCATTTTAAAAATTCGTGTTTTTCTAACTTTGCAGGGTTATTTTTTAGAGTTTAAGAATATTAAACAATGTTTTAGAGCAGAAAATTGCAAAAAAAATGCTATATAAACATACGGGGGTTTGCTTTATAAACATCACGAGTTATCGCGATTTTACAAAAAAAAGAGTGTTAGTGTTTTGTAATTGTTTTTTCGATGAAAAACTTTGTTAGTGTTTTTTTCGATGAAAAATACGTTTTTTCGGAATTCTGAGTACGCCATCAAATCGGGCGTCTAATTTTACATAAAAGTCCTTTTGACACCAAATTTCTATCTCATCACCGTTTCAGGTTGCAAATTATTAAAAAAAACAACTTTTTTTTGCATGTTCAAAAATGGAAGGGGTCGTACCGCCCCTCCGTCACGAGATATCAAAAAACGGACCTCGGATTCATGATCAGGGACAAAGGTTACCCCTTAGGACAAAGTTTCACGCAAATCAAGAGGGGTCGGGGCAACTGCTGTGTGAGATGGCGGAGCATTACTCATATATTTCTTCTAATTACTCCTAGTCACCTTATAGAGTTGTGATGGATCAATTTAGTTTTTTTTTTCAATGATCAGATTCTCCTGCATAGATGATGATGTCAAACTTATAATCCTCGGTGATTTTTTATTTTCATTTTTAAATATTGAAATAATAAACTAATGATGTTTCCGGAAATCAGATCCAACAAACCCATCACATTTTGCAATCAATATGCGTTCAAATCCTGCCTCAACTGTGCAATATTTGCAAACATTTCCGCGAAATAAGCTCGCCGGGCCAATGCACGATGCCAACCAGAACGGAAAATACTTAAATTACCCGCCGGTACAACAAAACATCGACACCCAGCACTCTGTACAACAACAAAAACATTTTGAACCGTGTTCGCGCGCGCTTACGGTCCTAAATTAATTTATTCATGCTAACTTGTCTATCTCACTCCGTCTACTTCGCGCGAACAATTTAACTATCACACACTCATTCACGCTCATCCACACCAAACAATGATTCCCACTTGTTTTTGTTTGCGTGTGTTTGTGTCTCGATCACAAATTAGGTGCGTCTATGCTACAATTTGTGCCATCCCTAAATACCTCCCTAGGCCTCATCAATCCGTTCCGCCTTGAACTGCGCCCTCCGTCAATGTTGGATCACAGATCAACAGACGTGACACTTTTCTTCTTACTTTTATTTGAGGTTAGTTTTGTTTGGATTAGTTCTCCGCTTCTCCACACGATTTTGACATCTGGTTAGTTTCGCTAGCATCCGCACCGCATAATACCATTCCCGGAGTCCCACGTCTGCTGATCTGTCCCCAAAAAGTGCTGTAATGTTGTGTCTCTGCTCAGGTGCGTCATGTTTCAAGCAGGTTCTCGACATGTTGTGGCGGCAGCATCGTTGTTGCTTTGTCGTTGTGGGGGGCCAGCCGGCAATTAAATTGCCCAGCAGGTCGCGCGGCTTCCCTTTGCCGACAGCAGCGCCAGTGCGGACACTAGCAGAAGCAGCAGCAGTACCGAAGGGGGGCCAGTACGGGGCGTCGCGACGCCCGAGCTGAAATAATCCCGGCACTTTCCGCTGGCGGGCGTGTAATCGACGCAATGCATCTGCGGGTGATGACATAAATTTAGAGAGAGCAGAACAAAATTAGCGAAAATGTGTAAAACATGATTTCGAGCGGAGGTTGACGAAAATAGTTATTAGCGAAATTTAGAGCGAAAACAACTTTTTTGAGGGGGGGAACAAATGTAGCTAATCGAGTGGTGGGGCGATTTGGAAATTAGTTGGAAATATTGGCGGATTGTCGAATTAATTAGTGAGAGGGTGGCCGAAATAATTTGGAAAAGAGGATTTTGATTGCGATAAGGGCTTAAAAGTGCGGAGGAGGGAGGGTGAGGGGGCCAACAAATGTTTTGCAACGGCAATTAATTAGGAATTCGGTTTGCGTGGCGTGCGGCAATAGTTTGAAGCGAATTGGAAGTGATACATACCCTCATCAGCGTGTTGGACATTTTGTCTAGGAATTTCCGGGTGAAAAGCGCCGTTTCGTCTCCGCACGCATGACGGACCGTAAACTCCGAGCACTGCATGTACTTGTGGAAGGCACTGTAAGAAATAAGGAGCAACTTTCAGGATTCTTGGTGTTTTTGTTGATTAAACATTTATAAATTTAATAATAACTCAGTTTTGACCAAAATTACATTTTGTTAAAAAACCCGAAACATTAGCTACGATGTTTTTTTGAGTTTCTCGATTTGATTAATTGAGAAATTCGTGTTAGAACATTTGATGCTTTTTTAACTATTTATTTTGATTTTTTAAGTCAATTTCATGTAAATGATTTGTCAAATTCTGATTTGGAGAGGGAAAATTTGAAATTGTTGGATATTGAATCAGTTACCATTTTATATATATTTAGAGGGTTAAGAAAACAAGTTAGTGGTCAGTGGTTCTTAATATTGAATATATTTCCAGAGTAAATTTTCAAAACAACCTATGAGTCACAGGTTTCCTATGCAGATAGGACTTTTTTTTATATATTTTTCCGATGTTGATTTCACAACTCTTTCGAAATTTAAGATTATTTGTATTTTACGTTACTTGAAAAAATGAGTTACATTTTTCTAAAAATTTAATGAAAAAATTAAACACGTTTTTTAAGTGTTCAACATTTCAAAATAACTCGTTTTTTGATGATTTAAGCTAATTTACTATCCAAGTTGCTATACTACACTGCAAAAAATATTATGCTTTCAGTAAAAAGCAATGTATAGAGCTTATATCTGTAAGCCTATACATCCAATTAAAATGTGGTCAAAGACAAATTTATGGGAAATTGGACGAGCTTTCCGGTAAAACATTTACGAGACTGAAAAATCAAGTCTGTCATATAGAAATTGCCAAAAACCATAAAAAAACCTATTTTTCAACATTTTTATTTTCAAAACAGCACAAAGATTGGACTTTTATGTAAAATTGTCTGGAAAATCGACTCTCGTGTTCGGTTTTTGAAAATTTTGATGTTTAGAGTACTTTTGAAAAATACAGTTTCAGTAAATGTTTTTTTTTTATTTTTTTAGGTGAGTTGCTCCATCCTGCATTTTTTGTGAGTCTATTTGTAACTTCTAAGGTTATTTTCACAAAAAAAATGAACGAAAAAAAAATTCGCGGGCTAACTTTCAAATTCGACTTTTAAAAAAAGTGGAGTGTTTTTTTCTTTCAGTGTACAAGTTTGTCTTTGACCTTTGACTTTTTGATACGATGCAACGGCTCCGAGGTACATCAATATTTAAATTACGATTTACAAAAATATTTAAAACACTTACGCCCTTCTAAAATGTCATTTTCGAGTGAAACTATCTCCATATACACAAAAATGGCTTATATAAGCGTAGGAAAACATGTCTACAAAGTTTCATTGAAATCGGAGAGGGTCGGGAAAAAAGTACCTAAAAAAGAACCTGTTTTGGGCAAGAATTGCTCAGTAACAACATTTCTTGGAAATATTTAAAAATTTCACTAAACTACGTATTTTCGAAAAAAAACCCCTCAAAGTTTCAGTTGGGTAGCAAATGATGTGTTTTTTTTTAAATATTTTAAATGGTATTAATTTTGAAACTTTTGAGTATTTGAGTAATTTTGAGTATTTTTCAGAAAATTCGTAGTTTTGTGAAAATTTTGAGTATTCCCAAAAAAAATTATAGCTACTGCGAAAAACTGAATTTTTTAGTATTTTTTCGAAAATACGTAGTTTTGTGAAAAATTTGAGTATTTCCAAAAAAATGTGCTACAACTTTCGAAATGAATGAAAAAATCAAGTTCGTTTTATATCCATATTGTAAAAAACTGAAATTTTGTGTGTTTTTTCGAAAATATATAGATTCGTGAAAATTTTGATTATTTTCAAAAAATGATACTTTATTCGAAATTTAAAGAAAAAAATCTCAATCATTTGATAACCATATTAAAAAAAAACTGAACCTTTGTGTATTTTTTTCGAAAATAAGTAGTTTTGTGAAACCCCTTTAAAAAGAACGTCACATTTTGCCAGACCCCCCTTTTTTCGATGGGATTTTTTATAGTTGTATCTTTAAACTCTCATAATTTTGGTATTTTTGGCAATTTTAATATGAAAAAAAGTTAAATGATTCTAATTATTAATTTTTTAGAATAAACAATGAGATTAAAAAAAAAAAACAGTTTTGTTTCTTTAAAAAATAGAAGACCTGGTATAATCAAGTATTAAAAATCTTGAAAACTGTTTTTCACAACTTTGTATCTAATAAGTTCAAACTAATTATAGCAGTTTTCTTATGAACACTCTGCTTTCAAAGCATTTATTTTTATCAAGCAAGAATTTGCAAAATATTGAAGTTCCAGCTGACAAAAAATGTGACTATATAATAAATTATAATGTGATATCGTCATGAAGGGTGACATTGGGACTGGGGGGTGAGTTTGGGTCATACAAAAATGTAGAAATTTGTATGACCCAATCTCACCCCCCAGGCCCAATGTCACTCCTGATAACGGCACTTCTAAATAATAGTAAGCAAACAATTTTAGAAAAGTGAATTTAATTTAATTGTATACATTTCAAATTAATATTATGCAATCATAAAAAAGCCGAACGAATCAAAACCGGGCAGTGCAAAACCGAGGCTTGCAAAACGGGGGCATGACTGTATCTTTGAAACCCATTAAAAAAAAAAACAGTACCACGCGTCTCCATTCCGGAGACTTCAAACTTGCATTATTCCAAAATGCGCTGACGTTGATTATCGCCGCTTCAAGCCATTTCCATCATCAGGAAATTTCAGTAACGCTCATCTAAGGCGCTAAAATCCTATCTTTAGACAAGTTTGTGGAGGTAGGAGTTGCATGGTGTCCATTACCGTTTCTTCGTCGGATTTCCCCAAACCATCATCCCATTTAACACAGTGCACCCGATTCGCTGCTGATCTTTTCACCGTTTATTGAGCAAATACACTGCGAATAACTCTCTCGCTCTGTTCAGGCAGCACTACTTTGGCCCTAATCCTGAATGGATCCCAAAACTTGAAACATAACAAACAATGGACTCTACGGGAATCTCTCTCCCTGCACCGTGGAGAGGTTGTTGTTGCCCGAAACTTACCAGCAAACCATTTTCAGCCGTTCCTCTTCCGCATCCTCGACACTTTTGGTCAAGTTCTGCTGCTGATGCTGGTTGTGATGCTGCCGATGGTGGTGATGCTGCTGGTTCTGGTTCTGCATGTCGTTCACCGAGAGCGACATGGCTGCATTGGGCGTCGGCTGGTGCAGCAAAACGGGAGGCGCTGGAGTCGTGGTGCTGCTGGTGGTGGCCACCTGCCCAATCTTGGCCATTGTGCTCTGGTAGCTGACCGCACAGACTTCGTAGTCCTTCTTCACGTGTCGCATGCAGGGTGCATGTCTAAGAAAGTCTGTGTGTGTGTGTGTAATGATTGTGTTTTTTTTTGTTGTTGTTGCAGGTTCAAGTCCAGCCCAGACCACGAGTTCCGGAAGTTCCGTCGAGACGAGCAAGAAGAAAGAGAAACAGATAAGGTTAGATGAGCTTGCCTGGGACAGGGATGAGCTTTCTGGGACGATTTTCGGATGTCATGCTATGGGAGCTACAACTACTTCTACGACGTGTATGTTTGGACTGTGTGTGTGTGTTCGCCATTTCTCTGAATGATGATAATAAAATGGTTCCTTTCCCCATTTGCCAGCATAGCCAGAGATGGAATGGCATATTGACAACAATGCAACAAAGCAAAGAAAGTACACACACATGCACCGAGTGAAGGAGGATGAGTTTAAGGTCGATTTGAAAATGCTTTATAGAAAATTAAAAGTTCGGAGCAGAGTCCTATAGTTCACATTGTGACCGAACTTCAAAAGCGGCATCGACATCGACGTTTTACAACCGATAATGAAAAGTGTTTGGAAGCGTTCGCAGGGAAAAACGGAACAAGAAGGATAAACACACACATTGGTGTGAGGGAGAGTGGACTTCCGGTAGAATGGTGACGGTTGGTTATATCAACCAGCTCCATTGAATACGGTTTAGTTTGTTCCAGTCAATAAAGGGGGGGACCTTATTTTTGGCCCCAGACTGGAGTGGCATTGTGGCACGTAGTTTGGACTGACCGACCGTTGAACGGTCAGTGGTTAGATGAGAGGGAGGATTGCGGTTGGCCAGGAGTGAGAATGTGGTTGAAATTTGAAAATATGTAACATTTCTATGCTTTGCATAGAATTTATCTTTTGGTGAATTCAATCAAAACAAGTAAAAATTTATACAGCTTAAAATTGTTTTTTCAACAGAACTTTCTAATCATTTTTGAACCATTTTTCAAAACTCCAAGGTTGTTAATCATCATCGTCTATCCAAGCTTTCGAAATTAAACATACGATATTTAGTTAAATTAACATACGATAATTTATTTTCAATATATTTTTTTTAAATTTAGTAATTTAAAAAAATATTAATACTCATAATTGTTCACGAAATATCGTTTTCTTAAAAAATACTCAAATTCAATCCAGTTACACTCGATAATGACATTTGAGAAGGGCGTAAGTGTTTTCAATATTTTTGTAATTCGTAATTTAAATATTGCTGTATCTCGAAGCCGTTGCTTCGTATCAAAAAGTGGTCAAAGACAAACTTGTAGGAAATTTGACGGGCTTTCTGAAAAAAAAAAAAAAAAAAAAATACACTGATAGAAAAAAACACTCCACTTTTATGAGATTTTTTTGATTTTTAAGTTTCAAAAGTCAAATTTGAAGGTGAGTCCACAATTTTTTCGTTAATTTTTTTTGTGAAAATAGACTAAGGTGTTACAAAAAGACTCACGAAAAATGCAGGATGGAGCAACTCACCTAAAAATATACAAAAATCATTTACTGAAACTGTTTTTTTTTTCAAAAGTGCTCTTAACATCAAAATTTTCAAAAACCCAACAGTAGAGTCGATTCTCCAGACAATTTTACATTAAAGTCTCATGAAACATGACATGAAAAGAATTAAAACGAATATGCCAAATACTATCATTAACAAACATAAACTGAGCAAGATAAATTCAAATTATAATACTAAATTATGAAATAAAAAGGAATAAGAACTCGGGAAAACAAAAGTATAAAAAAAATAGATTATTTTAGGCTAAGAAGGCTAATTTTTTGGAGGTATCCTCAAAATTCATTTTTGTTGATGACACTATAATGTCTAGGGATGCAACATGTCCTTTTAAACATTGGATGTAGGAACATTTATTACACTAAAATTTAATTAAATTTGGATGATTTTTAATACATTTTTAATGTATCGAACAGTGTCACAACAAATAACCAAACCAAATTTATGCTGTTTCAAACATTTACTTCAAATCTAGACTTTTGCCTCCCTCAACATCAATGAGGAAATGCTATAAAATCACTCGAAAAATGAACTTCTTAATTTGACCTCCTAGACCCACCTTCGTGTATACATATTAGGGTGTTTCATCCTAACAAAAAAGTTCTCAGAATCAGGCAAACCGAGGTTCCCCTAGTAGAGGATACCCATAGGGACTCTCATGTCAAATATCAGCCCATTTGGTTGAGAATTGGCCTGTCCCCAGCGGTTTAAAGTTTACATGGAAATTACTATGGGATTTTTGTGCTTTTCGTTCAATCGTTCCTACAGGTCTGGGGACAACATGGATTCACTCGGAATAAAGACAGGTGTGTAGGGGATGGTCCAACGAACAAAATCCAGAAGGAATTAGGGTTGTCCATTCTGTCCCCAAGGTGCGCATTGGATCGACGTCCGGTGTCTCGAGAATTAACGATTCACCTTTCAAATGTACGCACTGTCCCTAGTATGCTATGACGGCTAACTGAAAATTACGACGCCCGATGCCAGACGGTGAACACGTGGCAGAGTATTAACTCAAGCTTTGGCTCAGAAACATACTTTGAAGTAATAAAATTATAATTTTTGATGTTCCTGTAACAATTTGAACTATTCCAAATAACGTAACATGATGATTTTGTAATAATAATGCAATCGATGCTTCCCCACGTGTTCACCGTCTGACATGGGGCGTCGTAATTTTCAGTTAGCCGTCATAGCATACTAGGGACAGTGCGTACATTTGAAAGGTGAATCGTTGATTCTGGAGACACCGGACGTCGATCCAATGCGCACCTTGGGGACAGAATGGACAACCCTAATTCCTTCTGGAATTTGTTCATTGGACCATCCCCTACACATCTGTCTTTATTCCGAGTGAATCCATGTTGTCCCCAGACCTGTAGGAACGATTGAACGAAAAGCACAAAAATCCCATAGTAATTTCCATGTAAACTTTAAACCGCTGGGGACAGGCCAATTCTTAACCAAATGGGCTGATATTTGACATGAGAGTCCCTATGGGTATCCTCTACTAGGGGAACCTCGGTTTGCCTGATTCTGAGAACTTTTTTGTTTGGCTGAAACACCCTAATACATATATATATATACATATCGACTCAGAATCGAATTGTGATCAAATGTCTGTGTGGGTGGTTGGATGTAGATCAAAATATTTTTTTATAAGGTTCTATAAACAAATGTAAACATTGAGTGCACAGCAAAAAATCCGATGGTAAAATCGCATGCAAAAGCATGCACATCGCCTTCGTCAAAATAAACACATAATATTACACGCTGCATGTACAATTTTTGTAAACACAAAAAAAAGTTGCAGACAACGGGATTCAAACCCAGCACCAACAGTAAGGACTGGCGCCTTAGGCCACTCGGCCTTCATACCGATGAAAAGTTGTAAGGATAATCGCGTATATAAGCTTGATATTTCGGTCAAGTTGGTTTCTCATACTGATAGGCTACATATTTAAGGGTGTAAAAATACATAAAATTGCATAAAATAATGCAATATTCATTCTACACCCAGGCCTTTTACACGCAGCTGGATTACTACTTTTTTAGCTGTGTGTATCCCTTTCACACCTTATGTAAATGCCCATAGGAGTAAGTGGGATACTCTCAATGTTTACATTTATTTATAGGACCTAATCAAAAATAGCCTGGAAATGTGCTTTTTATGAACAAATACGAATGCATTGATTTATTTTGGATGTTTTGGCCACTTTCGTCCCATTATCCGGTAGGTGTGTGGTGCCGACTACGATGAGATGTCCAAGAATGTTCGTCCTCAAAGCGAAATTGAATTCTGTAAAAGGGGCCCACACACACACACAGACACCCACATTTAGCTGGAATTTTTCTGCACTTGTGCCAGCACCCCCCGCCGAGTACGAGAGTGGCGAATGAATAATGAATGGCCGTTCGTTTTTCGTTGATCTATCTCATCCCCCCCCCATGGTTGACTTGGCCTGGCCCGGCATTGTCCTTCTGTTTTCCAGTTCCAAAGAGAGCAGAACGGGGACGGATTTATTGAAAATGGTCAGCAAGTCTTGCCTGGGCTGCTTGTAACCGGCCCGGACGACGCCACGATATTGAAAGTTTGAAAATTCGTGAGGCCAGGACAAACACGTTGCGTTCATGGGAAGAAAGGATTGATGCGTCCAGGCTGTCATTCATTGCAGTGCCGATCACGTCCAGGGTACATGTGTGTGTGAGTGTGTGTGGAAAGAGGACACAGAAACACACATTCATAATATCAGCCATTGTGATTCTTTCACTAATGTGGCCATGTGTGAGTGATGATGAACAGGGACACTATTATCCTGGCAAATCAGAATAAATAGGAGCATGACTTTATTCATGCTCTAATGGATAGTGTGGGCGTGTGAATGGAACAATTTTGCTTATTACCTTGTCATTTTTAATGGATCATTTCAATCTCTTGAGATGTGATATTTGCAACATTAATATTTGATTAGTCAAAACTCGATATGACCTCTTAAAATTTAAAATATTCTTCCATAAAATATCAAGAGTTGATAGAAAACAAAATATTATATATGATATAAATAAATTATATATTCGATGCTTGCGTGCATTCATGAAATATCTGGACAAGATTTCCAGCAAACTTAGTTCGAGAAAGTACACAAGCGTGTAATGTACTTTTTAATTATTTTTTTATTGTTACTTTGTATCGACACTAACGACATGTCTCCGATTATATAATATTTAATATTGCTCCCTTTTGAAATATTAGTCTTGACTTAATTTTTTTGATAATATTGTTTTCGAAAAGTCACGAATGTTTTATATTTTAACATTGTAAATCGAACCATTAGTTGCTGAGATATCGACATTAGAAAATGGTGGGTTGTTTGGGTAAGACTTAGAAAACATACACAGCAAAAAATCCGAAAATTACACAAAATTGCATAACATAATGCAATATTAATTTAACACTTTTTTAGCTGTGTAAATTTTCCTATTTTTAAACCTTTATATGGCAATATCTCAGCAACTAAGGGTCGTATCAATAAAGTTTAAAAAAGAAAAATATAGAGATTTTTCTCAATTTTTCAAAAATATTTTTTTTTTCATGTGGGCAAATATGTGCACTAATTAAAAGAAAATTAAAAACCGCTACTATTTTCAAAAAGTTACCTGAAAATGGCTATAACTTGAAAACGGTGCACTTTATCATAATTTCACAAGAGTACTTTTAGATTGAAAATTCGATTTTTCATCGAAAAATGAAGTTAAAAAATTTTGCGACCAATATTGATTTTTTGAAAAAATCAATATTGATCCAAAAAATCATAACCCGTTCAAAGATTGTTTGCACATTTTGGAAATTTCTGAAAAGTTGGCATTTGATGTCTCCTTGAACTTATCAAAAAGTTAAAATGGTGTTTTTTTTTTGCAAATCAAGACTTAGTGACAAAAGGAGGAGCGGCCGTGGCTGACTGGTTACGGTGTTCGCTTTGTAAGCGAATGGTTCTGGGTTCGATACCCACCCACGAAAAATCAAAGTCGCTCGAGGCGGGGTTCGATCATCCGTCATTTGGATTGGTAAGCAAAAATGCTAACCACTAGGCCATGACGACTTGGTGAGCGTGGACTGGAATTAGGAATACTGTTACAGAGAGCGAGTTGTGGCGCTATAACCACGGCAAATAGTGTCCAGGGCATTCGTGGAAATACAATGTCCCATCCCAGAGAACCAAACCTTCTTAGCACGGTGCTCCCAACGAATACAACCAAATCTCGGAGCGTATGGTGGTGTGTCCCCACGCTTCTTCCTCCCCTGTCGATTCAGAATTGTGTTGTTGTTCGAACACGTAATGCTCAAACTCAACCCAATAACGAGTCATCTCTGCGATACGGCTTTACGCAGTAGGCCTGGCCGCTTTAACGCTTGTGATGTTTCAATGCATTTCAATGCAATGGCGCACTACGAATTTAAATAAATGACAAGAAGAGTGCTAGGCGTCATCTAACCTAAGGCACTCTCCAAGATCCCTTCGAAAGATTGGCTGCGCTAGGGTCTGATTAGATTAGATTAGATTAGAAATCAAGACTTAGTGACAAAAAGTTAGATAAAAAAACCACATTTTTTGTACCGTGTATAATTTTTTTCAGTGTAGTCCATATCCATACCTATCACTTTGCCGAAGACACCAAATTAATCAAAAAATTTCTCCAAAAGAAACAGATTTTTGAATTTTCATACATCATTTTTGTATGGACAGGTGCCAAATTTGTATGTAAAATTATATGGACAAACTAATAATGCAAAATAAATACTGAAAGCACCAAAAAAGTTTCAAAAAATTCAAAAAATAAAATAAAAAAAGATCTATTTTGTAGATAATTGCTCAAAGTAAAAAACTCTAATAAATGTGATAAAGCATACAAAATTACGCTTCGCTTGACACCCATATTGCTAATTGTAAAAATTTGATTATTTTCGAAAAAAGTACGGTATTTTGTGAAAAAAATAGAAGTAAAAAAACTAATTGATGTAAGAAAGCATACCAAATTTCGCTTAGTTTGATAACCATATTGCTAATTATGAAAGTTTGAGTTATTAAAAAACGTTGAAATTTGATTATTTTACAAAAAAAAAAAAAAACAAAACTCTACCAGAAGTGAAAAAGCATACAAATTTCGCTTTGTTTGATGTGTATAAGTTTGAGTATTTTTGAAAAAGTACGGTATTTTGTGAAGGTTTGAGTATTTTCAAAAAATGTTCCAATAAAAGTGAAAGTATCTCGTGTTTTTTTTTGTATTAACGCTTTGAAGTATACTATATTATCAAAAAATATACTCTTTGTACTTTTGATCAACAACTTTGATAAATTCGCTTATTTTGCATGTGTTATATTTTGTGGAAAGCCTGTTTGAAAAGATAGTCTTATAAGTTAGTGGTTATATGTAGATGGTTTATTTTTAAAATATTTGCAAATTGGAATGTATAATCATTGTTTAGGATTGCTTTAAACTCACATTACGCTCTCCAGACAAATAATAAACAAATCATATAATTTGCAACATATTAAATCCTCGTGACAGCCAACATGCCGTTATCACATGCCGATACACGTGTCCGCTGTTTAAATGTTGATTTGTGTTTATTTGCATGTTGTGAAATGATTAAGCCGTTATTTTTCGCGTTTGAATAATTAAGCTTTGTTTAAACAAAAACCGATTCCGTTCCATCACAGATATAAATTAAAGGCATAAATAACTTCGATTGCAATTTGAACGACTTGTGGGAGGGTAGAGGGAGGAGGTGGGTAATGATGATTTTGGGGTGGCTGGGGGTGATTCATGAAACATGGATATAATTCATACAATACGTACGTGCCTTCCTGATATGGTCCTTCCTCGCAGAGCTCGTGGATGACCTCGTTCGTCCCGTGGTACAGCTTGTTGAAGTGATCCCGCTGGTGGATGTTCATGCAGCGCCTCGTGTAGCTCCGTATACAGTGTAGTCCGGAATGAAGATCTCTGGAAGATATTTTTTTTTTGTTTGGGAGAAAACTTTGCGTTAGAAGTGATTGGAATCTGCGAGAGCTCAAAGGTTCTGGGTCAGACAAAGTTCGAGGAAGGATTACGAGGGACTTACGGGAAGGAGTATAATTCTGTAGTAAGATTTTGTACTGTGTGGAAACGATACAGATGTGGCTTTGCTTGGGAAGAGGAAGAGCGAGCAACACTTAAGTGAAATCCCCTTTTCCGGCGGAAAAAGGGTCAACTTGGGTGGGAAAATGATGACCTGATACAAGGTGTGAGATTAAGTCGGAGAAGTTGAAAAGTGTCCCTGGCAGATGTTTGAAGCTTCCTCTCACTAGGAGGGCTGCTCCACTCAAACGTACCTTGCTCAAGGAGTAGATCGGCAAACAAGAACAAGGTATCATCTTCTTGTTCAGATTTGGGGTTGAGGCCAACAGTCATGCATATCGTTTACACGTGTAACCGTTCCCATCTGTCTTGTTTGTTTTTGGTCACGTGGAGTAAAGGGGGAAGGGGAGAATTGGAAGGGACCTCTTGACATTACGGTAAATCGTCTTAGTTCCAGAACCTTTGGAAGAGTCCAGAAAGTCTCTACTACTCTGGGATGTTGAAGAGAAGTACTGAAAATCATCTGAAATTGATTCTCGTTGACCATTTCATTTCATGGAAGGGTGAAGAACATCCATTGGTGTCATGTAGCTTTTCTTACAAAGATATTATTTAATCGAATGTTCAAATCTGGATTTTTTTTATTTAAATAACCAATTTTCATAGTTTTTCTCAAGACAATTTCAAAAACACCCAAAGGGCTAAAATTGAAATTGTTGGCAATTAGGCCATTTCAGAAAAAATGGTACATGAAAAATTTATTCCCAAAATACGTATTTTTTTATTTTTTATTTTTTTTATTTGTTTCAGGGGACAACAAATACATCTTTTGAGCCAAAGTGCGTGATGAAGCAACATCTAGATTAGCGTGTCCCAAAAAAACACGAAGTCGAGGAATTCAATGTGCTCAGTTCTCAAATGATAGAAAATCATGTTAGAAACAACTCTCTCATACATAAAAACTTTCGGAAAAATTGTTTACCACGTTCCCTGGGCATTTTTTTGAAAATAGTCAGTTTTTTCGACAATTTCACAAAATCTGCTTAGAAAAAATGGAAAATTTTAAAATTTCAAATAGCCTATACCATTAAATGATGGTCTGTGGTCCAATAAACAAGTTAATGTATTGATTTGGCCTTTTAAAACCATGTTTTCACTTTCCCGGTAACTTTTATGTCGAAAAATACGAGTTTTTGCTTTACTTTTTTTCAATCTTTTCCCTCGGTATTTAACACAAAAATTTCCTCATATGTGAGAATACATGCATCTTGTAGGAAATTTTCCGCCGAAGATTTTCGTCTAAGCAACTTTGAAGTTTCATCAACTCTGAGCTGAGATATTCCAGTTTTTGTGAAGAAAGAATATTGAATATTTGAAAATGTTGATATTAATCATCATTGGTATACAATATTAAGGATAATTTAAGCCTAATTTGAAGTGCGGCTGTATCGCATCTGTTTTTAAACATGATTAGTTCATCCTACAATACTAAGGGCCACCTGGTGTTGTTTTCTCATGGCACACTACGTGCTAAATCAATGAATTACTTTTAGCAAATAACTCATATTTAGAGCATTTTGCATTTAAACCAATCGATGCACGTTTGCTGTGTTTCCATGGATACAAATAAACAAATAACATATCGATGCATCTGTGCTCTCTTATGCTATCTAGATAGGAAAACCAGTAAGCTTAGTACAAGAGCACAGAGGCATCGAAATATATGGTTCGATTGTACGGGGTTGGCAATTGTCCACGCTCCATCAAAAAAAGTTTTTTTTATGGACAATTGACCATGAGAAGGGGAGGGAGCTAAGATTAAAAAAAAATGTCTACGTGATTAATGGATGGATCCCTATAGAATAAATTCCAAATATTAGTGATATTTTTAATTTACCTAAACATCGGATTTATCAACAGGAGTGTAAACGTTACGTTGTGGTTCAGATCGCGGAAATGCGTACAATTGAACCTTATATTTGTTATTTGTTTATTTGTATCCATGGAAACACAGCAAACGTGCATCGATTGGTTAAAATGCAAAATGCTCTAAATATGAGTTATTTGCTAAAAGTAATTCATTGATTTAGCACGTAGTGTGCCATGAGAAAACAAAACCAGATGGCCCTTAGTATTGAAGGATGAACCAATCATGTTTAAAAACAGATGCGATACAGCCGCACTTCAAATTAGGATTAAATTATCCTTAATATTGTATGCCAATGATGATTAATATCAACATTTTCAAATATTCAATATTCTTTCTTCACAAAAACTGGAATATCTCAGCTCAGAGTTGAAGAAACTTCAAAGTTGCTTAGACGAAAATCTTCGGCGGAAAATTTTCTACAAGATGCATGTATTCTCACATATGAGGAAATTTTTGTGTTCAATACCGAGGGAAAAGATTGAAAAAAAGTAAAGCAAAAACTCGTATTTTTCGACATAAAAGCTACCGGGAATGTAAAAACAAGGTTTTAAAAGGCCAAATCGATACATTAACTTGTTTCTTGGACCACAGACCATCATTTAATGGTATAGGCTATTTGAAATTTTAAAATTTTCAATTTTTTCTAAGTAGATTTTGTGAAATTGTCGAAAAAACTGACTTTTTTCAAAAAAATGCCCAGGGAACGTGGTAAACGATTTTTCCGGAAGTTTTCATGTATGAGAGAGTTGTTTCTAACATGATTTTCTATCATTTGAGAACTAAGCACATTGAATTCCTCGACTTCGTGTTTTTTTGGGACACGCTAATCTAGATGCTGGTTCCAAAAATATGATTTTCTGAAAAAAAAAAATGATTTTTGATAGTTTCCGAGATATTGCCACTTAACAATTATACGCTAATTAGGTGGCTCTTTTTCATCGATTCGAATTCTTTGTGAGGCTGCATCTCAAAAACTAATCGACCAATTTTCAAAATCTCAGAGAAGAAATTTTAGGAAATTTTCTCAGCTTTTCAAAATCATTTTTTTGAGCGCACTTTTCTTTCTAAAAATATTAAATATTGTTTTTTATTTAAATATTAAGTTAAAGTCGCTTTTAATTTTCCAACTTCCATCATTAGTAAAACTATTGAATTCTAAAATCCGATAGTTTATTATAAATTTTGTCAAATATGCAAATAAATGATAAAATTATGTGGTTTTAAACCTTTTCGAATAAGGTTTGATAGAAAAAAATAAGAAAATTTCTAAAAACCCATTTTTATTGTCCAAAAAGTCAGTATTTTCAGTATGTTCATTTTCCTAGCCAAGAAAGGTAAAACCAACCATTTTCACACTTGATTCACCAGAGAAGGGATCAAAATCCGTCCGTTTGGTTCGCATTCATTTATATTTCATCAGCTTGTAGAAAATGCCAAATTTGTAAACGAATGTGTGTGTGTGTAGCCCAGTAGAGCCTCAAAAGAGCCCTCAAACTGACTGGGAAATGCTGGCAGATGTCCATCCAGGAGTCATCGGGCCGTAATCGCACTCGTTCAGTACGCACCAGGTTCAGTGCGGAATGTACTGGAGACTAGAGCCACATTTCTGAATTTGTGTCAGTTTGGATGGTTATCTTCGTGACAATGACGATAGAATACGTAATTTATGGTGTTTGTCCAAGCGTGTGTTCGGGGCTTCAGTGGTTTTGTACCAGCGTGTCAACATCATGTCCATGAATAACTTGCTGCGGACATTGGCTCGAGGTCAGCATTATGATCTTGAATAATAATATATAAATTTTAAAACAATTTCAACTCCACAAATCGTTACCACCCATTAATGACTGTCGCAACCCTTAATTTTTAATTTAAACATTCAATTTAGTACCATTTGTACCCAACCACGTACTGCGGCTCATTCGACCCATTAGTAGCAAGGTGTGAACTTTATGCCCTCCAACAAGGACAAAAACTCAACATCTTCTCACACTCTCGAAAGGATACGATTTCTGCGGACGTGCTCCCAGCACCCCGGATAACGACTGACTGAGGGGTCAACCCCGGCAAGAACCACTTCCACCACCAGACAAGGTTATTAAAACGTTCAATTTGTGAGTATAGAGGGTCGTAATGCAGACGTGCGGATGTTATTACATGTGTTTTTTTTGTGTTACTTCTCCTTCTACTAAACTTCGGATAGTATCTGCAGCGAACGCGTCGTCGGGTTAAAATTTCAGTCATTAACCACGGTACGTGAAAAATGTGACTTTGGGTTGAGTTTTTCAACACCACCACTACCACCCGAGCCAGACTTGTCGACGTTCAATCCCGGAAGGACTCTTTTTTTTGTGTTTCGGCGAAGGTTGGCTGGGAAATACGCGGGAAGTGAAAAAAGGGATGGTAATTCTAGTTGCTGTTAAATTTTATTGTTTCATCATATTAAAGAAATATTTTGAAAAGAAGTGCAACAAATGTTTAGTCAATTTATTTTTTTTAAATGCAGCAAAATATATCATTATTTTCAATTTTCTGACAAAAAAATGAAATATTGTGTTGAATTGAAAGCTAAAAAATTGAATTTTTAAATCATCTAATTAATTTTTTATTGCAGTTTATACGAATGTTGTAAAATTTTTATCAAATACCAACTTTTTTCATATCATTTTCCTAACGTTTTCCTGGAAACAAGATATACCAGAAGCGGGTAAAAAAATTGCAGAAATTTTGGGTTATGACTCACACAGTATTTTCCGAACCAGGACGAAGCTGGAATTTGAAATCATGTTGTTGATTTTTTTTTACCATAGTAGTATTTTTATTTTCTTATGAGCTTTCAGAAAATCAGCCTGAGCTTTTATGAACACAGCAACTAAATTTTAATTTTTAGCAGTTCGAATGAAATTTATGTTTATGCTCAGATTTAGAAAACATTGAACGTGAGCTAAGAAGATTGAAACATAGAAAGTTAACTTAATTACAAATAATTCCTTACTACATATTTTTTTCGAATGGATTTTTTTAAAGATGTAATCAATGGAAATAGAAGTAACTTTACACAAAAGGCCCGATAAAAATAATTTTATGAAAAAAATAAACATTTTCTGACACAACCGAATTCTCCATTTTCATAAATGAAATAGCCATGATTGTTTTCAATGTTTAATAATTTTTCAAATATCAGTTAAGAAAACAACCCTTTTTATTTTCAACATTTTTTTAAATTTTAGCGAAATTAAGAGTGCACTCATTTTAAATTTCTATCAAAACTTATATTGTTGTTCTCAGTTAAAAATCCTTTCAACCGTTTTCACAAAATGCACGATTTTCTCTAGATCATAAATTTGATTTAATTTTTTGTTATGTGCACATATTGATAAATTTGAAGTACCGTAAAACGAGGTGACTTTGATAACCGGGGTGACTTTGATAGGTTTGCGATTTTTCTGTGAAATGGAATTAAATTAAAGACGTACGGAATGGTTTAGAATCATACAGACCGTGGTAGAAAAATGTTCATAGTACTTCAAGAAGAACCTTGAAAAGTTTAAAAAGTTAGTTATTTATAGTTAAGAAAATATTGATGAAAGTCTTTATTTCAAACTTCTCAAAGTGTCATGATTTTCTCATTGAACATGATTTTGAATCGGAAAACGGAATGCATTTTCAGATTCTTTGGACAATTTTGCACTAGAAGAAGGTTAAATAAGTTTGTAAATAATAAATAATATGTGTTTTTGAAACACAATTAAAAAAAATCTCCAAATTTTAGAACTTCAAGGAAAAAGGGAAAACTTGTGATTCGTGCTTCGAAATCAGTATAAAATGCAATATAAATCGATAATTTTATAAACAAATCTAGTTTTAACCAAGGGTCCTGATTGCTCAGAATCAACCACTCCGTTCGCGAGCACAAATAACAGGCGACGCGATACTGCCCTGATGAATTCCTACTGTTTGTCACTTTGAAATCATTCGCTCCCGAACACTCTCTTTTCTACTCTCCTTCTCTCTCTGATCGGCTCAGTCTCCGAACGGCTCAGGCAGGCCGAACGTCGCCGATCACTCTGAACTGAAAACATTTTTTCTCTGATGCGCTGCGTTATACTCATTGATTTGGGTTGCCTAAAATCAATGTTATCAATTAAATTGTGCATTTATTTTGAATTCATAACATTATAGACACCATTCAAAGAAACATCCACCAAGAAAAAATCAAATTGATGGCAAACTGAGGGCGGGAAAACAAAAAGACTGCCGCGCTGGCGTTTTGTGAGAATGGCTCTTTGCTGAGCATGGTAGTGTGTGAGTGTCGTCGAGCGACGGAGTAGGCAAAAAATTTCACGATGTATTTGTTCGCTGAGTGAACAGTTCGGGCCACTCGCTGACTGGTTGCGAGTATCATTCGCTCATGAATGCTAGCGGGTTAAAATAGGCGACGAATGGATAGGCGATGAGTGAGTGGTTTCTGTTCATTGAACCGAAAATCAGGACCCTTGGTTTTAACAAATTTCAGGCAAAATTTCCACTTAAAAAAATACATAAAATTTATATGTTTTTTTGTTAAAAAGTTTATGAACTTAATTAACTAAATATAAACATTGATTTTTTTTCTTAAAAATTATATTACCGACTTTAATTATTGTGCATTTATCGTACACATAAAGTTTAAATATCCTTAATATGATTTTAATAAGGAAAAATATGACTATGAAAATCACCCTGGAATTCAAACAAAGAATTTTTAACGTAAGGCCGTTGCAAATATTTTGTGAAGTTTATGTCCTTGACCAGAGTCGAGGGACATAAATTTCACAAAATATTTGCTACGGCCTTACGTTAAAAATTGGAGGGGGGAGGGGGGACAAAAAAAAATAAAAAAAGCTAAAAATTGAAATTACAGGCCACGGTGTCAACATTTGCATGAAAAAAGTGTTTCAAAATCATGCACCTGTCCAGTTGTTTTGCAACCATTGATTTCCAAAATTTCTAAATACTGACGAAAATTTTATTTTTGCGGAAAAAAAAATTTTTGCGGTGCTGTACATTGTAATTTCATAAAAGTTCAAAATATTTTTAAACGAGTCCAACATGTTAAATATGATTATCAATGCAGAAAAAGGCATTTAAGATTGTTCTCGCAGTTGATTAGACTTCTATTTCCATTGAAATTATGATATTTTTCGGAACAATTTTGAAGGAGGGGGGGGTGTGACATAAACTTTGAAAAATATTTGCAATGGCCTAACTATTTTTCTAAACAATATTGAAAAAACTTTTTTTTCGAAAATAGTGCATTGTCTTTGTGTGGCCTACCCCAGTACATGTTTTAAAAATAATAATCTTGAGAAAAACATTACTTGCTGGAAAATATTCCAAAAACAAGTTGAAATCCTATCAATACAAATCCATGATCCATGATGATTTCAAGTAGGAATAATGTAACAAAGGAGTGGAAATGAAAAATTGTTAGTTAGATGAGTGTTTAATTTATTAATTAGGTATGACTTTACATACAACAATTCCCCACGAAAACAGCATGATTCGAAAAAAAAGTTCTCCGATCGAGCTCAATTTTTTTCTTGGGGATCCTTGGCTGAAATAATTAGACCCGTATTTTTTTGTTTGGCCATTAGGGTGACCTTCTCCGTGTTAGGGTGGTTCGAAAAATGGCAATTTTCGTAGATTTTCGCAAAAATCACTTTTTTCAAAAAGTCATATCTTCGCGCCATTTCATCCGATTTTAGCTGTCCTAGACGCAAAAGAAAGGTGATTAGTTTGGATGTTTGGGAAAAAAAGTAAAACGTTTCAAAATTCTAGCTTAACCTTTGAAAAGGTCGTATGAAAACTTAAAATGCTGTTTTGTAGGTCTTG
Source organism: Culex quinquefasciatus (assembly GCF_015732765.1). NCBI lineage: Eukaryota > Metazoa > Arthropoda > Insecta > Diptera > Culicidae > Culex > Culex quinquefasciatus. The sequence continues at coordinate 14,393,597 of NC_051862.1, forward strand.
GGACCAAAGAACCTATGTCTGAAAATATTGTTATCGGATTTCTCGGAAAATTTCACATAACATATCCAAAAACGGTGAAGTTATGTTTTCCATACTCTGAGATAAGATTTTTTGAAAATAAAAACTGGATTTTTCGACGCGCCTCGCGCAAAAATGGGAAAATGACGAAAACGAAACGAAAACTGCGATAACGATGACCTATGCATGTTTGGGTACCATAATTTACGTAATTAAAAGACGCAACTTTTGGTACAATAACATCTATAGGTAACAATGAAAGTAACAATGAATTTTTGAAAATTCTGTTTTTTCTTAAACTTGTACGTTTTGTACCGTTCTTAAAATTCATAATGTTTAGAAAGATTAAAATGTCTGTATTTGAACAAGCAGTCGGTTTTACAAGGTTTTTCAATGAAATTTCAATTTTAGTCAATCATTATTTTTTTGAACCCTTACTTTTCAAAAAGAAGGGGGGAGGAGGGTGAGGGTTTGGAAAATTATTGTTTTTTAAACTTTAAAATAATTTCACATGAATTGTTTTCTTTTCCGCTTAGGTCATCAAACGATCTTTCCAACGCGTCCAAAACATTGAAGATCTGGCTTCTCGTCTCAAGTTATGGCCACTTAAGTGATGTATGTGTAAAGTTTAAGTGGATTAAGTTAGTTTTGATTATATTTAAATGTTCATACACATATTTTGAATATTTATTGCATTAAATAATACGATTTCTTTATTTGTTCATACGTAGATAAGAGGTAAACAATTAAAAAATGAGTACAATTAGCAACTTAAACACCATCCCTGCAACTCCTGCAAGTTGTGTGGAATATTTAAGCCGACACAGCCGTATCCGGAGAGTGAAAGTGCAAATGAGCCACACAACGGCCCCGGCCAGAGCACAATCCACAGCTTCAGCAAAAAGGCCAAAGTGGAACAAACAAATTACGAATGTGAGACACATATGATACATAATTAAAATTTATGACGAGCGGGTTGTTGCCTCCCACTCCGATCCTCTCTCTCTCTCTCTGGCTCTCTCATTTGTGCTTTTTGCCTGCCACTCGGCCTTCCGTTTTGCGGTCGTTGTTTGACTGAGGGAAATCCTTTTGTTGTTTTATCCATTCTCGTTGTGGAAATTTGGAAAAGCCATTATTTCGGGCATCAAACCAATAGGCCGAGGCTCTATTGTTTCACATGTTTGTGCGTGTGTGAGTGGAGTCAAAAAGTCAAATGAGCCATGGTTCGCAAAAAAAGGGGAGCAATTTTTCATCTCCCCCAAAACGGGGGAGGGAAATCTGTCTGTGGGAAAAGCCTCCTCCTCCTACTCGTTGTTTGCCACGTGTGCCCGCCCAAAAGCGTATGCTCATCCATGGTTCAGTGGAATTGTGTGGGTGGTTATGGTGGGGAAGCAGCCACCGGAAGTCGAGCGTTGCTGATGGAGGGAGGTGAGCTTTTGGGTGGCTGTGAAAGCATATCACATTTTAAATAATTAATTAAACCGGGTTAATTTTAATTTATGAAAATAATGTAATGAAATTAACTCCATTTAGAGAGTCATTTAGCGAGGCGCAACATAAGCCTAACGACAGGAGGGGCATTTTTCAGCATCACAACGACGATGACGACGACGACGTGATGACAGCTCGCAATAACACACATTGTATAAATTAGGTACATGGTACATGATTAGCTGCGAATAATGGGCTTTTATGATGGCGAGTGAAAGCCCGAATACAAAAGTTGAAATGTAATCATAAATAATTACGCTTTTTATGTGTCGTGACGCAATGTATTGAAAATGTATTTTACATAATCATAAAAAAAAACTTTCTTAAAATTCCAAAATTGACAAAATAAAAATTCAAAACAAAGCTAATTTTAACATTTTTTTTAAAGAAATTAAGGAAAAGATCGACCTTGTAACTTCATTTTAAATAAGATGTTAAATTTAGAAATAAAGTTGTTATTTAAGGCAGTCATCTGTGGTAGCTTAAACTTTATTTTCATGTGATATGTACATAAGACATCAGCATTGTGGAGAAAATATTGTAGGGTGCACATCAACTGTTTTCAGCAATATTGTGGCTTCGTTCAATAGGATTTTAAACGTCGAAAAAAAAAAAATGAAAATTGAACAAACATAAAAAAACTGCCTTGAAATTGTTTTGTTGATTGAAATGGTACAGAAAAGATAGTTATTAAAATTTAAATTATAATCTGTGTTGAAATCACTAGAAAAAATAGTTGTAAAATGCAAAAACAGCAAAATTGTCTTGCAATTGGGTAATTCTCTACCAACTCACAAGAAATCGGGAAAAGTTGCCCCGACCTCTCTTCGATTTGCGTGAAACTTTGTCCTACGGGGTAACTATTGTCCCTGATCATGAATCCGAGGTTCATTGTTTGATATCTCGTGACGGAGTGCGAAAAAAGAGGTGTCTTTCAATAATTTGCAGCCTGAAACGGTGTTGAGCAAACCCCTTATGTTTATATATCAACATTTTTGTAATTGTCTACTTTACAACTTTGTAGAACATTGTTACACTCTAAAAAATAACACTGCAAAGTTAGAATAAACACGAAATTTTAAAATGAAAATTTTTGTTCTAAATGAAAAAATTACCCTTCTGGGTCAATGTAGATTCGAAAAGTACAATAAATTTCCCATAAATGACATGTTCCAAAAAAAATTACAGTCGAATAACGGAAAATGGCAGAGTTTTTAAAACTTTTTTAGTGTTTTTTTTCGATGAAAAATACGTTTTTTCAGAATTCTGAGTACGCCATCAAATTGGGCGTCTAACTTTACATAAAAGTCCCTTTGACACCAAATTTCTATCTCATCACCGTTTCAGGCTGCAAATTATTGAAAAACACCTCTTTTTTCGCATGTTCAAAAATGGAAGGTGTCGTACCGCCCCTCCATCACGAGATATCAAAAAACGGACCTCAGATTCGTGATCAGGGACAAAAGTTACCCCTTAGGACAAAGTTTCACGCAAATCGAATAGGGGTCGGGGCAACTGCTGGGTGAGTTGGCGGAGAATTACGCAATTACAATATAACAAATATCAGCTTTAACGAAAAATAAATTGTTGACTTGCTAATTTATTTCGCATTTAATTAGCAATCAAAGAAATAGTGTTTTCAAAGGTGTAAAAATGACTGTAAAAAAAACCCTATATTTTTTTTTCATTATCTGAGAAACACAAAAAAATGTTCTTTTTTTCCTGAGAATCAATCTGTTAATTAAACAATACTTAGTAAAAAATATAGACATTTTGTAGCTTCACTACAAATCAGATAATTTTATGTTTTGATTATTGACATCGATAGTAAGATGATATTTCTACGAGATTAAACATTTATACTGAATTGATAACACTTAAAACATATAGTTTCATGTTTCTTTAGCGTCCAATTTCCCGTCCCGGAGAAAAAAATATTCTCGGATAAAAATATTTCCCGTTTCCCGGAAAATTTGTAAATCTCCGGGGAATTCCCGAAATTTAAGCGAAAGTTTAAATTTTCTGATCTTTTTTTAACCAATTTTTAAAAATGTCTAAAAAATTTAAATTAAAGAACTTGAAGAGTTTTATGAAAATTTGTGATTTTTTAATGTTTTTGTTTATCATGATCAAATTGTGCGGAAATTGAATTTCCAATTCAATTTAGAATTGGTATCATTTCATTTTACAAGTACAGATAGGATTGTAGTAGTACAAAACGTTCAATTGTATTCAAGAATTTTCAGTTTGAAGCAAATTTTCTATGAAGCACTCGTCCTCATTTGAAAGAAAAAACAATGAATATTTATATAATATTTTTTGCAATGAGAAGTAACTTAATGATTCTATAATATGGATTCATCTTACTCTCTGAAAATTGGACGCTCTTGCCCCGGTATAAGAAAATCAATATTTGATTTTTGTTAGACGAAAGAGATTAAATCTTAAGGTATTTAAAAAAATGAATTTTTACTAAAAATTACACATAGAATGAAACAAAATTGTCTCGATATTGTGTTTTAGGAACCTGTCTAGTCAAGCTCTCAGTGAAAATTAATCAAATTTAATCTAAAAAACGTTACTTAATCCATCCTTAGGTGGTTGGCGCCTTCCTCACATTTAAAGGGTGCTATCCAAAATGCAAAAAGTGCGTAAATAACACTTAAGTGCTTATAACTTTCGATAGGGTTGTCAGATCTTCAATGTTTTGGACGCGTTGGAAAGCTTATTTGAATACCTATCCAACGATATGTCGCATGAGAGATCCGGACAACGTTTTCATCAAAATATCTGAGATCCGGCCTCCAAAAAGCGTATAAGTAACACTTAAGTGCTTATAACTTTTGATAGATTTGTCAGATCTTCAATGTCTTGAACGCGTTGGAAAGGTCTTTTAAATACTTTTCTAAAAATGTATAGCATGACGGGTTTTCTTACAAAAACCACCCTTTTTACAATCTTCCGGACTTTTGTTAAAATCGTTTTTTTAGCATAACTTTTGAAGTACTTAACTAAGCTGCATAATTTTTGATAGCGACTTATGGGACCCCAAGACGGATCGAATGATGCCAAAACGGACAAAATCGGTTCAGCCAATGTCGAGATAATCGAGTGACAATTTCTTGATCAACATCCCACCACACACACAGACATTTGCTCAGAATTTGATTCTGAGTCGATAGGTATACATGAAGGTGGGTCTAGGAGGTCTAATTGAGAAGTTCATTTTTCGAGTGATTTTATAGCCTTTCCTCAGTAACGTGAGGACGGCAAAACCCCCGTGCCTTCCCAAAAACAAACCAGCACCGGTCAATAAAACCGTACAAATTATTGCTGCAATTTAGGTTTTCGATTTAGAGCACTAATATCTCATCCAGTGCTATTGGAGTGAGGTGCAACAGCAGCCACCAACTCGGGACAGAGGTGCAAAATGAGAAAAGTTTTTCGTTTCTAATTACTCAACAATGTCGAAAGCAGCACTCGGTGGAATGACCTGTTTGCCATGTCGATTAAAATTTGGTTAGAACCAGAAATGGGAGGAAAAAAGTCATTTGAGTAAATCACCTAAAAAAATTGCAGGGATGATTTTTTTTTTAATTTAAATAAGAAATAGACATTTTGAGTTAAATTAATAAGATTGAAAAATCTGTTGAAAAATAAACACAAATAAAAAAAACAATTCTTCCATAACAGAAACATTTGCACACTCAATTAGAAAATGCATTTCCCGCTCTCTCTCTCCTTTCCCAAGTTGTATCTTGTCTGACCGATCATGTGGCAGTGTTTTCATGTGTCGACAGCATGTGTGTCTGCGGTGGTAAGGAGGGAAAATGAAGTTCCCTCAGATAGAGAGTGTGGCAGACAGAACCAGTTTTGTGAAAATTCGCTTCTCGGCTATTAGATAAAGACCACAAGCCGACGCTACGACGACGACCGGCTCGGGATTTGTCGGAAGCATAAAATTAAACTTTTCCACCGCAAAGCAACAAACATGTTCGTTCAGGGCAAAATCGGTCATAGTTGGAGCGTTGGGAGGAAAAAAAACAATTGACTCAAAAAACAAGTGTTGATGAGATAAATTTTACACTATTTTAAAATGGGGGAAAGTGAGAGAAATCCTTCAAACAATACTCACGGACAGAGTTTATCCAGTTCCTCTTTTTTCGTGACGAACGAAAGCTCCGAAGTGGCTGAGAGGACTTGGAGTGGCTTGGTGCACTGCACGAGCTCCTCCTGGCCGCAGTCCTCGGTCGTAACCTGTGTGATGGACACTGAAATGGAAAAGAGAGTGAGGGTTAGTAACAGTGATTGAGCGGTGGTTTAATGCACTTTCTAAATGGGTAAGATGTCATGTATTTTCGGAACGGGATTGTGTTGATCGAAGGCATGATAGAAGGACGATGCTATTAAGTAATCGATGCAGATGATGATAAACATGCTTTAATTTAAATTAAATTTCCTGTTATTGACAGGATAGTGTGGAGATAGGAAGGAGGGTTAAGCTCAGCTTTAAATTAATTAACGATGCATAATGCTTTTATACTTTAAAACGCATCGTTTTTGTTTTCAGTGCAATTGGTCCAATCAGTATCCGTTTGAAATTTATAGTAAATAATAACCTGAGCAAGTGGAAATGACTGGAAAAGTTCAACTTCTGTTATTGTTTTTTAATCATCAAATTTTAATATTATTGCTTGATTCCAATTAAATAAAACATATTATCAAATGCTGAATAAAATCAGTTAACAAAATATCCAAGTAAGCAAATAACCAAAATGTTTGAAGGTTCTAGCTGTAAAAAAAATATGATAAAATTTTTCGCTATGCACAGCATTTTCGATCAAACTGATGGATTCTTTTATTTTTTGTTATACCAATAATTAAAATAATATTCCAATATCAATTATCGAATGAATCAATTTTCAAATTTCTCATTAAAAAAACAAGTTTTGGTAAAAAAACACATTTCATGGCCAAAATAAAGTCCTTCACAAAATTGGATAAAATTTTCAAATAGTTCTGTGCCATATTTAGCAAAAAAAAACAAATTGGGTTATGGACATTTAGAAAACTTTTGGAAAATGGTAGATTTCCTTAAAGGGGCAGATCAATAATTTAAAAAATCAACTTTAAAATTTTCCACCTTTAAAAAAAAGTGTTGGTGTGATAACAAACTATCATATGGAAAATTATTAAATTTTCGAACAAATTGTTGATTTCCTAAAGGAGGTATATCAATAATAAAAAAAACAATTTTCAATTTTTTCACTTAAAAAAAAGTTTTGGTATGAAGACCACATTTCAAGGCCAACATAATGTTATTGACAATTTTCGACAGATAATGTCCTTGGACAATTTTTTTCCATTGTTCTGGCTGAATCTAGCAAAATAAAAAATAAAAACAAATTTGATTTGAAGAAATTATTGATTTCCTTAAGAGGGGTATATCAAAAATTAAAACAAATTAACTTTTAAATTTCTCACCTTTAGAAAAAAGTATTGGTAAACCCAAAGGAAATATATATCTCAAAATCTGCAACAGTGGATTTGCTGCAGAAAATGTCACATTTTATAACATTTTTTGCAGCAAGCCCGTAGATCATTTTTGCCCGCGTGTAAACATTTCAGCGATCTGCAGTTCTCACCAACACATATAATGCTGGCCCGTCCCCGAGCAACACTCCAAAGAGAAGAATGTATTTTGGTGCTCTTTCACTCACATTTCATCAAACGTCCATGGCGCGGTGGTAGCGTGTCGGATCAATAATCAAGAAGTTGGTGGTTCAATCCTCGTTCTAGTAAGGGTTTTTTTGTGAAATACAACCAAAAAGCCGTCGGTAATGTCGATAATTGTCGGTAACGGGCAAAAATGTCATACCCCCATATCGCAAAAAAAGCATGAGGACAGTTTTCATGCAGATTCTGATATACTTTCATGCCGCCATGCATCACAATCATGCGACCGCCGTTTGGGTGCAGTGTGCGATCCGATTGATCCACACAGGCAGACGTTTTTGAGTAAGCATTTATGGTTCCCAGAAGCGAGTACATTTGATTATTTTTAAAGTCAGGTCAGACTTCTTTTATTTTAATTTAAGATGATCACGAAATGTGATTTCTATTTCTACTTATATTATCGTTTGAAATAAATTTTATTTATAGAATTATTTTATGTAGACTTTCTATTGAAATGTTTTGTGTGAATTTTATGTATCTTTAAGAGATTATTTCTTGGAAATTTTCCTTCCCGCTCCGAAAATACCACGTTCTATGCAAACAGTATTTGTAATAGAACATGAATAATTCTAAAGGATAAGCTGCATCAACGAAAACGAGCTACACAAATTGCACAAATCTCTCCAAAGGAATGTAGGGGAAGACAGTCAATACCTGATTTAACATTTTTGGGTAAAGTTTGATAAAAGAGACTGACTATTTGCATTTTTTCCACCTCTATACACCGAAAGGAAAAATATATCTCAAAATCTGCAACATTGGATTTGCTGCAGAAAATGTCATATTTTATAACATTTTTTGCAGCAAGCCCGTAGATCATTTTTGCCCGCGTGTAAAAATTTCAGCGATCTGCAGTTCTCACCAACACATATAAAGCTGGCCCGTACCCGAGCAACACTCCAAAGAGAAGCATACCTTGGTGCTCTTTCACTCACTCTTCATCAAGCGTCCATGGCGCGGTGGTAGCGTGTCGGATCAATAACCAAGAAGTTGGAGGTTCAATCCTCGTTCTGCTAAGTGTTTTTTTTTTGTGAGATACAATCAAAAAGCCGTCGGTAATGTCGATAATTGTCGGTAACGGGCAAAAATGTCATACTCGTATATCGCAAAAAATGCATGAGGACAGATTTCATGCAGATTCTGATATACTTTCATGCCACCATGCATAACAATCATGCGACTGCCAGTTGGGTGTAAATTAATAACTATATGTTATCAAATAATAATACAAAAAATATATATATTTAGACTCGGACCATTCCGAAAACACCTGTCATTTCCCCGTACAAAATTTTCATCATATTTACCTGCCATAGTGACAAATGCCACGTGAAAGACTGTTCGGATATCAACACACTCGCTAATCCTCATCGTGATGTTGGTGTGTGTGTGTGTGTATTTGTGCTCTGGCGGGTTTTCAATTTTTGCCCTCCCAACTGCGCTTCAAGCGACGGTGTATTTAGTGGGTGGTTCTGTGTGTGTGTATTATTGTTGTTTGTGACACACAGCCAATTCGGAGAGCTGGATTTGCCTTGTTGCTATGTTTACAAAGTCTGCTGGAAAACGACGACGACGACAATGTTGCACTCCACCCTTTGGCTCGGGGCTGTTATTAGCACAATTTGGTTGTCCTGATTTTGTTTTGGTCGCGATTTCTTGCAGCACATATACTTTACCACCACTCTCGTTCTCTTCAGGATAATCTGATTGTGGTTTTGCGGGAATTGAACCTAATAAACCGGCACAGCTTTTGTAATATCTCTTGTTTTCTTCTTCGTTTTTCTTGTTGTCGGGATTGCACTTTCAGGCACTAGATAATTCAAACATTTCTTGCAAATATTTAAAGTAATTTACGGAACGCGCTTGTTTCTGCAATGTTTCAACTAGCAGGATGCTGCCCTTGAAACTTTGTGCTTCTTTTGCCTGGGATTTTTTTTTGCTGAAAGGAATAGAGAAAATAGAAAATTGATTAAAATTTCCGCTTCGATCAGATTAATTAAATTGCTGCATTGAAGAGAAAATAAAGAAAACATTATCTCTTAGAAAGGGGCGTTTTTGTCATCTCTTTGGAATCAAATTGAGAAGGTAATCCATTTCTATGTTTTCATCTTGTTGCTTTCATTGTTTTGTATTTAAAGTTATAAATAGACACTTTTCTGATATTTGCCGAAAAAAATCTCTTCGAAAAAAATCAATCGAATCATGACTTACACTTTAAAATGTCGTTACATTGAATATTTAGCCCTCTCGACATAATAGTTTTGATTCCAAAATATTTAAAATATATTTTCAAAGGTATCCCAAATTTCACAAATGTTTTATTTTTTTAAGCTATTTGGGCAACTCTGAGAAAATCTATTTTTTCAGTTGTTCTTGCATGGTAATAAATATCTCAGCAACCAAAGGCTGTATCAACCATGTTTAAAAAAGCAAAATGTAGGGAATTAACTCAGGCTTCATTATTCTTTTTTTTCAAGAATGGGTAAACATGGCCAATTTTTTTTTATTTTTAAAACTGTGACTCTTTTTAAAAATGTTCCCTGCAAATTTTTATAATTTTAAAGAGGCATTTTATCAAAGCTTTAAGTACTCTTAATTGCAATTGAAAATTTATTTGCATTTTTATATTTTTTTGAAAATCGCTATTTTTTCAAAAAATAAATTTAACATGGTCCAAGATGTTTCCCTATGCTGAAATTTTCTGAATAGATTTTTGTCCTCTAAAACATTTGAAGGAAATCAATGTTTAGTGACAAAAAATGATTTTAAAAATCTATTTGTATGACCCAATTCGACCTCCTAGACCCAATGTACTCCAATATATGACGGTACCACTTTTTTTAACCAAAGAAACCAATCGATTAAAATATTCCCTTAAATCCCTTAAAACACAAACATAAATTGGGCATACGGAAGGTTCCCAAAATGTTTCAGCTAGATTAAACAATTTAAAATAATAAAAAACGGCTGACTTCATGAAAAATTGCTCAAAAAGAAAATTTAAGAAAATTAATTTTCTGCAAAATCAGCCAGTTGATGAGATGTCTTTTGTGGTCCAATAGAAGATATTAAAAACATAAAAAATGAAATATACGATTTTTGGAAATTTATCCCTCTCTGAAAAGTAACATTCGAACAAGAATAAAAACCAACCATCGTTCATATTTAACCGATGATATTTTGGCAATTATCGGGTTGACTTTTGAAATAAAAATGAAATGTTTAGAACATAATTAGAATGTTTTAAAATTCAATAAGTATTAAAAATGGTGAATAGATTTTTTTTTCTTGAGGGATTAAGCAGGTAAAAATTGCATTAAAAAAACTTCCATAAAATCATGAAAACATTGTTTCCTAAAGTTTGACTTCTTTTCCCAATCTGCGAATCAAAAATTCATGTTTTTTTCTAAAGGTCTAAAAAACCTAATTTTATACATCGTATTTTAAAACGTTTTCATTATTTTGTACAAGTATTTTCGAAGAAATTTTCAATTTTTAGGTATATTTTTTGCTTTCTGATTTTTGGGGCATTTTTAAAGCGTAGGAAAGGAAACAAAATTAAATTTCAAAGACCTTAGCAGATTTGTGATAAAAATTGATTATAAAATATTATTATTGAAAATTTTAGCAAAACTTCCAAAACATACCTAAAAAAATAATGCCTGTGTGTATGAAATCTCCCAATGCTAAAAAAAAATCTCTACAAAATGAAATTTTTGTTTGACTATTGTTCATTGCAATTATAATAAAAAATTTCAAAACATGATAATTTACTGATCACAAGATTAAAATATTTAAAATGGTCAATACTTAAACAAAAAAAAAACTGATTAAAAACATTAATTTTATTTACGATACTTCATGAAAAATAAAAGTAAACTTTATTTTTTTTCTTTTTTGTCGGATTTTTTATTCTGTACAGCACTCTTGAAAAAATTTTCCAGCTGAATTTGAGGAAAACATTAAATTTATAAATGCTCGAATAGTGTTTGGTGAAAATGCATTGTTTAAACTTTTCAAAAATATTTTTTCTCGCAAGATGACATATTACATGATTATTTACAGTTCAATAACAGAAGATGCCAAAAGACTTAGAGTTTTGTTCTAACTTTCAAGATTAAAAATTATAGTTCCGAAATGATTTCGAATTATCCTTCGACTTTTTGGAAATTCTTATGAAATGACTAATACCCGTGTTGCGTCCTCATGCTCAGCTTGAGCGTAAAGTGTGGTTTTAGTGTACTTTGGAAAGTTAACCTAATGTTTTTGGAATTTTCAACCATATTTTTGTGATTTATGTAAAACATTTTACATTGTTTGGAACTGTATTTGCAAAGTCTAAATAACATATTCGATTTTCTAAATTATTCTTTAAATTTATTTTGATGATTTAAACAGAGCTTCCTTGTTGTAATTTTAGTTTCAAAATTAACATTTTCTCATTGGATTTAAATCTAAAATTTTAATTACATAAAATTAAAGAAAATTCCAATTATGCTTATAACACACAGATTCATGAAATCAAAAATCACAGCAATAAGTATAATTTCTTGCTGCCCGTACTACTATAGCAAAAACCCATATTTTCACCCCCATTCGTGATTCACGAGTGTTTTAATGGTTTGCGTTACTTCAAGTTGGTAGTAGTACTTCAACAACTCTCTCCATCCTTCTGGTGCTGGTACTACTCTTCCCCTCAAGTATGCTTTCGCAGCATAAGTTAGGCATGGGCAAGCCACAGCCTCGAGAAAGAAAAAAAAAACACTTCTCCTTAATCGAGCAGGAGAAGGCGCGTTAGTTATTGTTTGAAACTGTGAGGCAGTTTTTCTTTCTCTTTTTCCACTTGGCTCAATGCTGAATCAAGGGGGAGGAAATGCAAAAAAGAAAAACGAGACCAAGAGTCGAGACGAAAAACGCCAAACTTCACTTTCAAACAAATGAAAATTTGGTCAAACTTTTTCAAACTAGCAAATCGAACGCAAACCGATTTCGATCCGGTTGAACTGTGACAAGGAGGGGGGGGGGGGGGGATGTGGGTGGTAAACATTGAACTGTTTTCCCACAAGTCAAACGGAAAAGTGCGGTGGGGGAATGGAAAACAAGTAGAAACAAAAAAGATGTCAGAAAAACCGAGATGGAACTTGCTGCAGCTTTCAGAGCGAGCCAGTTATGATTTATTCCAACTGGTGAGAAATTTATAAGAAAAGTTGTTCCTTCGGACATTTAGCAGACACCATATTGGTAACGAAGAGTTATGGTCCCCAACGAAAGAAGGAGCACCCGCGACTTCTTGAAATTGAGTAGAACTGCTGAGAAAAGAATGATTTGTGGATTGTTTTTGGGGAATCACTTGGTTTTAATAAAATTTAAGCAAACTTGTTCCAAGACTATCTGAAAATGGTGTAAAATTACATACAATTCAAGTAAAATGTTGCAAACTGCATGCTCACTACCAATATGTATTTACTCCTCCTAGGATGACAGTAACTCGTTTCAACTTTCCAATATCACAAAACCTCCCTCCTGTTTCTCAAAGGGCAGGTCGAGCGATTAAGATGAGCGGAAAAAATCTCCGCTTTCACGTCATGCTCGTCAACTCTCGTCAGAGCGGAGCAAGTTGCAATAACAGTCAACGGGAACTAACCTAGCAGGTTTCTTTCTTTTTTGCTTTTTCCATGTGACAAGAACTTGTAGCAAACCTCCATAAAATGAACAAGACATGATGTGATGGAGCAACGATGATTCATACCTGGCACGTTGTTTGGCAAACTATTACACGGCGAAAAAAAAACTTTTTGAATGTTGTGGAAAATGCAGCATTTGCCCTGTAAAATGACGTCACAAAATTATCACAACAAAAAAAAACCCACACACAATTTGATGTAATTGCATTTTAATGCTCTTACTAGCAAATGTTTTTTTTACCACTGTGTGACTAGCAAAAATAACGAAGTCGCGTTTCGTAAGCTTCACCAGCAGGAAGAGCAGGGGTCCTTTGGTTGAGCGACAAGCCAGCCAGCCAAAAAGGTTAAGGAGAGTGGATTTGCAACTTCCTGGATGCAGTTGGGTGGGAAAAAATGAGGGTTGAAGCAGTAGTGTTGGGTTTGCTGTTTGAAATCGGTAGGGACCTCCCTATGATGATTGTGAATTTTGAAAAGGTTTGAAAAGCATTGTTTGAGTAGCAAACTGAAAATCTGTTTTTTTTAAATAAGGCCGTTGCAAAATCGGTTCGAAATATCAGGGGGCAATTTTTTTATTTTTTTCAAAAAACTTCAAAATTTTAAAGGAAATAGAAGTCTAACCAACTGAAAACTATTAGAAATGCATTTTCCTGCGTTTAAAATCATATTTAGTATGTCTGGGATCGATCAAAAATATTTTCAATATTTGTGGAATTTAGATGTACAGCACTGCAAAAAGTGTTTTTTTCGGCGAAAAAAAATCTCTTCAATACTTGGATATTTTGAATACTATTGATTGCAAAACAACTGGGCAGGTGTAAAATGCACTTTACAATACTTTTTTCATTCAAATGTTGAGACCAAGGCTTGTTAATTCAATTTTTGTATTTTTTTTATGTTTTACCTTTTGAAGATCTTTTGATTTTCTTGAAAATTCAAGGTTTGTTGATTGGACTTGTTTTATGTTACTTCAATTTTATTTTTCATGGTTAAACTTTAAACGTGTTGTGGCTAATGTATCATTAAATCGAAGTCAAAATAAATATGCATTTTATGTATCAGATTGTTTTGATGCAATTTACATAAAAAAATAGCAAAAAGTCTAAACAAATTGGTAATATAGGACTTATGAATACCATCAGAAAAAAAACATAGTCCATAAAAATACTAAAAATTAATGAACGAAAGCATTAAACATGAGAAGCAAAATGCTTATAAAAATACTAAAAATAAAGGAAGAAAAGCATTATTCATGAGATGTATAATTTTTGGTTAATTTTTTTTGCTAAAATCGACCTTTCGAAAAAAAGTAGGCAGTAGATTGGTAAAACTTCAAGTTCCACGAAAATATGTTAACACATTAAAAAGTAACTGTGTCAAATACATCAATCGAAACTAAAATCGTATAATTCAATAACCATTGTCATAAACTACTGGGAAACTGGAAAAAAAATTTGAAAAAAAAAAATAATTCAGTTGTTCAAAGTTTGATAGTGTCTTTTAAATTAAGAAAACAAATCTTCTATAATTGAATGTTTTAGCAGGTCTTTTTTTAACAAATAACTGCGAATGATGAGAAAATTATTGCGGAGTCCATATCAAAGCTATTGTTTTTTTTTTAATTATATTTTTAAATGCAAGACTGACTTTGAATGACTGACTTTGACATTTAATCAATTTTTATGAGATTTATGATTATTTTTTATTAGTCCTACATTATTCCGGATGTAAATGAAATAAAATTATTATTTTTCAGAAAATGCACCAAATATTGGTTTTAAAAAGTAACAATTTAAAAATGAATTGGACATTTTTTTTCTTAGGCCGCTGTATTTCAAAGTTTTATTTTTTCTTTTTAATCAGAGATGTTGAATTGTTTGGCTTGCAATTGCATTTTTTATTTGTCTCTGTCGATTTAAAGCAATTTTTATTCAATAAGTGAAATAAGTTTGGAGAAATAAAAAAGAAATCCTATCACACCAAACGATGGTAAATTTCTAGTTTAGAATAAAAAGTTTTTTAAAAGATCGTTTATCTAGTGATACAATTATAAAATTACACTGTTTTACGTTAAAATTACTTTAAGAATTTAAGAAATGCAAGCAGAGTTCTGTTTTTCAAAAAAAAGTTCAGAAAATTCCTGCAAATTTTGTTTTTTTTATTCTAAGTATCAAATAAATAGTTGCTGATGTAGCAAAGTTTCAAATCTTAAATGGGTAATTCTCTACCAACTCACACGAAATCGGGAAAAGTTGCCCCGACCCCTCTTCGATTTGCGTGAAACTTTGTCCTAAGGGGTAACTTTTGTCCCTGATCACGAAACCGAGGTCCGTTTTTTGATATCTCGTGACGGAGGGGCGGTACGACCCCTTCCATTTTTGAACATGTGAAAAAAGAGGTGTTTTTCAATAATTTGCAGCCTGAAACGGTGATGAGATAGAAATTTGGTGTCAAAGGGACTTTTATGTAAAATTAGACGCCCGATTTGATGGCGTACTCAGAATTCCGAATAAACGTATTTTCATCGAAAAAACACTAAAAAGTTTTAAAAATTCTCCCATTTTCCGTTACTCGACTGTAAAATTTTTGGAACATGTCATTTTATGGGAAATTTAATGTACTTTTCGAATCTACATTGTCCCAGAAGGGTCATTTTTTCATTTAGAACAAAATTTTTCATTTTAAAATTTCGTCTTTTTTCTAACTTTGCAGGGTTATTTTTTAGAGTGTAACAATGTTCTACAAAGTTGTAGAGCAGACAATTACAAAAATTTTGATATGTAAACATCAGGGGTTTGCTTATAAACATCACGAGTTATCGCGATTTTACGAAAAAAAGTTTTGAAAAAGTTACTTTTTGCGTTTCTCTTTGTTTCGTCGTCCGTGTCTGTTGCGGGTGACCATGAATGGCCATGATCGATGACGACCAACTTTTTCAAAACTTTTTTTCGTAAAATCGCGATAACTCGTGATGTTTATAAGCAAACCCTTATGTCTACATATCAAAATTTTTGTAATTGTCTGCTCTTTGTAGAACATTGTTACACTCTAAAAATAACCCTGCAAAGTTAGAAAAACACGAAATTTTAAAATGAAAAATTTTGTTCTAAATGAAAAATGACCCTTCTGGGACAATGTAGATTCGAAAAGTACATTAAATTTCCCATAAAATGACATGTTCAAAAATTTTTACAGTCAAGTAACGGAAAATGGGAGAATTTTTAAAACTTTTTTAGTGTTTTTTTCGATGAAAAATACGTTTATTCGGAATTCTGAGTACGCCATCAAATCGGGCGTCTAATTTTACACAAAAGTCCCTTTGACACCAAATTTCTATCTCATCACCGTTTCAGGCTGCAAATTATTGAAAAACACCTCTTTCACATGTTCAAAATGGAAGGTCGTACCGCCCCTCCGTCACGAGATATCAAAAAACGGACCTCGGATTCGTGATCAGGGACAAAAGTTACCCCTTAGGACAAAGTTTCACGCAAATCGAAGAGAGGTCGGGGCAACTGCTGTGTGAGTTGGCGGAGAATTACCCAAATGCTTTTTTTGAAACTCTGGAACTGGATTCAATGTTAAGAATCGAAGTGTAGTAAATTTTTAGATCTTAACAATACACAGTAAATATTCTGTAGTTTTGGAAGAAGGAAAATTGACTATTACCTGTTTTAAGATGTAATGTTACCTCAATTTAGACTGAAAAAGTGAAAATATAACCGAAAAGTGGTAAAATGACACATTTTAAGAGGTAAAATTACGTATTTTTTCTGACATAAAAGATGTACTCCTTCCCAGATGTTATACCACCTTGTTTTTTTACTTCACAGTAAAAAAATGTGTAAATTTGGAAGGTGTAATTTCGGAAGATTGAATATTAACTCTTTTATGATGTAATTTTAATTCAATTTAGACTTAAAAAGTGATGTACAGTTGCCATGATTATTTTTTAAACTGCGTGTGTAACAATTTTTTTAATCTTTGCAAACTATTTAAAAAAGTGTTGTCAGAAAGTGTTTTTTTTAAATTTTCATTATTTTTAAAACTGATTCATTTGATTTTTTATACTTGAAGCTTTGAAATTTATTCAAATTTGGTGCATCTAGTAATTAATTTGTCTTTTGATTTTTTTTCGCACAAATATAAATACAAATACACCGTTTCCATCGAGATTGTTAAAACAATAGCATTATTAATTTGAAAAATTATTTAATTTGTTCTCAATTTTTTTAATTTTCAAATAAATAAATAAATAAATAAAAATTAAAATTGAGGGGCCATTGTAAATATTTATCAAAGATAATGCCATAATAATAAAATATCCAAGAAAATAGACTTGCAACCAGCTGTGTTAATTGAACGAGTTTATCAAAACATACCGTAAAAAAATCGTCAAAACTTAGTGAAAACTAATGATTACTGAACAGCTGTGTTGGTGTGCAATGAATTTTACTAAACTTTCTTCATTGAAATTTTGAAACCAGGACTTTTTATATTTAAAAAAAAAAATCCCTTCTCAACTTTGGCCAGAGTTAATGGACATAAACTTGAAAAAATATTTGTAATGGCCTTAGTTTATAGCAATAAATGGTTATATAACTTTTTTATTTTACCAATAGTTTTTTGAAATAATAAATATTAAAATATTGGACTACTCTCAGAAATAAAGAACACATTTCAACTAAATTGTTCAAAAACACATACTTTTCCTTTAGGATTTGGGGAAATCGAGGTATGACAATTATACTTTTTACTCCAACAAAATTATAAAAAAGAATGTGTAGTTTTTTAAGCACCCTAACGCACTAAACATCCTGTCAAAATGCCAAAAAGGTGTTCACAAAAAACTGCAACTGCACCTTTCCAACACGACCCCCTAAAGGGGAGTGAGTTGACGGGATTAACGCTTTTTCCAATTACCATATGTATCAGGCAGGCAGACTTGCAAGATGTTGGGAAAACCCAGCCCCACCCCAGCCCATTGAGTATGGGGTAACTTTTTCTGTTGCATTTTATAGCGGATCCAGGATCGGATGCAAGGTAAGAAATTTGATTCTTGATAGCTGTTGGCAGAGAAAGAGTTGAAAAAAAAACGAATTTTTCACTGCTCGTTTCCGTTTGGCAAAATAAATTTTAAACTTTGCACTCTGAGCAGTTCTCTAGGATTTCGGTCATTCGATTTTTTTTTGTATTTTTTAATCCGACTGAAACTTTTTTGGTGGCTTCGGTATGCCCAAAGAAGCCATTTTGCATCATTAGTTAGTCCATATAATTTTCCATACAAATTTGGCAGCTGTCCATACAAAAATGATGTATGAAAATTCAAAAATCTGTATCTTTTGAAGGAATTTTTTGATCGATTTGGTGTCTTCGGCAAAGTTGTAGGTATAGATACGGACTACACTGAAAAAAAATGATACACGGTAAAAAAAAATTGGTGATTTTTTTATTTAACTTTTTATCACTAAAACTTGATTTACAAAAAAACACTATTTTTAATTTTTTTTATTTTTTGATATGTTTTAGGGGACATAAAATGCCAACTTTTCAGAAATTTCCAGGTTGTGCAAAAAATCATTGACCGAGTTATGAATTTTTTAATCAATACTGATTTTTTCAAAAAATCGAAATTTTGGTCGCAAAAATTTTTCAACTTCATTTTTGATGTAAAATCAAATTTGCAATAAAAAGTACTTTAGTGAAATTTTGATAAAGTGCACCGTTTTCAAGTTATAGCCATATTTAAGTGACTTTTTGAAAATAGTCGCAGTTTTTCATTTTTAAATTAGTGCACATGTTTGCCCAGTTTTGAAAAAAATATTTTTGAAAAGCTGAGAAAATTCTCTATATTTTGCTTATTCGGACTTTGTTTATACGACCTTTAGTTGCTGAGATATTGCAATGCAAAGGTTTAAAAACAGGAAAATTTATGTTTTCTAAGTCTCACCCAAACAACCCACAATTTTCTATCTTCAATATCATATCAACTAATGGTTCGATTTTCAATGTTAATATATGAAACATTTGTGAAATTTTCCGATCTTTTCGAAAAAAATATTTTTGGAATTTTCAAATCAAGACTAACATTTCAAAAAGGCCAAACATTCAATATTACGCCCATACCGGCATACCGAAGGCACCAAAAAAGTTTCAGTCGGATTAAAAAATACAAAAATTAAAATTGAAGAAAAAAGACCGATTTCGTAGAGAATTGCTCCTCTATCTTTGTTCCACGTGGGAGCTTGCTGAATTTTATTTGCTCCGCGCGCTCACAGGGTTGTATTTGTTCAGGGAATTCATTCGGAACATTTGCGCTTTGTACATAAAAGTATGCACATCACATTAGTGGAACAGAAGAGAAGTTCAAACTTCATTATAAAATTCAAATTGTTTCGATGGCTTCAAACGAGCAGTTCAAGTCGATGCAGATGTTCCAGGGTTCACATTTGTTTAGCGTAATCAAATTCTTCCGGAGTTCCCTCCTCTTGAACGGCAGCGACTTTGATCCCGGACCGTAATTATGACGATTATCTCTGACGACGTTGGCCCTGTTTCAGCGCTGAGCCGCATAGCTACTAACTACACCACTTGAGCAGTCGATGATGTGTCATATCAAAATTGGAGCAAGGTACAGCTCGAAAAATAATTTCAAACAAAAGTTCTCGCGTTTTCGGCGAGGGGCAGGTCAAACTCGACAAGTCTCTGCGGTAAACAAAACTGAAAACCACAAAATAAAAAGAAGTTCAAAAGTACTGATAATTGACGTGATTTAATGGGTCGTTCTATCGGTTGGTTGTTTGAAATTGACCGGCGATATTACAGCGGATCACGCGATTCGAAAAATAAATACCGAAATCGGAGGCAAGATTTATTAATTGGTTTTCTCTCCAAGCGTAAGGAGCGCCATCAACCTGCAGTGGGGTCGTTGTCAGCTGGTTTGGGGAGATTTCTTTTAAGGCCCCCGTCTCGTGACTCGCGCGCGCGTGGTTTATCATTTTTCATATTTGTTATATTATCGTTTTTAAAAATCCAAACACATCACGATTTAGAGAATTTTCTCAGCTTTCTAACTACGGGTTCATTTTTCAAAAAAAGTGAGTTTTTCATCTCCATCGGTGCTTTTTAGTAAAATAGTTTTTCAAAATTCTTGGGTATTTCAAAATTTATCGCGATGACCTATACTTTTTTATAAACCAAAATGTTCGTTGGGATGTGGGCAACATATGTCTAGAACATTGTTATAATTTTTGACCAAAATATATTGCCGTTTTTTAGTAAAAACTATAGCGCGCCATCACCATATTTTGAAAATATTGAAAAAGCTGTTTTTTACCTTGGAAGGCAAAAATCTCGAAATTCACAGCGATGACCTATACTTTTTATCGATGGAGAATGTTCAGAAATATCCAAGAATCAATTTGCAGTACTTTAAACAATATTTGAGTACATAAAAATATTTATTTTGGGCAAAATATTAAGAAAAATCTATTTTTTTCAAAGAAACTCAAATATATTCCAAGTATTTCGCCAATATCTCGAAATTCAAAGCGATGACCTATACTTTTTATAGATGGAAAATGTTCAGAAATTTTCTAGAATCAATTTGTAGTACTTTGAAAAATATTTGAGTACATAAAAATATTTATTTTGGGCAAAATATTGAGAAAAATCTATTTTTTTCAAAGAAACTCAAATATATTCCAAGTATTTCGCCAATATCTCGAAATTCAAAGCGATGACCTATACTTTTTATAGATGGAAAATGTTCAGAAATTTTCTAGAATCAATTTGTAGTACTTTGAAAAATATTTGAGTACATAAAAATATTTATTTTGGGCAAAATATTGAGAAAAATCTATTTTTTTCAAAGAAACTCAAATATATTCCAAGTATTTCGCCAATTTCTCAAAATTCAAAGCGATGACCTATACTTTTTATGGATGAAAAATGTTCAGAAATATTCTGAAATCAATTTGTAGTACTTTGAAAAATATTTTAGTACATAAAAATATTTATTTTGGGCTAAATATTGAGAAAAATCTATTTTTTTCAAAGAAACTCAAATATATTCCAAGTATTTCGCCAATATCTCAAAATTCAAAACGATGACCTATGCTTTTTATGGATGGAAAATGTTCAGAAATATTCTGAAATCAATTTGTAGTACTTTGAAAAATATTTTAGTACATAAAAATATTTATTTTGGGCTAAATATTGAGAAAATTTATATTTTTCAAAGAAACTCAAATATATTCCAAGTATTTCCCCAGTATTACAAAATTCAAAGCGATGACCTATACTTTTATCGATGAAAAATTTTCAGAAATATTCTAGAATCAATTTGTAGTATTTTAAAAAATATTTTAGTACATAAAAATATTTATTTTGGGCTAAATATTGAGAAAATTTATATTTTTCAAAGAAACTCAAATATATTCCAAGTATTTCGCCAATATCTCAAAATTCAAAGCGATGACCTATACTTTTTATGGATGGAAAATGTTCATTCATGGATGGAAAATGTTCAGAAATATTCTAGAATCAATTTGTAGTACTTTGAAAAATATTTTAGTACATAAAAATATTTATTTTGGGCTAAATATTGAGAAAAATCTATTTTTTTCAAAGAAACTCAAATATATTCCAAGTATTTCGCCAGTATTACAAAATTCAAAGCGATGACCTATACTTTTATCGATGGAAAATTTTCAGAAATATTCTAGAATCAATTTGTAGTATTTTAAAATTATTAGAGTACATAAAATTATTAATTTTGGGCTAAATATTGAGGAAAATCTATTTTTTTCAAAGAAACTCAAATATATACCAAGTATTTTGTCAATAGCTCGAAATTCAAAGCGATGACCTATACTTTTTATGGATGGAAAATGTTCAGAAATATTCTAGAATCAATTTGTAGTACTTTGAAAAATATTTTAGTACATACAAATATTTATTTTGGGCTAAATATTGCGAAAAATCTATTTTTTTTTTCAAAGAAACTCAAATATATTCCAAGTATTTCGCCAATATCTTAAAATTTAAAGCGATGACCTATACTTTTTATGAATGGAAAATGTTCAGAAATATTCTAGAATCAATTTGTAGTACTGTGAATAATATTTTAGTACATAAAAATATTTATTTTGGGCTAAATATTGAGAAAAATCTATTTTTTCAAAGAAACTCAAATATATTCCAAGTATTTCGCCAGTATTACAAAATTCAAAGCGATTACCTATACTTTTTATCGATGGAGAATGTTTAGAAAATTGCAGTATTAATTTGTAGTACTTTAAAAAGGTATATGAAAATATTTATTTTGGGCTAAATATTGAGAAAAATCTATTTTATCAAAGAAACTCAAATATATTCCAAGTATTTCGCCAATATCTCAAAATTCAAAGCAATGACCTATACTTTTTATTGATGGAAAATGTTCAGAAATATTTTAGAATCAATTTGCAGTACTTGAAAAAATGTTTTAGTACAATCACATTTTTCCAAAATCAATTCAAATCAAATTGCTCGCTCAACAGCATTGCCTTGGCGTTCTCGATTGTGAGATTCCTACTCGAAGGCTGTTCGAAGGCTTGATTGTTGAGGCAATTGCAAACCTCTTTTTACATCCAAGCTTCCATCTATCCCGAGTTTCGAACTGATGATCTTTGGATTGTGAGTCTAACTGCTGACCAGCGACTCCATCGAGATAGGACCCAGGGAAACGACTTCTGGATTGAGCTAACGACCTACCCTCTAAGTTAGACCGGGGCCAACATTTACTTCCCCGTCCGACGGAAGGCGTGATCAGACAAATCTCGTCTCGAAAAATGCCACCGGAACCTTTTGGGATCGAAACCAGGCCGCCTGAATGAGAGGCAACCAGGTATACCCCTTCACCACCGGTCCAGCCTTTTTCAAGTATTTTTCCAATATCTCAATATTACACAAAACTTACCAAATTCAACAGACGTTTGATTTTTTTAAAGAAATAGTTGAAAATGGCCTGTAATGTTTCAATTTCATAACAATTACAGAGATTTAGAAAAGGTTGCCAAAATTGCACAGAATTTTACATCTAAAAATTACTATTGATTTTTCTTCAAGTGCATTTGCGTTACCTTGCCAAAACATTTTTTTTTTCAAAAAATGTGTTGCTCAAGCAATATATATTTGTCTCAGAAAAATATATTTGAACATATGCTTACATGCACTTTTCAAATAGAATTGATTTATAACATTTTTTTCCTATAATCTTACACTTTTTATTGACTGAAAAACCAATTATGCAAAATTGTATGTGTGGACAAATAAAATTTATGAGGAATGAGTTTCCCCAAACGTTGAAATTCCTCATGATGAATGTATACAATTATATGCCATGTTTTTTTGCGGTATATTTATGCTACAAATGAAATCATTAATTAATCCTAACAGAAATAAATAATATATTTTATAGTAAATAATCTTCCAGCCAGAAAAAAATATAGTTTTGAATAGAAAATAATAATTTCAAAAATCGTGAACTGCTTGCATTAATTTGAAAATTTACACAGAAAAAAAAGTTGAATTTTGGAATGTTGAAAATTTGGTGGGTTGAATATTACCTTTTTTTGAGTAATATTACATAAAAAATGTGTAAAAATGTGAACCTGATGAATATTCATCAAAAACTGATGCAAATTCATGATTTTCTTGGGTAAAATTAATCATTTTTTTCACAAAATCTGTCACCATTTCCTGATGAATATTACCATCATTTTTTTCAGTGTACGAAGAAACCTTTTGCTGGAATGTTGCAATTTCTCCATACATATGAAAAATTTTATTAGTAAATTTCAAAATTTTGCGAGGTATCATGTTAAACTTCACAGCAACTGGATAGAAACATGATGCTGATTTGACGAGCTCTAGCTCGTTCAAGTACAATTATGATAGAAATTCGCTCATCCTTTGTTCCTAATCATTCTTATACAAATATTTCTTCCAAATTATAGAACTCGAACTATACTCTCAAAATATAATTATATATTTCAATGAACAATTTAGCAATATATTTTCCAAAGCTAATATTTTTGTATCAAAATACTTTTGTGAAAAAAGGTCATTGATTTAAATTTTGAGTTAGGCCATTGCAAATATTTTGAAATTGAAAGCCATGGTATAAACATTTGAAAAAAAAAGTGTTTTAAAATGCATCTTCAACTTGCCCAGTTGTTTTGCAATCATTAATTTTCAAAATATCAAATTTTTGAGGAAAAAAATCGCAAAAAAAACTTGTTGCGGTACTGTTCGTCAAAAGTTGATTGATTCAAATTAATTTTGAACATTTTTGAGAATTGTACTAAAATATTTTTCAAAGTACTACAAATTGAT
The DNA here is from genome assembly GCF_015732765.1 of Culex quinquefasciatus. Lineage (NCBI taxonomy): Eukaryota > Metazoa > Arthropoda > Insecta > Diptera > Culicidae > Culex > Culex quinquefasciatus. The sequence continues at coordinate 14,417,902 of NC_051862.1, forward strand.
TCTAGAATATTTCTGAACATTTTCCATCCATAAAAAGTATAGGTCATCGCTTTGAATTTTGAGATATTGGCGAAATACTTGGAATATATTTGAGTTTCTTTGAAAAATATAAATTTTCTCAATATTTAGCCCAAAATAAATATTTTATGTACTAAAATATTGTTCAAAGTAGTAAAAATTGATTTTAGAATATTTCTGAACATTTTTCATCCATTAAAAATATAGGTCATCGCTTTGAATTTCGAGATATTGGCGAAATACTTGGAATATATTTGAGTTTCTTTGAAAAAAAAAATGATTTTTCTCAATATTTAGCCCAAAAAAAATATTTTTATGTACTAATTTTTTTTTCAAAGTACTACAAATTGATTTCAGAATATATCTGAACATTTTCCATCGATAAAAGTATAGGTCATCGCTTTGAATTTTGTAATACTGGCGAAATACTTGGAATATATTTGAGTTTCTTTGAAAAAATAGATTTTTCTCAATGTTTAGCCCGAAATAAATATTTTTATGTACTGAAATATTTTTCAAAGTACCACAAATTGATTCTAGAATATTTCTGAACATTTTCCATCCATAAAAAGTATAGGTCATCGCTTTAAATTTTGAGATATTGGCGAAATACTTGGAATATATTTGAGTTTCTTTGAAAAAAAAAATAGACTTTTCTCAATATTTAGCCCAAAATAAATATTTGTATGTACTAAAATATTTTTTAAAATACTACAAATTGATTCTAGAATATTTCTGAACATTTTCCATCCATAAAAAGTATAGGTCATTGCTTTGAATTTTGAGATATTGGCGAAATACTTGAAATATATTTGAGTTTCTTTGAAAAAAATAGATTTTTCTCAATATTTAGCCCAAAATAAATATTTTTATGTACTAAAATATTTTTCGAAGTACTACAAATTGATTCTAGAATATTCTGAAAAATTTCCATCGATAAAATTTTAGGTCTTCGCTTTGAATGTTGTAATACTGGCGAGAATATATACAAATTGATTCTAGAATATTTCTGAACATTTTCCATCCATAAAAAGTATAGGTCATCGCTTTGAATTTTGAGATATTGGCGAAATACTTGGAATATATTTGAGTTTCTTTGAAAAAAATAGATTTTTCTCAATATTTAGCCCAAAATAAATATTTTTATGTACTTAAATATTTTTCAAAGTACTACAAATTGATTCTAGAATATTTCTGAACATTTTATATCCATAAAAAGTATAGGTCATCGCTTTGAATTTTGAGATATTGGCGAAATACTTAGAATATATTTGAGTTTCTTTGAAAAAATAGATTTTTCTCAATATTTAGCCCAAAATAAATATTTTTATGTACTAAAATATTTTTCAAAGTACTACAAATTGATTCTAGAATATTTCTGAACATTTTCCATCCATAAAAAGTATAGGTAATCGCTTTGAATTTCGAGATATTGGCGAAATACTTGGAATATATTTGAGTTTCTTTGAAAAAAATAGATTTTTCTCAATATTTTGCCCAAAATAAATATTTTTATGTACTCAAATATTGTTTAAAGTACTGCAAATTGATTCTTGGATATTTCTGAACATTCTCCATCGATAAAAAGTATAGGTCATCGCTGTGAATTTCGAGATTTTGCCTTCCAAGGTAAAAACAGCTTTTCAATATTTTCAAAATATGGTGATGGCGCGCTATAGTTTTTACTAAAAAACGGCAATATATTTTGGTCAAAAATTATAACAATGTTCTAGACATATGTTGCCCACATCCCAACGAACATTTTGGTGTATAAAAAAGTATAGGTCATCGCGATAAATTTTGAAATACCCCAGAATTTTGAAAAACTATTTTACTAAAAAGCACCGATGGAGATGAAAAACTCACTTTTTTTGAAAAATGAACCCGTAGTTAGAAAGCTGAGAAAATTCTCTAAATCGTGATGTGTTTGGATTTTTAAAAACGATAATATAACAAATATGAAAAATGATAAACCACGCGCGCGCGAGTCACGAGACGGGGGCCTTAAATTGTTTTTTTTTTATTCTTTTTTTTCGAAACATGGAATAATGTGATTAATTAAAGCTGCTAAGTGACTATTAAATTGAGTGTTCGATTTGGGTGTTGATTGTTGTTTAATTGCTCTGAAAATCAAATGAAATGGAAAATATTAACTTTGATTTTCTTAATCCTTTTTCCTTTGCAAATTATTAAATACCTTCAATACAAATTTGTTTAAATTTGAAATATTATTTATTATATTTTTTTATTTTTATATTTTTAAAATCTTTTTTCCTATACAATATAAATATGTTTAAGTTTTAGACATTATTATATATTTTTTTAAATTTATAACTTGTTAATCAAAGATTTACGATTTGCTAATTTGCTAATTTTACCACATATTTATTAATTTCAAGAGCAAACAATTATAAATTTTCTAAACGTGGTAACGTTACGGAGGAAAAGTACAACATTCAAAATGTAGAGAATTTTGATTAGGCTTTTTGAAAACATATTTTCAGAAATGGACATTCATCTAGAACTTACTTATTTCTATAAAGGGATTGATGAAAGCAAGATAGTCCTAAATCCGCATGTTCAATATCTAGTCTATCATTTCAGAGGACTAAACATACGAAGGTTGACCTTTTCTAAACTTTAACGTTACTTGAAAAATGATTCCTCTCACTTCTTTTACATATTTATTTTTAAATATAAAAATAAGGTATATGGTTATTGGAAATTTCACCTACTGTAAAAAAACTTTTTTTAAATGGGTATTTTTCAAATATTTTTTCCGATTTTTTACATCATTAACTACAAAATTGTTGAAAACACCAAATTAGTCAGATGATTTCTTCCAGAGATACCGATTTTTTAATATTTACATACTATTTTTGTATGGAAGGCTACAAAAATTGTATGAAGGCTTGTACAGACGAACCAATGATGTGTTTTTTTAACTTGCATAACCTTTCCGATCAACATTTTTTTTTTCAAAAATTTTCGCTACATTTTTAATTTTAATATTGATTTTTATTCCATTAGTTTATTTTTTTTTTCGAAATTTGGGTGTTTTATTTGAATAAACCAAGGTTCATTCAAAATTCAAGGTTTATTCAAATAAAACACCCAAATTTCGAAAAAATAAACTAATGGAATAAAAATCAATATTAAAATTAAAAATGTAGTGACAATTTATATAAAGAATGTGATTTCACATTTCTAATGTCTGAAAAAAATGTTTCTAATAAAGTCACTTCTGTAAAAATCTTCAACATTAAATCATCCAAAAAATAACACAACGGAGCAATAAATTTCCCGAAGCAATTAATCCCACCATGGCACCCGGAATGGTTTTCGGGTAAGTGTAGTTTTGGGGCGTTTAATTCCAAAGTACTTGAGCGCCAGGGTGTGACTACCGGCACTGCTCTCGGATTGAATTAAAACTTTTCCCCTTGGCTCAGCAGCTCTTATTTCAGCCCCGTTATGAATGATGCAGCGTGTCCGAACGAAAGTATCCGCACTGTTAAAAAATGTTGTGAATTTTTCAAAATTAAATTTCTTAGTTTGGTTATTTGGTTTGACTGGAATTTGCTGCAAAGCTATCTCCAAAAAAAAAAAAAAATTCATTTTGCCTTATTTTTCACAAGCTTCTCAAGCCCAAAAATGTGGCATAACGCGGTCGAAAATTAGCAAATGAGTTATGAAAGTCGATGTGCCCCGGTTTTCTTCATTCTGAGAGCAGAAATTAATTTGTGAAGGACGGCGCTTTTCACTTTGTCCTGGGACGGCATCGGCGATTGGGTGCACTATGAGGATAAGGTGGCAGCATTCTTGAAGAAGAAAAATTTCCGACTGGTGGACGGCATCAAAAGTTGCACTCTTATTACTAAAAACGGAGAAGAACGGTTAAAAAGTACTGAGAAGTTATTATTTTTGCACGCTAATTGCATAAGGATCGCCCGCTGTTGTTACGCGCTGCCGTTTGCATTATGCTGAGCAGTTTCTTAGTTTGAAGGAAGGCACTACACTAGCCATCCTGGAGTTAGTGACGTTGAAACTCTCAAGAAGTTGGGAAGAATTATTTCTCTCATTAAAAGGGAAGACGAATGCAAGAAAGTAATAATCGGTTGAAGTGAATTATGCTGTTCGCGTTGCTCACGTTAACGCGAAATAATAGCCGCCGGGTTGGGATAAGAAGTTGTGTTTGAAGCGAAAGTTCAAATTGGCATTAAGGAAGAAATAGTTTTTTCTTGTTTTAAGGTCATGGTTTTGACCTTCAAACAAGTTGACTTTATTCGAGATCAGTAGTGCGGTGCTTGTGGGACGCGCAGTCCTGTTTTTTCGTGTTATTTTCCGTCTCTTTTGTGTCGCTGTGCGAGTACAGAGTGCATAATTGGCAAAGGGAGCGCGTGGTCGTAAAAAATATGCGGAGTGAAAAGTGATTTCTTTTGTGATTTTCAAAGCCCTTCCTATATCATCGTTGATCGGAAGGCACGGTGTCGGGTGGATTGTGTTTAAATTTTTCGAATAAGGTTTAATTTTTTTTTGCGGGGAAAAAGCCAATTCTATATAATGAACTAAAGACGCACTGACAATTTGGATCGTTGAGTTAATAATGGAGCAAAATAACTGTGTGTGAGTGATTTTGTGTGTTAACCAGAAAGACCTTCCCATAGCATCGTTGCTCGGAAGGCTCGCCGACGGGTCTGTTATGAAAGTCCTCCCCATAGCGTCGTAGGTCGGGAGGCATCGAAAGCCAATACCTTATCCCACTAACCCAAAAAAATTAATCACGTGATGCTTGAAGGAGATGCTGTGGATTCAACGGTCTCAAGCGGTATCAACAAGTATATAGCGAAAAACTATGTGCTTGATGAGTCTGCAACTTCAACTATCGGACTAACATTCCTCCCTTTCGTTGAACTGCAGGCTTCTTGGGAGGGCGTCGGTATTGACTAATAAAGTCGGGGTCTTCAGGGGTTAAACAGTGAACGGATGGTTGGCTCCCACTGATCATTTTTGATTCATTGTTTAACTTCAGCTGATCTGTCAATAACGGAGTAGCAGCTCATTGGCAGTCAACCATGCTCATGCTCATGCTCATGCTCATTTTGAGTACGCTATCAAATTGGGCGTCTAATTTGACATAAAAGTCTCTTTGACACCAAATTTCTATCTCATCACCGTTTTAGGCTGCAAATTATTGAAAAACATCTCTTTTTTCGCATGTTCAAAAATGGAAGGGGTCGTACCGCCCCTCCGCCACGAGATATCAAAAAACGGACCTCGGATTCGTGATCAGGGACAAAAGTTACCCCTTAGGACGAAGTTTCACACAAATCGAAGAGGGGTCGGGGCATCTTTTCCCGATTTCGTGTGAGTTGGTAGAGAATTACCCATGTTTAAGGGGACCAAAAAAGGTTTCTTTTGATTCACATAGAAGTATTGAAAAAAAAAACTGCCACCGGGCTAAAAAATATTGAAGATTATTTTTCTTTTCAAAAACTTATTTTGGAACAAAATAAATTGCTTAATTTTTTTTAGGTGCTATCGAAAAATTAAGATTTTTTTCATATTTTTGAGTTCGATTTTCGAATACTTACATATCTTATTTGTATGGATAGTCGCTCATAGTCGCTTAAAAAAACAAAATTAAAAAATTCAATCGATTTTGGAGAGGATTGCACATTAGAATTTTCTGAAAAATAAAAATGGTGAACAGAAAAAAATCTTTTTTTATATTACTTTATTTTTAATTTCAATTTTTTAATGTTCATAAAGGACTAAAACAGACATCTTTACCAAAGAAATATTTTTTTTAAATGTGATTTAAAATTAAATGATAAAAATGAACGAAGAAATGTACAGTTTTTTACAATTTAAAAAAGCTCCGTGTACTTTATAATAATGAATAAGGGAAGGCTGTGATAATTTTCTTCAATTAAATATGTTTAGAAAAAAATTTGATCGAACTGTTGGTTCAGTGCCTTTAGAATTTTAAATTTTATAAAATATGATTTTTTTTTCTTAATTTCTCCATCCAAGGTTGTTTTAGATATTTTTTTAAAGTTTATGTCCCCTTTCCCTGTTCAAAAATCAAGGAGCATTTTTTAAGAAGCTCCAAATTTTATTGGAAATAAAAGTTAAATTAAGTGAAAATAATTTGAAATACATTTTCTTGCGTTGATAATCATTTAGGCATGTTTGGGATATTTGAATTTCTGGGAAATTTCCATGTACAGAAGCACAAAAAGTATATTTTCTCCAAGAAAATATTTGGAAATTAAAATAAAATACTAATGATTGCAAGATATTTAAAACACTTTTTTCATTCGAATACACAGTGGTTCAGATTGCAAAATTCAGTGGAAACTTGATTTTCCGAAAAAAGTGCCGTTATGGAGCTCCGATAAATTCAGAAGAGTTGTTGCGAATGGCAAGGGGCAATTTTCGGCTTGATTGGAAATTAGGGTGTTTTACGATTGGAGAGTTTGTTTTATTCTAAAGGAGCCATTACACTACCGCAAACAAACAAACTTGCACTTTTTCGTGTTTGACAGTTTGACTCGCAAACTTGTTTGCGGCAAACTCGCAAACAAAGCAAAATGTATGCAGGCTGACGTTTGTACAAACAAATCCAGGCAAACAAACAAACTGACAAACAGTCAAACATTGCGAGTTTGTTTGTTTGTTTGCTGTAGTGTCATAGCTCCTTAACCTTGCTGGAATATTTTTGGGAAGAAAGCATTCGAGTAAACCTTCAAAAATTAGTTTTTTTTCAACTTAGCAATCTCCCCTCTCAAATGCAGTCTGATTAAATTAAAAATTAAATTACAGAAAAAAATCAATTTAAATCACAGCTTCAGTATCTAAGTTTTCACCATGCAAAACTTTAGAGCAAAATATGCATTTTTAGTCTTCGAACACATAAAAATACGAGTTTTTTGAAATTCACTTTTAGTATGGATTCCCGAAATTTTCCGTAAAAAATATTTCCTGTTTCCCGGGATTTTCGTAAGTTCTTCCGAAATTCAAGCGGAAGAACACATTTTTTTAATTTTGTGGCACCAAAGTATTGAAAATATACAAAATAGGAATAATTAACTATCTCAAATAGGAATGTGCAAGAAGAATTAGCTTAAATCGTTTAATAGTATCAGAGATAAAACAGAATAATTGTGCAATAATGTTGATTTGTTGTACTATTTAAAATAGCTTTTTGTGCTATGAAAACACCATAAAAAATTAACGCAAACATATTTTAGATACTTACTCCAAATATTTAAAAACATTGAGTTGTTCTAAGCAAAAAAATGTGACAAGTTAGATTACAGAAGCAAGTTTAAAGGCATTTTTATGCTTGTGAACCTTACCAACCTTAAATAAGATGAAGATCAAATTTGTGCAAAAAGAATTAATTGAATTGGTTGAATACCTAGTGCTGAAGAAATTACAATTTGAAGTAAAAGAATTATGGAGCACTGGTTCAACTACAGGTGTTAGAGGGTCAAATGTGAAAAAAAAATAGAAGACTTTTTGTGGGATGATGTTAATTTATTTAAATCATGTTGCATAATAATACAAAAAAATCATTGAAAAATTACTTTCTATTGTTTGTTCTCGAAAAATGCAAAAATATATTCAAAGCTTGCTTCAAATATTTAAAAACATTGGGTTGTTTGGAGTAAAACCAACACTTAAAAGCTTTGCCATTTGTTCAAGAGCTGAAACCAGTATTTGTCATGAAAAACATAATTTCTGCATGTTATGATTGTGAATTATGCAATTTTATGATTGTGGATTATGAATTAATTTTACTCACAGTTTTGATAAAAAATATTTTTCATCAAAAAATACAAAAATACATTTTCTTGTAGTCGAATGATTTTTTACATGCAGTCAAGCTGCTAATTGACCTTCACACTTATCTAAACCTATCATGTTGATGTCCTATACAATTTTGTAGCATAATATTAATTAAAACCAAGATCATAACAATTTTCAATAAATTTAAAATTTCCCGGGATTTCCAGGAAATTGGCTGAAAATTTCCCGTTTCACGGGAAATTAGTATCCTCAGAAAATTGGACGCCCTAGAATTACCCTATGAGAACTAAAACAAAAAATTAGTTTCCTTTTTGAGCAAAACTGCAACTATTGAGTTGCACTTCATCTTAATTCACTACATTCCCATTAATTTGATGTAACACCCAAAAGGCCCGCTGCCAGAACGTTCTCGAGCCAAGAATCGCTCCATCGTGGTACCAACTTTAGCCAGATCAACTCATCAACGTCACAATCACCCAAGATCAGGTAAAGTTCAAGGATGGCCAGCATGTTCAGCGCTGTCCCAGCTCAGCTTATCAACATTTATGGAATATTTTACACCGATTTGATTACACGTAGAACCATTGCTACCAAACCGAAAACGGGTGTGGGCAATTCTCGCCCAAGTAAGCAGATTCAACCAGTTCTGCATGGTTGGTGTGTCAGTTGCGCTTCAAGTTGCGACACACGCTCGCGACGCGATGATGCTTGCGAAAACGTTTGCGTTTCTGGTCATTGCTTGTCGTAAACAACTCTTTACCGTTCTTTCCCATCAAGGGAATCACCTAGATGGCCGAACAGGGGGAATTTAACTTGGTGATGGTATAACCAAGTTCTACAGCGCGGTAGTCTGAAAGTTTCTCCTTAGTCAACGGTGTTCAGTTTCCGAGGGACCTGGTGACAGCGTTCCGGTCCTTAATTGAGGAGTGTAACGTTTCTTGTATAGTTTGCCCCGTTGTAGTCTGATAAAGTTCAATTCATTACCCAAAGGAGTCAGGCTCGGCGTTCGCTGAGTTTGTCGTCGATTCCTGATGTTGTTGGACACGGCAGGTCCTCGTGGCTTCCCGTGAGCTAGCTGACGAGCGGTAATCGTTTCATCAGAACATCTACAACCGAGAGCCAACGTGTAGTGGCCGTTGACATGCAAATGTTGGATTTAGGATTCCGGCTTGTTCCGTGATGTAAGGTTTGCGCTTCCGTTGTTTACTTTTTAATTACACCGGTAGAATGAGCAACCGTTGAACTTCTTCAAACTTTTCAGTGTAATGTAACTTAATCACCGTTATTTTCCACGATTTTTTTCTTCACTAATTAAGAACAAACAATTACACTAGTGAGTTTAACCCTCAACTATTCTCATTAAAAAAAAACCGAAGAATCGAGCGCGACTTTTTCCCCGTGGTTTTTCCCTACTTCCAAAGGCTTTCCAACCTCTGTTCACGGCGATACTTCGCAAACGACTGACCGTTTAGTTGAGTTGAGCTGAGCGCACTGATTGCAACCCAGGGCTCGTCCTCCTCGCACAAGTCAGCCAGTCGGTCCGTCGTCGTCGTCGTCGTTTGCCGGTTTGTTGTTTTGAACTGCTGCTGAGAACAAGCATGCTGTCGTGCTGCTTATCGCTGCAAACACGTTGTTGTTTATGCTCGTCGCGAGCCGACAAGACTCTTTCGGCGATGAACACGAGCGCGAGCACACGAGGATGCGAGATGTTCGAAAGGGCGCGCTCGGGAAGATGAATTTTCGTGAAATGGGGAATGAATCGGGGACTTCACTGAGTGAATGTATGAAGAGAGTTGGATTATTTCAAAGGTTTAGAATAGTGTAAAAAATATATATTTTTTTAAATAGTGCTCGGATCGAGCTCAAAATTGAAATAATAAAATGTTTGATTGCATTACGCGTCGGTTTTATCATGGTTACTCATTTTTGAATTACCAGCGGGTGTATTTTCAATTTAAATTTTAAAATTTTGGATTGTTTATTCTGTGAAAGATTTGTCCTTGTAGATTTTTTTATTTTGAGATTTCAGGTATACTTTTGTCTTAACTTGGAGCTTCTATATGAAGGAAACCCATCCTATGCTGATAGGATATATAGAATATTTCTTCTGAATATAATCATGTTTTTCATAATTAATTGAAAGTTTTGAAAAAGTTACTTTTTTTTGTTTCTCTTTGTTTCGTCGATCGTGAACGAAAACCAACTTTTCAAATCTTTTTTTCTCGTAAAATCGCGATAGCTTGTGATGATCAAAAACAAATCCTTATAGGAATTATGATGTGTATACATCAAATTTTTTGAAATGGTTTGCTCTACAATTTTGTACAATATTGTTATACTCTTAAAAATAACCCTGCGAAGTTTGAAAAAAAAACTTTATTAAAAAAAACGCTTTTTGAATGGAATTTTATGTCAAACATTCATGAGTTAAGTAAATTCACGGTTCAAAACAAAACAATGTTGAAAAATATTACTTTTCGATACAAGTGTTCATAAAAATTCATGAAAAAATCAACTTTTCGGCACCCATTTCAGTGCAGAAAAGTAGGTCTTTTCGCCACTGGTATTAAAAGGTATTGATTTTCAAACTTGTTATTTTTGGTTATTAAAAGTAAGCCGTTTCGTTTCTCCAGAAAGACAGAAAAAGTTTCCCAGCTAGGTTGCAAAAAGTACATTATATTTTCCATAGAATCATGTGCCATTTTTTCCAGATTAATAACAAAAAAGAGCCAATTTTTTGCAATTATTATTTTTATATGAAAGATATGTTTTTTGTCAAAATTCTGTGCACAGCAAATAAAGTAGTAATCTAGCTGCGTGTAAAAGGCCTGGGTGTAAAATAAACGTTGCATTATTTTATGAAATTCTGTGTAATATTACACCCTGAAATATTTATGTATCCCATCATTATGGGAAACCTCCTCATATCAAGCTCATATCTGCGTTTAACCTATCCATTCTTCATCGGTCTGATGGCCGAGCGGGCTAAGGCGCCAGTTCTTACTGTAGGTTAATGTTTACAAAAATTGTATATGCAGTGTGTAATATTAAGTGTCTTTTTTGACGAAGGTGATGTGCATGCTTTTGCATGCGATTTTACCATCAAATCTTGCGTTTTACTTGACATAAAAGTCCGTTTGACACCACATTTCTAAACCATCATCATTTCATGCTGGGAAATTATTGAAAAACAATTATTTTTCGAATGATCAAAAATTGCTGGGGTTGTACCACCCCTCCGTGACGAGATATCAGGGAGCAGTTCTCTAGGATTTCGGTCATTCGATTTTTTTTGTATTTTTTAATCCGACTGAAACATTTTTGGTGCCTTCGGTATGCCCAAATAAGCCATTTTGCATCATTAGTTTGTCCATATAATTTTCCATACAAATTCGGCAGCTGTCCATACAAAAATGATGTATGAAAATTCAAAAATCTGTATCTTTTGAAGGAATTTTTGATCGATTTGGTGTCTTCGGCAAAGTTGTAGGTATGGATACGGACTACACTGGAAAAAATAATACACGGTAAAAAATTTGGTGATTTTTTATTTAACTTTTATCACTAAAACTTGATTTACAAAAAACACTATTTTTAATTTTTTTATTTTTGATATGTTTTAGAAGGCATAAAATGCCAACTTTTCAGAAATTTCAGGTTGTGCAAAAATCACTGACCGAGTTATGAATTTTTAATCAATACTGATTTTTCAAAAATCGAAATTTTGGTCGTAAAATTTTCAACTTCATTTTCGATGTAAAATCAAATTTGCAATCAAAAGTACTTTACTGAAATTTTGATAAAGTGCACCGTTTTCAAGTTATAGCCATATTTAAGTGACTTTTTGAAAATAGTCGCAGTTTTCATTTTTAAATTAGTGCACATGTTTGCCCAGTTTTGAAAAAATATTTTTGAAAAGCTGAGAAAATTCTCTATATTTTGCTTATTTGGACTTTGTTGATACGACCTTTAGTTGCTGAGATATTGCAATGCAAAGGTTTAAAAACAGGAAAATTGATGTTTTCTAAGTTTCACCCAAACAACCCACCATTTTCTATCGTCAATATCTCAGCAACTAATGGTCCGATTTTCAATGTTAATATATGAAACATTTGTGAAATTTTCCGATCTCTTCGAAAAAATATTTTGGAATTTTCAAATCAAGACTAACATTTCACAAAGGCCAAACATTCAATATTACGCCCTTTTAAAATGTTTGTCTTGATTTGAAAATTCCAAAATATTTTTTCGAAAAGATCGGAAAATTTCACAATTGTTTCATATATTAACATTGAAAATCGGACCATTAGTTGCTGAGATATTGACGATAGAAAATGGTGGGTTGTTTGGGTGAAACTTAGAAAACATCAATTTTCCTGTTTTTAAACCTTTGCATTGCAATATCTCAGCAACTAAAGGTCGTATCAACATAGTCCGAATAAGCAAAATATAGAGAATTTTCTCAGCTTTTCAAAATATTTTTTCAAAACTGGGCAAACATGTGCACTAATTTAAAAATGAAAACTGCGACTATTTTCAAAAAGTCACTTAAATATGGCTATAACTTGAAAACGGTGCACTTTATCAAAATTTTAGTAAAGTACTTTTGATTGCAAATTTGATTTTACATCGAAAATGAAGTTGAAAAATTTTACGACCAAAATTTCGATTTTTGAAAAATCAGTATTGATTAAAAATTCATAACTCGGTCAGTGATTTTTGCACAACCTGGAAATTTCTGAAAAGTTGGCATTTTATGTCTTCTAAAACATATCAAAAAAAAAAATTAAAAATAGTGTTTTTTTGTAAATCATGTTTTAGTGATAAAAGTTAAATAAAAAATCACCAAAACCGTGTATTATTTTTCCAGTGTAGTCCGTATCCATACCTACAACTTTGCCGAAGACACCAAATCGATCAAAAATTCCTTCAAAAGATACAGATTTTTGAATTTTCATACATCATTTTTGTATGGACAGCTGCCGAATTTGTATGGAAAATTATATGGACAAACTAATGATGCAAAATGGCTTCTTTGGGCATACCGAAGGCACCAAAAAAGTTTCAGCCGGATTAAAAAATACAAAAATTAAAATTGAAGAAAAAAGACCGATTTCGTAGAGAATTGCTCCAGGGACAAAAAATTACTCATTAGAAAAAAATGTTCACATAAGAGAAGAGGGATCGGGGAAACTGCTATGTGAGTTGGCATGGTGAGGAGAACTGGAAAAAAATGGTTACACACATAAATAATTACACTTTTTTATATCAATGATTAATCAACACAACAAGCATTATAAAACTATGTGTTTTACAATCATTAAATTCATGGTATAGATTATTTTTTAAAATTTGAATTTGATTTTGAAAATTAATTCTTGTTTTATTTTGTTCATTAACTTGTGTAACCAAAATTTTCAATCAGGGTTCTTTATTCACGATTTATTTTTTCCTAATTTGCTCAAATCCGGCATGTCAATAAAAAAGTTTCATATTATTTGGAATGCTATTTAATTAAATGTGCATGTGCATGGGTCTCGTGGCGCAGGGGTAGCGGCTTCGGCTGCCGATCCCGATGATGCTATGAGACGCGGGTTCGATTCCCGCCTTATCCACTGAGCTTCTATCGGATGGTGAAGTAAAACGTCGGTCCCGGTTTCTCCTGTCTCGTTAGAGGCGCTGGAGCAGAAATCCCACGTTAGAGGAAGGCCATGCCCCGGGGGGCGTAGTGCCAATAGTTTCGTTTCGTTGCATGTTTGTCATCACATTCAATGTTATTCGAATTGATGTCTTCACTTTTGCAGCATAAAATGGCTATAACTCTGACCTTTAAGTCTCATAACTTTGGAAAAAAACATTCACAAATATTCCCGGAAAGTTAGATATTTCAGAAAATCTATTTTCCACTAAATTTTACTATTTGGACTACTTTATAGGGTATGCAAGATCTGTTTTTTTCTTGATTTTTCTTATTAAATTATTTTAAAATAAAATTTCCAATTTTAATTTTTCAAGACAGAAGAACCACAGACACATACTGAAGGATGATCTGAGAATGGTGTTTCAATTCAATACATTTCTAGTTGATGGATGGGTTAAAAAAACGAAACTATTGGCACTACGCCCCCCGGGGCATGGTCTTCCTCTAACGTGGGATTTCTGCTCCAGCGCCTCTGACGAGACAGGAGAAACCGGGACCGACGTTTTACTTCACCATCCGATAGAAGCTCAGTGGATAAGGCGGGAATCGAACCCGCGTCTCATAGCATCATCGGGATCGGCAGCCGAAGCCGCTACCCCTGCGCCACGAGACCCATGGATGGATGGGTTACCAATGTTAAAAAAAAATCAATTTTTGGAGACAACTTGAAGTTTTTCGAAGTTTGAATACTTGCAATTAGACTATGTTTTAAAGCAATATGGTGAAATTATATTCCAATCAGGGATGGTATGATCGAAAACAAATCTTATTCGCTTGCGAACTTTCTTCACCAGCGAATGAGAGAGGGCACAAATCACGCAAAAGAAAAAGGCTCCCGAACTTTTGAAAGAAAATCAATCGGTTGATGAATTTGGTAAATTTCCTTGTCAGCACCACTAAAAATGAATTATTTCACTTTGTTTACACTCATTGCTCATCCAAAAAAAAGTGACAGGTCATTTTTCGACGTGTGACGTTACACATGCAAATGTAGTAGTGAAAAAGATGTTCCGCCGAATAATCAAGATGATGATTTTTTTAGCTACCTTTTACCGATCTTTCGTGCGCAAGCGATTAGAGCCAAGTTCTTTTCGGATTTATTTATCTTGAAAAGATTTTCTTTTGATGATGATTCTTCTATCGCTGATGATGCCAATAATTTTATCTTATGGTTTAAATATTGCCAATTTTGTTTTCAATTATTGATCTGGGTCCTGGCCGAGGAGTGACTCATTTCTAATCTAATCTAATCTAATCTAACACAAACGCAGCCAGTCCGATGAAAGCATGCTGGAAAGTCTTGTGATTAGATTACGCCCCAAGCACTTTTCTTGTCATTATTAATAATTACAGTACATCCGAGAACACCCGAAAATGTATTGCAAAAATTAAAGCGGCCAGCCCTACTACGTTGTGTTTACCGCAGAGAGGATTCTGAGAACGGATCACATTTCACAGAATCTACAGGGAGGAAGGATGCGTGGACATACCGTACCAAACGCTCCTGTTTACAGTTTCATATGTGTTTTGTAAAATGTGTTAAGTGTAAAGTATAGTGTGGTTATATAATCAAATAAATATAATAATGCAATATAATGATCATTTAATAAAATCCCTTCACCTATATATAATAACCAGTGGTTATTAACCACGCACCCAAGCACACAAACATCGACACAAAAGAAATGAAAATGAGCATGCAAAAACAAGACCGCGCGTCCCCGTGGTCAGCGCACTAATCCTGGCCGAGGAGTGACTCATTTTTTAATTTTCTGAAATGTGGTCTTGTAAAATGCATAAAAGTACCCCACACAATTAAAAATGCATAAATGCTTGCAAATAATGGTTTTTAGTTTTTGCGCCCTGATTTTTGAAGAAGCGTTGAAGGAAGGGAAGGCCTCCACACAATTTGCGTTGCCCTTGTATGCAAAATACATACAAAAAAAATAATAAAAAATATGTGAAATACACACAACTGTACAAAAGACAATTTAAATTTCAAAAACTATAAAAACAAAACAAGAAGCGTAATGATTTTTGTAGATTTCGAACAGCAATCTTTGACGTAGTTTCGCTTCATCTTCCGGTTTGTTGTCATTGTTCAAAGCAGATTAGCTTGACAAATCCTTCGCGCATTGAGTCCCCATTGCTGAAAACGAGATAATCTTAATCCACCGCGTTAAACTGTTGACAACTGTTAACGGGATTAATCGAAATCGGATTAACCGTATCTATTTGTGCGCATGTACTTGCGCTTAAGAGCATTCACCACTCCATGTGCGTCTTTTGAGCATGTGATATTAGGCTTCTTTGTCTGTTGAACTGCTTTGTTTTATCAATCAACTAGATTCCTGAGGCGATTGTGAGTTTGTTTTGATAGCTCCAGGGGGTGTCTGTTGGTCTTCTAACTTACAATTTACATGTTTCATTCAGGATATATTTGCATACCTGTGGTTCAGCCCCATAATCTAGGTTATGAAAAACACAAATAAGATATTTTTTTAAAACCTACAATCCTATGCATAACTTTCGCTCGAGGTTTGCTTATGCAATCTATGCAAAACATGCATGACGTAAACAACTGGCAGGCAGGCTTCAACCCAAACCACAAAAGCACCAAGTTCATCAGGCTCACTCACAAAGCTGCTGCTGGGAGTTTCTCTCTGTGTGCCAGGATACAAAACAAATCCTTCACATCCTACATACACACATCCCACCAACGTCGTCACTATATAGTTTTAATCTATCCTCCAACCTCCAACTCCAGGCCCATGTTCCCCCGGAACACCGGCAAAAGAAAACGAACCAACTTTCCTAATTCACCACACGCCATGCAAACGCAACGGCTGCTGCTGGCTTCTTCTGGAGGTTCCGTTCCGAACGGCGAAATGCATTCCAATTCTCGCGGGGGTCGACCTAGTCGGTCGGTCGCATGTCGACGAGGACGTGTCGTCTCAACGCGGAAAGTACTCCATCTTTTCGCAACTTTCCCAGCACGAAACAATAGCGGAAGTTGTGTGTGTATGTGTTCTCATCTGGGGTTTGGGGCTGTTGGGTTTCCATGCGACGGCCATCGCCAGCGACAAACATCTGTACGCACCCGTCCGACTGACAATGAGCTAATTCGAGATTAACTTTTGATAAGGGGGCATCTGCACATTATAAACTGGACATTATTTTTTATTCTTGTTCAAAATTTTGCAAAACTTATTAACCCCATAAAATTGGTATATCCCAATAATAAATTAACTTCAAGTTCTCCAGAACAGATAAGAATGACACCAGGGCGCTGCTGTTTCGCTGGCAATATCGGGATCTAGAAGCACCACAGGCCCAAGACGACGCGACGGCGAATGACGAATGCAGAGTTTAATCATCGCGGCGCCTTCGCACATACACACACACACAATATGAATGTCCCCCGGGGGGCTGGTCCAAGCTAGACAGTCTCCGACACACGTGTGAAGTGTCATGACGATTGTGCATGTCGTTAGCTGGTCTGGCCCGAGATGCATCATGGGTTCTTTTTGGGAATAAGGGTATTTTGTGCATTTGGATGGGTTTAATTCAATTTGGGTAATTTCTCTTGAGATACTAAAAAAGTTGCGATTATGTTTAGAGGGCCCAAAAATGTCACAAGACTTTTGCTTTAATTTTTGATAAAAATTCTATTTCAATCACTTGAGAAGAACATTTTTAGCTCATCAGAAATTTCAAGTAAGAAATGGAAGACATAACTTATGGATACGTCATAATGAAATGTTTTTCATCGCCAAATCACGCAAAATCGTAAAAAAGTGCCCCAATCCTTGGTAATTTTGGTCTCTGATCACGAATTTGAGGTAAGTTTTTCAATATCTCATGATGGTGGGGCGTTACGACCCCTTTCATTTCACTGAATTTTTCAATAAAGCACATTTTTAATTTGTAGTTCGAAATTATCAAGGAATACAAGTTTTGGTGTCAAATGGACTATTATGTAAAATTTGAAGCCTGATTGCAAAATTCCGAAATATTTCTTTTTGCATTAAAATAAAGTTTAATATTAATTTAAAATTACTGTCATTTTCAGATGCTCAACTGTCAAAAATCGAGAGACATGTCATGGGTCTCGTGGCGCAGGGGTAGCGGCTTCGGCTGCCGATCCCGATGATGCTAAGAGACGCGGGTTCGATTCCCGCCTTATCCACTGAGCTTCTATCGGATGGTGAAGTAAAACGTCGGTCCCGGTTTCTCCTGTCTCGTCAGAGGCGCTGGAGCAGAAATCCCACGTTAGAGGAAGGCCATGCCCCGGGGGGCGTAGTGCCAATAGTTTCGTTTTTTTCGTCATTTTATGGAAAATTTAATATTCTTTTTTAATATTCTGGCAGCGCGTGATTCTACTGCAGAAAAGATTGTCGCGACGCTTATGCAACCAAGCAAGTTCCCGTTCTTATATGCACATCTAGGAGGCACATTATTGAAAATCAAGTTCGTTTCCAAGGATGACGCCAGAAAAAAATCAGCTTCCTAATTTTTTTTAACTTTAATTTTTTAAAGGGATAAAATGGATGAAAATAAACATTTTTGTGCAGGTTTCCTTAGTGAAATTGTCTCAGGAACACGAATATGATGAAGTTATCACTGGAAAATTTGATCTAAGGGGTCCCCCGAGCAAAAATTTACGACTAAAAAATTCACTAAAACTAAAAGTGTCTATTAAATATGTTAAACTGCCTTACCCAAAGCGTTCTCAGTCTCAGATGATTGCCCTCTACAAGCTGCAGGTCGAACCGAGTTGATATCTGGATGGAACACTTTTTTATTTGAGTTTGAAAATTATGCTATTTCTTCACTAAAATGCCAATAACTCCCTTTAGATTAAACCAATTGTGATGCTCTACCCTGCATTTTGTTGCATTTGTTAAGTCCTTTCAGATGCATTTTGAATTTTGAAATTAAATTGAATTTTGCCTAAGTTATAGCCGTTTTAAGATTTTTGACGTTTTTGAAACTTTAAACTTTGTGTTCCGATTTGCCCCACTTCCCGTTGACCTAGAGTGCTCATATTTTGGCCAGATGCTAGTTTTATATGTACAAATAAACTCTGAAAATTTCAGGCAGAATGGTGAGGTCAAAACGAAGTCCCATACAAAGAGGTATGCCCTGTTAGTGGACTCGCTCTTAAGAGTTCTTCTTTCCAACGCTTTCGTTTGAAAAATGGATTTTAAGTGAATTTTTAGATCGAAGCCCGCCTAGAGGCGCGGTTGAGTAATAGAAGGTTAAAAATTGACCTCAAAAATCGATTTGTGGTCATATTTTTTGGGTTTATATAACAATTGTACCTAGAAACTTAAAATATGACGAAAAATTGATATGTTGACACTTTGGCTCTATTCTGAGGGCAAATTAAAATTCAATTACATCGAAAAACATATAGTTGAGCAATTTTCGAATTTTGTTAGGGTGGTCCCATACACTTTACCCTTGAAAATTAGTCATTTTCAAATGAAGACATCTCAAGTTTAAAGAAAACTACCCCTGAGATTTTTTCAGTGTTTGTAGTGCTAGATCTCCTTTTTCCAATGCAACGTGGCGCTTAAAATTTGGCCTGCGTGTTTTCGAGATAATTAAGTTATAAAATTGATCTTTTTTGTCTTAAATTGGCTGCAATTTTGGAACCCTAAGGCCATTTTTTTGAAACTTAAACCTGAATTGCTACGTTCATAAAAACAAAGATAAAAGCTTAGATACTTTCTCTAAATTTGGTCGTAGAGATGTTGATTGCGAGATAAAAAATTTGTGTCTTTGGCAAAGTGGCTTGGATTGGCAAGCCCAAAATCTTTTTAGGAGACAAAAAAATCCCTTTACTATTCCCGAAAAGTTCGATATTCAAAATATTTAACCAATCCAAAAGTTGCCCCTTTTTTATTTGCAACATCACTGCTGAAGACACCAAAGCTCCAAAACATCAGAATTTTTCGGAAAATCTATTTCCACTTTATCTAGACCACTGTGCAATGGAGTGACCATTTTTGAAAATATTATTTCGAAGAGTTCAGATTTTTATAAATTTTATTTAAGAAGCATTGAAGGTTAGACCTCTGATTGCTGAGATGCGGAAAAAGAACAAACAATTGTTATTGTATTATTATTTTTAAATAAACACGTTACTCAATCCACCTTTAGGTGGTTGGTGCCTTCCTCACATTCAACTTTATTACTCATTTCTTTTGATAGGGTTCGAAGACCTTCAATATTTCTGGCTCATCGGCAAGGTCTGATAAAAAACCTATCCAACGATAGTTCACATGGAAGATTCAGACAATATTTCTATCACAATATCTGAAAACCGGCTTCCAAAAAGTGTATAAACACCACATAAGTAGGGTAGAGTAGTCATCAATGAGACACTTTTGGTTTTCAACTTTCAACGATTTTTCTATTTTTTTCATCAGCATGTTTTAATTAGCTTTTTGTTGCATTTTCTTTCTTTTAATGTGTTCTAACATTGACCAAAATATGAGATCAATCCGAACTCTATAGCCAGAGTTATTCAACTGTCTCATTGTAGACGCACTTGGCAGGAACAATGAGACAGGTGGGGAACAATGAGACACTCTACGAAAATCAATACTTTTCTAGCAAAACATCATGTTTTTGTATTGTTCCATTGCAGGTGATTTGCCTTGAACATTTTAAAGCAATTTTGCCAACTTGAAACTTTAATTAACAAAAGTTATACTAAAAAGTATTTAAATTTTGTAAAATCCCTATATTTATACCAAATAACTTTATATTTTTGGTTAAATGAGGTAAAAACTCTAGAAATATGCCAAAAATCACTTTCAATTCATGTTTTGGAAGATTTCCATAGATTTTGAAAAGTTTAATGAAGAAAAATCGAAGTGTCTCATTGTTACCCATGGGCTGAAATGAGTGGGGAACAATGAGACAGCCCTGGATTCTGGGTATATTCTAAATTTTGGCCAAATCTAATGAAAGGACATTGTAGCCCAACTCAATCCCTATAGAACGTCGAAAGAAATTTGAAGAAATATTAGTTTTGGTGTAAATGGCAGCCTACGAGCGAAAAAGTATGTTTTGTCCATAATTTACTTTTACACTCCAGAATCAAACATTTATGAATAACTTTTCAAGGGAGCGTCCATAACCAAAGCCACTTTTATGGCAGACGTATATCCAGTAGATACATCTTTCTCCCAAATATGAGCCTGATTGGTTGAAACCACGACTTTTGAGAGCCATTTTATCATTGTTCCCCGTGTCTCATTGATGACTACTCTACCCTACTAATAACTGTTGATAGGGTTGCCAGATCCTCAATGTTTTAGGCTCATTTGGAAGGTCTTTCGATTATCTAACTAACGACAGGTCGCATGATGAACCCGGACATCATTTTTATTGAAATATATGAGTTCCGGCCTCCAAAAATTGTATAAATAACACTTAAGTGCTAATAACTTTTGATAGGGTTGTCAGATCTTCATTTTTTTGGGCTCATTGGAAAGGTCTTTTGAATATCTTTCTGAAAATCTATAACATGATAGGTTTTCTTGCAAAACCACTCTTTTTACAATCTTCCGGACATACGCCAAAATCGTTTTTTTAGCATAACTTTTGAAGTACTTAACTAAACTTGCTGATTTTAAATAGAGACCTATGGGACCACAAGACCGATCGAATGAGACCAATACGGTCAAAATCCGTTGATCCAGTCCGGAGATAATCGAGTGACAATTTTTTTGTCCATCCACCTACACAAGAGTTTAATAACAGTTTATGTTATCATAACAAAATTTGTTATTGGTCTGATATTGGTTGAAAGCCAAAACAACTTGGGAATAACATTTTTTGTTATGGAAGAATAACTCCAACTGTTATTGGGATGATCGGATTAGTTGTTAAAATAACAAAAAATAATAACAAAGATTTGTTCGAAGAATCACATAAAATGTTATTAGTCTGTTATTACAATAACAATCCAATAACAAAAAATCATAGCGACGAATAACAAATCTTGTTAGAAATAACATAAAATGTTATTAGCCAGGCATTTTCAAATATCAAAAAATGTTTTTCCCAAGTTATTTCCGTCTGCTCGGGGTCTACGAGGTCAAATTAATAAGTTCATTTTTCGAGTGATTTTATAGCCTTTCCTCAGTAAGGTGAGCAGTAAGGCAAAAAGCTGATATTCTATTTTGAAAAAAAAAAATTGTATGAAATTGATAGATTGATGAAATTGAAATTTGTACGGATCGTTATAAAGCAGTGTTTCCTAAAGTGAGTAATTCCCCCTCCCCTCCCCTGATGACTGTAGGTCGAACTTAAGACCAAAAAGTATCTATTGGACAAAGGTGAACGCTGATAAAAGATAACAAATTCTATCGCAACCATTGAATCATCTCAATTTGTCTTATATGAATAGCTGCCCACATGTGTTGACAGCTCCATATGCACTTTACAATTCACAGTCAGAACGCTGATGGAATCAATTGAGCGTGTAATATTGCACAAATTATGGACCCTAACACAATTTGCATCTCATTGCTTTGAGACTCAAATATCTATTTCAACCCTATTGGTTGACGGTTGAAAGTAGGATTGCATCGTTCCTCTTGGTAATTGTGTGTGTGTGTGTGTGTGTGATTGTAAGTGTGCCCTCCCCACCACCCCCACAAAACGTGGTTTAGAAAATTG
This sequence comes from Culex quinquefasciatus, assembly GCF_015732765.1. Taxonomy (NCBI): domain Eukaryota; kingdom Metazoa; phylum Arthropoda; class Insecta; order Diptera; family Culicidae; genus Culex; species Culex quinquefasciatus. The sequence continues at coordinate 14,440,136 of NC_051862.1, forward strand.
TTATTCATCGCGACAATTGCTATCCAAACCCCGATCTTTCTGAGCCGAACATACATTGAAAATTCAAATTAATTCCTGCTCGACGTTGTTGTGCACCAGAGTGAAATGGATGAATGAGCTGGTGAATGAATGAATAAATGAACGAACGCGCGATTGTGCGGGGGTGTCGTCGTCGCACGTCGTAAAACTAACATGGCTCTAAATTCGCTAATGACTATTTTTCCTCCGCCAAATGAAACAATTTCGTTGCGAGCAATTTGTCGAACTATATGCTCTCGGATCGCGGAGACATGAATCTAGGGTAGGTGGATGGTTTTCTGGAACATCGTAAAATTGAGATCAAATAGGAATTTGAAAATTTAGATTTTATTCATAATTGGACTTAGGTCGAAATTACATCCCAACACCTAGTTTTATGCATTGTACGTGAGGTAGTTCGGTGCCAAAGCAAGAGTGGGTTATGATGAGTTGATGATTGTGTGATGCTGGATGCTCTGACATGAAGAGATGAGAGACGTCGTGGGACTGCTGCTAGCTGAGACACGGGGCCACGGGAAGAAAGTTGCCACACGGCGACATACCGGGCTTAACCGCACGGCTGTTAATTAAGAGTAATTGAATTTTAAAAGTAACGTGACTTTGTGTTTCCTTCCCCTGGTAGCGTGGGTGTAGGTAGTGTGTAGACGATGAATGGATGGTGATTTTATGTTAATTGAATATTCCGGATCAAGTGGTGCGAATGGGGTTCGACACAATTGGAAGTCGTATCAATTTTGTTAAGCGATCACAGAAACGGTTGAGATCAGGTTATTCTGCAATTTACCAGATCTGAAATTCCAATTAATTCAAACAATTTCTCACCCAAAAGATTCTTAAAACAAGATTGATTAATGCGCATAAGTCGTGCATCTATACGAAAGGGAATCCATTACCGGATATTGTTCCCCTTGAAAATCATACCGAAACCAAGTGCAGCTTTTCCAACCATCTTTATTGGCTCCTTCCCACCACCAGTTGCAATTATTTAGCCATTTCCGTCCAGAATCCTTGCGCGGTGCCATAAAGCCGCTGCCGGATCGCCCATTCCACGAAACAATTATAATTTAATAATTTTATTTTAATACTACTAGTTGTGAAATGCTTTCGCACTCGAAATAAACCATCTGCGGCACTTTTCCTCATTTTCTCAACCATTTTTTTTCCTCCCTATGCGAGAAAGTGGCCACCCACTTTCCTCGCGGGAAAGTCAAGAACAACTTTTTCTACCGCGTTTTACGTTCTTGAGGAATGCCACCAGACTGTTGCTTTTGACCATTTTCCGGTGCTTCGAATGGAAGAAGTGGGTGTGCTTCGAGGGGGGGTAAATCTCGAGCTCAGCTGAGCGTTGTGTGGTGAGGATACAATGGAAGCTGGAAATAAGAGCTTATTTGGACGTAGCAAGGTGGAATGCAAGGTGGAGTCGTAAGTCAATACATGTTTTCATGGCAAAAATTGTGTAATAATAATAATAATAATATTTTTTAGCAATTCCGTCGTAAAACAACTTACTTTTCCTGTCCGTCCTGTCCTGTCCGAAACAGCCTACTTTTCTCTATCAAAAATAACAGAATCGAATAGTTACCCTTTTCAAAACAAATGCTGAAAAGTTCTACTTTTCAACACTGAAAAGAAAGCTGAAAAGTTGAACTTTTAAGCATTTTTTTTTGGAAAAGTAATAATTTTCAATATTTTTTATTTATTTAAACGTTTTATTGATTAAATATATGGATATTTGACTTATAATTCTGCTCAAAAGGTGTTATTCGGAATTGCAAAAAATGTTGTATGATACTCGTTGCAAAACTTGATTTTTTCATCACTCGTCGTAATTATCCAACTCGGTGAAACGCGTTCGATAAATGTACGACTTGTGCTGAAAAAAAAAACTGCATAAACTTCTATTTTATGATTGTTAAATATTTGCTCACATTTAGTTTAATTTTTCGAATTACTGTGCAAAGCAATGTAAATTAAACTTTTTCCTTAAAAAAGCAATTCTTTTGCAATTCTGTCGAGAAACTTATTACTTTTCCTGTCATCCTCGAGTATAGGGCGTCCAATTTGCCCGAGTTTTGAATTTCTCGGGAAACGGGAAAAATATTTTTGAAATCCCGGAAGTTCCCGGGATCTCGGTTTATTTTTCTTAACAATCATAAAATCTTTGTTTTCATTCTATTTGTCATGTTTTTCAAGCTTAAAATCATATAATAGGCTCAATAATATGATTTGGTGATAATATACACTTCAATTTAACCAAGAACGACAGTTTTTAAATAGATTTAAAGAAATATTTTTTTTTTAAATTTAAATGAGCTATAATTTTTAATTCCAGTGTGATTGAAATTCAATAAGTCTTTTATAAATAAATTTCTTTTATAATTTTTTTATATGAAATGACTAAAGCTTGAAAAATTTCTTTGTTAATGTTAAAAAAATAAGAGGCGCAGGGCATCCAATTTTCCCGGGTTTTGAATTTCCCGGGAAACGGGAAAAATATTTTTCAAATGTTTTTTAAGCACTCAATCATAGAATTAGCTCAATACTGTTAATTGGTGATAATCTTTACTTCAATCTGAACAAGAACAGCAGTTTTAAGTATGTTTAGAAAATATTTAAAAAATAAATGTTTTTTGTTCTTTGTTATGCTTTGGATTTTTCATAGATCATAATTTCTAATTCAATGTGATTCAAATTATTTCATATTAATAATCATACGATTCTTATTAATATATTTCTTTTACATTTTTATATGAAATGACTACAAAAGCTAAAAAAATCATTGAAACTGTAAAAAAAAACAAAAAACGAAAACAAATAGAATGAAACCATCAAATGTAAAATTTTAGAAAAGTTTAGATTTTCATAATTTATATGAAACATATTTTATAAATAAAATTTAATGGAAAATATTCAAAGCGCTAGGCATTTTGCAGATCCGTAAACTAAAATATTAATAATTTTCCCTTATAAGCCAAATAAATATTGATATATGCCGAATACAAATTTGCTAATGCTTTAAAATTGTTATCGATTACTAAGTATTCAACTGTTCATCTATTTTCACAACCAAATCTGAGTTTTCAGACCAAAAAATGATTTTTTTTTTTCAATTTCGGGAATACCCGGGACAAAATATCAAAAATCCCGGGATTCGGGAATTCCCGGTTTAGGGAAAACCCCGGGATTTTTGGACGCACTAAAGAGGCGACAACAAATAAAATGATACCAGTCAATGTAAAATTTTAAATAAGTTTATGATTTCTTGTTTTATTTAAAACATGTGTTACAAATTATCTTTGAGTCACTAGTGCCAACTGGGGAAAATAGAGACTACAGTCTGAATAGATACAGCATATTTTAGAACAATAAATTTGGAAATCGGTGTGCTAAAGCACCTGTTTCTGTTGTAACTGAAGATATTGCCGGTGTTTGATGAAAAATAATTTAAATGATTTTTTTTTTCAAATTTAAAATCTTTAATATTTGTTCGTATTATACCCAGCCTTTTAATAATACAGTCCGGTCTCGATTATCCGAATCCTCGATTCCAAATTTTTTTTTCGTTTTTCATTTTTTTTTACTTTTATCATCAAATTTGAGTTCTGCGACCCCGTTTTAGTTAAATTGGACTGGTTGATTGGCAATTAAATAAAAAATGCATTTTTCAATACTTCGTCACCGCCATTTTGGCCGCCATTTTAGATTTAAAAATTCCAAAACTTGTTAGAGTAGTTTAGGGGTCATACTTAAGCTCAACATTCAAAAATAAGATAACCAAAAAATATTTTTTGTTTCGTGATTCGATTATCCGAATTGAAATTTTGTCAAAGGCTTCGGATAATCGAGTCTGGACTGTATACAAAATTTAATAGATAATAATTAAAACGCAAAGAATTTGGCGGATCTGTAAACTGAAATTTAAACCATTTTCTCTAATAAGCCAAAATAATGCTGATAATGCCGTAAAGTTAAAGTAAAAAGTAAAAAGTAAAAAGTAAAAAGTAAAAAGTAAAAAGTAAAAAGTAAAAAGTAAAAAGTAAAAAGTAAAAAGTAAAAAGTAAAAAGTAAAAAGTAAAAAGTAAAAAGTAAAAAGTAAAAAGTAAAAAGTAAAAAGTAAAAAGTAAAAAGTAAAAAGTAAAAAGTAAAAGTAAAAGTAAAAAGTAAAAGTAAAAAGTAAAAAGTAAAAGTAAAAGTAAAAAGTAAAAGTAAAAAGTAAAAGTAAAAGTAAAAGTAAAAAGTAAAAAGTAAAAGTAAAAAGTAAAAAGTAAAAGTAAAAAGTAAAAGTAAAAAGTAAAAAGTAAAAAGTAAAAGTAAAAAGTAAAAGTAAAGTAAAAAGTAAAAAGTAAAAGTAAAAAGTAAAAAGTAAAAAGTAAAAGTAAGTAAAAAGTAAAAAGTAAAAAGTAAAAGTAAAAGTAAAAGTAAAAAGTAAAAGTAAAAGTAAAAGTAAAAAGTAAAAAGTAAAAGTAAAAGTAAAAAGTAAAGTAAAAGTAAAAAGTAAAAAGTAAAAAGTAAAAGTAAAAAGTAAAAGTAAAAAGTAAAAAGTAAAGTAAAAAGTAAAAGTAAAAGTAAAAGTAAAAGTAAAAGTAAAAGTAAAAAGTAAAAAGTAAAAAGTAAAAAGTAAAGTAAAAGTAGTAAAAGTAAAAGTAAAAGTAAAAAGTAAAAGTAAAAGTAAAAAGTAAAAAGTAAAAGTAAAAGTAAAAAGTAAAAGTAAAAGTAAAAGTAAAAGTAAAAAGTAAAAAGTAAAAAGTAAAAGTAAAAAGTAAAAAGTAAAAGTAAAAGTAAAAGTAAAAAGTAAAAGTAAAAAGTAAGTAAAAGTAAAAAGTAAAAAGTAAAAGTAAAAGTAAAAGTAAAAAGTAAAAAGTAAAAAGTAAAAGTAAAAAGTAAAGTAAAAGTAAAAGTAAAAGTAAAAGTAAAAAGTAAAAGTAAAAGTAAAAGTAAAAAAAAGTAAAGTAAAAAGTAAAAAGTAAAAGTAAAAAGTAAAAGTAAAGTAAAAAGTAAAAGTAAAAAGTAAAAGTAAAAGTAAAGTAAAAAGTAAAGTAAAAGTAAAAGTAAAAGTAAAAAGTAAAAGTAAAAAGTAAAAGTAAAAAAAGTAAAAGTAAAAGTAAAAAGTAAAAGTAAAAAGTAAAAGTAAAAAGTAAAAGTAAAAAGTAAAGTAAAAAGTAAAGTAAAAGTAAAAAGTAAAGTAAAAAGTAAAAAAAAAGTAAAAAGTAAAAAGTAAAAGTAAAAAAAAGTAAAGTAAAGTAAAAAGTAAAAAGTAAAAAGTAAAGTAAAAAGTAAAAAGTAAAGTAAAAGTAAAAAGTAAAAAGTAAAAGTAAAAAGTAAAAGTAAAAGTAAAAAGTAAAAGTAAAAGTAAAGTAAAAAGTAAAAGTAAAAGTAAAAAGTAAAAAGTAAAAAGTAAAAAGTAAAAGTAAAAGTAAAAGTAAAAGTAAAAAGTAAAAAGTAAAAAGTAAAAGTAAAAAGTAAAAAGTAAAAAGTAAAAAGTAAAAAGTAAAAAGTAAAAGTAAAAGTAAAAAGTAAAAGTAAAAAGTAAAAAGTAAAAGTAAAAAGTAAAAAGTAAAAAGTAAAAGTAAAGTAAAAAGTAAAGTAAAAAGTAAAAAGTAAAAAGTAAAAGTAAAAAGTAAAAAGTAAAAAGTAAAAGTAAAAGTAAAAGTAAAAGTAAAAAGTAAAAAAGTAAAAAGTAAAAAAAAGTAAAAAGTAAAAAGTAAAAGTAAAAAGTAAAAGTAAAAAGTAAAAGTAAAAAGTAAAAGTAAAAAGTAAAAGTAAAAAGTAAAAAGTAAAAGTAAAGTAAAAGTAAAAGTAAAAGTAAAAAGTAAAAGTAAAAAGTAAAAAGTAAAAGTAAAAGTAAAAGTAAAAAGTAAAAGTAAAAGTAAAAAGTAAAAAGTAAAAAGTAAAAAGTAAAAGTAAAAAGTAAAGTAAAAAGTAAAAAGTAAAAGTAAAAGTAAAAAGTAAAAAGTAAAAAGTAAAAGTAAAAAGTAAAAAGTAAAAGTAAAAAGTAAAAAGTAAAAAGTAAAAGTAAAAAGTAAAAGTAAAAGTAAAGTAAAAAGTAAAAGTAAAAGTAAAAAGTAAAAAGTAAAAGTAAAAAGTAAAAGTAAAAAGTAAAAAGTAAAAAAAGTAAAAGTAAAAAGTAGTAAAAGTAAAAAGTAAAAGTAAAAGTAAAAAGTAAAGTAAAAAGTAAAAGTAAAAAGTAAAAAGTAAAAAGTAAAAGTAAAAAGTAAAAGTAAAAGTAAAAAGTAAAAAGTAAAGTAAAAAGTAAAAAGTAAAAGTAAAAGTAAAAAGTAAAGTAAAAGTAAAAGTAAAAAGTAAAAAGTAAAAAGTAAAAAGTAAAAAGTAAAAAGTAAAAAGTAAAAAGTAAAAAGTAAAAAGTAAAAAGTAAAAAGTAAAAAGTAAAAAGTAAAAAGTAAAAAGTAAAAAGTAAAAAGTAAAAAGTAAAAGTAAAAGTAAAAAGTAAAAAGTAAAAAGTAAAAAGTAAAAAGTAAAAAGTAAAAAGTAAAAAGTAAAAAGTAAAAAGTAAAAAGTAAAAAGTAAAAAGTAAAAAGTAAAAAGTAAAAAGTAAAAAGTAAAAAGTAAAAAGTAAAAAGTAAAAAGTAAAAAGTAAAAAGTAAAAAGTAAAAAGTAAAAAGTAAAAAGTAAAAAGTAAAAAGTAAAAAGTAAAAGTAAAAAGTAAAAAAAAGTAAAAGTAAAAGTAAAAGTAAAAAGTAAAAAGTAAAAAGTAAAAAAAGTAAAAAGTAAAAAGTAAAAGTAAAAAGTAAAAAGTAAAAAGTAAAGTAAAAAGTAAAAGTAAAAAGTAAAAGTAAAAGTAAAAAGTAAAGTAAAAGTAAAAAGTAAAAGTAAAAGTAAAAGTAAAAGTAAAAGTAAAAAGTAAAAAAAAAGTAAAAAAGTAAAAGTAAAAAGTAAAAGTAAAAGTAAAAAGTAAAAAGTAAAGTAAAAAGTAAAAAGTAAAAAGTAAAAAGTAAAAAGTAAAAAGTAAAAAGTAAAAAGTAAAAAGTAAAAAGTAAAAAGTAAAAAGTAAAAAGTAAAAAGTAAAAAGTAAAAAGTAAAAAGTAAAAAGTAAAAAGTAAAAAGTAAAAAGTAAAAAGTAAAAAGTAAAAGTAAAAAGTAAAAAGTAAAAGTAAAAGTAAAAAGTAAAGTAAAAAGTAAAAAGTAAAAAGTAAAAAGTAAAAAGTAAAAAGTAAAAAGTAAAAAGTAAAAAGTAAAAAGTAAAAAGTAAAAAGTAAAAAGTAAAAAGTAAAAAGTAAAAAGTAAAAAGTAAAAAGAAAAATTCTATTCCATTTTCTATTGTACAGAAATATTGAATTGCAAATGTAGGAGTGAGAAGAAACATATTGATGAATCCATTTAAAACCGTTGCAAATTAAGTTTTCAAGTTAACAGAGCTGTTCCCCTTCCTTCCTTTTCAACCCATTTGAACCAAAGTTACGACTTCGTAAGTTCTTCTTCAATAAATTCATAGCTACTGACTCAGAAACAAAACTCTATGAAAAACAATCACCACGCTTGAGGGAAGTTTCTGTATGAATATATCGAAGTAGAGACAACTGCACGACAGCATCGAGAGAGCGTCGAAATAAATTTGTTATCACAATAGAATGGAAATCACATTAAGGTTCCGGAATTATGATGGAAACGAGGAATTGGCATTCCAGGAGAGCACTTATTCGACTTTTGGCACGCTGCCAAAGTCAATCTAGACAAATCCAGCGATGGGAAGATGAAGTTTGCGCCGCTTTTTTTTGTTTTATTTCATTTTGATTGATTTTGATTGCCTTATTTTGTTTGCACGGCGCGGCGTTCCACCGATTTGGCTGTGCCGTTAAGAAGTTTCCTGAAGCACAACACAAAATCGAGCTACGAGTTTTTGATTTGTTTAGACATGGTCGCGGCTTTGCGCAAGCTTTTCGCGGCTCGAAACAGATAACGGTTTCTATACTTTTTCAAGTAGGAAGGGGATTTCACATGTGTCCAGCACGAGGAGGTGGGATGCCATTTGTCTTCGAGGGAGAGAGGACGTCACTCTGTCGAGTTCGTCATCGACTGATAAGGTTCCGGCGCCGGTGTTTTATTTTTTGTTGATGAAAGGCGAAAGTGGCGACTTCCGAGGAGCGGGATTAACGCTGCACGGTAATCGCTGGAAGAACGCCGATCGATAAGCTCGTTAAGCGCAGATTTTTACGGTGCCGTGACCTTGTGGGCGGTCTGATGTAATCAGCTGTGCTGATTACAGAATGCAGTTTTGGTGCATGGATTCGAAAATGTATGCTGTTGTACTGTACTGGAATAGTTTCTACAGTTAGAACAAAATTATCGGGAAGTTTATGTATCTTCCTTCGTAAGGTCCTCTTCAAATTTCCAACCACAAACAATCGTGCTTTGTGAGCATTGCTAGGTTATGTCACAATCGAATAACTCTTCTCGATACTGCTTGCTCAACGAAGGACTTATTGCTCTACTCTTGAAACCCAAACCAGCTTCCTCCGAAATGCAGCATCATGCCCCAAAACGATCGTGTATAATGGGACCAATTGCTCGAATAGCCTTTTCCAAGAACTAGGCCGAATGTTTTCGCTCTGTAACGTAAACGACACCACAACACTAATGAATCGCTGACATTTACGTCATTTTTTTGGAAAATTCACAACCAGCAAAGTCACCATCATCATCAACTCGAACGATGGCTGCCCTCGAATTTGTGGGAGTCGTCCACAAAATCGAATCACATAACCCCGAATGAGCCCATACGTATAGAAAGAAGGAAGTGACTGTCGCAAGATTTCAGCTAAACTCAATTACTTTGATACAGCGAATTCCCCAACCGGGCAGGGGGACCCCAGATTTGCCAGTCGCTGCACGTATCTCTCATCTGTCCAACGTCCGTTTAGTGACACTTTGCTGTTTCATTATTGGGTCTCGATAGAAGCTCGGGGGACATCCGATGGAAATCCTGTCGGAAGTATTTTTTCGGTAACGTATACGGAAATTTTGGACATGTTGTCTTATCAAAATGTTGGTTAGTTTGCTTAAAAATTAAGCCAAAAGAAAAGCTATGCATATTTGGAGACATTTAAAATATATATCGACCATGAACTCTCTTGCCATAAAAGTAAAATCTCTAAAGCACCATTTGCATGAAAAACGCCAACGGAAGAAAAACCAATCAGCTCAACTTTCGAACAAAGCAAAGCGAAAACTTGGTAATTAAAAATCATCTCTCTCTCTCTCGAAATTAACTCAGTAATTTTGCTCATTTTTCACTCACCCTTGAAGAATGGAAAACAAAAGTGAACAAAGAAAGCAACACAAAAAAAATCCTCACTATGCGGAACAAAATTACTTACATTTCTTATTCCTCACCGTCAGACGACTCAAATTGATATAGCCCACCCACGATGCTGACGGCTGGGTAGGGCTGGGGAGAAAAAAAACTCGACCACGCTTGGCACGCTCCTGGGGCGCGAAATTCCGTTTCAAACGATGGTGACACACCGGTGGTGGGGTGCGATCGAAAGAAAAGAACAAAAAATCATTTCATAATTTCAAAGCCAGCTGGGAAAGAAAACCGCAAGGAAAAATTTACACGCACACACAGTTACATTAATATGCGATTTACAATTCGCACTTTTTGAATTCTTCCTGCAAACGGGTAGATGTCCCTATATTTGGAAAGAGCTTTTATTGGACAAAATTTTGGGTGAGTTTTCAAAAAGCCGTAAGAGCCACCGTGACCTCCGACACTAATTTTATTTTTTATCCAAATTGAAACGAAATTTCATTTATTTTTAATTTAGAGCACTTGAAGGACATGCAGATGAATAATCTCAAACATTTTTGGAATTGTTTTTACGTAAATAGGTCGAGTATCGTTGCAAAAAAGGCTTTGTTTACCAATGGCTCTTAGGTCTTTTTGAAAACTAATGGCTCATAGAACAGCAACCAAAACGTCAAATCCTTAATCCAAAGTTGTTTCTTATGGCAAATTAAGGCCGTTGCAAATATTTTTTGAAGTTTGTGTCTTTCGACTCTGACCAAAGTCGAGGGGGGGGGGGAGTCCAGTTGTTGTTATTTCGCATAAAAAAGTTTTTGTGGTGCTTACATTGGAAATCATAAAAATTCAACATATTTTTAATTCAGCCCAAACATGTTAAGGGGTTACATACATGTAGAAAATCACAAAATTTCATAGTACAGAAGATTTATTCAATCCGCCAAAAAGGTGATTTTCAATCACTCCTGAATGTTTCATCAACATATTGAATGATTTATCTGAGTAAGAGACGATTTAAGTTCAAAATATTGCCATGCGCAAAGCGGACTGTCAAACTTTGTGAGCGCTTTTCTCTAAACACTGAGTTGATTGATGGGTGCCACGATATCTCAAGATGGGATGTACCAAATTGGCTGAAATTTTGGGGTGAAGACTCTCAAGACAAATCTCGTGTGCATGACGAAGCAAGATTTTTAAATTTAGCTTTTAAAAAATTACAAAAATCGAAAGCTGCCGATTTTGTATATGAAAAACAAAAAAAATATCTATCTTTAAGGGGTTACATACATGTAAATCGACAAAAAAGTCTAAGGTTGGTGTGAGCACCTATTTAATTTGATTTAAAATCTGTTTTCAGGGCATCAAAATATACATTTTCATCTATTATCAAAACAAATTTGAAGACATTTGGTTGTATCATTGCCGAGATAAAACTATTTGAAGTAAGTTGTTTCAAAAAACGGGTGCCACGATATCTGAACACTGCCTTGACCAAATTGGCTCAAAATTTTAAACCGGTGTGCATGACGAAGGCTGATTTTCAAAAAAACTTATTTTAAAAAAAGATAAAATATTTTTGTGTTTTTCATATGAAAAATCATCAGTTTTTGATTTTTGTATTAAAAAAAAGGCAAAATTTTTAAATCGGGCTTCGTCATGCACACGGGATATGTCTTGGAAGTCTTTACCCCAAATTTCAGCCAATTTGGTTCATTCCATCTCGAGATATCGTGGCACCCGTAAATCAACACGGTGTTTCGAGAAAAACACTCATAAAGTTTGACAGTCCGCTTTGTGCACGGCAAAATGTTGAGCCTAAAATCGTCTCTAACTCAGTTTAATCATGGAATATCTTCATGAATGTTTCAGAAGTGATTGAAAATCATCTTATTAATGGTTTCAATAAATTTTCTGTAATATGAAATTTTGTGATTTTCTACATGTATGTAACCCCTTAACAGTCCGCTTTGCGCAAGGAAAAATGTTGAGCTTAAAATCGTCACTAACGCAGTTTAAGCATGTAATACCTTCATGAAACTTTCAGGTGTGCTTGAAAATCAAATTTTTAGTCGATTTTTTTTTGAAATATGAAATTTTGTGATTTTCTACATGTATGTAACCCCTTAAAAAATCGGCCTTCGTCATGCACAAGAGATTGGTTTAACGAGTCTTCACAAAAATTTTAAGCCGATTTGGTCAAAACAGTGTTGAGATATCGTGGCAACCGTTTTTTGAAACTGATAACTTCAAATAGCTATCTCTTGGCAATGATACAACCCAATGTTTTCAAAATTGTTTTGTTAATAGATGAAAACGTATATTTCAATGCCCTGAAAACAGATTTAAAGAAAGTTTTAGTGTGTGCTGATATCAACTTCAGACATTTTTGCCAATTTACATGTATGTAACCCCTTAAATATGATTTTCAATGCAGAAAAATACGCTTTAGATTGTTTTCAATTGATTTGACTTTTATTTACATTGAAATTTTAAAGTTTTTTTTGGATCAATTTTGAAGGGGGTTTGGGCGACATAAACTTTGAAAAATATTTGCAACGGCCTAAACGTACTTTCAGAATCTGTAAAAATTGAAATTTGAATTTTTCGAGTTACAGCAAAAAGAATTAAAAAAAACGTAAAACCGTTGTACCGTCACGGCAGAATGTGTGATTCCACTGTAACACAAATTCCAAATTTTTATTTTACTTTCGATCTTTTTTTACATTTGTTTTTGAGGAACAGAAAGGCAGATGCGCTTGACAGAAGGATACTAAGTAATTCTCCGGAATTTTGGCCATTGATTTTTTTTATTTGGCTAAGACTTTTAGAGACCAAAGAGGCATTTTTCATTATTATTTCATTTACACAAGGTTCCATACAAATTTTACAGCTGCTCGTACAAAAAGGTATCAAAATTTTCGAAAAACTTTAGTTTGAGTGTTTAAGAACAGAATTTCTGATCAAAAAAGACATCAATTTCAAAGTTGTAGGTATTTGTGAAGACATTTCGAGAGTAGGTAACTTTTAAACAGAAAAGACGATTTAGACAAGAGGCAGCTGTGTCCTATCCCTCGCTTGTTCCAGACCAAAATTCTTAATGTTAAAACAACTTTGGAACAGCAACGGACAGAGCTGAAAATGTCAGGGGACCTGACGCGAAAATCGGCGACGCTGACACGAATTGTTGAGATCCATTCACTGAACCGCAAAACCGTGACATAAACAAACCCGACTCAGTCGTGAGTGCCTTAGCTCACTGAGCAGCTGCAATGCGAGGCAGTAGTCGACCAACGCTCATTCGACGTTGCACGCACACACATAACGAAACAAGTTTTTACACAAAAAGTTGGTATTTATGCGTGAAAATGTAATTTTGAATATAAGTTATGGTTGTTTTAAGTGTTTTGCACAGTCTAGAACAATTCAATTGTTTAAAAATAGTCAAAATAGTGTTTAAAAAGGATTTTACGAGTCAGTCATACGACACGAATTGAGTGAGTGTAGCTCATTTTTTCACGTCTCTCATTCTCCAGCAGCCGACCGGCACGAGTCAGGCGGCAGTGGTTGAACGGACCCAGTAGGCTTACAGTCAGATGCTAGCAGTGAACTGACATTTTGGTTTGCTTCATGTGTACGCTGGGTTGGAAACATTTTGCAGGCCTGGCAACGGACATTCAAGTCTAATCTGAAATCAAGTAAATTTTTTTTTGTTTGTTCAACAATATTTTGAATTTGAGTGAATTTTCAATAAACAGTACCGTAAAAAGATTTTTTTCGCTATAAATTTTGTTTTCGTCAGTTTTTAAATTTTTTTAACTGATGGATGTAAAACAACTGAACCGGTGTAAAATGCATTTTAAAACACTTTTTTTTATCCGAAAACTATGGCTTGTTATATCAATTTCTTTATTTTTTTCAAAGTGGTTTTTATATTAAATATCCAAAATAGGGACATCTACTCTTTTGAGGGAGTTCAAAAAGAGAGGTTTAACAATCTAGAATCTTTTTGAAACAAACTTAAATCAATTTTGCCATTTTAATTTTTTATAAATTTTATTCTATATTTAAGGCCATTGCATATATTTTTCAAAGTTTATGTCGCCCCCCTTCAAAATTGGTCTGAAAAATCTCCCCCCCCCACCTCTCGACTTTGGTCAGAGTCGAGGGACATAAACTTCAAAAAATATTTGCAACGGCCTAATGATTGGTTTATTCATGTGTACTGCCATCTGGGGCAAATCGGGACTACAGTCTGAATAGGGACAGAAGGTTAAGCGCAATAAAAGGTTCAAAATTTGGAAATCGATGCAATTTTTTTTTTAAATTTGTGTTTGTTCTTTCCGAAACCAATAAAAAAGATCCTGTGTTGCAAAAAAACTGAACAGAACGAAGATTGAACCATCAACTTCTTGGTTGTTGATCGGACACGCTACAACCGCACCATGAACGCTGCATGAATTGTGTGGGACATGTTGTGCTCCAATATGTTCTTCTCTCTGGAGTGTTATAAAATGTGTAACATTTTCTTTAGCAAATTCACTGATGCAGATTTTAATATAAATATGATTCCTTTGGGTATATTGTTAAATAGGTTATCAAAACCTTTCCTGGGTAATTCTCCGCCAACTCACACAGCAGTTGCCCCGACCCCCCTTCGATTTGCGTTAAACTTTGTCCTAAGGGGTAACTTTTGTCCCTGATCACGAATCTGAGGTCCGTTTTTTGATATCTCGTGACGGAGGGGCGGTACGACCCCTTCCATTTTTGAACATGTGAAAAAAGAGGTGTTTTTCAATAATTTGCAGCCTGAAACGGTGATGAGATAGAAATTTGGTGTCAAAAGGACTTTTGTGTAAAATCAGGCGCGCGATTTGATGGCGTACTCAGAATTCCGAATAAACGTATTTTTCATCGAAAAAAACACTAAAAAAGTTTTAAAAATTCTCCCATTTTCCGTTACTCGACTGTAAAAAATTTTGGAACATGTCATTTTATAGGAAATTTAATGTACTTTTCGAATCTACATTGTCCCAGAAGGGTCATTTTTTCATTTAGAACAAAATTTTTCATTTTAAAATTTCGTGTTTTTTCTAACTTTGCAGGGTTATTTTTTAGAGTGTAACAATGTTCTACAAAGTTGTAGAGCAGACAATTACAAAAATTTTGATATATAGACATAAGGAGTTTGCTCATAAACATCACGAGTTATCGCGATTTTACGAAAAAAAGTTTTGAAAAAGTTGGTCGTCATCGATCATGGCCATTCATGGTCACCCGCGACAGACACGGACGACGAAACAAAGAGAAACGCAAAAAGTAACTTTTTCAAAACTTTTTTTCGTAAAATCGCGATAACTCGTGATGTTTATAAGCAAACCCTAATGTCTATATATCAAAATTTTTTAATTGTCTGCTCTACAACTTTGTAGAACATTGTTATTTACTAAAAATAACCCTGCAAAGTAAGAAAACACGAAATTTTAAAATGAAAAATTTTGTTCTAAATGAAAAATGACCCTTCTGGGACAATGTAGATTCGAAAAAACATTAAATTTTCCATAAAATGACATGTTCCAAAATTTTACAGTCGAAAACTTTTCGATGACGTTTATTCGGAATTCTGAGTACACCATCAAATCGGGCGTCTAATTTCATATAAAGTCCCTTTGACACCAAATTTCTATCTCATCACCGTTTCAGGCTGCAAATTGTTGAAAAGGATCGTACCGCCCTCCGTCACGAGATATCAAAAAACGGACCTCGGTTTCGTGATCAGGGACAAAAGTTACCCCTTTAGGACAAAGTTTCACGCAAATCGAAGTGGAGTCGGGGCAACTTTTCCCGATTTCGTGTGAGTTGGTAGAGAATTACCCTCCTACGAGTCCAAAATATTGACAATCTGGCAACCCTGTCTCGTGTTATGACCACTTAAGTAAAATTTACGTTCTTTGTTGGTGAAGAAAAAAACCTAAAATTTATGCCCAAACCACTCATATTACTCGTTGTTGGTAAAGGAAGGGATCAATCACATAGGTGGATTAAGTCAGTTTTTTTTTTTCATTCAAGTATGTTTGCAATAAAGCAAGCACAGTGCACAGTGTTACCACCCTGTTGAAAAAATATACCGTCAAATTGTTTCTACAACACTGAATCATTCACAGTGAACATTTATTACTCCAGAACAACTCAAAACTATCCGACGCTGCTACACAGCGCTTTATATCGCCCCCATAAATAAGTTAAATCTGCTAAAAGACGGCCATTCCGGAAATCGCTCTCAACCCCTTTTATTATGCCGAAGCACCATGCCACGCTTTCCCGAATCCCCAGCTCATCCACCCGCCCACATCCGGTCGATTCTGCTTCAGAATTTCTGAACAAATCAGGTGAAAATTTTATTACTCAACAATAAAAACTTTCATTCAACTCCACTGACCGGAAATTACTAATGAAAGCAGGCAGCAGGTTGGGAGCGGAAGGATGTCGAAACTTTGCACTGTATTTAAAACCACTCCAGAGGGAACGGTTCCGATACGGCGATAACGACACGAGGCTTTGGACCAAAAAAAAAAAGGGAAGGTAGGTCCCGGTTGGGCTTCTCTCAGCAGCAGCAGCAGTGTGGCCGAATAAACCCCGAAGCGAAAGTTTTATTTCGACTTTCCGCCGGTGGTGATGGCCAGCTGATTTGTCCGGTGGTGAGAGTACAAGAGAATGTGGTGAGCTGCTTTGTTGTTGAATTTTAGAGTAATTAATTGAAATTTTTATTTTTTTTGTATCTAATTTAAACAACTGCAAACATCGAAAATGATGTTTTTACTAAAAATTTGACTTGTGTACGAACGCCAATCAGTTGCAAAATAAAATGATTTTTTTTAAATTTGACCACTGTGAACTAAAAAAATTGTGCATAAAAGATATGTGCTTGAAATGTCTGCCAACACGTGTCTGCTCATCCCTGAGGACAACAATCCAGGTTTTTCGCGACAGAGTGTCGAAATGATTTCGTCAGCCCTTCTGGGAAATAAAATGTTATCGCGCATGAAGCACTTCTCCGCTTTTTGGTTCAGTGGCGAGGTAATTATCGCAATTTAATAAAAGTAATTGATAGAGAGTAAAAAACGAAGAAAAAATATTCTCAACATAATCCTTTGCGATTATTCGAAAGCATGGTACACCCAACCGGCGGTCGCATGATTTTGATGCATGGCAGCATGAAAGTATATCAGAATCTGCATGAAAACTGTCCTCATGAATTTTTTTGCGATATAGGGGTATGACATTTTTGCCCGTTACCGACAATTATCGACATTACCGACGGCAGATTGATTGTATTGCAGAAAAAAAAACCTTAACAAAACGAGGATTGAACCATCAACTTCTAGATTGCTGATCCGACACGCTACCACCGCGCCATGGACGCTTAATGAATGATGAGGGACAGAGCGCGAACATAATGTTCTCTCTAGATTGTTGCTCGGGGACGCGCCAGCATTCTATGTGTTGGTGAGAACTGCAGATCGCTGACGTGTTTACACGCGGGCAAAAATGATCTATGGGCTTGCTGCAAAAAATGTAATAAAATATAACATTTTCTGCAGCAAATTCACTGTTGCAGATTTTGAGATATATTTTTCGTTTGGGTGTAGTAAATGCATCAAAAAGTAAAAATGCCTAATCTCAGAAAAACAAACCACAAAAACAAATTCAGTCATCAAGTACGTACCCATCGATGCACTGATTTCATCGATGAAAAATATTCGAAAATGGGTTCAAAATCCCTCCTGCGCTTTCATTTGGGCTTTATTGCATTTTCATTTATTTATTTATCGTTTTCCGCCGTCCTGCCGAGAGTCTGTTGACTGAACCGCCCAGCCAATTGAGTGTTTCTTTTTTAACACAAAAATAGCCAAAAACAAAATAAAAAAAAACCCGTGAGGTTAAAAAAGAATTCACCAATTCAAAAAATGTTGAAAACTCGAAAATCGATTCCCGGCTGCATTTTAATTAAACATCCCCCAATACAAGCAGAACACAGACACACTCAGAAAGGGTGACCACACCGAGGGGGTGAGAAAAAAAAAGAAAGTTTGGGAGGAACCAATTGCCTGCACTTGAACCGGAAGCTTTTGTTTTAAATTTTATTCGATTATTTAACAGCCAGCTGAAAAGCTCTCGACAAGCGAGCGCAATAATGAATGGAGATGGAGATGTGTGGGTGTGCGTAAAGCTTCATGGCGGATGAATTTGGTGAATGATTTTTTTTGTAGTGATTTGTGGTTTTACTGTTGTAACAATATTTTAAAAGTATTTTGAGCACTTGAGAATTTCAATTTCATAACAAAAACTGATACTACAACCTCAAAAAACATGCAAGTTTAGTCAGCTGATGTATTTGTTTTGTTCCTTGATGATAGAAGAATTCTATTTGATTCAATAGATTAAAAGCTTTAAAGGTATTCAATAATTAAGATCAGATTCTTTCAAAGTTTTTCAGCAAGTTTATAGTTTATGATAAGGGCTGATCGATAAGAAATAGTTACACTACTTTAAGAACCATCCATAAATCACGTGAACATTTTTTTTTGAAATCTCAATTCCAAAACAAATCTCTTTTGTATGGAGCGTGGACAATCGCCAGCCTCTCCCCCCTGTAAAGTGTCCACGTGGTTTATGAATGGCCCCTTAACATAATTTTGGATTTCTTTTCATACTAAAAATTTTATTTGACAGACCATTTTTAAATATTTTATAGGAAATGCCAAAATGCTACAGTGTACGACGGACAAATGTTTTTTTTTTGTACCATCAGGGTTAGGGGTTGGTCAAATATTACGCCCAGAGATTTTCGGGATATCAGAACCCCTTCCCCAACATGAGCTGTCACAAACTTCAGACCCTATTCCCCCCCCCCCCCCTTTCATGGATGTAATTTTTGAACGACTCCTTACCAGGTCTGATCAGAAAAAAATCTAGGGACCATCCATAAACCACGCGGACACTTTCCTGGACATTTCCTTTGAAGTTTAGTTGAGGTGATACTGAGGTTAACATTGCGGAAAATATCACATTCATGTGAATTTGGCAGTTGTGTAAAGTTTAGTTACCAAATTGCTCGAACATAGGCTCTTAAAAAAACAACATTTTAGGATAGTTTTATTTAAATAAATATTTAGCTCTAAAATTGTAGAATTCAACGTACTAAATTTGTGTTCAAGAGCAGACATGCATCGGCCCTAAGAGCTCTTCTTAACGCCACTCAGCTTATTCTAGTTGGCATTTACGTTTATAGTAATATTATGTTTGTTGCCAGTTCAAAACGTCTTGTTTTTAGCTTAAGGGGTTACATACATGTAAAAAATCACAAAATTTCATATTACCGAAAATTTATTGAATCCACTAAAATGATGATTTTCAATCACTCCTGAAAGATTCATGAAGATATTACACGATTAAACTGAGTTAGATACGATTTTAAGTTCCACATTTCGCCGTACGCAAAGCGGACTGTCAAACCTTCTGAGCGTTTGCCTTCCTCACTGAGGTAAGGCTATAATCCTGCTCTAAAAATGAACTTTGCATAAAAACGTCGTAGACCCACCTTCATGTATACATATCAACTCAGAATCGAAAACTGAACAAATGTATGTGTGTATGTGTGTGTGTATGTGTGTGTGTGTGTATGTGTGTGTGTATGTGTGTGTGTATGTATGTATGTGACCAACAAACTAGCTCATGTTTCTCGGCACTGGCTGAACCGATTTGACCCGAACCTGTTGCATTCGACTTGGTTTAGGGTCCCATAGATCGAGTTTTATACAGATTGAAGTTTCGATAAGTAGTTCAAAAGTTATGTATAAAAATGTGTTTTCACATATATCCGGATCTCACTTAAATGTATGTAAACTATGTCCGGGTCCATCATCCGACCCATCGTTGGTTAGGTTATCAGAAGACCTTTCCAACGAGCCTTAATCATTGAAGATCTGGCAACCCTGTCTCGAGATATGCCCACTTAAGTGATATTGATGTACTTTTTGGAAGCCGGATCTCACTTAATTGTATGTAAACTATGTCCAGGGCCATCATCCGACCCATCGTTGGTTAGATTATCATAAGACCTTTCCAACGAGTCCAAAACATTGAAGATCTGGCAACCCTGTCTCGAGATATCTCGACTTAAGTGATATTTATGTACTATTAGGAAGCCGGATCTCACTTAAATGTATGTAAACTATGTCCGGATCCACCATCCGACCCATCGTTGGTTAGGTTATCAAAAGACCTTTCCAACGAGTCCAAAACATTGAAGATCTGGCAACCCTGTCTCGAGATATGTCCACTTAAGTGATATTTATGTACTTTTTTGATGCCGGATCTCACTTAAATGTATGTAAACTACGTCCGGATCCACCATCCAACCCATCGTTGGTTAGGTTATCAGAAGATCTTTTCAACGAGCATAAAACAATGAAGATCTGGCAACCCTGTCTTGAGATATGCCCACTTAAGTGATATTTATGTACTTTTTGGAAGCCGGATCTCACTTAAATGTATGTAAACTATGCCCAGGTCCATCATCCGACCCATCGTTGGTTAGATTATCAAAAGACCTTTCAAACGAGTCCAAAATATTGAAGATCTGGCAACCCTGTCTCGAGATATCCCGACTTAAGTGATATTGATGTACTTTTTGGATGCCGGATCTCACTTAAATGTATGTAAACTATGTCCGGATCCACCATCCAACCCATCGTTGGTTGGGTTATCAAAAGACCTTTCCAAAGAGCCTAAAATATTGAAGATCTGGCAACCCTGTCTCGAGATATGCCCATATTGATGTACTTTTTGGATGCCGGATTTCACTTAAATGTATGTAAACTATGTTCGGATCCACCATCCAACCCATCGTTGGTTGGGTTATCAAAAGACCTTTCCAACGAGTATATAACATTAAAGATCTGGCAACCCTGTCTCGAGATATGGCCACTTAAGTGATATTTATGTACTGTTTTATTCCGGATCTTAAAAATAGATGAAATTTTTGTACAATTCCATCATATCAGTCATTGTTGGTAATAAGTGAGGAAGGCTCCAACCACATAGGTGGATTAAGTTAGTTTTTTTCTAAACACCTAGTTGATTTACGGGTGTCACGATATCTCGAGATGGGATGGACCAAATTGGCTGAAATTTTGGGTGAAGACTCCCATGATATATCCCGTGTGCATGACGAAGCCCGATTTTACAATTTTGCTCTTTAAAAAAATAAAAAAATCAAAAACTGACGAATTTTTATATGAAAAACACAAAAATATTTTTATTTTTTTAATAAGTTTTTTTGAAAATCGGCCTTGTCACGCACACAGGTCCGGTTTAACGAGACTTCACCAAAATTTTGAGCCGATTTGGTCAATGCAGTTTTGAGATATCGTGGCACCCGTTTTTTGAAACTGCTAACTTCAAATAGATATATCTCGGCAATGATACAACCAAATGTCTTCAAATTTGTTTTGATGATAGATAAAAATGTATATTTTGATGCCCTGAAAACAGATTTTAAATCAAATTAAATAGGTGCTCACACCAACCTTAGACATTTTTGTCGATTTACATGTATGTAACTCCTTAAATAATGTGTAGAAAACATTGGTTCATTCGATCAACCGACTTTAGGTATGGGTATTCTCTACCAACTCACACGAAATCTTCGATTTGCATGAAACTTTAACCTAAGGGGTAACTTCCCGGGCATACGGTAATAACAAAATAAATAATATTTCAATAATAAATCCTGTTAAAATAACAAAAAGTGTTATTATTTTATCCTGAACTTCAACTTCAAGAAGAAAAAATAATAACAGTTTATGATAAAATAACAAGATTTTGTATTGAAGTGATATTATACTTAAAATGATTAATAACACGCTAATAAGAGGAAATGTTATACATTTCAAAAACTCTCCTAATAACAAGATTTGTTATTCATTTGGTATTCTGACTTAGAAATAAAATTATCATAAATCGCACAAATGGAAAAGTTTTTAAGTGTCCATAACACAATCTGTTATTATTTTTCTTTTGTTAAATATGTTTAGATCTTTGGTATAATTTTTCCAATTTCGTCGGGGTCATTATTTTGGTCATGAAATGGGGTCCTTAAGCTTAAATTAATCTGATAAAATTAACTTTTGAAAGTTGTTTTTTAAGATTGTTATATTTTCTAAGGAAATTGATTAATTTATTGAGAATTTTGAATTGTAAATAACAAAAACTGTTATTATTTTCACAGAGCGAGGAAGTCGGAGCTGACGTTGAAGTTCGAGCAAGAGTGAGACCTCGGAGACGGCATCGGATTCAGCTTATTTTTCAGCAACTTTCACTTGGAGTCGGAATCTGTGAAGTCGGGTATTTTTAGAGAGCTGAAGTCGGCGTTGGCGTTGTCTTCAAAGTATTGATTCAAAGTCGCTTGAAGGAACCCGACTCTGCAGCCCTGACTAGTAAAGAAGAGTTATGGCAACTGCAGGCCCGAGCAGACGGAAATAACTTGGGAAGGTCAGTTTTTGATATTATGAGAAGATCGAAATATGTTATTGGGATGATCGGATTAGTTGTTAAAATAACAAAAATCAATAACAAAGATTTGTTCGAAAAATAACTTAAACTGTGATTATGTTGTTATTGCAATAACAAACCAATAACACAGAAGGAATCATGAAGGAATAACAAGATTTGTTATTTTGTGCGGAGAGGTGGAGCAGCATAATAACAAAATTGTTATTGAACTTGTATGTCTCAATAACAAAAAAAGTTATTGTTTTGGTTTATTTGCCATTTGCAAATAAACCTGCAGTTGCCATAACTCTTCTTTACTAGTCAGGGCTGCAGAGTCGGGTTCCTTCAAGCGACTTTGAATCAATACTTTGAAGACAACGCCAACGCCGACTTCAGCTCTCTAAAAATACCCGACTTCACAGATTCCGACTCCAAGTGAAAGTTGCTGAAAAATAAGCTGAATCCGATGCCGTCTCCGAGGTCTCACTCTTGCTCGAACTTCAACGTCAGCTCCGACTTCCTCGCTCTGTGAAAAAAATAACAGTTTTTGTTATTTACAATTCAAAAATTCTCAATAAATTAATCAATTTCCTTAGAAAATATAACAATCTTAAAAAAACCCGGGCAGACGGTAATAACAAAATTAATAATATTTCAATAACAAATCCTGTTAAAATAACAAAAAGTGTTATTATTTTAACCTGAAGTTCAACTTCAAGAAGAAAAAATAATAACAGTTTCTGATAAAATAACAAAATTTGGTATTGAAGTGATATTATATTGAAAATGTTTAATAACACGCCAATAAGAGGAAATGTTATACATTTCAAAACTCTCCTAATAACAAAATTTGTTATTCGTTCGGTATACTGACTTAGAAATAAAATTACCACAAATCGCACAAATGGAAAAGTTTCTAAGTGTCCATAACACAATCTGTTATTATTTTTTCTTTTGTTAAATATGTTTAAATCTTTGGGATAATTTTGTCTAATTTCGTCGGGGTCATTATTTTGGCCATGAAATGGGGTTCTTAAGCTAAAATTATTCTAAAAAGTTGAAATTTTGAAAGTTGATTTTTTTTAATTAAATTTTAATTGTTTAAAATGGTTAGAACTATGGGATAGTTTTGACCAATTTCGTCCGGGTCATTATTTTGGCCATGAAATGGGGTCCTTAAGCTAAAATTTTAATAAAAAGGTGAAATTTTGAAAGTTGATTTTTTAAATTATTTGATAAAAGGACTTTGTTGAAAGTTGATTTTTTTTTTAATTATTTGATATACCCCCTAAGGGACTTTGCTAAAATTGGCTAGAACTATGGGATAATTTTGACCATTTTCGTCGGGGCCATGAAATGGGGTCCTTAAGCTAAAATTATTCTGAAAAGTTGAAATTTTGAAAGTTGATTTTTTTTAATTATTTGATATACCCCCTAAAGGACTTTCTTTAAAATGGTTAAAACTATGGGATAATTTTGACCAATTTCGTCAGGGTCATTATTTTGGCCATGAAATGGGGTCCTTAAGCTAAAATTATTCTAAAAAGTTGATATTTTGAAAGTTGATTTTTTTAATTATTTGATATACCCCCTAAGGGACTTTGTTAAAATTGGCTAGAACTATGGGATAATTTTGACCAATTTCGTCAGGGTAATTATTTTGGCCATGAAATGGGGTCCTTAAGCTAAAATTATTCTAAAAAGTTGAATTTTTAAAAGTTGATTTTTTTAATTATTTGATATACCCCCTAAAGGACTTAGTTTAAAATGGTTAGAACTATGGGATAATTTTGACCAATTTCGTCGGGGTCATTATTTTGGCCATGAAATGGGGTCCTTAAGCTAAAATTATTCTAAAAGGTTGAAATTTTGAAAGTTGATTTTTTAAATTATTTGATATACCTCCTAAAGGACTTAGTTTAAAATAGTTAGAACTATGGGATAATTTTGACCAATTTCGTCAGGGTCATTATTTTGGTCATGAAATGGGGTCCTAAAGCTAAAATTATTCTAAAAAGTTGAAATTTTGAAAGTTGATTTTTTTTAATTATTTGGTA
This sequence comes from Culex quinquefasciatus, assembly GCF_015732765.1. Taxonomy (NCBI): domain Eukaryota; kingdom Metazoa; phylum Arthropoda; class Insecta; order Diptera; family Culicidae; genus Culex; species Culex quinquefasciatus. Next base: position 14,464,043 of record NC_051862.1, read on the forward strand.
TACCCCCTAAAGGACTTAGTTTAAAATGGTTAGAACTACGGGATAATTTTGACCAATTTCGTCGGGGTCAATATTTTGGCCATGAAATGGGGTCCTTAAGCTAAAATTATTCTTAAAAGTTGAAATTTTGAAAGTTGATTTTTTTTAATTATTTGATATACCCCCTAAGGGACTTAGTTTAAAATGGTTAGAACTATGGGATAATTTTGACCAATTTCGTCAGGGTCATTATTTTGGTCATGAAATGGGGTCCTTAAGCTAAAATTATTCTAAAAGCTGAAATTTTGAAATTTGATTTTTTAATTATTTGATATACCCCTAAGGGATTTTACTAAAATTGGCTAGAACTATGAAATAATTTTGACCAATTTCATCGGGGTCATTATTTCACCATGAAATAGGGTTTCAAGCTAAAATTAATCCGATAAATTAACTTTTGAGAGTTCTTTTTTTTTATTTTGTTATATTCCCTAACGGAATTGATTTATTTATTGAGAATTTTTGAAGTGTGAATAACAAAAACTGTTATTATTTTCACAGAGCCAGGAAGTCGGAGCTGACGTTGAAGTTCGAGCTGGAGTGTGACCTCGGAGACTGCATCGGATTCATCTAATTTTCAGCAACTTTTACTTGGAGTCGGAATCTGTGAAGTCGGGTATTTTTGGAGAGCTAAAGTCGTCGTTGACGTCATATCCTGCATCCAGAGTCGGAGTTGTCTTCAAAGTATGGATTCAAAGTCGCTTGGAGGTACCCGACTCTGCAGCCCTGACTAGTACAGAGGAGTTATGGCAACTGCAGGTTTATTTGCAAATTACAAATAAACCAAAACAATAACTTTTTTGTTATGGAGACATACCAGTTCAATAACATTTTTGTTATTATGCTGCTCCACCTCTCCGCACAAAATAACAAATCTTGTTATTCCTTCATGATTCCTTCTGTGTTATTGGTTTGTTATTGCAATAACAACATAATAACAGTTTAAGTTATTCTTCGAACAAATCTTTGTTATTGATTTTTGTTATTTTAACAACTAATCCGATCATCCCAATAACATATTTCGATCTTCTCACAATATCAAAAACTGACCTTCCCAAGTTATTTCCGTCTGCTCGGGAACAACTTTCAAAAGTTAATTTTATCAGATTAATTTAAGCTTAAGGACCCCATTTCATGACCAAAATAATGACCCCGACGAAATTGGAAAAATTATACCAAAGATCTAAACATATTTAACAAAAGAAAAAATAATAACAGATTGTGTTATGGACACTTAAAAACTTTTCCATTTGTGCGATTTATGATAATTTTATTTCTAAGTCAGAATACCAAATGAATAACAAATCTTGTTATTAGGAGAGTTTTTGAAATGTATAACATTTCCTCTTATTAGCGTGTTATTAATCATTTTAAGTATAATATCACTTCAATACAAAATCTTGTTATTTTATCATAAACTGTTATTATTTTTTCTTCTTGAAGTTGAAGTTCAGGATAAAATAATAACACTTTTTGTTATTTTAACAGGATTTATTATTGAAATATTATTTATTTTGTTATTACCGTATGCCCGGGGGTTTATTTGCAAATGGCAAATAAACCAAAACAATAACTTTTTTTGTTATTGAGACATACAAGTTCAATAACAATTTTTGTTATTATGCTGCTCCACCTCTCCGCACAAAATAACAAATCTTGTTATTCCTTCATGATTCCTTCTGTGTTATTGGTTTGTTATTGCAATAACAACATAATCACAGTTTAAGTTATTTTTCGAACAAATCTTTGTTATTGATTTTTGTTATTTTAACAACTAATCCGATCATCCCAATAACATATTTCGATCTTCTCATAATATCAAAAACTGACCTTCCCAAGTTATTTCCGTCTGCTCGGGTTTTGTCCCTGATCACGAATCCGAGGTCCGTTTTTTGATATCTCGTGACGGAGGGGCGGTACGACCCCTTCCATTTTTGAACATGCGAAAAAGAGGTGTTTTTCAAAAAATTGCAGCTTGAAACGGTGTTGAGATAAAAATTTGGTGTCAAAGGGACTTTTATGTAAAATTAGACGCCCGATTTGATGGCGTAATCAGAATTCCGAAAAAAACGTATTTTTCATTGAAAAAACACTAAAAAAGTATTAAAAATTTTCCCATTTTCCGTTACTCGACTTTAAAATTTTGTGGAGCATGTTATTTTATGGGAAATTTAATGGACTTTTCGAATCTTCATTGACCCAGAAGGGTCATTTTTTCATTTAAAACAAAAGTTATCATTTTAAAATTTCGTGTTTTTTCTAAGTTTGCAGCGTTATAAGTCTTCGGAAGCATTAAAGATTAGCTTAATTAGTGTACACTAATCACTGGCACCACATGCTCGGAGTCATCTACGCGAAATGCCAAACAAGTTCTTCTAAAAGATGAGTTAGAGCGGATGCACGTCTGCTCAAGAGTAACATTTTTTTCACTTCACGTATATAAGAACGAAAACAAATTTCAAATCTGGTTCTCAAAGTAATTGCTTCATCAAATTTATAAAAAAGGTTGGTAATTTCATTCTATATAGTTAAAAAGGTAGTTTAAGAATAAAAGTTGTTTTAAATAAAGGATATTTTTTTCTTTTAAAAGTATCAATAGGCTGCCCAGAAAAAATGACCCCTTGCTCCATAAGCAAAAACTGTTTTTTTTGGGTTATTTTAAACTTCTGTATAAATTTTGAGCGAAATTGGTTGAGATTAAACCATTGAAAACCGAGCCTAATATTAGTGAAAATAATGTTTATCATACAAAAATTACTATTAAAATCGTTAATCATTTTTCAGGATCGAGTTTTACATCGAACGAAGTTTTTGAGCATTAAATTTTCTGTAAGAATCTTACTTTTGGGTATATTTGGGTGGAAATAGCGCACCGTGCAGACCAAACCGTAAGCAAATTGGAATTTCCATACATTTTTTTGATTTTTCCTATAAAAAAAACTTCACCTTCGATTATCAATGGGTAAATGTTAACCGATTTAACTCATATTTGACCCAGAATCCTAATTTAACTCAAGAAACAATATTCAGCTTGTGGAGTGAGGTTTTGAGAAAAAGTCCCATACACAGCAAATAATGTAGTAATCGATGTGTGTATGTAGTCCATCAGTATGGGAAACCTACTTGACCGAAATGTCAAGCTCATATGTGCGATTATCCTAACCGTTCTTCATCGGTCTGATGGCCGAGTGGGCTAAGGCGCCAGTCCTTACTGTTGGTGCTGGGTTTGAGTCCCGTCGGTTGCAACTTTTTTTTTGTGTTTACAAAAATTGTACATGCAGCGTGTAATATTAAGTGTTTATTTTGACGAAGGTGATGTGCATGCTTTTGCATGCGATTTTACCATCGGATTTTTTGCTGTGTATTCTGGGCACTTTAATGTATCAATCATTATTAGAAAATCCCTAATATCAAAAAGCAGATTTGTTTCCACTCTCGGTGTTACAACAAGATAAATTTTCTTTTTTTTAATCACTTTGGCCGTTGAATGAATCGCAAGGTTGTTTACAGTCTGCGTTTTTTATGGTAAAACTGTGAAAAACATGTTCGCACATCTCACCTACACCCACGAATTTATGCTAGCGAAATTGATAATGTAGTTAGTTTATGCACCCACGTTTAAACTGTTGTTAAAACTGAAAAATAAATAAAAATACATGTCATTATATTTTCATTTGAAGTTTAGCGAATTTGACTTTTGAAACATGCAAGCGTTATTTTTTCAATAATCTTTTTTTCTAATTTTCACAGTGTAACGAGGCCGAAAAGTGCAGTAGCTGGGTGTCACTTTGGCGCGGGACACCTCTGGTCAGGACTGGTCAGGGAATGATGTGGGAGCAGATTTTTTTTCCCGGTGCAATCCAGACAAAAAATATCACGTTGGGTGCACTTGACGAAGAGAAATAAAATCGGATACGTGGTAATTAACATAAATTTCCGTCCTCCTCCCAGAGTGCGTGTGTGTGAGTGTGCAAATAAACGGGGTTTCATTCGACTGGTGAAGTGCGTTTGAAGTTGTCCAATTATCTCAGGGGGTTCGTCGTGCTTGTTTGGGTGATATTGGCAACATTGAACCATACAGTTAAGTTGTTGGCAAACAATTTTTTAATGATTAAAAAAGAGATTTAATTGTTATCGTCCTTGAAAATACAATAAAAAATTGAAGGTATGCTTGTCTAACATGCTCATCACTCAAATTTGATGAATGTCGAAAGACAAAAATGAAACAAATGTCAACCTTAGTTACCTTGATATCTTCAATCACAAGTTATGGGACATATTTCACCCAGCAGACACTTACTTTATCAGCATACCGACGCCACACATGTGGTCTCGCCCCCAAAAAAAGAACACCCACAGAGCCAAGTGTCGTCGTCACGTGCATCAATCCGGAACCGGACTGGGATTGATTTATGAAAAATTCAACACATCGAATTGAAATGTATCCCCGAAACCTGGATATCGGAACAGGGAACCTGCCTCCAAACACCTCTCCTGAACCGCTCTCACGAGAGTCAGTATCATTTCAATTTTCCGACGTTCACATGCTGGTCGACACGTGGCGGTTTGGCGGGTTTTGGCCACACGTGCGGAATGGGGGCCTGTCAATGGGATCTCGCTGGCTGGCGCTGTAGACTTGAATAGTTGGGGATCGTTTTTCACGCGGTGGGTTTTTTTTTGTTGATGTTGTTGGCTCTTTTTGTGTTGATCAGGGAAGCAACGACGATATGGAACAAGGTGGGCTTGACTTTGTTTTTTTTTTCTAAATAATTTGTGACAATTCAAGACAGTCGAACAAATAAAAATATTTAAAATTGTGTTTTTGTTAATTAATTTGTTAAGAAAAACCATTTTGAATATGTATATTCAAAACTGAAAAAGAATTGGGGTTTTTATCGGTTAAATGTCTTTTTTTAAAGCAATTTTTTTTCGGAAATTTCAAACTACAGACATGCCTCGGTTTAATACCGAATATGGGGTATGCAAAACCGAGGCGTGCATAACCGAGACACAGAGCTTATGGGATTTTGGCTATAAGGGAGACATTGGCTATAATCGTATGAAAAATCATGCAAACATTTAAAAAATATAGTGTTTTGGACAGTAGCGTGCCCAGCCCCTCGAGGACGGTGGGGCAATTATATGGACGTTTAGAAAATTTCGTCGTTTATGGACGTCCCCTGACTAAAATTAGAACAAATTTCTGAGGATGGTGGGGCAGTTGCCCCATGTTGCCGCACCCTGTGCACGCTAGTGGTTTTGGAATCGGGGCGATGTCAGCTATCCATTAAAGTTATAATTTCATGAAAATTGTCACAAAAATACGTATTTTTCCTATATTTTGAAAATGCATTTTTTTTCTCTAAAGAAACCACAAATATATTCTTATTGTAATATGGGTTTAAAATGATCAGTTTTTTTTTTCATACATTTCGAATATTAATTAATTATTTTTTAAAAACAGTCAAAATTTTCACAGAACTATGTATTTTCGAAAAAAAAAACTCCAAATTTCAGTTATTACAACATGGGTATCAAAGGAACAGGATTTTTTCATACATTTCGAATGTAATAAAAGCATTTTTTGAAAATACTAAAAAAAATACAAACTACGCATTTTAGAAGAAATACTAAAAATTTCAGTTTTTACAATGTGGGTATCAAACGATCGAGATTTTCTCATACATTTTGAATGTAATAACAACAATTTTTGAAAATACTCACAATTTTCTCAAAACTACGTGTTTTCGAAAAAATACTCAAAATTTTAATTTTACAATATGGGTATCAAGCGATTGTGATTTTTCAAACATTTGGAAAGTTATAAAAAAAATGAAAATACTCAAAATTTTCCCAAAAATACGTTTTTTCGAAAAAAATACTCAAAATTTAAGTTTTTAAAATATGGGTATTAAACGATCGGGTTTTTTTCATACATTAGTGAAAATGTTGAGTTTTTTTTTAAATGTTGTTATTACATTCGAAATGTATGAACAAATCTCAATCGTTTGATACCCATATTGTAAAAACTGAAATTTGGAGTATTTTTTCGAAAATATGTAATTTTGTGAAAATTTTGAGTATTTCCAAAAAATGTTGTTAGGCTGGTACAAATTTTATTTAAAGTTTTTGTCCCCCCCCCCTTCAATGTTGGCCCGAAAAATCAGGGGGCAAAAAAATATTTTTTCAAAAAACTTCAATATTTTAATAAAAAATTTAAGTGCAATTAGTTAAAATCAATTTAAAATGAATTCTCCTGCGTTTAGAATCATTTTTAGCATGTTTGGGTTGATTTAAAAATCTTTAGAATTTTTGAAAATTTTCGATGTCTACTATCGCTAAAGTTTTTTTTTCGCTAAAATTATTGTTTTCGTCAAATTTTACATTTTTTTAAAACTTTTATTGCAATACAACTGAACTAGTGTAAAATACATTTTAAAACACCTTTTCCATGCAAATGTTGAAATGATGGCATGTTATTTTAATATTTAGTTCAGAGCCGAGGGATAAAAACTTTTAAAAATATTTGCATCGGCCTTATTACATTCGAAACGTATGAAAAAATCCTGATCGTTTGAGACCCATATTATAAAAACTGAAATTTTGGGCAATTTTTCGAAAATAAGTAGTTTTGTGAAAATTTTGAGTCTATTCGAAAATAGTAGTTTATGCAACAAGTTGCAAAAAGAGGATTTTTTCAGCACGAGTCGTACATTTATCCAACGAGGTTCACCGAGTTGGATAAATACGAAGAGTGCTGAAAAAATCAAGTTTTGCAACGAGTTCCATACAACATTTTTTGGAAATCCGAAAAACACCCATTAAGTGAAATTTTAAGTCAAATTTTCATGTATTTTGTCAATAAATCGTTTAAATCAAAAAAATGTTGAAAAAGTTACTTTTCGAAACAAGTGCTGAAAAGTTCAACTTTTCAGCACCCATTTCAGTGCTGAAAAGTAGAACTTTTCAGCATTTATTTTGAAAAGTGTTGCTATTCGATTCTGTTATTTTTGGTACAGAAAAGTAGGCTATTTCGTCGTTCAAGAATGACAGGAAAAGTAAGTAGTTTCACGACGAAATTGCAAAAATGTTATTATTACATTCAAAATGTATGAAAAGATACCGATCCCGATCGTGGCAAAAATGCCACCTAAAAAACTGTCGAATTCATTTGGCATTATTGCCAATTTTTCGCTAACTATGGAACAAAACGACGTTAAATTGTTTCAACTATATTTTCAGATTCAGATATTTTAAGATTTGGAAGAATAACAACTTTCGCTCTTGAAACACGTTTTGAAGGATTGTCGAACACCAAAATTAATTTTGGTTTATTTAAATGCCACAAAAGGACAATTTATGATGGGTGATCATAATTGAAGACATTCGCGAAATAATTTGTGACAATTCTATCAACTATTTGCTATTTTAATCCCACCTTGTGCTGTGTAGTAAACGTTGGAAAACATACGTAGAACGTTCGTCGCTTTGGGTCATGTAGGTGGGACCACTTTTTTCTCTCCTCCAAGCTCCTAGCCCTTTTCACCGACGGAGCCATCACAGATTCGCTATCCCTGAAAATAACACAGCCCCTATTCAGCTATGCGAGGGAAAACATCGTGGCACTGCAACCACAGAAATGGCTATAAATTCAAAATAAATTCGATGACAATTGAGCATCTGTATGCATAGCCAGGCTTCGGGGTTTTTTGGACGGATATGGAGTAAAGAGGACATTTTTTTTGTGGGGGGCAACGGAAGATCGGGCAACCGAAAGTATGGCCGTATCGGACTTTTTGCCATGCAGTTCCACTTTCGTTGCGAGGGACATCTATGAAAATAGGCCCCGTCCTCGAAGGTCACTAAATTTAGCAAAGCTTTGGATGATTCAGTGGGGACAAAGTTTATTTGCGGCTGTCAATGTGTTTACGATGCAATATCTATATAAGTTCTTTGCTTTTCCAATTTTTGTGCATCTGTTTCAAAATATTTTTTTGTTTTTGAACATTTCAGCTTCATTGATTTTCTGACATGTCAACATTCTTCATGCATAACCTTCCAACCTAATTTCGTCTTGCCTTCACTGTCCTAATTTCGATGGAGACGCATAGTCGTGCAAGAAACTAGTCGCCACAGATTCCCTCTACAACATCGAAGCAAAAAAGGAGGCCAGAGATCGTGCGAGGCAGTAAATGCGGTCATTTGGGTGAAATTGAGTCGTTTCGTGGCGAGGCCTTTCAACGGATATAGAGCAGCGAGAAGGCAGTGACAATCGGCGAAATTCGGCAATAGAATCATCAGGAAACGACTCGAGACGTGATAAAAATTCCCTATTTTCGTTGGCCGCCACTTGGGGAGATGACTTTCGAAAGGCAGCGAAGCGGCATATATGTTGCGATTAGGGTGTTTGGGTAAAATCATTTAATATTTACTTAAATGGTTGTTTTTTGAAGCTTGTAACATTACAAATTACTGTCTTTTTTTTATTTTTAAACATGTTTTGTATCCATGCAACTGGGTAATGCCTGGTTAAGGAAATATGATATTAATTCATACATATTCAACAATCTCAAACCAGATAAAATTAAGGTATTATCAGCTAAATCAGAGCAGACAGGTAATATTTGTACAGAAAAATTATGTTACATGTCTATTTATTCTTCATTAACTTTTTCGCTTTTGATTTCCATTTCTAAACAATTTACACTTATTCGAAATTTCAGTAAACACATTTTCAGGATGTCGATTTAAAACCTTCAACAAAGTTGTTTATTTTCTTATTTCTCACATTTTGATAAGCAAATGACACATAAAATATATTATTTGACAAGTTTTTGAAAAAAATATTTGAAAGTTACAAAAAGAATTTAAAATTAAAAAGAATTCAAAACAAAAAACTCAAAAAAAAAAACATTTCAGCAATTTCTTGATAAAACAATACGCTCTTTGAAGCATCGAATTGTTGAGTAAATTTCCTATGAGGGTAACTCTCTGTTCCTGAGTTCGAAAAAATGTATTTTTCATCAAAAAAACACTAATTTTTTTTTTAAAAACTCTGCCATTTTCCGTTACTCGGCTGTAAATAAATTTAGATCGAATCTACATTAACCCAGAAGGGTAATTTTATTCATTTAGACCAACAAAATTTTCATTTTAAAATTTCGTGTTTTTCCTAACTTTGCAGGGAGTGTAACATTTGCTACAAAGTTGTAGAGCAGACAATTACAAAAAAATCATGTATACACATAAGGGGTTTATTTAAAAACATCACGAGTTATCGCACTTTAACGAAAAAAAATTATGAAAATAGTAGTTTATGCAACAAGTTGCTAAAAGAGGATTTTTTTCAGCACGAGTCGTACATTTATCCAACGAGGTTCACCGAGTTGGATAAATACGAAGAGTGCTGAAAAAATCAAGTTTTGCAACGAGTTCCATACAACATTTTTTGCAATTCCAAAAAACACACACTGAGTGAAATTTTATGTCAAATTTTCATGTATTTTGTCAATAAATCGTTTAAATAAAAAAAAGTTGAAAAGCGTTACTTTTCGAAACAAGTGCTGAAAAGTTCAACTTTTCAGCACCCATTTGAGTGCTGAAAAGTAGAACTTTCCAGCATTTATTTTGAAAAGTGTTGCTATTCGATTCTGTTATTTTTGGTACAGAAAAGTAGGCTTTTTCGTCGTTCAAGAATGACAGGAAAAGTAAGTAGTTTCACGACGGAATTGCAAAAAGTTACTTTTTGCGTTTCTCTTTGTTCCGTCGTCCGTGTCGTTCGTGGGTGACCATGAATGGCCATGATCAACGATGACCAACATTTTCAAAAGTTTTTTTTTCGTAAAATCGCGATAACTCGTGACGTTTTTAAGCAAACTCCTTATGTTTATAAATCAAAATTCGATCAAGATGTTTGTAATTAATAACTTTTTTATAACATTGTTACACTCTAACCCTGCAAAGTTAAAAAAAAAACACAAAATATTAAAATGAAAATATTTTTTCTAAATAAAAACATGACTCTTCTGGGTCAATGTAGATTCGAAAAGTACATTCAATTTCCCTTAAAATGACATGTTCCAAAAAAATTTACAGTCGAGTTACGGAAAATGGCAGAGTTTTTAAAACTTGTTAAGTGTTATTTTTAATGAAAAATACATTTTTTCGGAATTCTGAGTACGCCATCAAATCGGACGTACAATTTTACATAAAACTCCCTTTGATACAAAATTTCTATCGCATCATCGTTTCAGGCTGAAAATTTCTTGAAAAACACCTCTTTTTTCGCATGTTCAAAAATGGAAGGGGTCGTACCGCCCCTCCGTCACGAGATATCAAAAAACGGACATCGGATTCGTGATCAGGGACAAAAGTTATCCCTTAGGACAAAGTTTTACGCAAATCGAAGAGGGATCGGGGCAACTGCTGGGTGAGTTGGCGGAGCATTACCCAATTACAACAAAATGAGCAACTTTCTACGAAATCGGCCGATTCCAACCATTTTTATTTTTTGTATTTTTTGATTTGGCACAAACTTTGTGGGAGTCTTCTCTATGACCAAAGAATCTTTTTTGTGTCATTGGTTCACCCATACAAGTCTCCATACAATGTTGGCTGCTGTCCATACAAAAATGGTACGTAAATATTCAAACAGCTGTAACTTTTGAGTGAATTTTCTGATCAAGACACCAAGGGAAAATTTGTAGGTATTGCTGAGGACTATTGAGAAAAAATAGGTACACGGAAAAAAAATTGTCGTTTTTTTCATCCATTTTTTTGCACAAAAACTCAGTTATCCAAAATATGTATTATTTGATATTTGAGTTTTTTTTATATGTTTTAGGGGACAAAAACCCGCAACTTTTGAGCAATAGAGAAACATGGTCAAAAAATCTGCCTCTGATAACTCAGCGGCAGAATTTTTGAAAAATAGTGATTTTTGGAAAAAATCGAAATTTTTATGCAAAAACAAATTTGACATAATTTTTTAATGTTAAATTGAATTTCCAATCGAAAAGTACTTTACAGATTTTTTTTTTGATAAAGGGCTTTGTTTTCAAGATATAGCCACCGAAAGCTTGATTTTAGCGAAATATTTGCGATCTTCGATTTTTTTAAATAGTGACCATAAGTGACCATTTCTAATTTTCTTTTTGAAAAGTTCAGAACATTTGCTATAAAACTGTCTAACAGACATTGAAGATTGGACCTCTGGTTGCTGAGATAAAAAACACGAAATATTCGTGAAATTTTCCGATCTCTTTGGAGAAAAATATTTTGAAAAAAAATGAAATCAAGACTAACATTTCAAAAGGGTGTAATATTTAATGTTTGGCCCTTTTAAAATGTTGGTCGTGATTTAATTTTTTTCAAAATATTTTTTTCGAAAAGATCGGAAAATTTTACGAATGTTTCATTTTTAACATTGAAAATTGGGCAGTTAGTAGCAGAGATATCGTTTTTTTAAATAAAGGTTAACTTTCAAGTGGATGAACTGTTTCAATCAAGGGCCCTGATTTTCGGTTCAATGAACAGAAACCACTCACTCATCGCCTATCCATTCGTCACCTATTCCAACCCGCTAGCATTCATGAACGAATGATACTCGCAAGCAGCTAGCGAGTGGCCCGAACTGTTCACTCAGCGAACAAATACATCGTTAAAAAAATTTGCCTACTCCACCGCTCGACGACACTCACACACTAACATGCTCAGCGAAGAGCCATTCTCACAAAATGCCAGTGCGGCAGTATTTTTGTCTTCACGCCCTCAGTTTGCCATCAATTTGATTTTCTCTTGGTGGAAGTTTCTTTGAATGGTGTCTGTAATGTTATGAAATTAAAATAAATGCACAATTTAATTGATAACATTGATTTTAGGCAATCCAAATCAATGAGTATAACGCAGCGCATCAGAAAAAAAATATGTTCAGTTCAGAGTGATCGGCGACGTCCGGCCTGCCTGAGCCGTTTGGAGATTGAGCCGGTCAGAGAGAGAAGGAGAGTAGAAGAGAGAGTGTTCGGGAGCGAATGGTGTGAAAGTGACAAACGGTTGGAATTCATCAGGGCAGTATCGCGTCGCTTGCTATTTGTGTTAACGAATGGAGTGGTTGATTTTGAGCAAACAGGACCCTTGGTTTCAATGAACAAATGAACACGCTAGAGGTCTATACTCTCGCAAAATACTACTTTCCCCACGTTTCATTTTGTGAGGACTAACGTCATGATTTGAAATCCGGACACTTAGTAGCATATCATTTTTGTTATAGCTGACAAAAAAACATGTAATAAGTTGGAAATGAAGAAATATCATCAGGATGTAGTATTAACAGTCAGTTTTAAGAGAATGCATGCAAAATATGTCTTTTCTAACAATTTTTAATCAGGATTTGAAAATTAAAATGAACTGTTGTGCTTCGAATCCCGGACACTGATAAAGCTGATTCGAAATCCGGACACTCGTTTTTGCTAATGAATCGCACAAATTTGGACTGAAATGTTAGTGAACGGCATTCTTTAGGTCTCAAATTAACTTGTAACATCAAAACAATCGATATTTTATATAAAAATTTGCTTGAATTCTGCTTTGCCTTCCCGTGGCTTCGGACGCCTCTGAAATATTTAACGTGAAATGTTTCGCCTTTTTGGTAATCTTATAATTTTATTGTATTTAATTGTTTTGACATTAACTACAGTGTTCAAACAAACTTTAAATGAAAGTTGATGTTAGAATTCATCAAATAACCCATTTTTGACATTTATAATGCAAACTTCTATCCAAATAATTGATAAAACAAGATGAGGTGTCCGGGTTTCGAAGCGTCCGGGAATTCGAATCATGACGTTATCCCCTCGGTCTTTAATTTTGGGTGTAGCACAATCTTTTAATTAGTTTCTTATAGTTTTTTTGTCTCAAAAAGTTAAATAATTAGATGGTCGAGCACTTAATGTTACTGCACTTTTACGTTCAATTACAGCTTCTAGAAGATGTTTAAACTAAAATAGGGCAATAAATAGATAAGAAGGAAGCGAGCAATTATGTTTTCGTATAAAGTTTTTCATAATAATTCAAGTAACAGCGATTTGGACTGAAATGTGACCAAATTGTTAACCCACAAAGTTTGTAAAATAATGGCAAAGGAATTATATTTTATTTATTCTAGGGTAAAAAATAGCCTATCTATCACCCTAATGCTGCATGCTGTAAAAGTGGCAACCCCTAACCCAAAAACCCTGAGAAGAAAAGAAAAAAAAAAGATAACAATAAATACCGATATCGCATAAAGTGGAGCCGGCCGTCCGCCGCCACGCCGCCCAGTTGGAAATGGCCCTCAAATCAGGCACGTAATAGACCACCACAGAGAATCGCAAGGCTTGGCCTTCTGACTGGTGCTGGTGCCCAGATTCATGCCTTGAATCAGCGAGTTTGTGAATGAGGAATGCACAGCTCTTCGTTTCTCCCCCCCCTCAATGCCACGTGGTTGGAAGGGTGGGTGGTAGGAGGGCAAGGCACAAAATCAGTGTAATGATATTTCCGGCGTGATTGGAATGGAATTCGTTGGCGTTTGGTTGGTTCGTTATTGGTTGTGAATTGATACAATGGCTAATACGATTAGGTGCTGAGATAATCCTTCCCAGCCACCCACATTTGATGATTATGATTGTGATGATTTGTGTTGGGCGCTTCATGTTGGGAAGATAATCATTTTGTTTTGCTAGTTTCCCCAGTGAGCGATTTTCACCGTTGGGCTCAATCCACAATCAAAACATTTTCCGATGCGATGTAACATGATTTCCTCTTGTCCACTGCTCTCGGATGGTAAAATGCAGCATTTGACCCCAAAAATGGCATCCGCTGGGTTTTTCGGTGGGGTAAACCAGCAGGATCATAAATATTTTGTCCGCATACATTAACAAAAAACGATGTTGTACTACAACACACACACACAGCTGGTTGGGACCCGAGGTCGGAAAAAGGGCAAAAAGTTTGTCCCCGCTCGTTTTTCGTGCATGGAAAAAAAGGAAAAACAACGCAAAACTATTTTCATTTAGTATGGCAGACAAAAAAAAGTGGAGAACACATTCCTGAAAACAATGTTCACACTGCGAGTTCCATTGTGACAATTACTGCAGAAATAATGGTTTTTAAATGGGAGCGGAATGTTGGCAAATTGTTTGATGAAAAATTTCACTTCTGGCCCTCCCAAAACTGGTGGGAATTAATAGGTTGGTGGTTTTGGCTGCTGCAGATATGCTGGGGCAATATTTTAACCCACTTTTAGTTACTCAATCAATTCTGGGAAACTGGAACGTTGTACGGACGCAGTGTAAGCTGCGAATTACAAGCTATTACACGCAGCTTTGGATGAACCAGCAGCCAAGATAGCACACGGAGCATCTCGCTGGGTACGATCTCTCTGAGAGTACGGTTATTCCAAGTGATGAGGAAGTCTGCTCGCTCAACCGTTAGATGCGATGATGTTAAGACAATTTCTACCCCTGTGGAAATTGGGAGTAAAATGGAATTTTTTTTATTGTGTTTTCGATATTTATCGATCTACTGAAGGTATGACGCTACTGCCATCAGCTCAAAAATGTTGAGTAGTGTTATATTTAACAAGCTGATTTTGGAACTAAATCACGATTAAAAATATTTCAATCGAAATATTTTTTTAATTCATTCGAATACATATAACATTTTGGTTAAAGTCACCATTTTATAATAAACTAGAACATTATTTCATTGTTGATACGGGACCATCCATAAACCACGTGGACACTTTTTTGGGAATCTGTTACCCCCCTTCGTGGACAATTGTCCATACAAAAAAAATCTTATTTGTATGGGTCGTGGACAATCGCCATAACCCCCCCCCCCCTTAGGTGTCCACGTGGTTTATGGATGGTCCCTACTTAACAAACATATTTTATATTGGGAATCCATTTTAAAAGAAAATCCCAATAAACTTTTTTCTTCCGTTGAGATTTCATTGTTTGACTAAATGTTCACAAATCAATTACAGTACAGGAATATCTACAAAATCACTGATTTCAGCTCAACCCGTTTTTGAAGGTTTTTAAGATCAATTAGAAGTTCAATCATGTATTTAAAAATGGCTTCAATGGCTCATATCTTGAATGTTATAAAGACTTGCATTAAGTTATATTCCTTATAAAATGCTTCAAACCTCTCAGGAAAATATTGCAATTAAACCATTTAAAATACAGTTGCAAATATTTGAATTTTCGTTTCCACAATTTCTCAAACAGTTTTGAAGCTTATAAAACATTATTTAAAAATGAAGATGATGAATACATCAAAATTGTATTAAAATGTTTTGCAACTATCAATGCATCCGAAAACCTTCACAATTTTTTTAATGCCTTTCTAAAAATGTATAACATTTTTTTTGAATGCCTTTTTACCCTTTTTACAATCTTCCGGACTTTTGTTAGAATCGTTTTTTTTAGCATAACTTTTGAAGTACTTAGCGAAACTTTATGATTTTCAACAGCGACTTAAGGGACCCCAAGACGGATCGAATGACACCAAAACGGTCCAAATCGGTTCAGCCAGTGCCGAGATAATCCAGTGCAATTTTTTTTATCAACATCCCACCACACACAGACATTTGCTCAGAATTTGATTCTGAGTCGAATTGTATACACGAAGGTCAAATTAAGAATTTCGTTTTTCGAGTGATTTTATAGCCTTTCCTCAGAAAGGTGAGGAAGGCAAAAATACTTTAGCTTTTGAATTTACAGTTATGCTATTGAGAACATTTTTAAAAATATCAATAAATTTATTAAAATGTTTCAAGGATTTAGGGTTTTTTGGAATAAATTCAATGAAACTGTGTTGCAAATAATTAGATTTCACATTCTAGTGTACTTTGATTTTAATTCAACACCTCTAATATTCTTGTGTATGCTAATTTTCAAGATTATTGAAGAATGAATCTCTAATAAGTCTCAGAAATACTTAATATTTTCTAAGGGGCCAATTTTGTTTTGAAAATACTATTTTTTCAATTTCTGAATAAGTCTTGCATATATTCAAATATAATTACAGCATAATTTACCAATGAGAGTTAACGATCCATAGGGTTTAAGGCTCTCTAATCAAATCATCAACAAGTTTTTGTTTTTAATACCTAAATACACATACCTTATGTTTAGAAAATGTTCAAATGTCACAGGATTATAAAATATTTGTAAAGGTATGTTTGAAGGAAAACGCTTTTCTCTTGAAACTACTTTTACTTCTTTTTCTAATCTTGGAGATAGTTGATAAAAAATAAATTGAAAGCATTAAATATGAACAAACCATTGCCTGATATTTAAGCAAAAGTCGAAATTTTTCATGATTTTTTAAAACACCATCCTCAACAAGTTGAAGGCGAAATGAGAGTCTGCAAGTTGAAGATTGTAAATATAACGATAGCAAGCAATCTGTCTAGTTCAGGAATGGATTTTAGTTGAACAGAAGTTATCTTAGAACTTGCGATATTTTAAATATTTAAGCTGTTTATGGTGTTTTTTTTAACAATTGCACAATCGTTAATCATTACGGACCACTGCACCCCAACAACCCCATTCCAATGGTGGTAGAATCAGCCCTTGATACAATATAGAGATCCTCTATCTCGTCCGGTTATGGTATCGCCAGAATCAATGTGATGCAATGATTGCACCAATTGAGATTATCCCTCTTCCAAGCGATTAGCGCTAGTTATTGCTATTTCATACCGCGGCAGAGCTCGTTCGCTTCAATTCCTCAGCTTAGAATTTGGAAATAAGTACACGTTTTAGCGGGGCATTATTACTGGGTTAGTCGGAAACCTGAAGACCAAGTCGTTAGTTTGCTTTTCCGGGAGATTGTGGAGAATTTGTTGCAAAAATTTAAATTCACCTCTGAACCCCATGAATTATAACTAAGCTCGCACGGGTGCACCACACTTGTTAGGGGGCAAACACGTGTCTGCTCGACAATTTTCACGGATTTTTACTTTCATGTTTACACGCGAATAAGGAGTCTTTATACCTGGTCGGTTGGAGTGTATCCTAGGAGAACTCCATTAGAGAGCGAAGTTATGCGGCTCACCTTCATTAGTGCTGGCTGGCGACCCACCGGAAGCGCAATCCTCTGTTATCATTAGTAGTGTGTCTGAGAACGGAGGGCTGCGTAGCAGGTGATTATCCCGAATGAGGGAGCAACACACACGGTTCAGCGTGTACTAAATTGAAATACTTGTGCAAGAAATGCCTCATGAAAGAGTCAAATTCCTCTCTTTGAAAGCCACGTCCAATTTTGTCAAACATCAAGGAATGCATCACGAGGCTTAATTCATTGACCTGTTGATGTAAATAGAGAAATCAAATCAATGATTGGACCACAGCAGAAGTCACTTCATCAGATAAACCAATCATTGCGGGCAGACCGTTGTCATTTCGTCACGTTGACTGTGTGTCACGTATAGGTAGACTTTCGTGCAGAATTACGGATGGTACAGGTATGCTGAAGGGTTCGACCTGCTGGTTGCCCCTAACAGCAGGAAGTTCTACGGTTTTGCGAATGGTATTATGTATATCACAAAATACATATTATATATATTATATTTAAGTTCATCTATTTTTTATAGAAAAAAATAAATCATAAATCATAAATCATAAATCATAAATCAATTTTCAATTTCAATTCGGTTTTATTGGTGAATAATCAAGATACAATAAGTTCTTTTGAGGTACATAACAGAGTTTTGGAGTTCCTTACAGCTGTGTGTTACATCATAATCCATTTTGGAACAGTTATTGCTTGTAAATAAAGGTGTCACCAAGAGTAAGAAAAAAATAAAAAAAACTTACTAAAATTGCAAGGGAAAGGGGATAGAAATAGAAAAAGCTTAAAATTAGATCACAGTTTTTTATCCTTTATAGATGTGCTTGATCATCAGCTCCCCAAGGGCCAGGAATTGCTCCGCCTTGTTACGGCAGGTCCTAAACCGCGTCATCATCTCCCCTGCGAGAGCAAAGAACTCTGGCAGGGTAAAGAGATCTTCTCCGGTAACTTCTTGCTGGGCCGTATTGCCACTGCCGGCAGCGACCACGCTGGCGAACGATCGCCCCATCCAGGAGGGAACGCTGAGTTGTCCGCTGGAACCGTACGATGACCAGCTGCCGGCACGGTTTCGCTCGTACTTCGCTGAGGAGGGTGGGACGCTGCTGCTTTCTTCTTCCTCTTTTCCTGCTCCTCGAGGTAGTTTTTTCGTGCGCTGCATCCACGGTAGTTGCTGGTATGGTTACCTCCGCAGTTGGCGCACTTGATGCGCGCCTTCGTTTGCTCTGCCTTGTCCCCCAAGTCCGCTTTGCACGGCAGTGCACACGCCTCAGAGAGGTGAGATTCACCGCACTTCACACAGCGGGGCGGAAGGTTGCAGTTCCGCGAGCCGTGGCCGAATTTCTGGCAACGGTGGCATTGTGCTGCGTCCAACGGGTTCTTTGAGTAGAACCGCCAGTTTACCCAAAACCCGTCCAACGCCTTAGTTCGCCGCAGGTCTTGAATTTTGACGGTGCCGCGGTCGAAGTACAACAGGTACAGGGTGTGTGTACCTGTGACTGTAGTCTTCCGCGAGAGCACTTTTATGTCACGCGGTGTTATTCCAGCACCCGAGAGGTCCTTCATGAGGTCGGAGATCGGGCGGTCTTGGTACCCCTGCAAAACGGCCTTAACAGCAGTCTTCTGCACGGGGTCGAATGTGTAAAACTTGAAGTTTTGACGCTTCAATTTCTCCACAACCAGGTCGAAGTTCTTTTCGTCAAAAGTGTAAACTTGCACTGACGACTTACCGATTTTCAGACAATATCCGAGGCCTTCCAGCAACTCGTCAACATCGTCCGCCAACGTGTCCAAAACAAAAATTGGAGGTGGTCTACGTTCCTTTGGAGAATTGTTCTTTTTTGGCGTCGACACTTTCTTCCGTGCACGCCCGTCATCATCGTCGTCGTCGTTAGTGCTGCTACCGTCGGTGTTGTTGTTTTCTTCATCGTCGCTCAGCATCTGGAACTCGTTCCTGATGGGGATGTTGGCGGATGTTGATGTGCCACTGGTCGTGGCACCGGAAGTACCTGAACGGGTTCGCACTGGTGATCTTGGAACATATCCGGGATGTAGTAACTTTTTGTCGATTCCTTCTGCGCTCACGCTCCCCTGCGCGATGGCGGCCGACACGGCGTTTGTTTGTTTACCTTTTTGCACACGGCCGGTAGACGAACTTCGCGGGTTTTTCGAGGCCGCACTCGAACTGCCACGGCCGCGGCCGGCCTTTGGCATGCTGGAGAAGCAAACTCGCGGGTAATCACAATCAACTACGGCGAAAAATTCCGAAAAAACGGTAGAGCACAGAGCACTTGACTGCTACTTGCTCTCGTGCGTACACGGAGGTGTAAATCATAAATCATAAATCATAAATCATAAATCATAAATCATGAACATTAAACATTAAACATTAAACATTAAACATTAAACATTAAACATTAAACATTAAACATTAAACATTAAACATTAAACATTAAACATTAAACATTAAACATTAAACATTAAAAATTAAACATTAAACATTAAACATTAAACATTAAACATTAAACATTAAACATTAAACATTAAACATTAAACATTAAACATTAAACATTAAACATTAAACATTAAACATTAAACATTAAACATTAAACATTAAACATTAAACATTAAACATTAAACATTAAACATTAAACATTAAACATTAAACATTAAACATTAAACATTAAACATTAAACATTAAACATTAAACATGCACTCAAACTATAGAGTTTTTTTTTTCAAAAGGTCCTTTGAACATATAAAAGACAGTAGCTTATAGGACTTATTCAAAAAAAATCTCTGGAATTGTACAACCAAATCGTTTGAAATTCAATGTTACATTTAGTGAAGTATGTAGTTCTAATCTTACTGTAGATTGATAAGCATCTTTCGTTTATAAAAAAAACACACATTTTTTCGTTTTTTATTTGTTTTTATTGTTTTTTATATTAATTCTTAGCAATTATATATTAATAAGACATTTCAAAATTATTTTTTTTCATAATTTCTATGAATCGGGTGGATCTTATATCAGTAAATTAAATTTGCCAATTTCAACATACTAGGCAAGTCATTGAAGACCGCTCAAGAAATGTTGAGTTGTCCTGTACGACCGATACCATTCAAAAACGATTATTGTGTTACATTACTGATTGACTGTCTTGTCAAGTCCCTCAAGTTGACGCTCGGTACACAGAACTGACCAATGCATTCGATGTTCCAAGGAGTTGGTTTAATTTCATCACTGACGTGGTACAACACAATACCCTTAAAAGCTCCTTCTGTCGTCCACAAAGTGTCCTCCTCTGCGATGGCCACATCACGTCGGGATCGGAATTGACACCCAACCATGAACTGCCTCGTGTCCACCTCTGGACAGATCTTGCCAACTCCAGAAGATGATGGTATTGGTCCCACCGCTGGGGGTCTTCCGACAGTTTTCCGCGTGCCGATCCGTAATTGAATTGTCGCCGACACCACCCACACACGCCAGCAATGAATCTTTGCCACTTGGGACACTTGGAACTCTGTTTATTGTGGCACGTCCCGCCACGGTGGCTATTATGCTTGATGCTGGTATTTATCGGATTTGAAGGGAAAAGTTTTCGTTTTTCGTTTCCAAGAAGTAAACTTTGCCTCCAGTGTCAGGTCAATGATTTAGGTGACACTTTGAAACGCAATAAATGCCAACTGACCCTTATTGGATTACAATGAGTATTTACTTTTGACAAGGAAAAAACAACCAAATTTGCCCTCGAAAAAAAACGCAATTTAGTTTCAACAACTGGTTTATGCTCGCATGCAATTGCATTTCCCGGACAGTTTAGTAGCAGCTGCCAGACTAGTAACGAGGCTATCCATTTTAATTTTGCGATCCACACAATTTCACCGGACTTTGGACGTCGTCCCTCCGGAAACGTGTACACAAATAAAGTCAATCGTTTTTCCCGACCCGCTCGCTCACCACTACCAACCCACCCCCTTCACTCGATTGACAATTTTCCCATGCGAATATTGAATTCTGCTTTCTTCCAAGTGAGTGCGCACGACTTGCCAGCGCAAAAGTCAGTTCGAAGCTACTTGGAGGGAGTTCTTTGAGGTAGCTTGCTCCCCTTTCTCTGGCTGTGTGCTGTCAGATCAGATACCACTAGCTTATTTTTTGTGAAAGAGAAAGCTCAAAGTTGCGAGTTTAAAGGTGGTAGGAAATATTGGGGTATGGTATACGTTTCAAAGGTCACCGAAGTCATTGCATTTTATCATCGTAAATTCCAGTATCTCAATGAAAGCATTGTCTTTATCAAAATTTTGATCTTATTTTCATTTACTTAGATGAAGTTTTGTTATATTATGATTTTACTAATGTTTTCAATGGTTTTTTAGAGCTCAAACTTAATTGCCCGTTTTACCCCACTTCCTTCCGTCGTAAAGAGCAAATATTTGACACATGTTTATTTCATGTATGTACAAACAAACGCTTAAGTTTAATTCAAATCGGTGTACTATGCTGAAGTTTTTTAGTTTAAATATTTAGACGAATTTGAGTAATAATTGAAAATCCTTTAATTTTGATTACCAACCAAAAGTTTATCAAGAACAAGTACCTACTTTTCTTACTATCTTTGGCTTTATCCTCAAATATTTATATAATGCTGAACTTACCCTTAATGACCCACAAGGACCTAATTTTTTTTTAGAATGTTTCACTTCACAGCCAATTCGTTCGGTTTTCAGTTAATATTTACTGGAAACTGCACGACTGAAATTTTCAGTAAGTTTTTCGCTGATTTTCAGTAAAAATTTGTATAGAGTTGTCAAACTTTGCTGAAATTTCAGCAAGTTTTCATTTACTGGAAATTTCCGAAGTGCAGTTTTCA
This sequence comes from Culex quinquefasciatus, assembly GCF_015732765.1. Lineage (NCBI taxonomy): Eukaryota > Metazoa > Arthropoda > Insecta > Diptera > Culicidae > Culex > Culex quinquefasciatus. The sequence goes on from NC_051862.1 coordinate 14,486,071, forward strand.
GTAAATTTAACTGAGTTCAGTATTGAGAAACTGGCGTGTATATAAACTGACAAGACTGAAAGTGAGCAAATCTGTCAAGGATCTTTTCTATAAATTTGAAAAACTGATGTAAAATTTATCAGAAAATTCATTTCCTCTCCCCCCCCGTATTTTTCAAAACTGGCTGAGAGTATCTTGTTCATTCAAAGTTCTCCTGAATGAAGACATTCTGGGGAAAACTGCATTTTTTTTGTAAAATTAATAGATTGTTCTACTCTTCGACATTTTCAGTTTTTTGTCACAATATTTGTATGTTGTGAAATATATTACTAAGAAAATGGTTTTTCATTTTGATCATCAACTCTTTTTCTGAAAACAAATGAACATTATTTGTATCACATTATAGTTTAGATTTTTTTTTGTCATTCACAACATAAGAACAAACTTAGTTTATTTTGCTGATTTAAATACACACAACGATAAAGCTTCTTTTTCGAATCGATACTTTGTACGATACGAAACTAGATTCATGGCCTTTCTTGGCAGACGATACTTGATGAAATGATGATGTATTTTAAATGAAAATCATGCAAAATTATCCTAAACCGCTATGGCGTGCCTTTTATCATTGAATGCATAATCTAGGTTTTAGAAATTAAAAAAATCTACAAGTTGTTTTTAAATACTTTTTATAAAGCGAGCTACACTTCGCTACAAAAATCTGAAAGTAATTTTTATGTACCTTCCCTGCAAAGACTCCTCAATAGTTTCCCAGTTGAATGGTTTTCCATATAAAGCAGAATTGATGAACTCAAATTATAAAATTATAAAATTAAATGGAAAACCTATCATATTTCAGACTAGGATGAATATACAAATCTAGCCGAGCACTTTAATTTAGAAATCCATAAAATTTGTACAATTCTGTTTGAGTTTTTCCTTTAAAATACATCATTTTTATTTAATTATTTTCATCAAATTAATATCTTGGAAAGCCAACGTTTTTTCTTAGTTTTTGTCACTAAAATTTTCAACATAAAATCAACTGATAAAAAATAAAGCTAAAATTTGAAATTTTCATGGTAAAACCATGTACTATCGTACATTTTTAATTATTCTATTTACAATTAAATATTGTGATGCTTAAAAACATCACGAGTTAGGGAGTGTTCTTTTATTACGTAACGCAGTTGGGGGGAGGGGGGATGGAGGCCGTGTTACGCTCCATACAATTAACTCTTCAAAGTTATTAAAAAACACGATGTTTTCAAACGAAAAAAAAATGTTCTAAATGAAAAAATACCCTTCTGGGTTAAAAAAGATTCGAAAAGAACATTAAATTTACCTTAAAATGTAGAGGTGGGCAAAAAAAGAGCGAGCCGCTCAAAGAGCCGGTTCATTAAAAAGAGCGAACGAACCATGGCTCGCAAAAAAAAAGAACCGCGTTTCACTGAACTCCAGTCTTTTGAAAGCACCGTTCCAAAATGGAATATTTTTTAAACCTGTTATGATAAAAATGATAAAAATTTATTGAATTTCTAACAAATTGTAGTGGTAAATTTGTTTTTGAAAATTGAAAATACAATTTCAAATATTTCAATGCTAATAAAAAAATAATCCCAACATTGTCCCTTAGTGTACTTTTTCAAGTACTTCAGGATAAAAACGTCATGTTAATGAGGGGCTATTTCCCGACATTTTCAGGGCTTCAGATCAAATCAGAATGTAGAAAAGAGTTAACAGAATATTTACTCGGCTTGGTCTCCAAAAAATGCCACTCAATCATTCAAACGCATCTTCTCGTTTTTTGTTATTTTTTTTTATAATTTATATAATTCCAATGTGAAAAAGCTTTAAAAATCACACCATTCTTTAAAATATCCTTTTCATCTATATATTGAAAAAGAGCGAAAGAGCCGTTCAAAAGAGCGGAGCTTTTTAAAGAGCGAACGAAAATGAGCGGCTCCTAAATAAGAGCGATTTTGCCCACCACTATTAAAATGACATGTTCCAAAACATTTTACAGTTGGGTAACAGAAAATGGCAGAATTTTCAAAACCTGTTTTAGTGTTTTTTTCAATGAAAATTACATTTTTTCGAAGTTTTGAGTACGCCATCAAATCGGGCGTAAAATTTTACATAAAAATTTCTTTGACACCAAATTTCTTTTCTCTTTGGCTGCAAATGATCGAAAAACACCTTTTTTTCGCATGTTCAAAAATCAAAGAGGTCGTACCGCCCCTCAGTCACGAGACATAAAAAAAAAACGGACCTCGGATTCGTGATCAGGGACAAAAGGGGGTATCCCCTTAGATAGAATAAAGTTTCACGCAAATCGAAGAGGGTCGGGGCAACTGCTGTGTGAGTTGGCGGAGAATTACCCTATAGCCAAAATTAGATATTTTCTTGCTAAAAACATGTAACTTGTAAAAACATTTTAAATTATTCTATTTAAAATCAAAATAAGTGATTTAACGTTTCTGAAAATTTTGAGAATTTTTAATTCATAATTTTCAAAATTCTGTTCGAAATATAAATTTATTGTTTGATATTTCTCCACCCAAGTCATGGTCGAGGCACAAAAACATTGTATAAAATAAAAAAAGAGAGTTTGATTAATTGCAACGATTAAATTTTCAGTGATGTAAACATTTATACATTGCGTACTTGTCCTCATAAAAATTTCACTTTTTGGATAATCAAATTTTCGGATAATGAAATCACACAATATTGAATTTTATTTTTACCAAAATAAGGTTATCTGAAAACAAATATGAATTAAACGCTCAAAAGTTATCTCAATGCGGGTTAAACAAAATTGAAGAACAGGAAAAATGCTTTCAGTTTTTTATACTTTAAACCATATTGATCAAAGTACTTAATTCATTCAGAAAAGTTATTGAAAATAAACATCAATTTTCTATCAACTATCAACAATGTTAGAAAAACGATTGAACGTTGATTTTTATTTTTCTTCAAATTAATTTTCCTCAATTCATTAAAATTTTAAATACTTTTTGAACATCCATTTATTTAATGTTTACAGAAATATTCTCAGAATGTAATTTCAATCAGAAATATGTTCAAATATCAAACAGATGAAAAATAGAAAAGAAAATGATAGACACACGACTAGATTCCCCTAGAAAAAGTATACTTACTAGAAATAGCAATCAATACAAAACGAAACTGCAAGCGAACAGCAACTGCATAGTGCACTGCTTTCCCAGTCCGGCTGTCCTTCCGTATACAGTGCAACAATGCTGCTCAACCTGAATAAACTCCGGGTAAAATCACACAGTCCCTCCTCGTGTGGGGACCGTAACTGATGATGACGTTTTATTTAAATTTATTCGTCAAGTGTCAAAAACTCCGCTTCAATATCAATTTTGCACCGGAAACGGTGGACGCCGTCCAACGGGCAAATACAATGCATAAAAAATTTCTCTCAAAATGTTGAAGCTTTCAAGCTTTCCGAGCGATGTAAACTGCTCTGCTGCTGCAAATCTAATAACGCTCACGTGAACTCAGTCGAAAAGTTATTGACATTTTCGCAAATATCGCGTCGCGTCAAGATTGTCGCAAATACACACAAATTGCCACAAATGGTGAATTCGCCCCCCCGGGGACATGTGCTGATACTTTCGCGATTGATGTTCAAGATGTTTGATTTTTTTTGGGCGAGGAAGAGTGGAAAGCGATATACCTAGTCGGTGGAAAATATTGCTCGCAATAAAATGGCTATGAAAATTCAATCGGATTTACATCGAAGCTTGGAAGGATTTCCTCGGGAACGAACAACAGGAAAATCTCGATAGAGGTTAAGTTTTCCTCAAGTCGTCGGAAGAGTCGGCTCGTGAGCAATTAGAAGCAAACATTTTCCACCCGGCAAAAGTTGCTTCTCTCGTAAGAGTCATTTCTTGTAATTTATCTTACGGCATACACTGAACGAGTGAGAAAGGACTCATAAGTGGATTATCTATTTAATTAGCAGCAAGTTTTTTTTCCCCCTTCTTCAACCCCCCATGAGAGCCTTTTAGCCACCGAGATTCAATGTTTTTCTTGTGTTTTTGTTTTCCCCTCCACCCCCTTTGGTGATGTTATTCCTGTGGTTTGGGAGTTTTGCGAGAAAAGTCTCGACTGTCGACATCCAGCGCTGGCGCTGGGGCCTATAATTCTGCTAATTAGCATCTGCTTCTTCTGCTGTTTTGCACGGTGGCCGTGGCGGACAAGTTCTTTCTTTAGCCGAAGAGGGGGAAGAGGCCAAATAGCGGAAATATTAACAAGCCTTGTTGTAAGGTGGTGGCGGTTGCTCTTCTTGGTGTGATTTTCACCTTTCGACTTTCTTTTTCCGGCTTCGGAAGAGTGAGTGGGGAAGATGTTCCGGGATTAGGGAGTTTTGGTTTTGTTATTTCAGGAATATGAGATATCAGTTTATAACACAACTTTTTAAAGTTAAAAAAAATGATGTTTAAAAAATTAAAAAAATTTGTTCGTTTTTAAAACAATAAAAAATAAAAATAAATGAATTCCTCCAACCTGTAGGTAAAAAGTTGCTAAAATGTTCAGCCTTAATTTGCCAATAGAATCTCTCAAAAATGTTCAGATGAATCCACAAAGCTAGTATTTCGTAGACGCAAGATTTTTGGAAATAAAATTGCAGTTAGAAAATTAAATAACAGTTTTGGATTTATATCAAGTACAAGGATACTTTTCATTCAGGATTGAACGAGTTTGAGTTTTTATAATATTGAAAAGATTGTAAATTAAAACAGAGTATTTCTCTTTATTCACGATAAGTTGGATAATCAGTCGGTTTCATTTAAATGTTGTAAAGCATGCTCAAAAAACTCTTCAAATGATTAGATGTTTTAAACCAATAGCTCAATCCACCTATGTGACTGATGAGCAGTTCTCTCAGATTTCGGTCATTCGATTTTTTTTGTATTTTTTAATCCGACTGAAACTTTTTTGGTGCCTTCGGTATGCCCAAAGAAGTCATTTTGCATCATTAGTTTGTCCATATAATTTTCCTTACAAATTTGGCAGCTGGCCATACAAAAATGATGTATGAAAATTCAAAAATCTGTATCTTTTGAAGGAATTTTTTGATCGATCTGGTGTCTTCGGCAAAGTTGTAGGTATGGATATGGACTACACTGAAAAAAATGATACACGGTAAAAAATTTTTTGGTGATTTTTCTTTAACTTTTTGTCACTAAAACTTGATTTGCAAAAAAACACTATTCAATTGGACTCATTCGAAAAAATATTTCTCTTGTCAATCGATACAGTGTAACCCGTAGAGAAAAAGGAACTCCGAAACACAACTTGGTTACCATAAGTTCTCAAAACGTGACGTGAATATTCGATTTAAAATTTAATTGATTAGAATTTAAAATATTTGAAATCAAGTTAGACATATTAGTGGAATGATGATAACAATATATTTTGTCAGGATTTTTGGTAATCTCATTCTGATAGGGAATCTATGGCGTGAAATTTTTAATGTATATTTACACAGAAAAGATCCAAAAAAATTTAAACAATCAGGTTTTTCAGATTTTTTTTTAATTTGTGAATCGGATATTAATTAAAATATTCTTACTGACAAAAGTTGAGTTGATTAAACAATTTATTCAAGCGATTCATTTTATTTACAACTTTGGCAAAGCATTTTAAGATTTTTAATATTTTTTTGGTCAACAACAGAATGGGTCATGTTATTTGAAAAATAAATGAAAATTACATCTGACTGGTTGAAAATTAGGAAATTACACAGATAAAAAACTATGTTTACAATAAACTCTTTCCCTCGCTCTTTCCTCCCTTTATTTCATATTTTTTCGTCCCCATTCAATATTAAAAAATCAAAAATTGTTGACCAAAATTTTATTTTTTTTATTGATAAAACTTGTAAAATCGATTATTGATAATTTTGAACAAATTGGATAACAAAATGTTAATACATTTTGAGTAGAAATTTTTAAATTGGGGGAACATTAGGGTGCCCAGAATACGGGACTTTTTCTCAAAACCTCGCTCCACAAGCTGAATATTGTTCTTTGACCTATTTTAGGACTCTGGGCCAAATATGAGCAAAATCGGTTAACATTTACCCATTGATACTCGGGGGTGAAGTTTGTATGGGAAAAATCGAAAAAATGTATGGAAAACCCAATTATCTGACAGTTTGGTCTACACGGTGCGCTACTTACATCCAAATATTCCCAAAAGTGAGATTCTCATTGGAAATTTAATGCTCTACAACTTTGTAGAACATACCAAAGCTGTAAAACTTAATCCTGAAAGGTTATTAGCGATTTAAAAAAGTAAATTTTGTATGAAAAACATTTTTTTCACCAGCTTTAGGCTCGGGTATCAATGGGTTAATCTCAACCAATTTCGCTCAAAATTTGCACAGATGCTTAAAATAACCCAATAAACCGTTTTCCGCTTGTGGAGCAGGGGGTAATTTTTTCTGGGCACCCTAGGGAACATAGATCGGTACAAATCGTAAAGGCTGAGAAGAAAAAATATTTTCATAAATTCATAGCTATTTGTTTTTTTTTCTGAACTTAGAAATCAAGCTTTAATTTTGATAAAATGCCTATTTTGGTAACATTCTAAAGAAGAAAATTTGAGAAACACGCAAAATTATGTAAAATCATGAAAATAATAGAAAGCAAAAGCAAGGAGGTGGTAGAAAAAGCCAAATCGTCACCGTCGTGCTAACTTGTCGTACGTGCATTTTGGGCCAAATTGAGCTAAGAATGCCATTTTCAATCCTGAGATATTCAATAAAAACTGATAAAACTCCGTGCATGTTTGTCACTTTTCATATGAAAGAAGTTTCAATCTTGTCGTGCTATCTTGACACAGCCTGATAATTGATGTACTTGCGACAATTGGCCAAAGGGATTCCAGGTCAGAACGCGTTTGACACAGATACGAGCTCAACTACCGTAAACATTTTAAATTATAACTCGGGACTCCGGCAACCAAAGTCAACCAAACTTCGGGACAATGCACAGAATGGTCAACAAAACAAAACACATTGCGTGCTCTGTGTTTTTAATTATTCTTTATTTTTTGATACTTTTACATCCAAAATTACCCCTCCCCCCTCTTTGTTTAGTGTTTGTTTTGTTTCTCGTTTTGATTTGAATTATAACATAATAACTATAAATTATAGTTAACTTATGCTCTTCTTAAGGGGTTACCTACATGTAAATCGACAAAAATGTCAGAGGTTGGTATGAGCACACACTTGAACTTTTTGTAAATTTGTTTTCAGGATATTAAAATATACATTTTCATCTATTTACAAAATAAATTTAAAAACATTTGGTTGTATCATTGCCGAGATATAGCTATTTGAAGTTAGCAGTTTCAAAAAACGGGTGCCACGATATCTCAACACTATACTTTGACTAAATCGGCTCAACATTTTGGTGAAGACTCATTAAACCGGTCCCGTTTACATGAAGAAAGCCGATTTGGAATATCTAAGTAGAAAAAAAGATTTTTTTGCTTTTGATTTAAAAAATCGTCAGTTTTTGATTTTTGTATTTTTTTAAAGAGCAAAATTTTAAAATCGGGCTTCGTCATAAACACGGGATATATCATGGGAGTCTTCACCCCAAATTTCAGCCCATTTGGTCCATCCCATCTCGAGATATCGTGACACCCGTAAACAGACATGCATCGGCACTATGAGCTCTTTTTAACGACACTCAGCTTGTTCTAGATGGCATTTTCGTTTAAAGCAATGTTATTCTTGTTGCTAGGTAAAAATCTCTTGTTTTTGGCTTGAATAATGTGTAGAAAACATTGGTTCATTGGAAAACCCGATTTTAGCTATATTTTCATGTAAATGTTCTCTTAAGCTCTCAAGAAGAACTTCTTAAAAGCTCTTTGAGTGCAATTAAGAGTTCTTAACCTATATCTCAGTTGGGTTTCAAAATAATCTCTCAGGGTCTTCGGGAGCCTAAAAGACAAGCGTAAATAGAGTATTCTAATCACTGGCACAACATGCTGGGTATCTTCTACGTGAAATGCCAAACAAGTTCTTCTAAAAGAGGAGTTAGAGCGGATGCATGTCTGCCCGTAAATCAACTCGGTGTTTAGAGAAAAACGTTCACAAAGTTTGACATTTCGCTTAACGCATGGCAAAATTGTGAATTTAAATCGTCTCTTACTCAGTTCAGTCATGAAATATCTTCGTGAAACTTTCAGGAGTGACAGAAATTCATCTTTCTAGTGGATGTAGTGAATTTTCTGTAATATAAAATTTCGTGATTTTTTACATGTATGTAACCCCTTGAGATTTATGTTATGTAATTAAAAAAAAATCTGTTATTCATTACATACTTTTTGTATATCTGAAAATATGGTAACTATTGGTATATTTTGTTCATTCCTTAATTTACTATATCCAAAAGGAATTACATCAAAGTATAAACATTTTGAAAATCAAATTACTTCAGTATTAGATCCGTAAGTTGAACAATTTTGGAATAATAACAACTTCCCGGATTGATTGAACCCACAATATTTACCGGATTGTACCCATAATGTTTACAATCAAAACTATGGTTTTGTGATTTTTTTTTTATTTTAAATATATTAATTTTTTGGCAAATATGTTGTATTTCAAAAGGTAAATAAAATCGCGAATGGATTTCGATGAAATTCTTAAATGATTATTTCTTTCGCCGATTTTGATCACAACAAGTCACGTGTTATACCATGTATTGTATATCAGAATCAGATTTCCCAAACATTCCTATTGTCATTACCACGACTTCTTCCCGCCAGAATCCCGGATTTCTCCAGACTGAAACATCCGCCACCATTCTCAACCGGTTCCATCGCTGGAACCATCGCAGCATCTCTCCGGCGAGTATAATTTGCTAATGAGCGAAAGTTTCCTCGTTAGGAGCACAAAGGATAACTGGGGTGGAGGGTGGTGATGGAGTTGGCTGTTTCAAGGGCCAAGACAGAACAGTACAAAAAAAGAAACGTGAACGGCGTGAACAACAACCATCAATGATGATGGTGAAATGCTATATAAAGTGAGCGCAAGTTGTGTTTGGGGAGGGTTCGGTGGTGGTCCAGAATAGCTCAATTAGAGTTCGTTAAATGGTTCAAATGAAGTGACGAAATGGAACTGCTCAACGGTGCAGAGGAAAACAGGACAGGTGATAAACGATGTTGATGGCGTTGCTTTAATTTTAGTCGATGACATTGATACTGGTTTAGGGAAATTGTCACTTCTAATTAGGTGTACTTGGAAACTTTGAGGAGAAAATGCTGCGTAATGATTTAATAGCTCATCACCACACTACTTAGGACTGCTCAGGGGAAATTAATTTCCCAATTTTCATGAATTATAAAGTCAACCTCGAAAATTCAATTACTTTGCCGGGTCGTACTTTCCCTTCACCAAGACAGCATAACTTTGGAAGTTGGGGGGGAAACTTTTTATGTTCCTTCCCCCTAACTAAGAAACTTAAATACCCGAGAACTTCGAACACCAGCAAGCACGCTGTCATGGCTCCATCTCCATCTCATATAAAGATACTTTGCACGATGCTGATATTCGCATCAAAATGTTGAAGGGAAATTGCTTGATGTGGGGGAGTTCAAATAAATCCCCTTCTCTACCAGCAGCATCGTGCCGAGGTTGTACCACGTGTTTGTCTTGATGTCTAGCAGTAGAGTGAGCAGAATCGTATAGTTTTACGCACGATATCAGCGCATTGACACACGACCAACAGCGTAGAAGTACGTGCGAAAAGTCGTAAAATCACATTTCGGGTCGTCACTGTTTGACTTTTGTGGTTGAGGATGTGTATCGTTGTCTAGCGAAGGGAAATGTCTGCATACTTATTAAGATGGTATAGACTGGTTGAAATTGTTTTGATTGTCTTTTGTTGGTTTTAATTTGCTATGATCATTTTCGTCCAATACTAAAGAAAACAATTAATATTAATTTATTCCAAAACAAATAAAGATTTTTACAAATAATTGGTACAGGATTCACCTAAATAAAAAAAAATTTGAAAAAAAAACTTTTATTTTTCAACATTTCGACAAATTATAAACTGTCATTAAATCAAAATTCAATATTATATGATTGTTTAGAAACCAAAAACAGCAATCATACACGGACAAAAATGAGTTTTCAAAATCGTGAACAAGCGTTCATGAAAATGGGAACCACGAACGAAATCGTACCATGTGATTTGAGCACTTTGTTCGTGGTTCCCATTTTCAAGAGCGCTTGTTCACGATTTTGGGAACTTTTTTTCTCCGTGTAGATAAATCGAGAATATTCAAGCACCTTAAAAAACACATTTTTATCAAACAAATCTAATACCATTATTGTGTAAGGAAACTTGCTCTACGCTCAAAAGATTGATCTTTTCCTAACACTTATCGGATGATTGAAAATGTAACCTGACAGTGTTATCAGTTTTTCATATCAAAATCTCATTCAACAGAGCTGTGAAGTGTGGCCACAGTAGCACAGTGGACCAGATAACTAAATTTAGTTGAAAGCAGGTTTTCCGGAAAATGTGGCAGTTCTGAAGCTTTGGGGTCGTTAGTCTTGTTGTTACAAACAGGGAGAGGCAGCATTTGGTTTGGTTGAAAATTAGGATGGTTCACTATTAGGATGATTCAGGAACTTTCCATTTTCATTTTCTTGAAAGTTGTTGGGCTCGGTTCTTTGAACGTAGCGTTTCTGGATTAAGTTTCGGAAAAAGGGATATTTGGAGCTGTCGATAAATAAGTATGATCGTTTTCGAAAAACTTTAAAGGGAAAAGTTTATGACACCATCTCAACGAAATTAAAAAAATGGAAAACTAATGTTTATTCTTGTGATTTGGATCATATTTTCGGATTATATGGCATTTTATGAATATTTTACATTACAAATTCTAGTTGAGAAAAATTATTAAAAATATTTCTGGAGAGTTGGATCTGTTTTGGGAACCGCCAATGTTTTTATCCAATAATTATCAGTTCGGATACGATTTTCGTAAATCTCTTTTGCTTTGGTTTGATTGAAAAGATGATATCTGATTTTATATAGAAAAAAATGTTAACTCTCCGGATATCCGAAGTCCCAGCTGGGTAATTCTCTACCAACTCACACGAAATCGGGAAAAGTTGCCCCGACCCCTCTTCGATTTGCGTGAAACTTTGTCCTAAGGGGTAACTTTTGTCCCTGATCACGAATCCGAGGTCCGTTTTTTGATATCTCGTGACGGAGGGGCGGTACGACCCCTTCCATTTTTGAACATGCGAAAAAGAGGTTTTTCAATAATTTGCAGCCTGAAACGGTGATGAGATAGAAATTTGGTGTCAAATGGACTTTTATGTAAAATTAGACGCCCGATTTGATGGCGTACTCAGAATTCCGAAAACGTATTTTCATCGAAAAACACTAAAAAGTTTTAAAAATTCTCCCATTTCCCGTTACTCGACTGTAAAAAATTTTGGAACATGTCATTTTATGGGAAATTTAATGTACTTTTCGAATCTACATTGACCCAGGAGGGTCATTTTTTCATTTAGAACAAAATTTTTCATTTTAAAATTTCGTGTTTTTTCTAACTTTGCAGGGTTATTTTTTAGAGTGTAACAATGTTCTACAAAGATGTAGAGCAAACAATTAAAAAAATTTTGATATATAGACATAAGTGGTTTGCTTATAAACATCACGAGTTATCGCGATTTTACGAAAAAAAGTTTTGAAAAAGTAACTTTTTGCGTTTCTCTTTGTTTCGTCGTCCGTGTCTGTCGCGGGTGACCATGAACGGCCATGATCGATGACGACCAACTTTTTCAAAACTTTTTTTCATCGCGATAACTCGTGATGTTTATAAGCAAACCCCTTATGTCTATATATCAAAATTTTTGTAATTGTCTGCTCTACACTTTTGTAGAATATTGTTACACTCTAAAAAATAACCCTGCAAAGTTAGAAAAAACACGAAATTTTAAAATGAAAAATTTTGTTCTAAATGAAAAAAGACCCTTCTGGGTCAATGTAGATTCGAAAAGTACATTAAATTTCCCATAAAATAACATGTTCCAAAATTTTTTACAGTCGAGTAACGGAAAATGGGAGAATTTTTAAAACTTTTTTAGTGTTTTTTTCGATGAAAAATACGTTTTTTCGAAATTCTGAGTACGCCATCAAATCGGGCGTCTAATTTTACATAAAAGTCCCTTTGACACCAAATTTCCATCTCATCACCGTTTCAGGCTGCAAATTATTGAAAAACACCTCTTTTTTCGCATGTTCAAAAATGGAAGGGGTCGTACCACCCCTCCGTCACGAGATATCAAAAAAAGGACCTCGGATTCGTGATCAGGGACAAAAGTTACCCCTTATGACAAAGATTCACGCAAATCGAAGAGGGGTCGGGGCAACTGCTGTGTGAGTTGGCGGAGAATTACCCAGCTCTAATGTTTATAGGACCTATTAAAAAAACTCTAGATTTCCACTTTTTAAATTAAAAAATGAATTGATAAGTTCAAGATATTCAAATCAAAATCAAATCAAATTATTCGCTCTACAGCATTGCCTTGGCGTTCTCCATTGCGAGATTCCTACTCGAAACTAGGTGTTCGAAGGCTTGACTGTTGAGGCAATTGTAAACCCTTTTTTACACCTTAGCTTCCATCCATCCTGGGATTCGAACTGACGACCTTTGGTTTGTTAATCCAACTGCCTACCAGCGACTCCACCGAGATAGGACCCAGGGAGACGACTCCTCTTTGGTTAGACCGGGGCCAACATTTACTTCCCTTTCCGACGGAAGGCGTGATCAGACAAATCTCGTCTCGAAAAATGCCACCAGGACTGTCTGGGATCGAACCCAGGCCGACTGGGTGAGAGGCAACCACGCTTACCCCTACACCATGGTCCCGGCTCAAGATATTATCGATTGAAAATTGAACAAGTACAAAACTTCAATTCAAAAAACTTAAAAAAATATGAAAATATCAACTTTGAACCAGCTGTAACTTGAAAACGGTGCATTTTTTATTTTCAAAAATCACCAAAAAAATTTCTGATTTAAAAATAAACATCCCAAAATTTTTTTTTCATTTTTTTAGAGAAAATTTTATGAACACATCAAAAAATTTCAGGCAAAATCATGCACATCACTTTCGACAAAACACAAAAAAGTCACCATAAACGGGATTTAAACGCAGCACCAACAGTATTGACTGGCGCCTTAGCCCGTTCGGCCATCAGACCAATGTAAAATGATCTGGATAAACGCATGTATGAGCTTGACATTTCCGTCAAGTAAATTTCTTGAACTAATAATTTCCTAAACTGATTCATTAACAATGCAAAATTTATGTTACATTCTGGCCTTTACACGCAGCTGAATTAACTACTTTTTTTTGCTTTAGAAAATGGTTACTTTTTCCATTTTTCCGAATAGTCCTTACCATAACCTGCAACATTGCCGAAAACAACAAATCAATCAAAAAATCTTTCTCAAGAAACAAAGAATATGATTTAATCGCTTTTTGTAACTTTATTTTTCATAAAACAAATAAAAGATAAACTTTATTGCTAATCTAATCCAAAAGACAAATCGGGGATAATCCATTACCACCAGCAATCAGCCCCGGTGATCCAATTGCAACCCAAATCTCACAAAGTGCTTCCGTCTCCTGCCAACCTGCCCTCTAAACACCTCTTTCCGCTCAGTTAGCTAAATCATCTTCACAATTTCCCTAGGAAAACACCTCTTCTTCATCTTCCCCAACCTCCACCTCCATCATCATCACTCCATCCAAGCTCCATTCCAAAGCGTGTCAGACCTCAAAAACCATAAAGTAAAATGCTTTTCACCGTGTTCCTGGGGTTCGGTTTCTGGGGCTCCGGCTTCCCCAACCACCAATAACTATTAGGTAGGTAGGTTCCTGGCGCATAGAGAAGCTCGCCGTTCTCACCTCACACAATCTCCACGGAACAGTTCTCCGGAATGGTTCGGTTTTTCAGCCCGTACGAGTATTGCATGCACCTGTTCATGGGATTGGGGGGTGTTCTGGAATGTCTGTGCGGCAAATGAACGGGTTTTAGGAGGTTTTTGAGAGTGGTCCTGAAAGAATCTGGTATTTTTTTCTGAAATTTTCAAATTTGTTTTATTATTTTCAATTTTTAATGCTTAAAATTTTAATGCATCCTGAAATTAAAAAAAAATAGTAGAGAAAAGTCCAGATTACAAAACCCTCAAGCTTCAATCTGAAAAGGAACCGAACCCTTTTTACCCGGCAATGGTTTTCGTATCGGTATTCATGAAGTACCTGGGCGCTTGTTCTCTGAATAAATATCTGGCCACAGCCATGGAACTCCTGCTGGAACAGAACCAGCCACCGACTGTTATTGTAGTTGCTGGCGTGGGAGTGTTTAAAAAAGCGTGAATCACACACTCCTGGGACGATGGACGACGAATCGGATCTGGGAAAGGTGTGGCCGGGTAGGGTGGTGCGGATGCTTTTAGGTCTTTTTTATTTAATTCTTATAGAGGCAAAAATAGTAGGGAAAGGATCTTAATTTTTATCGATTTTTAATTAAATTTTAATTATTTTTTCATTTTTTAACATTGAAAATCGAACCAACAGTTTACGAGATATCGTCAGTAGAAAAATGAGGGCTTATTAGGCATAGCATAGCATAGCATAGCATAACGGTTCTGTATTACGCTGATGAGGGTGCCGCATAGATAAATTCAATTTTTTTAGGTACAAACTCGAATATCTGAGAACGTGAATTTTCATATCTGAGAACGTGAATTTAGAAAAAGGGGCTTATAAGGCTACCCTTATAAAAACTCATTTTTTTACAAAATTTAAACATTAATAGGCTTAAGCGATCAAAAAAGCCTAAAAATGATTTTTTTGGGAAATTTTCTGAGATTTTTGAAATATGTTTTCCATAGGTATTTTTTATTCATAACAAATGCTTCAATTGTACAAAAATTAATATTTTTGTGATCTTTTATTTTAAACTGACTGTGACTTTTTTCGAGTGCAAATTAGGCTTTGAATAAAAAAAATAATTATTGAATTTTTATTATCATATGTTACATTTTCTCCAAAACTCTCCAGCGCAAAAATGTTTTTTAAGTTCCCGAATACATAAAAAATAAATAAAAAAAATGCATATTTTGGGATTTCAAATTTTATTTAATCTAATCAATATTTATTTTGGGATTTCAACTTTTATTATGAAAAGTCAAATAAAAAATCCGTGTAGCATTTTTCCAGAAAATTCCTGATGACAAAAAAATGAAGCCCGATTTTCGAAATTTCAACACAAAAAAAAAAAACAAAATGTTTTTAACATTTTTACAGTTATGCTACTGAAAAGAATTGCAAAGTATCAATGAATTTTGTAAAATGTTTTTTCCCTGAACTTTTACGTTTTGTTTACATTTGATTTAAAATTCATAAATAATCGTTATATTATGCATTCTGAATTATTTACAATTATTTTATAAGTTTTTCGTAAAAAATTTAACTTTGAGTCCATTTTATTTGTTCTCTGATTCTTTGGATATTTTTCAAAGTAGGAGGGACAAAAACTTGAAATGAACTTTGCAAAAATGCATTCTGGAATGTTTGAATTCATTAGACTGCTATTTTCATTAACAAAATCAAGAAAAAAAATTGTTGCTCCCTGATTTTCCGGATGTATTTTGAAGATGGTTGGCATAAATTTAACGTAAAAAACATTTTAACTTAAAATTTTAATTTCGAATAAGTTTCCTACAAAGTGCTGATGTTTTTCTAATGAATTTCTTGGTAATTCCTTGATTTCTTGGTGTTTAATGGTGATAGTCAAATATTTATAAAATTAAAATATAAAAAGCAATGATTTGTAATTTCAATGTTTTTTTTTTCTTCAAAATTTTGAAACAAAAAATGTCACAAATGCCTTATACAGTTATACTTTTGTCAAAAAATGTAAAATATCAATGAATTTATTTTAATAAAAAATATAAAAAATCGTCTTTTTTCGATTTGAGGATACTAAATATAACAACTTAAAGAATATTCTGTATCCTAGTTCATTAAAAAATACATAACGAATGATTTTAAAATGTCTTTTACAAAGTTTACAATCAATTGTACAAGTTATTTTAAATTTTCAGCTTTACAGTATTAGTATACCCTAGATTTTATTGAAGTACTTTTAAAGGAGAAGAAGAGACAGAAACTTTTATTTAAATTTGCATTTACCCAATTAAAATTAAAGTCAAATTTCAAAAGTTTAATTACCCCAAATAATCGTTTAAAAATTTAAGTTTGGAAAGTTTGCATTTTTTAAAGTTCGCGTTAAAAAATGTCGGTCGGTGTAATGGTATAATATTAATGTTTATCAGGCTTCATCCATAAAGTACGTCAAGCTAAAATCAGCCAAAAATTTACAAACACTTGCTCAGATCCCCCCTTTCCCCCCTACAGCGTGACATATTTTATGGATGACGCCTCATTGAAAAACAAAAAAAAAACATTATCACTCTGATCCCTCAAAATTCGAATCACCCTAATCGCCCCTAAAGGATATATGCAAGGGCCATTCAGAAAACCCTTTTCTAGCGCCATTCGGGGCACACGTCCTGCACTTTTAGCCAAGGTACAAGCATTGAAGTTTCAATCCAAACAATGGACCTTCCTCTAAATGACTCCGTATGGGTTCTGCGCGGTCTACAAACGGGTCCGGGCACGTAGCACTAGCTGAACGCATACCATGCATTTGTGATTACGGTGAATTTATGTTAGATTTTTTTTTGTGGTTTGAGAGTGAAATGATTAAGCGAGGGTAACAATTACCAACCAATTACAGTTAAATCAATTTGAAATCCCGGGAAAAGAAACAGCTTTGTCATTTTCTAAACCTAAAGTAAGATTCAATTGACAGCCACTTCAAATGATTCATTTTCCGAGTGCTTTTCCGAGAGAGAGAAAAAAATATCGAAATCACTTCTCACCCACCCCTGTTGATTCGGGGTGCCTGTCAGTTTCGTTGACATCGCCGGGATTGTGACCTCTGGTCACTTGACCACGGCCGCAATCACATCTCAGTTACGAACCAATTTCATAAATTGGAAAAGATGACCATCGGAAAACACTTCAACCTGCTCGATTTCAAAGGGGCGGTTGAGCATCACATATCGTTTACTAGATATTGATGTTTAGGGAAAAGTAGGGTATATTTGTACCAAGTTCAGAAAATTTCACAAAAAATCTTCAATTTTTGATGTTGATTTTAGTATAAAAGAAGGGTAATTCTCTACCAACTCACAAGAAATCGGAAAAAGTTGCCTCGACCCCTCTTCGATTTGCGTGAAACTTTGTCCTAAGGGGTAACTTTTGTCCCTGATCACGAATCCGAGGTCCGTTTTTTGATATCCCGCGGCAGAGGGGCGGTACGACCCCTTCCATTTTTGAGCATGCGATAAAAAGGTGTTTTTCAATCATTTGCAGCCTGAAACGGTGATGAGATAGAAATTTGGTATCAAAGGGACTTTTATGTAAAATTAGACGCCCGATTTGATGGCGTACTCAGAATTCCAAAAAACCGTGTTTTTCATTAAAAAAACACTAAAAAAGTTTTAAAAAATCTGCCATTTTCCGTTCCTTTACTATAACAAAATTTGGAACATTTCATTTTATGGGAAATTTAATGTACTTTTCGAATCTAAATTGACATGGAAGGGTCATTTTTCATTTAGAACAAAAAAATTCAATTTAAAATTTCGTGTTTTTTCTAACATTGCTGGGTTAGGGTTTGCTTGTAAACATCACGAGTTATCGCGATTTTACGAAAAAAGGTTTTGAAAAAGTTGGTCGTCGTTGATCATGGCCGTTCATCATCAACCGCGACTAGAGCGTCCAATTTCCCGGGGTTACCAATTTCCCGAGAAACGGGAAATTTATAACCGATTTTCCGGGATATCTCGGGAATTCCCGGGAAATTTAAAAATTACTGAAAATTGGTCTAATCTTAGTTCTGAATCATATTTTGCACCAAAATTGAATAGGACAGCGACTTTAATTGTTAAAATAAGTGTAAAGATCAACTAATAGCTTGACTGCATGTAAAAATTCATACAACGAAAAGAAAATGTATATTTTTCTAATTTTTTAAGCTCAAATCGTACAATAAATAAAAAAATGAACATTTGTATTTTTGTTGAACAGTATTTTTTCATCAAAGTGTTTGGACAGTAAGTAAAATGAATCCATACTCCGCAATCTTAAATTTCTTTAAACTTGCCTCTGTGACCAGTTTGAGAAAGAATGGTTTGGCACATTAAGTTGAAACGAATAAAATCATTCAAAAATTATTTTTTTCATAACAAATTACTTCTCTAAACCAAGTTATACTGATGTCGGCTCTTGAACAAAATGGAATCTAACCTCTCGTGTTTGTTTTACTTCAAAAAACTCAATGTTTCCAATTATTTGGAGCAAGTTTTTAAAACATGTTTGCCTTTTTTGGGCACCTCTTAAACAATGGAAAGTTGTTTTTCAATGATGTTTTTATGTTTTTTTTCCTTTTGGTTTTCAGCTTTATAATTGACTTCTGTTAAACGTATTTTAATAGAACGAAAACATGATTTAAATTATACGATAAGTTGTCATCATCCCACTACCACTCTTCGATATTTTTTCAGGTTAGACATTCTAACACTAATTGTTGCACCAGTGCTATAAAATTCTTTAACATTAGATTGAATTTTTTTTAACGAATTGAAGTAATTCATCTTGCAAAAACCTATTTGAAATATTTAATGATACCAATTCAATTTTCATCTAATTTAATCATGGTAATCAAAAACGTAAACTTTTCGTATTGTTTATTTTCATTAAGCTAGGTCTATTTCCAGTTGCTTTAGAAACCAATATAATCACAAATAAATCATGATATTAAATTGAGTTTCTCCATTTTTCTAGAGCATTTTTTATAAAATGGATCCAAAAATATTCATTTTAAAAAAATGTATACTTTCGCTTGAATTTCGGGAATTCCCAGGAGACAGGGAATATTTTTTAACGGGAAATCTCGGGGCGGGAAATTGGACGCTCTACCCACAACAGACAAGGACGACGAAACAAATAGAAACGCAAAAAGTAACTTTTTCAAAACTTTTTTTACGTAAAATCGCGATAACTCGTGATGTTTACAAGCAAACCGCTTATGTTTATAAATAATTTTTTTTTGTAATTGTCTGTTCTACAACTTTGTAGAAAATTGTTACACTCTAAAAAAATAACCCTGCAAAGTTTGAAAAAACACAAAATTTTAAAATGAACAATTTTGTTCTAAATGAAAAAATGACCTTTCCGGGTCAATGTAGATTCGAAAACTACATTAAGTTTCCCTTAAAATGACTTGTTCCAAAATATTTTACAGTCGAGTAACGGAAAATGGCAGAGTTTTTGAAACTTTTTTAGAGTTTTTCTCGATGAAAAACACGTTTTTTCGGAATTCTGAGTACGCCATCAAATCGGGCGTACAATTTTACATAAAAGTCCCTTTGACACCAAATTTCTATCTCAAAAATGAAGGGGGCGTACCGCCCCTCCGTCACGAGATATCAAAAAACCTACCTCGGATTCGTGATCAGGGACAAAAGTTACCCCCTAGGATAAAGTTTCACGCAAATCGAAGAGGGGTCGGGGCAACTGCTGTGTGAGTTGGCAGAGAATTATCCAGAATAAAGTTGTAAATTTCGGTTAATGATAAGATTCCGTTCTAGGAACCCAGGGGACTCCATGATTTTATTCTGAGAAAGAGAAATTCAATGGAGGCGCTTGGTTTTTTAAAATTATTTTAAAGATCTTTTAACCGAAATTTCCCAAATCTATCATACCTTAACGAAACTAAAGCGTTAACTGACATCAACTCCAAAAATGTCGAGCTGTGAAATTATGTTTTTACATTGAAAGTTGAACTTGTAGTTTCCGAGATACTGCGAGTTGAAATTCACCTTAATATACTTAAGTCTTAATCAAAACTGAATAAATATTTAGTACATTTTCGAATGAAAATTTGAATTACGCTCTCAAATTATTTTTTTCAGATTTTTTTTTTGCAACAGTTCATTTTTTTCTACAATCAGATTTTCAAAAATAATATATATATCTCTGGTCTTAGTTTTTGCAGAATCCGAAACTCTAGTGCAGAAAATGCCTTTTTAAGTCATTTAAAAATTGAAACCGGTTCTTAAAGACATCAAAATCATGCTCCAAATTGATTAAATTCAACCTTTTATTCAACACCCTTGTTTCTTCATTCACGAATTCCGTCAGCGCCAGTAGTGGAAGCGATCTTGGGGTTAAAAATGTGCGATGAAACATGCTACGTCAGGAGCACTCGGCCTTACATCCGTATGATCCAGTCTAGTCCAGGAAGGCTCGGATATGATGGCCTGGAATGTCCCACACGGAGACAGCAGCCGGACATAGATGGACAGACAGGTCGCATCCAACACAAGCCAAATCAACACAGAAAAGGTACCATGCTGCTCCACAGTAGTTTGACTTTGCTGTTCTGTTTGGAGTTTAGAATTGTAAAAGTGACTTGAATTCAAAGTTATGATTAATATTGTTGACTCAAAAATTTCAATTATGAAATGTAACTCGAAAGGTTAACAAGCCTTCCCATTTAAAGAATAAAACACAGAAACTTCATAAATTTCGTATCAAATTGAATTGAGCCTTCACTTTTCGGAGAAAAAAAAAATGAAAATCTCGCAATGATAAATTATTGCCATTATTTGTACATTTGTGTCACTCTTTATCAGGCTCGGAGCATCTCATTCGCGGGAATCACACGCGCATTTACTGGAACTTTTGAATAATGGATGCTGGTGGAAATGCATGCATTTATTCGTGTCGAGGTCACTTTTTGAAAGTTCGGGTGTGATAAAGGCCATTTACATATACAGTTAAACCTCGCATATGCACCTCATATGGGGGTTTCTTATGCGAAGCACGCATATGCGAGGTACAGGGCTTATGGGATTTTGGCTATATGGGAGACATGGGCTATATTTTTATAAAAAATCAACTAAACTATACAAATTTATAGTGTTTTGGAATCGTTATGAAGTCAGCTATACAGCTACACCAAATTTACATGGTTTACGATGTTCTAGGTCATCCGAAACTTCGTCAAGTTAAGGCCTATGTGTTCAACGCCGTACAAGTATGAGGTAGGCGATTTGACTGTGGTTTTTGACCACAGATCATATCCGGATAACCTCAGGGAGGTTCAGGGATTAGTCTACCGATATGTGGTGATGTTCTGGGTCTTCTGTAGAGTCCCTGAAAGTACGTCCGATGGGTCTACGGCCGTAACACGGCAGAGGTCGGTGGTTTTGACCTCAGATCATATCCAGATAGCCTCAGGGAGGTTCAGGGACTAGTCTACCGATATTTGGAAATGTTCTGGGTCTTCTGTGGAGTCCCGGGAGCTACGTCTGAAGGGTCTACCGCCGTAACAAGGCAGAGGTCGATGGTTTTTGACCTTAGATCATATCCAGATAGACTCAGGGAGGTTCAGGGACTAGTCTACCGATATGTGGAGATGTTCTAGGTCTTCTATAGAGCCCCGGGAGTTACGACCGACGGGTCTACCGCCGTAACAAAGCAGAGGTTAATGGTTTTTGACCTTAGATAATATCCAGATAGCCTCAGGGAGGTTCAGGGACTAGTCTACCGATATGTGGTGATGTTCTGGGTCTTCTGTAGAGTCCCGGGAGCTACGTCCGATGGGTCTACTGACGTAACACGGCAGTGGTCGGTGGTTTTTGACCTCAGATCATATCCGGATAGCCTCAGGGAGGTTCAGGGACTAGTCTACCGATGTGTGGTGATGTTCTGGGTCTTCTGTAGAGTCCCAGGAGTCACGGTCAATGGGTGTACCACCGAAATAAGGCAGAGGTCACTGGATTTTGATCTTAGATCATATCCAAATAACCTCAGGGTGGATCAGAGACTAGTCTACCGACTTCTGGTAATGTGCTGGGTATTCTGTAAAGTCCCGGGAGCTACGGTCAATGGGTCTACCGCCGTAACAAGGCAGAGGTCGGTAGATTTTGACCTCAGATCATATCCGGATAGCCTCACGGAGCGGCCGTGGCTGACTGGTTACGGTGTTCGCTTTCTAAGCGAATGGTCCTGGGTTCGATTCCCATCTGCTCCCAACGAGAAAGTATAGGAAGTATTAATCTTTGAAACTCTGAACATGAACGAAAAATCAAAGTCGCCCGAGTCGGGGTTCGATCCCCCGTCCTTTGGATTGGTAAGCAAAAATGCTAACCACTAGGCCATCACGGCTTGGTGAGCGACGTCTGGAATTAGGAATACTGTTACTATCAAACTATATACACGCTGGGTCCTTGTCCATTTGACAAGGGTTCGGAAGTTCTAAATAACGTTTGAACCCGATTGGTGCAAACGTTCTTCAGGGCGGGGCTTGTCGATAAAAGCTGAGGGACCTCGCGCTCGGCTAGCCAGCGTAGAAATGGGTCCCGTTTGGTTGGTTGCACACACACACACAGATCATATCCGGATAGCCTCAGGAAGGTTCAGAGACTAGTCTACCGATGTGTGGTGATGTTCTGGGTTTTCTGTAGAGTCACGGGATTACGGTCATTGGGTCTACCACCGAAATAAGGCAGAGGTCACTGGATTTTGATCTTAGATCATATCCGGATAGCCTCAGGACGGTTCAGGGACTAGTCTACCGATGTGTTATGATCTTTTGGGTCTTCTGTAGAGTCCCGGAAGTAACGGCCCTGAGGCTATTCGGTTATGATCTGAGATCAAAAACCACAGACCTATATCTTGTTACGGCGGAAGACCCATCGGTCGTAACTCCCAAGATCTTACAAAAGACCTATCACATCGGTAGACTAGCCCCTGAACCTCCCTGAGGCTATTCGGATATGATCTGAGGTCAAAAACTTCCGACCTCTATCTTGTTATGGTGGTAGACCCAACGGCCGTAGCTCCCGAAATCTTACAAAACACCCAGAACATCACCACATATCGGTAGACTAGTTACGGCTGTAGATCCATTGACCGTTACTCCCGGGACTCTACAGAAGACCCAGAATATTACCACACATCGGTAGACTAGTCCCTGAACCACCCTGAGGCTATCTGAATATGATCTGAGGTCGAAAACCTCCGACCTCTATCTTGTTACGGTGATAGACCCATCGGCCGTAACTCCCGTGACTCTACAGGAGACCCAAAACATCACCACATATCGGTAGACTAGTCCCTGAACCTCCCTGAGGCTATCCGAATATGATCTGAGGTCAAAAACCACAGACCTCTGCTGTGTTACGTCGGTAGACCCATCGGACGTAGCTCCCGGGACTCTACAGAAGACCCAGAACATCACCACATATCGGTAGACTAGTCCTTGAACCTCCCTGAGGCTATCTGGATAGTATCTAAGGTCAAAAACCATCGACCTCTGCTTTGTTACGGCGGTAGACCCGTCGGTCGTAACTCCCGGGATTCTATAGAAGACCCAGAACATCTCCACATATCGGTAGACTAGTCCCTGAACCTCCCTGAGTCTATCTGGAAATAATCTAAGGCCAAAAAACATCGACTTCTGCCTTGTTACGGCGGTAGACCCTTCAGGCGTAGCTCTCGGGACTCCACAGAAGACCCAGAACATTTCCACATATCGGTAGACTAGTCCCTGAACCTCCCTGAGGCTATCTGGATATGATCTGAGGTCAAAAAACACCGACCTCTGCCGTGTTACGGCGGTAGACCCATCGGTCGTACCTCCCGGGACTCTACAGAAGACCCAGAACATCACCACATACCGGTAGACTAGTCCCTGAACCTCCCTGAGGCTATCCGGATATGATCTGAGGTCTAAAACTACCGACCTCTGCCGTGTTACGGCGGTAGACCCATCGGACGTACCTCCCGGGACTCTACAGAAGACCCGGAACATCACCACATATCGGTAGACTAGTCCCTGAACCTCCCTGAGGCTATCCGGATATGATCTGTGGTCAAAAACCACAGTCAAATCGGCTAACTCATACTTGTACAGTGTTGAACACATAGGCCTTAACTTGACGAAGTTTCGGATGATCTAGAACATCGTAAACCATGTAAATTTGGTGTAGCTGTATAGTTGACTTCATAACGATTCCAAAACACTATAAATTTGTATTGTTTAGTTGATTTTTTTTATAAAAATGTAGCCCATGTCTCCCATATAGCCAAAATCCCATAAGCCCTGTACCTCGCATATGCAACTCTTGCGACAAAACCGAATCAGGTGGAATGACTCGTATATGCAAAGTTGCATATGCGAGGCGCTCTTATACGAGGTTTAACTGTACGGTGCCGGGAATCGGAAAGCTTTTTGGCGCAAATATTCATTGCATATGATGATGATGTTTGGGCAAAAGTTTTGCATGAAATTCGCACGCGTCTTTAGTGTTGAAATTGCGCTCATTGAAAATTCATCATCACCAGCAGTGTGGTGTGATAAATGCAAAGCCGGTGGTCGCGAAATAATACATAAATTAAATTGTGGTTTTGGATGGGGTCCGATGTGGCGGTCTCGGTTATGAACTATTAGGGGTGTAGTGCATTGAAACTAAACTGCATTTAACTTACTTTGAGGGAATTCTTTGGGAAAAAACGTATGTTGAAATCGCGTTTAAATCTGATTCACAATATATTTGTCAGAGAAGGAGAGCATTTTCGAAACTGCTTTTAAAATGTACCCCTTTTCCGAAAATTCCCCAGCCGACCCACATTTTCGTTCAGGACAACCACCAGATGGCGCCCGCTCTAATCACATTCACCACCGGCAGCCAGTGCTGCCAGTGCACTGCTTAGTCGAAACCATAAATTACCCCACCAAAACGCACTTTCTACATAAATCTCATATTTTTGCTGGCTGTGGCCATCATAACACTGACTGCTTTCAAAAGTGACCACCATTCGTCGTTAGTGGGATGCATTAGCCACTTGCAAATTTGAGGGTAAATTAGGGTAAAATTTCTAGGATTTGAGAATGCGGGAAATAGTCTTCTAACCCACACGACTCAATTTTCATGACGATAACTCTTCAATGTTTGAAATTCTGGGAAACCAAATTTTTGTAGCCACTCCCTAGTACTGATGGAATTCGTATGGCAAGCAAACACACGAGCACATTTACACAAACACATGCATATTCATCATCATATTAGCGTGACCCAGGTTTAGATTAGTTTAGCGGATTTGATGGCTTAAAGTCGGGCAAACAAAATTGAAACTAAACCACTCTGTCAATAGAGTGGTTGTGTGGATCGTGGGGTTCGTTCGGTAATATACGTGGGCACACACACAAACACGCGAGGAATGGGGAGGAGTGATTAAATTGAATTGATTGTGGCCAACTTGTGGTAATTGATAGACTAGTTGATATGTTGAAGAGTGACGAAGGTTTGGTTAAAATTTAACGCAAATTTAATAACAATAATCGATTAATTAGGCAAAACAATATTAAATTGCACATTAAAATGCATTCTTTTTTATAAAATGCATTTTTCCTCATTCATAGATGCATAAAATATTTTAAACAAACTACTATTTAAAAAAATCTTTTCTCTTTGTTCTCTTTACTAATCCTTAAGCTAACAAATAAATATTTTTGAAATTTTTATTTAAGCAAAATTTTATTTAAAAAAAATAAAAAATCAAAATTTAGTTTACGGGTTAGGTTTTAACATTTGAATGAAAAAAAGTGTTTGAAAATACATGATACATCTGAGCAGTTCTCTACGAAATCCTTTAATTGCTGAGATATTGCCATACAAAGGTTTAAAAAGCAGGAAAATTTATGTTTTCCAAGTCTCACCCAATCAACCCAGCATTTTCTAATGTCGATATCTAAGCAACTAATGGTCCGATTTTCAACAATAAAATATGAAACATTCGTGAAATTTTCCAATTTTTCCGAAAACAATACTTTTAAAATTTTCAAATCAAGATTAATATTTCAAAAGGGCCAAACATTCAATATTAAGCCTTTTTGAAATGTTAGTCTTGATTTAAAAAAATTAAAAGTATATTTTTCGGAAAGATTGGATAATTTCACGAATGTTTCATATTTTAACATTGAAAATCGGAACATTAGTTTCTGACATATCGACATTAGAAAATGGTGGGTTGTTTGGGTGAGACTTAGAAAACATAAATTTTCCTGCTTTTTAAACCTTTGCATGGCAATATCTCAGCAACTAAAGGTCGTTTCAACAAAGTTCAAAAAAGCAAAATATAGAGAATTTTCTCAGATTTTCAAATATATTTTGACGTAGACTTACGTCTTTGTCGAAGGTACTGGGGAGCCACTTCAAAAAACCCGGGCCGAAGGCCCTGGATTACTGCGTCATCCGTCAAACGCTTATATCTTCCTTCCCTCTAATCGAATCGACACGATTTGTGTTCCATTCGATTCGAAAATTATTCAGCTATTTGCTATAAAACTTTAATTGTTGGCAAAATAGTTTAACTATTGAAACAATTGAATGTTTTAAAATGTTTTCAAAATGCAAGCAAAATGAGCACTTCCCACTCACGGACGGGAATGTCAAGTACCTATTTTAAGGGGAAAATCATCCGAGCAACGCGACCGAGTGTCGGTCGCGAAAAAGGAGGGGAAGTAGCGGGCCGAAATGCTATATAAGTACGCGCGCCAGAGCCCATTCTATCATTCACGTCTCAGACGTCGGACCGGCAGCAGCAGCAGCAGCAGCAGCAGGAAAGCTCAGCCCAGAGCAGCAGGAGAGACCAGAGCAGCAGCAGCAGGAGAGAGGGACCAGAACTGGAGAAGAAGCGCGCATCGCCTTCTCGTCGTCACCGTCAGCCAGTTGCCTCCCAATGACCGGACCGTTTGGATCTTTCGTGGTTGCCGTGGTTCGGAGTTGCCTCACTCCCCGTCCCACGTCCCACCCGGGACGAGGCAGCAACAGGACGAGGCACGCGCCTGCTGCCGTCTCACCGAATAGTTGCCTCTCGTGGGTCAAGCCTTGGATGTGAAACAATCAGGAAGACAGGTGAAGACTTCCCAACTCTTCGGAGTTGCCTCACTCCCCGTCCCTCGTCCCACCCGTGATGAGTCGGTGAAATGCCTTTCAGGAACTAGTGTTGGTCTTCGGGGGTGACGGATTGCACAGCTTTATGAGCCCCTCTCTCTCCACCACATTATGCTACCAAACTTTCATTCGGTTCGCGAAAAAAACGTTTTTCGTTCTTCTCTCCTCCATTCGATGTTTCCATTGTTTAAATAAGGCTTTCTAGTCAAAGATTTACCAACACATTCAAAGTATGGTTACATGGCAGTTGCGGTCCGATTGAGTTGACTGGAGTGTGTAAGTTCTGTTTTGTCGGGGGGTCCATCTCCCATTTACGATCTTATTCCGTTAATTTATTTCAAGTATCTAGATAATTCTTCAAAATTAAGATATGGAAAACTCTCAAAACTTTACGTAGTCTACGCCATTCCGGTTATGTCTGTGACATAACTACTTTGACTTTTTTTCAAAGGTGGGCAAACATGTGCACTTATTTGAAAAAATGAAACACTGCGACTATTTTCAAAAAAGTCACCTTAAAATGGATTTAACTTGAAAACGGTGCACTTTATGAAAATTTCACTGAAGTACTTTTTGATTGCAAATTTGATTTTACATCGAAAAATGAAGCTGAAAAATTTTTGCGACCAATATTTCGATTTTTTGAAAAAAAAGTGTTGATTCGAAAATTCATAACTCGGTCAAATATTTTTTGCACAACCTGGAAATTTTTGAAAAGTTGGCATTTTATGTCCCCTAAAACATATCAAAAAATTAAAAATAGTGTTTTATTGCAAATCAAGTTTTAGTGACAAAAAGTTAAATTAAAGATCATCAATTTTTTTTACCGTGTATCATTTTTTTCAGTGTAGTCCTTACCGACATAAAATTTAAAAAATATTTGCATTGGTCTAAATTCAACATTTCAATGGAATGTCAAATGCAATCAGCTGAAACAAATTCCAAATGCATTCCCCTTCATTTGCAATAATTTTTAGCATTTTGGGTTGATTCAAAAATCCATTGAATTTTTGAAAATTTTCGTTGTACAAAAAGTACAAAAACATTTTTAGTTTTTACTAAAATTTTTGTTTTTGTCAAATCATACATTTTTAAAGGGGTAATTCTCCGCCAACTCACACAGCAGTTGCCCCGACCCCTCTTCGATTTACGTGAAACTTTGTGTTAAGAGGTAACTTTTGTCCCTGACCACGAATCCGAGGACCGTTTTTTGATATCTCGTGACGGAGGGGCGGTACGACCCCTTCCATTTTTGAACATGCGAAAAAAGAGGTGTTTTCAATAATTTGCAGCCTGAAACGGTGATGAGATAGAAAATTGGTGCCACAAGGACTTTTATGTAAAATTAGACGCCCGATTTGATGGCGTACTCAGAATTCCGAAAAAACGTATTTTTCATCGAAAAAACACTAAAAAAGGTTTAAAAATTCCCCCATTTTTCGTTACCTGACTGTAAAAATTTTTGGAACATGTCATTTGATGGGAAATTTAATGTACTTTTTGAATCTACATTGAACCACAAGGGTCATTTTTTCATGTAGAACAAAAATTTTCATTTTAAAATTTCGTGTTTTTCTAACTTTGCAGGGTCTTTTTTAGAGTATAACAATGTTCTACAAAGTTGTAGATCAGAGAATTACAAAATTTTGATTTATAGACATAAGGGGTTTGCATAACAACATCACGAGTTATCGCGATTTTACGAAAAAAAAGTTTTGAAAAAGTTGGTCGTCATCGATCATGGCCGTTCATGGTCACCCGCGACAGACATGGACGACGAAACTAAGAGAAACGCAAAAAGTAACTTTTTCAAAACTTTTTTTCGTAAAATCGCGATAACTCGTGATGTTATGTTTATAAGCAAACCCCTTATGCCTATATATCAGAGTAGTGCGGTGCCTGTGTGGACGCTCAGTCCTGTTTTTTCGTGTTATTTTCCGTCTCTTTTATGTCGCTGTTCGAGTGCATGGGGTGATTGGTCATTATAATTAAATAATGGCATCAGTAGTGCGGTGCCTGTGTGGACGCTCAGTCCTGTTTTTCCGTGTTATTTTCCGTCTCTTTTATGTCGCTGTTCGAGTGCATGGGGTGATTGGATTTCTTCTGATTCGTGTTGTTTTCATCTCTTTTGTGTCGTTGTTTGTGTGCATGGGGTGATTGGTCTTCTTCTTCTTCTTTTTTTCTTTATTTTTAGTTCGCGCGTTCGTTGGCCAATGAGTTTATTTTTGTCCTCTTGACATAGTTTTCGATAGAAACGATCCGAATTCTTTTTTTTCGAGACAAGCAAGTCGTATTGCTGGATTAAGTCCTTTCTATATCATCGATGATCGGAAGGCACGCCGACGAATATGTTTTAAGGCTTATGATATAAAATCATTTTAATGAATAAAGCCCTTCTTACATCACCGTTGATCGGAAGGCACGCCGACGAAGAATTTCTGGAGGATCGCGGTCGAATTAATACTATATTTAAAATTCTAGATAGCTATCTTTCGGATTCGATTGTGAGTAGTGGGACTCCGTGGTTACTATGCAACGTATTTTTTGGAGTCTTTTTATATTTTAAATTTATAAGTCCTTCTTTTATCATCGTTGATAGGAAGGCACGCCGCCGGTTAAGTTCGTTTAAGGTATTGTTTTAATTTCATTACAATCGGTTACGTGGTGTCCTGTTTTCTTTTCGTTTATATTCGTTGATCGTAATAATTTATTCCAACTGGCAGCTTTAGTATTAACTCATCTACTATTTTTGACATTTGCTCGCGTTATCTTAATTGTACCAACAGTAAAAATATACTGATAAGTCCAGCCCATAGCACTACCGCTCGGTTGGCACGCGTTCGATTAAAACAAACTTTTAAATAATCAATTATTTATCTTTCCGCAGCCGGCTGCCTAAGATTTAAAATTTCAACCGATAAACAAAATGCTCATGGTCACATCACTGCCACTCGTGAATCCTGACCTCATACCCATCTACTAACCCCTCAAAACTCATGTGATACTTTGTCGGAGAAGCAGTCGATTGGGCGGTCTCTATCACTCAAGTATCGGACTAACATTCCCATCCACTTCCCCGTGACCCTACCACTGGTCGTGGCCGGCGCCGGTATTGATCAGCATGATAGGGGCCTTTGAGAAGTTGCGAAGCGAGGAAAGATAGCACCCACTTATCTTCCACGGCTCGTGGATGTAACTTCTGGAGGTCCTGGTCAATAACGGAGTAGCAACTGCGGGTGGGCACCTATGCTTATGCTTATGCTTATGCTTATGCTTATGCTTAAACCCCTTATGCCTATATATCATTTTTTTTGTAATTGATTGCAAAACAACGGAACTTGTAAAAAAATCCATTTTAAAACACTTTTTTCAATGAAATGTTAAAAATATGACTTAAAGCAATTTTAATTTTAAATGACATGAGGAAAAAATAATTTCATTTTTTTGGTATTGAAACATAATGAAATATGGCAAAGCTCATATAAAACCCACATTTTTTTCATAGCAAAATCTGATGAAACAATCATAAATATTTTTGAAGCAAAAGTGACCTTTAAATTAAATTTGTAAACAAAAAAATGGTTTTATATTCATTTGTTTTGCGAATTTTTTGATTGAAGCCTCGTTAGAGACGGGATCATGTTTTTGATTCAACTAGTTAAAAATAACTGTTAAGTTGAGGAAACTACCACGCTTCACAATAGCGTTATTTGCTAACTATAGTCCTCTAACCATAATGGGCAAATAAACTTATCACCCGTGGCATCACCAGTGGTACAAGCATAAAACTTATACCACTCCAGAGATTACAGTAATAATGTTTGCAAATCGTCGCCATCGTGCTAACTTGTCGTACGTGCATTTTGGGCCAAATTGAGTTAATAACGCCATTTTGTGCAGCTCACAATGCCTCACCTTTTGACCTTCACAGATCCCCAAAATTCGATTTCAATCTTGAGATATTCAACAAAAACCGAAAAAACTCCGTGCATTTTTGTCACCTTACATATGAAAGTAGTTTCAATCTTGTCGTGCTATCTTGTCACTCCATGAAAATTGATGTAAGTGCGACAAAAGGCCAAAGGGATTTCAGGCCTGGAAAGTCAGGATGCGTTTGTCGCACGTACAAGCTAGACTACCGTAAACATTTGTAATTATAACTCGGGACTCCAGCAACCAACTTCAACCAAACTTTGGGACAATGCACAGAATGGTGAGCCAAACAAAACGTGTTTGTTATTGTTTACATTGCGTGCTCTCGTTTTTGAATATTCAAGGTCAAACATTAAAACGCGTTTTTCTCGGAACGTCAAAATGGCGGGTGCGACAAGATAGCACGACGACGTCGAAATGCTTGTGGTGTCTGGCAACACTTCCCTCACCAGCCCCTTCCCCACAGCTTCATTCCTGGAAAAGCTCTTCACACGTTATTGTGTACGCAAAAGTGTGCGAAAAGTGTGGTGAGAGAAAATTTTCATCAGCTTTCCTTGTCTTTTCCGTTGTCAGGGTTTGGTGGAAGGTTCTTCTTCAGTCGACGTATGCGAGTTAATAAAGTCATATTCCATAAAACTTTTACTTGTTGTTTCGTCACCTTAATATAAAGAAGAAGGAAAAACACTGTTTGTGAGTGAATAAAACCATCAATCTGTTCAAGTATTATTAGAACGTACACCATGACTAATTGTATAATTTGGGGGAAATTAAGTTGCACCTTTCGCGTGTCAACGAGCAATTCCAGCCCTCAGGAAGAGACCAAGTAATCCACAGCTCATCTATCACCACCAAACTGCCGCCCGTGTTCAATATTCATGAGGGTCACTTTCACCCAAACCCACCCCCGAAAAAAAGGGTTAATCCTCTTCCGGATTCTGCTCATCCTTCTGCTATTCCACCACCCCCCTTCAACAAACAGAAGCAAAATGTTATCGTTAATAAAATCACCACCTGTTTCGTCTCTCCCTAGGCTTGGTTGGTTGGCCCGCGGGTCATAATTTAGAAATTGGATTGAATTGCTAATGGAATGAAAACGTTTGCGACCGGGGCCAACGAAAGGTGACGACGGTGATACGGCGGAAAAGTATGGCTCTTCATAATGGGGGAAATTAATTTGGACCGCACACGGGGAGAAAAGCGGCACCAGGGATTGATCAATTGGAAGAAATCACTTGACACGGCTAACAATAATTTAAATTTTATATGCAATTCATTTTTATAAGTAAATATTCAGTTTACGGTTTATATCATGTAACCTGACAATGATTAAAACGAATAAAATTAAATTGTAGCAATGAATTGGCAAAGTAATGGAAAAACTACTAAAAAATAACTTCAATTCTCGATTAAATGTTCAATAGGCGCCGATAAGGCCTAGGGACCATCCATAAACCACGTGGACACTTTAGGGGGTATGGCGATTGTCCACGACCCATACAAATAAGATTTTTTTTTGTATGGACAATTGTCCACGAATGGGGGGGGGGGGGGGGTAACAGATTCCCAAAAAAGTGTCCACGTGGTTTATGGATGGTCCCCTATATGAAATTTATAGAAGAAAGGTTGTTCTGGAAATTTACTGTAAAATTATTATAATTAAAGCTAAGTTTTTTTTTTAAATTGAAAAAAAGTCTTTCGTTCAGATAATTTACTCGATTCATGAAGCGCTCGCAAACTCTGTTCCCAACTTTGAATTAGTCAGCTGTTGGAAGGTGTTTCGTTTCACATCTTTGTTTTTCTTCCTTTGTTAAATACGATTTCCTAATGAAAAATGGCCCCCTCCCACTTTAATTAAATCATTCTCGAGCGATGATTATTTCATCATTTCAGATGTTAACAGTTTAAAAGCTGTATTGATTTGAAAAAAATATGCAAATCTAACAAATTAAGTTGATCTTCTTAAAAATAAAAACCCTTAACTCTACAAAAAAAATTCTTCATTTTTTTTTAAACATGTGTCAATGAATGTTCAATTGAACATATTGTTTAGTGAAAATTCATTAACACTTATTCAAAGCTTAAAATGATACAAAGCTTGTTTTAGAAAGTTTACAAAATTAGTCAGTTTCAAAAACAATTCCAACATTTCAGCAATCACTTTATGCCTAAATCTTCAACAATTAAAAAAAATGAAATAAACAATTTTTTTCTACACAATTTCGATTAATTTCTATGAAAAAACTAACTTAATCCACATGTGTTTTTTTCACTACTATCTGAAAATGGATCACATAAATAAAAGATCTCGTAATATTTTTTTACAACTCCGTCGTGAAATGACTTACTTTTCCTGTCATTTTTGAACGCCAAAAAAGCCTACTTTTCTGCACCAAAAATAACAGAATCGAAAAGTAACACAAAGTTCTACATTTCAGCACTGAAATGGATGCCGAAATGTTGAACATTTAGGCACTTGTTGCGAAAAGTAATACTTTTCATTTTTTTTTTATTTAAACGGTTAATTGTCAAAATACATGAACATTAGACTTAACATTCCACTCAAAGGGGGTTTTCGGAGTTGCAAAAAATGTTGTATGGAACTCGTTACAAAACTTGATTTTTTCAGCACAAATCGTACATTTATCCATCGAGGTTCACTGAGTTGGATAAATACGACTACAAATACGACTTTTTGCAATTCCGTCGTGAAACTACTTACTTTTCCTGTCATTCTTGAACGACGAAAAAGCCTACTTTTCTGTACCAAAAATAACAAAATCGAATAGCAGCACTTTTCACAATAAATGCTGAAAAGTTCTACTATTCAACACTGAAATGGGTGCTGAAAAGTTGAACTTTTCAGCACTTGTATCGAAAAGCAACAATTTTCAACATTTTTTTTTAGATTTAAACGATTTATTGACAAAATACATGAAAATTTTACATAAAATTTCACTCAATGGGTGTTTTTCAGAATTGCAAAAAATGTTGTATGAAACTCGTTGCAAAACTTGATTTTTTCAGCACTCTTCGTATTTATCCAACTCGGTGAACCTCGTTGGATAAGTGTACGACTCGTGCTGAAAAAATCCTCTTTTTGCAACTTGTTGCATAAACTACTATTTTGCAACTTGTTGCATAAACTACAATTATCTGAATTATTACTTCTTTGGAAAGTACACCATAACATGAGACAGGGTGATTTTTTGAATTCATTAGGAAGGTCCCTCGATTACCTATCCAACCATAAGTCGCATGATGGATTCGGAAATAGTTTACAAACAAGTAAGTGAGATCCGGCTTAAAAAAGGTAAATAAATATCACTTAAGTGGTCATATCATGAGATAGGGTTGCCAGATCTTCATTGTTTTGGACTCATTGGGAGGGCCTTTTCATTACCTATCCAACAATATATAACATGGTGACATTTGGTACGATTCCAGGTCATTTATCTATTTATCTTTTAGATATCCCGATATATGCGAAAACACATTTTTATACATTTCTTTTGAACTTTTTTTATTTATTCAAACTCGATCTATGGGACCCTAAACCAAGTTGAATGCGACTGGTTTGACCAAAATCGGTTCCCCAACCCCCCTTCGATTTGCATGAATCTTTAACCTCAGAGTTAACTTTTGTCCCTGATCACGAAGGCTAGGCTAATTTTTCGATTTCTCGTGACGTAGGGGCAGTACGACCTCTTCCATTTTCGAACATGCGAAAAAAGAGGTGTTTGCAGCCTGAAACGGTGATAGCATGGAAGTTCCGTTTCAAAGGAACTTATGATTAAAATTGGAAACCAGATTTTCTGGCGTACTGAAAATTTCGTAAAAAGGATTTTTGATCAAAGAAAAAAATACAAAAAATGTTTTAAAAATTCTGTCATTTTTCGTTACTCAACTGCAAAATAAATTGGAACATGTCATTTTTAAGGAAATTAAATGTACACCCAAAATTCAGAGTCGTGAGAATCGTTCCCTCAAAATTTATTGAGGGCACAGTGCCGAAATCGAAAGAATAATGCTACCAACTCACACCCTCATATCAAATGTGTTCATTCGTCGACACCTGACCACTCCTTAGTCACCTTAGTCACAAGAAGAACAAACATTAAGAACAAAATTTCTCATTTTAAAATTTCGTGTTTTTTTTGTATCTTTGCGGCGAGTGTAACGATGTTCCAAAAAGTTGTAGAGCAGACACAAAAAATTCATTTGATATTGTTTTTCCTAAACAAGTAAATAAACTGAAAAAAATAAAGGTTTTCACATTCTTTTGGCATTATAAACCAAATCACTCGATATAACCATTTGCCCACAGTGATGTCGCACGTGCATTAATGCGCGACTACTGCCGCCAAGTATCGACAGAAAGAGGGAGAACGAGAGCCTGTTCAAATAATAAACGGCCTGTTTACGTTCGGAATTAGCAATAAAATGATTTTCAGGCAACAACGATCAACAAAAACAGCCCCCTGATGAGGTTGAAGTTGGGGTGGGGAGGCAGCTATTTGGGTTTTCGATGCTGTGCATACAATTCAAATCCAATTTGGGTGAAATGATAAACACGTCAGCTTTGGCTGGGTTTGAGTTCATAAATATTATGGGTGTGAGTGTGTGGATTTTGTGGTTTGAAAAGAGGATATTGTTTTCATGACTGTGGCTTGCAAGAGTGCACAACACATACATTTGTGTTTGAATTTGAGCTGACACTTTGTGTCATCTGTGGCATAAAGTGGAATAACATCATTATACATTTCAACTTCATTGACAAATATCAGCTGTTCAATATTTGAGTCCAATGGATCCATTGATAAATTGAAAAAAAAAATCGTTTAATAAATATTTGAATATAAAATTGCCAAGGATTAACAGACAAAGCACACAGAGTTGACCTTGTAAGCAAATACCACCAGGAATCAAGAAATCAAACCACAGCAAGAGTGATAAATCCAAAAATTTCCAATGATATCTAACCTCAATGATTCTGGGATGGTCTGCCAGCTGAAGTAACCGCAACCAGCAACCGTTTTAGTTTGGTCCCTTTCTCGACCCAAAAAAGGGGGCAGCCCACCCACAAAAACCCTAAAAATGGTTTAAGGCATTTGCTCGAATAATCCCACAGATTAAAACGGGAGGATTTCCGACGCTCCGACGTCGTCTTCGACCAAACTTTAGGAAATATTTTGACGACTGTTGCTTTCCGAGCTTCGAGACGAAGGCTTGACTTTTAATCAATAAACCCACATACACACACACAGCGCGACGCCAACCTCAAAAACCCGTTGAACGTTCCGGCCCTAAGACTGTGAATCGCTCCACCGGGACCAATGAAGATGATCGTGACGAAAAACTTTCCCGAAAATGCAAGTAAGAGTTGGTCTATGATACGGTCGATGGTGATGGCGCAAGTGACACACTTCAGCTCGGTTCAGTTCTAAGTCTAAGGTCTTGTGGCAGGCAGTACGGTGAACCAACCGGAAGTGTGACTTTTGCTTTCGATGGGAATAGTTTTGTTGGGTTGGTTGTTGGGCAAGAAATTGTTCGAAATTTGTCGGGGTTTGAAGCGAGTTTGGGGTTTGGTGGACGTTTTCGGTTGAATGCAAAAAATCATTGTTCGTTGTTTTTAACGTTTGTTGAATGTTTTTAAAATAATTGTTTAACTAGTTTTTGGTTATTATTGCATTTCAAAATGTGTAAATTTACACTTTCTTATGTCTAATTTCAGGTAGTCTACGTAAATTGAAGTAAAATAACAACGAAAAGAGGAATATAAGAATTCCATCTTAATTTTCAATCTTGGGAATGTTGGGAGAAAAATTGAAAGCAGAAAAAATCGCTTTCAAAACAACGATATCTCAGGAGCTATTAAAACATTTTTCAATATCAAAGAATACAATATTGAAAAAATTTAGCATCACTATCTCATTTATTTCTTTGCTGGATTGCTGGAAAACCTTCATG
The DNA here is from genome assembly GCF_015732765.1 of Culex quinquefasciatus. NCBI lineage: Eukaryota > Metazoa > Arthropoda > Insecta > Diptera > Culicidae > Culex > Culex quinquefasciatus. Next base: position 14,523,139 of record NC_051862.1, read on the forward strand.
GAAATAGAAATCGCAAATCGAACCCATTGTTTAAATGTTTTTTTCAAGGATTTATCCTCAACTTAGACACCAAATGAATTTTCCACTCAATTGAGTCTTTCCTAAAATTCTTTTTTGCCATCATTCCCACGCCGATTCAAACTTCCATTGAACGTACTTTTATGATTGACTTGCCACCGCACCGCCACCATCACTCAGCCGTTAAACGAGCGTAATGATGCGTGACTTCTATCGTTTGTAAACATACACAAACACAAACACAATGACGAGCTTTTATTCCTACAAGAGGAATTTTCCAGAGGGGGGGGAGAAGGAAAAACAAAGCCATCCAAAATTAAGTAACGACAAGAAGATTTTCCTTGTTTTATTTTCTGCTTTTCGCCCCTCCTCCTCCACTGAGAGTTCTAACGCTCAACCAAGCATGTAACATTTTTGGCATGGGTTTTGGGATTAATCGCTTTTGCGTGTGAACGAAACATTATTCGACATTTGGCATTTTGGCAAAACTTTGACGGAGCAGGGGGGCCAAAAGGAGGAAGCTTTTCGTACCGGAAGGAACCACCTCCGCCCACAATCGGGGGCAGGAAAGCTCAAGAAAACAGGCGCGTTTATTAATTTGCTGATGAGCAAAAGTTTTCTCGTTAGTAGTGTTATAAACAAAAACGTGAACGGAATGAAAACATGGCATGGTGATAATCTGGGTCTGTGTTTGCTGCTGGTGGGCGGTTTTTTCTTCTTCTCTGTTTAGGCTAAAGGAGTTGTATTTGTATGTCGGATATAGGATGAACGTGGACACCTAATTATGGACAATGAGGATAATAGGTAATCAGTGCTCAACGGTGTTGTAGAAAGAAGAGATCAGCAAAAGCCTTTTTTGTAGTGCTGAGTATAGTTAGGATCAATCAATACTTGAACTTGTGCCTGAACAAAGAGTAGAATCTTCTATTTTATGTTATTTGAACTGTATATTTCGCCAAATTGTCGGGATCGGTGGTGTAGTGGTAAGCGTGATTGCTGCTCACCCCAGTTGGCCTGGGTTCGCTACTGGTCGGCCCCATTGGCATTTTTTGAGACCACCCCCTGAAACAAATAATTTTGAAAAGCTAAATGAAACTTTTGTGAAATTGTCTGGTCTCTTCAATAATTTTTTTTCAAGCATTTAAAAATTTAGTCTGAACTATGAAACTAGCTAAACTATCAATTTGTAAACCTTTTCAGAAGTAATGCTTGATTTTAAAATTTAACCTGATGTTTATCAAAGCGATCACAAATGTTTAATTTTTAACTTTGATAATTGAACCAGTAGTTTCCAAGAGTTATCGTCAATTGAATTGAACTCATTTTTCATTCCGAGACTTATTGCCCGAAGTCTTAGAGAGAAAGTAGTAGGAAATTTTCTCAGATTTTCAAAATATTGCTTTCAAAGGTGCTTTTCTTTCAAAAGGTATTTTTAAAATGCATAAGATGAAAAGAAATCGAAAATTTACCCCTAAAAGTAACTATAATCTGATAAAGGTACATTTTAGCCAAACATTCTAAAGTATTTTAATATTTTTTTGTTCAGGTTTCGATATTTTCCGAAAAAAAAAATCTTTTTTAAAAAAATCCAGATTTTGTAAATTACGCATGCTAGGAAAATGTCTTATTAGTCCCCTAAAACATAAAAAATCGGAAATAAAAAAATACGTATTCTGAGAATTTAACTTTTAGTGATAAGTCCATCGCAAATATTTTTTTGGTTCGAATGATCAGGAACAAAAAACATTTTGACAAAGAACTTTGTCCTAAGGTTTCTATACGTGGTGTCAATCCAAAATTTTCGCGAAGCGAAAACGTTACGTGACGAATTCCCCTCTCGGCAAATTACCCCTCTAAAGTACACGCTGGCTGGTCGAACAAACGTTTCCCAATCAGTCAATCGAGAGACGTGAGATTGATGTATCTAAAATTACCCCCACTCCACCGCATAATTTTCGGATCATCGACGGGGCAACAAAACTAAACCTAAGCCAACAAAACTCGGCTCGGTTGGTCCCGATAATTCATTCTGTTGCTGGACGTCGACGAGTCAACATCAGGAGCAGATGGTCTGGTGGTCCGGGAGCAGATGGCATGGATCAGCCAAGACATGCCAGCCGGCATTAGAAGGAGTCGATAATTGGAATTGGCCACCACCTGGAGTGTTCGGAGGCCCCGTTGGCTGAAGTGTTCGTAGTGGCCACAATCCGGAGTGGCCGGAGGCCCCGGGGATATTCCGATGGAGGGACATTTGCCGAACCATAAGAGTAGGGGCAATATGGGTATCAAACTTTATGGTTTTTGATACTGGATATAAAATTTGACATTTCGGCAGTAGTGGCCACAATCCGGAGTGGCCGGAGGCCCCGGGGATGTTCCGATGGGGGGACATTTGCCGAACCATAAGAATTGGGACAATATGGGTATCAAACTTTATGGTTTTTGATACTGGATATAAAATTTGACATTTCGGCAGTAGTGGCCACAATCCGGAGTGGCCGGAGGCCCCGGGGATGTTCCGATGGGGGGACATTTGCCGAACCATAAGAGTTGGGGCAATATGGGTATCAAACTTTATGGCTTTTGATACTGGATATGAAATTTGACATTTCGGCAGTAGTGGCCACAATCCGGAGTGGCCGGAGGCCCCGGGGATGTTCCGATGGGGGGACATTTGCCGAACCATAAGAGTAGGGCAATATGGGTATCAAACTTTATGGTTTTTGATACTGGATATGAAATTTGACATTTCGGCAGTAGTGGCCACAATCCGGAGTGGCCGGAGGCCCCGGGGATGTTCCGATGGGGGGACATTTGCCGAACCATAAGAGTAGGGGCAATATGGGTATCAAACTTTATGGTTTTTGATACTGAATATGAAATTTGACATTTCGGCAGTAGTGCCCACAATACGGAGTGGCCGGAGGCCCCGGGGATGTTCCGATGGGGGACATTTGCCGAACCATAAGAGTAGGGGCAATATGGGTATCAAACTTTATGGTTATTAAGAATCTAGTGAATCTTGGGAAAATTTGGACCAGACAATGTAATCGAAAATTTCAGCAACCATCTTGCAAAGTTCTTTGTCATACTGGTCATGTGTAACATAACCACCTGCACCTTTTTTTTTTCAAAAGCTTGAAAATTTCAATGAACAGAAGTTTTTTCAACTTAAAACAATTTGAAATTTATGTCTCTGCATTGATAATCATTTGTAGCATGTTTGAGCTCATTTATAATATTGCGATTTTTTTATGAAATTCCAGTGTAAAGCACCGCAAGCTTTTTTTAACATCCAAGGCTATTTTCACGAAAAATTTTGGATAAAAAAAATCGTGGACTTACCTTCAAATTTAACTTTTAAACTTTAAAATAAAAAAAAAACTCATAAAAGTGGCGTGTATTTTTCATTCAGTGGATTTTTTTTTGAAAGCCCGTGAAATTTCCCACAAGTTTGTTTTTTGATCACTTTTTGATACGATGCAACGGCTTCGAGATTTAAATTTCCAATTACAAAAATATTTAAAACACTTACGCCCTTCTCAAATGTCACTTTCGAGTGAAACTAGATACATATTAGAGTGTAACAAAAATGACTTTTTGGCGGGCATTCAGGGGTTTGTTCAGGTGGGCATACTGAGCCTAAATCCCAAATATGAGCATGATTGGACGTAACAGGAGCTGGCGCTCCGCCCTTCAATTTTAAATGGGATTTAACCCGTAAAAAAAGATTTTTTCAAAAATGTCACTTTTTGAGGCATTTTGGCCACCAATGCGTTTACCAAAAACATCACTGGCGTGTAGGCCAGATCCTTGCGCATCTTTTGGTATATATAACATTGAAGTTTGGAGCATCCTGGAGCTCGGTACAGACCTTCAAAGTTTGGCATTTTTTCGAAAAATTGATTTTGCTGGGACCGATTTTTCGAAAATATTCCAAACTTTGAAGGTCTGTACCGAGCTCCAGGATGCTCCAAACTTCAATGTTATATATACCAAAAGATTCGCAAGGATCTGGCCTACACGCCAGTGATGTTTTTGGCAAACGCATTGGTGGCCAAAATGCCTCAAAAAGTGACATTTTTGAAAAAATCATTTTTTACGGGTTAAATCCCATTTAAAATTGAAGGGCGGAGCGCCAGCTCCTGTTACGTCCAATCAAGCTCATATTTGGGATTTAGGCTCAGTATGCCCACCGGAACAAACCCCTGAATGCCCGCCAAAAAGTCATTTTTGTTACATCCTAATACATATACACAAAAATGGCTTATATAAGCGTAGAAGAACATGTCTATAAAGTTTCATTGAAATTGAAGATGGTGGAGGAAAAAGTACCTACAAAATTCTTGTTTTGGGCAAGAATTGCTCAGAAACATTTTATATAACCAGCCCCCCCAAATTTTGTGGAGACTTTATGGATGAACTAATGAAGCGAAATTGCTTCTTTTGACATAGGGAATGCATGGACAAAGTTTCATCCAAATAAAAAAATACAAAGAAATGTCGATGTTAGAGTTCGTAACGAATTAAAATATTAACGAAAAACAATTTTCTCGATAAAAAAAATAATGAAAGCGAGAAGGTAGGAAGGAAGCAACACAAACTTTGAAAATAAATAGCGATGGCCTTTTATGCCGCAAAAATTATAATTTTTAAACATAATATCTTTGGACCGCAAGCCGTTGCAGGTCATTTCTAAGACTAGTGATTTTTCGCGATTTCACGGAAGCCGTGTACCGTAAAATTTGCCCTTACCGTGAAATCAGGTCAACACCGTGAAAAGACGTGAAATTCTGAAAATCACTTGAAAAAATGCTCCTCAGCATTTAAAAAATGGGTAATTCTCTACCAACTCACACGAAATCGGGAAAAGTTGCCCCGACCCCTCTTCGATTTGCGTGAAACTTTGTCCTAAGGGGTAACTTTTGTCCCTGATCACGAATCCGAGGTCCGTTTTTTGATATCTCGTGACGGAGGGCGGTACGACCTTCCATTTTTGAACATGCGAAAAAGAGGTGTTTTTCAATAATTTGCAGCCTGAAACGGTGATGAGATAGAAATTTGGCATCAAAGGGACTTTTATGTAAAATTAGACGCCCGATTTGATGACGTACTCAGAATTCCGAAAAACGTATTTTCATCGAAAAAACACTAAAAAGTTTTAAAATTCTCCCATTTTCCGTTACTCGACTGTAAAAATTTTGAAACATGTCATTTATGGGAAATTTAATGTACTTTTCGAATCTACATTGTCCCAGAAGGGTCATTTTTTCATTTAGAACAAAATTTTTCATTTTGAAATTTCGTGTTTTTTCTAACTTTGCAGGGTTATTTTTTAGAGTGTAACAATGTTCTACAAAGTTGTAGAGCAGACAATTACAAAATTTTTGATATATAGACATTAGGGGTTTGCTTATAAACATCACAAGTTATCGCGATTTTACGAAAAAAAGTTTTGAAAAAGTTACTTTTTGCGTTTCTCTTTGTTTCGTCGTCCGTGTCTGTCGCAGGTGACCATGAATGGCCATGATCGATCACGACCAACTTTTTCAAAACTTTTTTTCGTAAAATCGTGATAACTTGTGATGTTTACAAGCAAACCCCTTATGTCTATATATCAAAATTTTTGTAATTGTCTGCTCTACAACTTTGTAGAACATTGTTACACTCTAAAAAATAACCCTGCAAAGTTAGAAAAAACACGAAATTTTAAAATGAAAAATTTTGTTCTAAATGAAAAATGACCCTTCTGGGACAATGTAGATTCGAAAAGTACATTAAATTTCCCATAAAATGACATGTTCCAAAATTTTTACAGTCGAGTAACGGAAAATGGGAGAATTTTAAAACTTTTTAGTGTTTTTTCGATGAAAATACGTTTTTTCGAATTCTGATTACGCCATCAAATCGGGCGTCTAATTTTACATAAAAGTCCCTTTGACACCAAATTTCTATCTCATCACCGTTTCAGGCTGCAAATTATTGAAAAACACCTCTTTTTTCGCATGTGCAAAAATGGAAGGGGTCGTACCGCCCCTCCGTCACGAGATATCAAAAAACGGACCTCGGATTCGTGATCAGGGACAAAAGTTACCCCTTAGGACAAAGTTTCACGCAAATCGAAGAGGGGTCGGGGTAACTGCTGTGTGAGTTGGCGGAGAATTACCCAAATATATTTTTGAATTGAAACAAACCACAAGCAGAGCACTTTTGATGCAGTTGTTGAAATAAATAACGAATGATAATAATATATACTAATAAATAACGATGAATAAGTTGCATTGTTTAACGGGAGTAAAAAGATTTGATTGTTTTAGGTAGAAATTAATTAGAAATGTTGATAAAAATTGCATTTTTGAAGAATTTTTCAGTGTTTTTTTTTTTGGTTTTATCAATACCAAATTTTGCAAAATAAAGCTTTGTCAAAACTTATTCGAAATAATCAAATATTATAATTCTACTTTTGGTGAATTAAGAATGGTTTTCATTTGGATAAACATTAGCAAATTATTTTGATATTAAAATTTTAAAGCCTTTCTGATGTAAATCTGGACGAAATTGAACTCATACAAAAATTTCAATGATTCAATCCTGTAACAAGGTAATATTTTGTTTTTTTTTTTGAAGTATTGTTGATTTTCAAAGTAACTTATTTCGTCACTATAACATTTAAATAACATATTTTTGCATTAATTCAAAGAAAATTTTCGAGTTCCGTGGTGGCATGCCGCGAAATTTAAATTTTTGAGCCGTGAAAAATTATTAGCTTTAGTCGTTACAGGATTAATTACAGGATCGGTTGCTTGACAATTTTTTTTATTGACAATAGATAATCAAGACTTAAGAGTGAATTCAATTCCAGCTATTTTCATATTTAGATTTTTTTTTGATTTCTTTGCTGCTTAGGAAAACAAGTCTAGTTTTTAAAATAATTTTATCCAATTGTAATGCAATTTTGGGGTGAAATTCTGCATGAAGAATCAAGATTTTTTTTGTGCACACCCTCAAACTCAGCCAAAGTCGAAAGACAACAAACTTAATACATTCTAGCGAGTTAATTGACAAATCAATTTCACTAATGATTGATTTCAAAATAACATCAAATACCATTCCGTTGATTCTTGGAACACCACCCAGAATGAACTTTCTAACTTCGAAAACCACCGACATGCGCACTGAACCACCTACGAAGAGGACTGCATTTCGTATCCTTTCGTCCCAGTCCATCCCGAGGAACGCTCGCGGGTGGACTGGATTGTGGTTACGGGGAGATCCGCGTTGGTGCGAATGGCACGTCGTGCCGCACGTGGCCCACGAATTTTTGTTTGCTGATTAATTTGGTTTATTCGGTAAATGTTTTAATTGGAATTTTTCTGTGGAAAAAATGCGTTTAACCGCCACAAACGAAATCAACGCAAAACCACCATTTCTCCAATATTGACTCTTCACTTGGTCTTTGATTTCTGATTTTCCCCCCACTGCAAATGCACTTTCATCCCGATTTCATCGGAATTGCATTTATTTGCACACTCTCAATATACCAAATTGCTCTACTGAACTGGTGCACTTGACATACCACTCGTTCTCTGCTTTTGCTGAAGCTGGGGTTCCTGGACCATATCCTGACGCATGCCTTTCCCAGTCAATTCCTTCTACAAACAGGAAAAAATATTCCCACGCTCCTCCTCCTTCTCCTCCCCCTGAAACGTATGCAACCCGAGAGTCAGATCATCTGCATTTTAATTCAAATAACATCGGTGTTGCATCCCGTCCTCCCTCCTCCCAACTCCGGAACGATTCTGCGGTCACTGACCAGCCCCCTCCTCTACCTCTTCCCCAAAACCGGAAGCTGGCTTGTTTTAAATTTTATTTGATTATTTCAACAAACGGGATAAAATTGTTAACGAGCTGCGTGTCGTGGTTATCGCGAAAGTTCTTTCCGCTCTTCCCCTCTGCCATCGTGGTTCCACGTGGCCACCGGGACCTGGAAATGGACAAGAGTCAAATTGTGAGCGACTGCCCAATCAAGGGAACGGTCAATTCTGAAGAGGGTAGGGGGGAGGGGGATGGATTCATTTATGGCCCGGCGCGACACGCGGTGACAAATTATAAATGCACACGTGGGCACAAATGGACGGACACGTGGTTAGATGGGGGAGGGAGGATCGGGTTGGGGCAACCGACGTTCGTGAGCCTGATCCCGCGTGAACATCTGTTTACATGGTGGTTTTTATTCTAGGCTGAGCATAATCAGATGCAAGGTGGGGTATATATGGTTTTTCAATTATTCAAAATACGACAAAAATTTTTTTTTACAATTACGTTGTGAAACTACTAGGTTTTCCTGCCATTCTGGAATAACGAAGTGGTCTACTTTTCACCGCTAAAAGCGGTTTTCTGCATCCATTTTAGTGATAAAAAGTTAAACTTTTTAAGTGTTCATTAAAATATTCAAGTTTGTTTTTTTAGGGAAATTTAGGGGCATGTCCATTTAAAAACATTGCAATTTCGCGGCAATTCCACGGTACCGTCAGTGGGGGTGACATTGGGTCTGGGGGGTGAGATTGGGTCAAAGTGTTTTTTTACGGATTTTACCATTTTACAGGTTAGTCTCAATGAAACTGAATTCTGTTAAAGGGGTTGTGTAGGGGACATCTTAAGATGACTTCGCTGAAAAAATCTCGTTCCTGGAACAAATCCTGTTATTTTAGCAGATGTCTAAAGTTGGGGTACGTTTTTGGCCAAAAATTACCTCTCGAAAAATCCTTTTTTCAATATTTTTGTAAGAATTGCTCGAAAACTACCCAAATGTTTGAAAATCTCCACTTCAAACATTGTAGCGTGTCAATACGATTCCCTCGAACAAGAAACGTTGTTGGATGACTTGTTTTTACCATATCGTTGTTTTTGAGCATCATTTTAGTTTCATTTGACCCAATGTCACCCCCTCTAAGGGGTGAGATTGGGTCAATTTTCAAACTATTGGCATTTAAGGTAGTGTTCATCAAAATCCACCATATTTTGGAAAAATGTTAGTAAACTATCTAAGAACAAAACTACGTTGAAAGATTTTCGATGTTATTTAAATTGTTTTTGTTATTAAGAAATTTCGAGAGGTGTATCGTTTTTTGACCCATAGTCACCCCCACTGACGGTACTTGAAAATCTGCATAAAATTAACACAAAAATGTGTTATTTTCAAATAATTGTGACAGGATAGTCATTTTAAAAGTTGGCAGTAGTTCTAGATTCAAAACATAACCCTTTGACACAAAATATTCATTGAAAAAAAAATAATTAAATTTTGTAGAATGTTCACAAGCTAATTTTACGATTCGGCTATCCTTATTTTACTGAGATTTATGAGAATGAATTTGCTAAGATATCTCCAAATCGAAGCACATTCTAAACAAAAGATACAATAAGTAAAATATGTGAAAAAAAATTGTGGTTGTTGTCATGGTTTTCAGCAAACGAAAATTGAGTATTTAAAAATAGGTAAAGCAGATTTGTAACATTTGTTAAAAAAATGCAAAATAAATTTTCTTTCATAATATTTTGTATTTTAACCAAACTGAATAAAATACAAATAAATTATATATTAATTTTTTCCTAACATGCAATTTGCTTATTGCTATTGAAAAAAAAAACACAGACAAAAAATAAAATTAAAATACAAAAAAAAACTTACTTAAACTTAAATTTTTATTGGAGTTTTCTTTAATGAAGAAAATTGTTCATGTGTTGCTTCACATTGCAGAATTCAATGTCATGAACAATCAAATCAATTTTCACTTGAAATTTAGAATCAGTTGCATACCTTAAAATGTTGTAATGAATAGTATCTTCAAAAATAAATTTAAAATTTGAGGTGCATTTGCTCTACTCCTTAAATGCCAGTTAAAATTTTTGTGGAGTGAATGAAATAAAAAAAATCTTAGTTTAAACACACTGAAGAACAATTCAACAACAGATTATTTTCAATTTTGCGGCATTACACGGTACCGTAAACCGGGGTGACATTGATAGGATTTCAATTTATTTTTGGAATATTTTCCAACTGGTAAAGGTTTTCTCAAAATTATTATTTTTAAAAATGTACCGAGGCAGACCACACCAAGTACATGCACTACATTTGATTTTTTTTCAATAGTGTTTAAAAAATAGTTGCGTTGAAACTTCGTTTAAATTCCGGTGTGACTTTGATAGTCATAGTTTTTGTTGTTAAAAACAGGTTAAAGGTGTTCAAATTTCATTTTTACGTCGAATGTACCATCGCTAAGGTTGCTGATATAGTTTTTAACGAAAAAAAATCAATGTTTATATTTAGTTGACTTAGATTATAAGCTTTTAAACAAAATACAAATAAATTTAGGTAAATTGTTTAAAAGTCAGAATTTTTTATGAAGTTTGTTAAAAATAGTTTTGTTTATAACATTATCGATTCATATTTCAATTTAAACGGAATTCGAAGCACGAATCCAAAGTATTCACTCATGTATAAAATTTATTCTACTGGAAATTTTATTTAGTTATGTTCCAAAAACACACAATTTATATTATTAACTATCATCGTTTACCTTCTCATAGTGGAAATTTGTCCGAAGAATCTAAAAGTGCATGTGAATATGAAAACAATATAAAAATAATGCTATTCATCAACGTTTTCTAATTATAGTTAACTAACTTTTAAAACTTTTCAAAATTTATTGAAAACTTCTTCTAGAAGTACCTCGAACATTTCTCTACCCCGATCAGTACAAGCCCATACAATTTCGTACGTATTTTATTTGTACTCTTCATTTTGCGAAAAAATCTCAAACCTTTGATAGTCAGTTTTACGGTATTTTCAAAATTTCACGGTCAAATGCCAATTTTACGGATTACGCGGCTTCCGCGAAATCCCATAAAAACACTAGCCCTAGTCATATCAATTCAATTCAAAATAAGACAATGTTAAAAATTCATAATTCAATGATAAGGCTGGTACAAATTTTATTTAAAGTTTTTGTCTCCCCCCTCTTTTGAATTTTTGAAAATTTTCGATGTTTACTATCGGGAAATGATTTTGTTCGCTAAAATTTTTGTTTTCGTCAATTCTTACATTTTTTGAAAGCTAACGCTTGCAGAACAGCTAAACTAGTGTAACATACATTTTAAAACACTTTTTCCATGCAAATGTTGAAACTATTGCTTTGAGTAGTACGGTGCCTGTGGGGACGCGCAGTCTGGTTTTTTTCGTGTTATTTTCGTCTTTTTTGTGTCGCTATTTGTGTACATGGGGTGATTGGTTTTCTTCTTCTTCTTTCATTTTTTTTAGTTCGCGCGTTCGTTGGTCGATGAGTTTTTGTTCTCATTATATAGTTTTCGATAGAAACGATCCGATTTTTGTTTTTTGAGACAAGCAAGTCGTATTGCTGGATTAAGTCCTTTCCATATCATCGAGGATCGGAAGGCACGCCGACGAATATGTTTGAGGCTCATGATATAAAATAATTTTAATGAATGAAGCCCTTCCTACATCACCGTTGATCGGAAGGCACGCCGACGGAGAGTTTCTGGAGAATCGCGGTCGATTTAATGCTATATTTAAATCCCTAGATAGCTATCTTTCCGCAGCCGGATGCCTAAGATTTTTAAAATTTCAACCGATAAACAAATTGCTCATGGTCGCATCACCTACCACAGTGAATCCTGACCTCATACCCATCTTACTAACCCCTCAAAACTCATGTGATACTTTGTCGGAGACGCAGCTGATTTAGCGGTCCCATCACTCAAGTATCGGATTAACATTCCCATCCACTTCCCCGTGTCTTACCACTGGTCGTGGCCGGCGTCGGTATTGATCAGCACGATAGGGACCTTTGAAAATTGCGAAGGGGTGATGATTGGTTCCTACTTTTCATCTGTGGTCCACGGAGCAATGTTTGGGGGTCCTGGTCAATAATGAAGTAGCAGCTACGGGTAGACACCAATGCTATGCTATGCTATGCAAATGTTGAAACTATGGCTTTTTATTTCAATATTTATATTTTTTTTAAACAGGGATCATTTTCTGAACAAAAAATTACGAATTAGTAACAAAACATACTAAGGTATTTAAAAAAAATTATGAACATCATCACATAACATGATCCATCATAATTTTTACATTTTCAACTTTTCAAATGTTGTTCAATGGTGCTGCATTCTCAAAGATGTTTGTTTTCAAAGTATTGATATCTATAAGTTTACTTTTTGTTTCATTTGATGTTTATAAATTATACAATAATTATTATATATTTATCAAATTATCACATAAGTAATGTCACTATGCTACGGTGTGCATTGAACAAACAAATTAGTCTGTTTTCCATGTTATTCCTATCCCATCTCATAGTCAGTATTACAATTAGAAGTATTTCCACAACCAATGACATTGCTGAATATAGAAAATTTGTAAAGTAAAATATTTACTATAAAACCAATGTTTGTAACCTTCAATGAGAAAACGCACCCAATCAAATTATCACACAATAACCTTTTTGAGCGCAAAACTGCAGCAGACATTTTCGGTTAATGCGTCCCTTTTTAAGCCCCCGTGTCACAATCGAATCAAAGGGCCGAGCCCATCTGCAGAATCAAATTTTGAACTTCCGGCTGCACGAGCAAATTAAACCATTCTCCAATTACGCAAATGAAAGTGCACCACCGTCACCGTGGATGTTGCAAAATGGGTGCGACATTGTGTTTTTAATTTGATGAACTAATTAAAAATTAATCAGATAATTGTGAGCGACCTTGTTGTTTTCTGTGAGTGCTATTATTACATTTCCCCGTTTACCTGAATAATTTTGCCAATTGTATTACGTTAATTATTAGTCAATAATTTCATGCCGCAGCAAACAAAGTGTTTGCGTGCCCCACGTGGATCACACGCCGGAAAGGGCACAACACGTTTGATTGATTGGTCAAAACGATTCAGAGTGTGTGTGTGTGCGCGCGCGCCAAAATAGACTCCCTCTGTGATAACCGGTGACGACGACTGCTGGCTGGGGGAGGACGCAGATTGCGAAATCAATTTTGGCGGCAAACTCCGAAATTGGCGCAAAAACTAGTTCAAAGTGTTTTGAATCACCACCGTCACCAACCAACGGGAAGGGCAAGTGTTTAATTTGAACGTGCGTTGAAATCGAGATTGGACGCGAATTGCCATAAATTTGAATCGATGGCGGTCATTGATGCGGATTTTATGTTTTGAACTGAGAAAACGGTATTGGAATCCAACCTTTTTTTTATAAAATATACACTATACAGTAAAACTAAAATACATAAGTTTTGTTTCGTGACCAAGGTATGTGTTTCTATAGTGGAACATTTCCTGGTAATTATGAATCAGATTTGCTCAGAATGGGATTCATCCATTTGAAGTTTAATGATTAAAACATTAAGTTCTGTTTGAGGACAGTTTGGAAAAAATCCATTCCTAATAATTTATATAAAAACACCTAATAAAAGTTAGGGCCAAAAAATCCAAAACAAATATTTATAATATTTTATATTGAAGACAATACTTTAAAACATTTTTATTGTTTTTTAATCTGAATTATTTTTTTAATATGCAAATCTGACACGCGAGATATGATTTTAAAATAAAAGGATAAAATATCTCCATAAAAATGTGAGAACATTTTTAAGTGTAAATTTTAATTTAGATTGAAAGAAATTCTTTACAAATTGCGCCTGTTTTAATATAAAACATTTTTAATATTTGATCAGAGTTACAGTCTCATTAGGTTCAAAATTTTATGGAAATGAATTTTTCTTAGTGTCATCTGGTTAGCTCGAATTTTTCAACTTAAGTTATCTTGGAGATTGTTTAATGTTTAAAATGAAACTTTTTGTAAAATTAAGAACATTTTGAAATTTTGAAAGTAGGTGCTTTAAGCTATTTACAATGTCGCTTTTAATTTTAGAATTTTACAATTATTTTTATGGAAAATTGCACAGATTTTTGAAATTTTGTTTGATAATATTTTCGTATTATTCCAACAATTAAGAATAAAAAAATCATGTCTCTGGTACCGGATTTTGCTCCATCCTATGGTCAAGCGCAAAATACCCTGAACCATATCAAACAATTTCGAAAACAATTCAAAGTCAAATACAACAATCGTGATTTTTTACCGTGTACCTGTACAAAAACAAAATCTTGAAAAAAAAATCGTTGAATTCTTGAGAATAAAAAAAATCAAGAAATCACGATCAAATAAAAAAATGTATTTTTTCGTCATAATTTTATTATCTGGTTCAAGGAAAAAAATATTTATGGTTCACATAAACTAAATGGTATGTCTTTGTATGCAAATTTGTTTGACCCATTCTCACCCTCCAGACCCAATGTCACACATGATGATGATGATATAAGTATTCTTAAAAAAATATTTTGATTTCTATAATAATCTTCGTATCTTCAAATCTGTAGTACTTTATAAAAAGAAGGTTGATTCTCTTTTAATTTTAAAATTATTGTAAAAATCAACCTTCTTTCAATCTTCATGTTTTCAAAATATGTAGAAAGTAGGGTAAATCTCTTATAATTCATAATTCTCATGAAAAATCCTTTCCTTTTGATATCTTCAAATCTTCATTAAAAATGGTAAATCTCTATAAATTTTGAAAAAATGTCACTTAAATATACTCCTGAAATCAATCTATGAGTTTTTTTTTTATTCTTGGTTTTGAATGTTAAATTAGGCCGTTGCTAATATTTTTTTAAGTTTATGTCCCTCGACTCTGACAAATCTTGCAGGGGGGGGGGGAGGGGGATTAAAAAATACAAAAATCAAAATTAATAAAAAAAACCGATTTCGTAGAGAACTGCTCATTTTACATCTCCCCAGAAGTTTTGCAAACATAAGTTTTCAAAATGTCAAAGTATTGGCAAAAAAATTTTTGTCGAAGAAAAACCTTTTGCAGTACTGTAAATATGATTTTAAACCAAGGAAAATGCATTTCAAATTGTTTTGAGTTCATTAGAATTCTCTTTCCATTAAAATTTTGAAGCATGCTGAATTTGTTTTGTCCCCTGATTTTTCGGACCGGTTTTGAAGGAGGCGTCCTAAACTTCAAAAAATATTTGCAACGGCCTTATTCAATAAGGCAATAAGGTAATAAGGTAATAATTTTACATTAGTAAAATCTGTAAAACATTAAGATTTTTTTGTCACTTAAACATGAATTGATTAAAAGTTTACACTTTTTTCACTAGAACTTTGTCCCAATCGATCTGCCCCACAAAATGGCAATCCCTACAAGTGATATGGTGGACAGTGTGTTTTCATCTATTTCCGATTTCCCAACCGGTCGTCGTGACAGATATCGCCGCCACCCAACGTAGATATTCCCGGGTTTAAAGCAGTCGCGCATAAAATTACTATGTACACGACGACTTTCAATGCTGCAGGTGGTTCAATCTAGCTCAATTTGGCCAGCCAATCGCACACACAAGACTTTGTACCTGTCCCGTGCCAACCCGTCGTCGGCGCCCGAATTTGTCCGCTCCGTCGAAGCTGTCCTCTGGTGGAGAGGGACAAAAAAAAAAGGACAGTTAGAACTGAGCGAAAAAAATCGGAAAAAAAAAACTTCTCTACTCAATAGAATTATCTAGAGACCACGTGGAGCAGTTTTGGTTCTGCTTCCAGCTTTCCAGCACCGGGGGAGGGAATTGAATTTTTCGGCCATCACCGGCAGCCAACAGAGACGAAACGACGACCTGCCAGCTGCCAAAGCAAAGTCCTCTCTCTTTTGCCCAAAGCCAACCGTCGAAGCGCCCAGCACCAACTCCACCAGGCCAGGCCATCAATTTTAATTTCATTTGGGGTGGCGCTGGAATACAAACAAGAAATAAGCTTTGGTCTGCCACTTGCTGAGGAAATTTTCATGTGGCAGCTTTTCCATTTCCATACACGACTCACACACTCACCTTCACATTTGGTGATGAGGCTGACAGATTTTCACTTTGAAAAGTGGGAAGTTTTTCCATTTTCTAATTGACAGTTTGCAGCTTCGATCGTGCGAGCGAGTGATTACTGGACAGTTTATAGAAGGATTTTTGAGTGCATTTGAAAACTTGCATTTATTTTATTGATTGAACACAGATTATTCAATTACTGCTTATAAAGTTTCGAATTTAATAAAAATAACCTGTACTTCTTGATTTGGCTGAACTTTTGTTCAATCTTTTGCCTATTTCATTTTCAGAAAATTTGGCAGGCTGGTCATACGCAGAAAAAATTATGGCAACATTCATCATGGGAAACAGATTTTTTTGTAAAACAACCTGTGTAATATGTTATCAATCAAATCAAACCATCCACATTAACGACTCCCGGGTCTTTTGTGGTCTCTATTGCAAGTTTCTGCTCGAACCTAGGAGTCCGAAGGCTTGAATGGGGAGAGTACCCAAACCTCTTTCTACTCCAAGGAACCTTCCACCCCAGTGTTTAAACTGACGACCTTTGGATTGCGAGTCCAACCGCCGCCAGCGATTCCACTGATTCATGAAAGTTTAGAAAACTAATCCTTGTTTCAAAAAATCTATGGCTATGGCTAAAATGTCCGTAAAATTTTCAATTTTAAACATTTTCAAATAGGCACTACTTGAAAGAAAAGTAACCTTATATGAAAAATATAAAACAATTGATGAATTGATCTGAGACATAAACGACAATGTTCTAAAAAAAGGATCTTAAAATTGTGTAAAATGGGTCACATGAACTTATATACATTTTAGAAATTTTAATTTATACTTAGGTAACTTTCTATGAGCTGTAATTTAGGGATTTTCAAAAAAACTGGACCGTTGAAAGTAGTGCGTCCATCCCAGGAATTTCAGGGACAAAATTCCCGGGATTTTCCCAAAACCGGAAAATACCGAATCCCGAGTTCGCCTTCCTCACTGAGGTAAGGCTATAATCCTGCTCTGTGTGTGTATGTATGTATGTGACCAACAAACTAGCTCACGTTTCTCGGCACTGGCTGAACCGATTTGACCCGAACCTGTTGCATTCGACTTGGTTTAGGATCCCATAGACCGAGTTTTATACAGATTGAAGTTTTGATAAGTAGTTCAAAAGTTATGTATAAAAAGGTGTTTTCATATATATCCGGATCTCACTTAAATGTATGTAAACTATGTCCGGGTCCATCATCCGACCCATCGTTGGTTAGGTTATCAAAAGACCTTTCAAAAGAGCCTAAAACATTGAAGATGTGGCTACCCTGTCTCGAGATATGGCCACTTAAGTGATATTGATTAACTTTTTGGAAGCCGGATCTCACTTAAATGTATGTAAACTATGTCCGGATCCATCACCCGACCCATCGTTGGTTAGATAATTGAGAGACCTTTCCAACAAGCTTACAACATTGAAGATCTGGCAACCCTGTCTCAAGCTTTATCCACTTAAGTGATATTGATGTACTTTTTGGAAGTCGGATCTCACTTAAATGTATGTAAACTATGTCCGGATCCACCATCCGACCCATCGTTAGTTAGGTTATCAAAAGATCTTTCCAACGAGTCCAAAACATTGAAGATCTGGCAACCCTGTCTCGAGATATGGCCACTTAATTGATATTTTTATACTTTTTTATTCCGGATCTAAAAAATAGATGAAATTTGTATACAGCTACTGTTGGTAATGAGTGAGGAAGGCTCCAACCACATAGGTGGATTAAGTTAGTTTTTTTCATATATATTTTGTCCCGGGAATTTCCAAAATTGAGGAAAAAATCAGATCATCAGATCAGAAAATCTGGAAATTCAGATTTTGTTGTGGAAATACATGAACAGTTGAATACTTAGTAATCGATAAGAATTTAATAGTATTAAAGTTTTTATTCAACTTACATCGTAGCAGCATAGTTCGTTATTAGTTTCCTAATGCGCAAAAAAACTTGCGCTTGAAATAATTTTATTTGAAGTTATATATTTATACGTAAGTATATTATTATTATTTTGCATTAAACAATAATATCATATTAAATTATTTTTTATCAAACACCGACATCTTTGGCAAATCAGGATCAGCTGTTTTAGTATTTTTTTGCATAATGTTTTGATTTTTTTGATTGATTTCGTTTAAAACAGGAACAGAACAAAACAATTTGCTAGTACACCAATTTCCAAATTTATTGCTTCAATTCTCCTATACCTACTCAGTCCTGATTTTCCTCAGTTGACGGTAGTGTCTTAAAGATAATTTGTAAAATATTTTTTACATAAAACATGAAAGTCTAACTTATCTAAAATTTTACATTAACTGGTATAATTTTATTTGTATTTTTTTGTTACATTTTCCAGGATACCGGGAATTCCAGGGATTTTGAAAATATTTTTCCCATTTCCCGAGAAATTCAAAACACGGAAAAATTTGACGCCCTAGATGAATGTTAACAAAGTATTTGTCTATTTATTATCTAAAAAGGCAAATTCAAGCCATTTGATATTGTATTTGTATTGTGATCACAACATAATAACCAATGTTTTTTAACGCCACAGTTTAATTTGTATACCACAATTCAAGAACAGACAAAAAAAGTTTTATGTTTTACTCGCAAGGTTAACTAATTTTTTTCCGATGGGGCATTGTCGTGAAAAAGCATTTTTGAAAAAAATCTTACTTTTTATTCAATTTGAAATTTTTTTTTACTTACGTAATTTTCTAAAATTCATAGATTAATGCTGATTCAAATATTTTTCAAAGTTTTTAAAAAATATAAGTGTAAACGTTTTTTTTCGGAGAATGTTTTCTTCGAGTAAAGGTTTTTTGCGGTACTGTATTTTGAAAATTCACTCAAAATCAAAAAGTTTTGAAATCTATTCAAACATGTTAAACATTATTATTTACGCAAGGAAATGAATTTAAAATTGTTTTAACACTTAAAATTACATGAAAAAGTTTGAAGCTTTTTTGACAAAAAAATACACGCTAAGTAGAAGAAAATACTCATACTGTAGTCAAAAAACAGGGTCATTTTTTAGTTTGACACCCCTTTAACACGGAGATCAACCACACTGCCAAACGTTTGTTTTGATAGTGTTCGTGAGCGTTCGTGTAAAAAGTGAAAGTTCGTCACTTTTTAGTTTGATTTTGACCAACCAGCAGGGTACAAACTTAAAAAAGTGTCAAACGAAAAAGTGCCCAACCACCAATTTAGCTTTATATTTTTTAATTCAGGCCATTGAAATATTTTTTAAAGTTTATGTCGCACCTTTCAATATTCGCTCTAAAATCAAGGGGGAAACATTTTTTTTTAACTCCAACATCTTTATGAAATTATATCAACAATCAACTGCAATCAACTCAAAACCATTCAAAATGCATTTTCCAGCTATTGTAATAATTTTAAGTATTATTGAAGTAGTTTTAAAAAAAATTTGAAATTTTTCTAAATTACATTGTACAGCATCGTAAAAAGTTTTTCTTTCTATTTTTTTTCTTTGAGACTTAGATTTTTTCTTAGTTAATGATTGTAAAACAGCTGTACTTATGTATAATGCATTTTACAACCCTTTTTTCATTGAAATGTTAAAACTATGGCAAGTAATTTTAATTTTCCATTTTTTCACTCTATTTACAAATTAAATGTCTAGGTTTATTTCAAATTTTAAGGGAATAATTTTTAATCACTTTAAAAAATCAAAACCACCACTTAAAATATGAGAAAATAAATCAAAAGCATCTAGACTCTCAAATAACCAAAAAGCAAAAAATAAAAAGGCTTGCAGCACACAATCATCTTTAACAATAAATAAAATTAATCCCATCAACACAACACTTAATAGCCTCTGAACTATATTTATTATTCTAACCGAAGTAACACACTCCAGTTAACTCTCTGACCTGCCCGGCTTCCATGTGAAACACGCCCCACCAATAAAAAGCAATTATGAATACTTTTAGCAAAGAGTCAAAAAAAAAAAACTCAGAAAAAGCTCATAATGCACAGTCAGAATTTAAAAACACCCAGAAAAAGTTCACCCCCTTTCTTCCTCCTCCCCATGGTTTAAATGCAAGAATAAACGATGAAAAATAATACTTAATTGTTGTATGATACACATTCCCACACAGCTTTCCCAGCCAGACCACCCATTGTTGGGTGGTCCGAGGCGAACGGAGGTGGTGGGGTCTCCACAGTTCTAAATCCAATTTGCTAAGAGGATAGCAAAATATTAACTGTATAACGGCAGGAAGGGGTAACAGCAACAACGTCCAAAGAAGAACAGAACAACAAAAAAAGTTGGTGAACTGCAAACCATCATTTGGCAAACACGGAAAAAAGCGAAAATTTTGCAACAACCCCTGAGTTTCTGAGTCCAGTGGTCTAAAAGCTCCGCGACGACCCCGGGATGATGGGGATGATCTGGGGAAACACAAACACCGGAAGAACTATGGAGCATGCATGTAAACATTCCGTTAAAAAACCCGACAACTGAACCGAAGTTGAATGGGGCACAGTTGGAAGTAATTTTAAATTACATTGAAATTTATATTACATCTGATTTACAGACTAAAAATTTTGACAGTTCACTTGCGACCCCTGATGAAGCTCGCCAAGAAAGCTGAAACGTCATTTTTTAACTGTGCATCACCTGCAGCGTTGGTTTGGAGCTCTGCCACCGGTTAGTCGTCGGTTAGTACTGCTGCTACCATGGGGTGCCGTTCGTTCGTTCTAGGTTCGCTTTCGGATGGAATGAATGCAATTTCACACCCATTCCATCGGCATCGAGTGCATATTTGCTTGCATAGTTTCAACCATGAAAAGTAGAGGAGCAAGGAAGGTGGGAAGCGCCTCGCCCAAAGTGGATCCCTAATGTCGTAAAATTTTATTATTATTAAAATGTATTAAACGGGCAAACAAAAGTAACTGCAAATGCAAAAAAGCGGAAGTGCACATTTAGGGGAAGCTAATATGACGAGAATGGCAGATGGACTTCCGGGAACGCTGGAGCATGTGTGCCAGCGTGTATTTTTGGCAGTTTTGAACAATGAGTTTTCTGCTATTGACGTTTGAACGAGCGCGAGAAACTTGTTTTAGGGAGTGCGTTTCCTTTTTTATGGTTTCGCACCTGTTTGTGAAAATTAGTTTTCATGTTGAAATCGCAAAACTGCAATCATTGTAAATTATGCTAATGTTACGTTTATGTGGGTTGAATTTTCAAGTGTTCAGCTTCGAAATAATGTTTATTTTTTTAATGCTGTGAATAGTTTGAATCCCGATCCGCCATTTGCCAGCAATGTTAGTTTTAGAAAAAAACATTGAAATAACATGCAAGGCTTCAAACATTTTTTGGCAGCTGTCCATACAAAATGCTTATTGGTTTGGATCTGGTTGCTGAATAGTGGTTCGCAAAACGGCCTGAATTTTGAACTATCAAAGTGGAACTAATTTACTGTTCGCCAAAAGTAGAGAGTATTGTTATTCATCATTAACCCAAAAACTTGCCGATATTTAACTATTTTTTTTCTTACTAAAAAAATGCCAAATGACCTCCATTTTTAATGAAAAATCATTATTTTTATTAAAAAAAAGTTTTTTTTACAGAAAATTCTAGCATTTGATTCATCAACATTTCATAAGTAATTTCATTATAAGTTTTTCAACTGTAAAAAAAAAAAATAAAAAAAAAATAATAAATAATAATAAAAATATTTTGAAAATTTTTAAATCAAGCCTAGCATTTTAAATGGGCATAATATTTAATGTTTGGCCCTTTTAAAATGTTAGTCTTGATTTAATTTTATTTTAATTTTTTTTTCGAAAAGATCGGAAAATTTCACGAATGTTTCATGTATTAACATAGAAAATTGAACCATTAATTGCTGAGATATCGTCATTAGAAAATCGTGGGCTGTTTGGGTGAGACTTAAAAAACTTCAATTTTCGTGTTTCTTTTTCTTTAAGCCGCTGTATCTCAACAACCAGAGGTCCAATCTTCAATGTCTCTTAGACAATTTTATAGCAAATTTTCTGAACTTTTCAAAAAAAATATTTTTAGAAATGGTCACTCATGGTCACTATTTTTAAAAATCGAAAAACTGCAAATATTTCGCTGAAATCAAACTTTTGGTGGCTATATCTTGAAAACGGGGCCCTTTATCAAAAAATCTGTAAAGTAATTTTCGATTGCAAATTTAATTTTGCATAAAAAAATGAGGTCAAAAAAATTTTATGTATGAAATTTCGATTTTTTCCAAAAATCACCAGTTTTTCAAAAAATCATAACTCGGCGGCAGATTTTTTGACCATGTTTCTCTGTAGCTCAAAAGTTGCGGATTTTTGTCCCCTAAAACATATAAAAAAATCTCGAAAATCAAAAAATACGTATTTTGGGAATTTGAGTTTTTGTGAAAAAAAAGTTAATAAAAAAATCGGTGATTTTTTTTTCCGTGTACCTATTTTTTTCTGAATAGTCCTTAACAATACCTACAACTTTGCCGAAGACACCAAAATGATCAAAAAATTCCTTCAAAAGTTACAGATTTTCGAATATTTACGTACCATTTTTGTATGAACAGCTGCCAAATTTGTATGGAAATTTATATGGACAAACTAATGATGCAAAATGGCTTCTTTGGTCATAGGGAAGGCCCCCACAAAGTTTGAGCCAAATAAAAAAATACAAAAAATAAAAATGGTCGAAATCGACCGGTTTTGTAGAGAATTGCTCTCTAATGTTAATTATTTAATAATCTGTGTACCATTTTTTCATAACAGTCCTCAACTTTGTCGTAGACACAAAATCAATCATAAATTCCATCAAAAGATTATATCCCTCGATATTTTTTTTTCACTAAAAGTTGAGTTCTCAAAATTGTTATTTAAAACTTTAGAGCAGTTCTCTCAGATTTCGAACATTCGATTTTTTTTGTATTTTTTAATCCGACTGAAACTTTTTTGGTGCCTTCGGTATGCCCAAAGAAGCCATTTTGCATCATTAGTTTGTCGATATAATTTTCCATACAAATTTGGCAGCTGGCCATACAAGAATGATGCATGAAAATTCAAAAATCTGTATCTTTTGAAGGAATTTTTTGATCGATTTGGTGTCTTCGGCAAAGTAGTAGGTATGGATATGGACTACACTGAAAAAAATTATACACTGTAAATTTTTTTTTGGTGATTTTTAATTAAACTTTTTGTCACTAAAACTTGATTTGCAAAAAAACACTATTTTTATTTTATTTTTTATTTTTCGATACGTTTTAGAGGACATCAAATGCCAACTTTTCAGAAATTTCCAGGTTGTGCAAAAAATCTTTGAGCGAGTTATGAATTTTTTAATCAATACTGATTTTTTCGAAAAATTGGCCGCAAAAATTTTCAACTTCATTTTTCGATGTAAAATCAAATTTGCAATCAAAAAGTACTTTTGTGAAATTTTGATAAAGTGCACCTTTTTAAAGTTAAATCCATTTTTAGATGACTTTTTTGAAAATAGTCGAAGTTTTTAATTTGTTAATATTAGTGCACATGTTTGCCCACTTTTGAAAAAAATATTTTTGAAAAGCTGAGAAAATTCTCAATATTTTTCACTTTTGTACTTTGTTGATACGACCCTTAGTTGCTGAGATATTGCCATGCAAAGGTTTAAAAACAGGAAAATTGATGTTTTCTAATTCATTTTCTAATGTCGATATCTCAGCAAATAATGGTCCGATTTTCAATGTTAAACTATGAAACATTCGTGAAATTTTACGATCTCTTCGAAAAAAATAATTTCATTTTTTTAAACCAAGACTAACATTTCAAAAGGGTTAAATATTCAATATTACGCCCTTTTAAAATGTTAGTCCTGGTTTAAAAATTTTGAAAATATTTTTTTTCGAAAAGATCGGAAAATTTCACGAATGTTTCGTATCTTAACATTGTATATCGGACCTATAGTTGCTGAGATACCGACATTAGAAAACGGTGGGTTGTTTGGGTGAGACTTAGAAAACATCAATTTTCCTGTTTTCAAACACTTGCATGGCAATATCTCAGCAACTAAGGGTCGTATCAACAAAATTCAAAAAAGCAAAATATAGAAAATTTTCTCAGCTTTTAATTTTTTTTTCAAAAGTGAACAAACACGTGCACTAATTAAAAAAAAAGAAAAACTTCGACTATTTTCAAAAAAGTTACCTAAAAATAGCTTTAACTCTAACGGTGCACTTAATCAAAATTTCACTAAAGTACTTTTTGATTGCAAATTCGATTTTACATCGAAAAATGAAGTTGAAATAATTTTGCGACCAATATTTAGATTTTTTAAATTATCAGTATTGATTAAAAAATTAATAACTCGGGCAAAGATTTTTTGCACAACCTAAAAATGTCTGAAAAGTTGGCATTTGATGTCCTCTAACATATCAAAAAATTAATAAAAAAAAATTGTGTTTTTTTTGCAAATCAAGTTTTAGTAACAAAAAGATAAATAAAAAATCACCCAAATTTTGTTTTACCGTGCATCATTTTTTTTTTCAGTGTAGTCCGTATCAATACCTACAACTTTGCCCAAGACACCAAAACGATAAAAAAATCCTTCAAAAGTTATAGATTTTTGAATTTTCATACATCATTTTTGTATGGACAGCTGCCATATGGACAGACTAATGATGCAAAATGGCTTCTTTCTGCATACCGAAAATCGAATGACCGAAATCAGAGAGAACTGCTCAGTTTATAAAAAGTCTATGCACCTTAAATACAAATCAGTACACCTGGCATCCTTGGTCTGGTATTTAGAAATCTAGCTCAAAGTCACTAAAACATATTTTGTTTAAATTAGAAAATTGAAAGCATAAATTATTTTTTGGAATAATACTTTTGTTATTTAATGAATTGAAAATAAACAGAAAACCAGCCATCACAACGCTCTCTCAACCACAATCTCGTTACACGTTAATTACTCCTTTACCCTCAAATCGACTAACAAGACACAATCCTTGCGGTGCGGAATGCAAGCGGAATCCCCCCTCTGGAATGTCCAAGGTGAACGCCACCACCGACAAGACATTTCCCGGTGACACAGTTTCAGCTTTCCACACAATTTGCATTCCTCACCGTTCAGTCAGCAAGTCAGTTGCTCTGTGGTGGGTGAGTCCTTTGAAGAATGCAGAATCCACAGTGGGGATGACGATGTGGCTAAGGATAATCACCCACCTTGTGTGTGTGTGTGTGTGTGTGTTGTCTTGTCCCACAATGCCACAACCGAGCCTATAAGTGCTTCCGGAACCGTTGGCCGTTGAGATTGTCGTCTTGCTATAGCAATTTGAAGGCCTGTTTGCTGGAGGGTCCTTGGGCTGTAACGGAGATTCAATGTCTTGTGAAGCCGCCGATTAAGGTACAGCGCTGGTGGTGACCTACAATTGAATTCTTGAGTTACTTAGACTGTTTGTTCTACAATTTAGTAGGATTTAGAGGCTCAAATACCTGGAACAGCACAGACAAAGCCTTTCTCCCCGGAAGATGATCCGCGCGCCAGATTGACAGCAAAAGTGACAGAAAATCCCAGATAATGAAATTTTAAAGCCAATCTCGGTCGCTTCGTGGCACGATTTTCGCCCACCTCCTTGATTTAATAACGTTTAATCAAAACATACCATTAATAATACCTGGCGGTACACAGCCACAATAAGTCGTCATGGCCCAGTCGACGTCGACACGATAAGAGAAGGCCAGAGAGACGTGACGTCCTCCTGCTGCTGTAAGTCTTGTGCGATGTGCCCTGCGAGCAAATTCAATCATGCTGTCCACCGGCTGAAAGCCATCATGATTTTGCATGGGCAAGTTGCAGCTGGACCGTACATGGAGCTCCTCTGCCCAGTGTTGTTGTCTGTTGTTCTGCATCCTATATAGGACCGCCTTCGGGGAACTTTGTGAGATTGCATTGTGCAATCATCAATCATGGATTGTGAGCAAGGTGGGGTACACAAATAACGTAGAATTTATTCCTTTATTTTTCGGAAGGCATCTCTTTTGCTGAATTCTGGCTACGTCTTTTGTGAATTTCCACATAAAAGACCTTCCAGCTTTGGTAGATCCAGGAGACAAGGACTCGTAACCAGATGGATTTAGTGTTGAAGCGTGGACTTTAATTAAATTGTTAGTTCTTTTGAATCCTTAGTAAAACAACTTTGTATTTGTGAGATGCCTAAGAGCTTGGAAAAGCGTGGAAATTTTTTAACAATTAATACTGAAGACGAAATTAAAAGTCTTTTAGATTAAGATGTAAAGCAATAAACTGTATCAGTAAATCGTTTAAAGAAATTAATTAAATATAGCA
Source organism: Culex quinquefasciatus (assembly GCF_015732765.1). Taxonomy (NCBI): domain Eukaryota; kingdom Metazoa; phylum Arthropoda; class Insecta; order Diptera; family Culicidae; genus Culex; species Culex quinquefasciatus. The sequence continues at coordinate 14,549,477 of NC_051862.1, forward strand.
ATAATTGACTCAAGAAAAATATCACAATTTTAGTATACTAATTGTACATTTTTTAAACAATAATTAAACATGTTCTATCCGAATAACACCTATTACCTAAATGTTTGTGTAAAACTAACATTTGTTCAGGTAAAATTTCGCATTTTTCTCCAAACAGCACGTAATCAAATACATTTACACTTTGCAAAGTTTTGGAGTAAAAATAAACAAACGATTCACTAAAATAAATCTAATTTAAAAAAGGTTTCCCAGATTTACAAAAAAAAAATTCAACTCGTAGCAAAACTGTTTTTTTTGCAATTCTGTCGTATTTATCGAACCTGTTGCATAAATGTACGACTAAAGATGTGTAAAAAAACGTTTTGTTTGCAACTTTTTCCGTAAACTACAATTTTGACAACCCCAAGAGTGCTAAAAAGTGTATTATTTAGGCATTCTATTGAAACAGCAACGATTTTTTTTTCGAAAAACGTATTCAAACAATGTTTGTGCAAAATTACAAAAAATGGCATGCAACGAGTTGCCAAACTCGACTTTACCAGCACCATAAACTACACCGCGGTCAACTCAAAACTCGAAACAGCGTCGAAAAGTATTACTTTTCTACACAAGTGCTGAAAAAGTGAACCTTAAAATGAATACTAAATGAACCTTTCAAAATTTTAAGATGAATCCTAACATTTGAGAATGTCCAAAATGAGTTATTTGGCCCTATTTAAATGATAAACTTAATTAGATTTAGATTTCTATTAATTTATTTTCATTCACAACAAATTTAGCCCAGAAATGTCTCTGACTTGAGGACGGTGCACTTTATAAAAAAAAAATTGAAATCATTTTCGATTGCTTATTTGATTTTGCTTCAGAATTTTAAGATTTGTTATATCCAGATTGTCATCTTCTTGCATAGATAATATTTATTTATTGATTCAAAAATTCATTTCTTTGGAACCAGATTTTGCACTATAATATTCTGGGAATGGAATTAATTGTTAATAAGTGAAAAAATATATTTTTTCTGTAACGTCTTAATTATACCCTGAAACTTTCCCAAAGATACCAAATCGATTAAAAAATTTCTTCGTAAGATACACATATTCGAATACTCACATGCCCATTTTTATACTTAAAAGGCAAATTTGTATGAAAAAAAAATGTCAAAATGGCTTCTGTGAAAAAGTCGTGAAAACCCTCAAAACCCTAAAATTTATTAGGATTATAAAAATATTTTCGATTTATTACAATCAACCATGCGGGGCAAAATGCACCTGTTTAAAGCAGTCACCACGAGATGACACTGCTGTTTTTAAAAAAGAGCATCATTTTTGATGAGCAGAGTGGCAGATTGGTCAAATTTATTCCGGAGAAAAACGCGTAGTTTATCAAAACTAAACTGGAGACTTGGCATTCATAAGCTAAACGACATGCTATATCTAGTGTTGAGTAGCAGAACAGAGCGAAGGATGTCGATTGAATCTTGTGCCCTTTGAGGTTATGTATGCGAATTCTGATTTGTTAAATTCCAGCGTTCAAAACAACTTTTGAGCAAAAATTCGAGCTGATTCTTTGTTAACTTTTGATGCTTCATCATTTTGAACAATATTTTTTTTCAAAATTATTTTTTTCAAACCTTTTTTATTGCGTTAATTTATAGAAAATTTGCAGCAAAGCTAAAAGACACATGCCGCCACCTATTAACGAATAGCGTAAACCTATGATTTTTTGAAAAAAATGTGTTTTTTCCTTCATAAGGCCGATGCAAATATTTAAAAAAGTTTTTGTCCCTCGGCCCTGGCCGAGGTCAAGGGGGGGCAAAAAAATAAAAAAATATAAAAAATTAAATAACAAACCATAGTCTTCACATTTAAATGAAAAAAGTGTTTTAAAATGCATTTTACACTAGTTCAGTTGTTTTGCAATCATTAGTTTTCAAAAAATCTAAGACCTGACAAAAACAAAAATTTTATCGAAAAAAAAAGATTTTGCATCGAAAATTTTCAAAAAATCTTAAGATTTTTTAATAAACCCAAACATGCTAAAAATGATTTTTAACGCGGAAGAATGTATTTTAATTTGATTTCAGCTGGTTGCACTTGAATTTTCATTGAAATTTTGAAGTTTATTGTAAAAAATTTTTTTTTGCCCCCTGATTTTTCGGGCCAATTTTGAAGGGGGGGGTGACAAAAAATTTTAAAAATGTTTGTACCAGCCTAATCAACATTTTAATAAAACTTATGCCGGATTCGGATGAGAAAAATCTCCAACAATTTGGTGTACAACATTTCAATATTTGTTTGATTTTTCTATTGAGGTTTTGTAGCGCGACTGTGTTTCAAATGTAGGAAGCGCCAATATGAGGTCAATGTCACTGGAATATCTCGGCACAGGCTCAACCGATTTTGGCCGGAATGGTTTTAATCGATCCGTCTTAACGTCCCCTAAGTTGCTATTTAAATTCATGCAGTTTTATCGTGTATTTTAAAAGCTATGTTAAAAAAACTGTTTCATATTAAATTAAAATTATGGTAAAAAGGCTGGTTTTTTTCATGAAACCCTCACATGTTATATATTTTTAGAAAGCATATGAGAAGACGTTTTAGGTGGAGTAAGAATTTTCAAGATCTGACTTAACTATCTTAAATTACAAGCAGTTTAAAAAATGGGTTGAATTCACATAACCTCAACTGGTCGGGTCTGATTGCCACGAAAAAGCCGTGTAGAGGGTTGCCATTTTCCTCAAAAGCCGTGTCTGTATAATCTTGACAAAAAGTCTGTAGGTAGTCTGTTTTTTTACTCATCACTTATTTTTATTAGGACCTCTTAGGTGCTGCGAACATTAGGGGGGATCCATAAACATGTGGACACTTCAGGGGGGTTGGAATCACTATTAATGAGAGGAAGGCACCAACCACCTAAAGGTGGATTAAGTAACGTTTATTATTAACTGTTCACATTCTTTTATTTACTTCAGATTGTTTTACATTTTTGCATTGAATCGAATACATTTGGGTAAAAAAAATAATAAAAATCACTTTAACAATTAATCCTGCGGTTAAGACCTTTAAACTCCGCCCGGTTGATGCGAGTCAGAAATGCGACTGCTCAGCATCACAATCGAATCAATCGAAGCCGTAATCCAACCGCGTCACTTTGCGAAGGTGTTAAAGATCCGACTTCATAGCCCTTCTCTGCTGCTTTCAGGACGAACCAAGTGTCTGTGAAGTATTGTCCCTCTTTCGCCCAAAACCCAAAACCACCTTGCATTATCCTAACCTCGCTGTCGTTGTCGTCGTTCTATTTCCCACGCGTTGGCATCCCAGAATTTCACATATATGAAAAAATTCTTCCCGGCAGGCATCCCACATTTCACCGGATAAGTGTCCACAGCAGCGAGTCCTTTACGAGGATGTAGGGATGGGCTTGCAGGGAACCAACCCGAGCCATACACTTCACTTGCATCTAAAGTGGCGGCCAGCGATGTGGCCACCAACGCCGCCGCCGGTGAAAGCATTTTACTTTATGCGAGAGTCCTGAGTCTTTGAGGTCTCTCTAACGCCATTCCCTCGAAAGAACGGAACTGGAATCCCGTATCGGGTTACACACTTCTTTGGGGTCCAAGTCAAGCAGGCAGGTTAGCAAGGGCCGGCCGTCGGATAGGCTTTTTGCTGCGGTTAACCGGCCTCCAAAAGGGCCGGCAGAGCAAAGCCGATGCGCATCATAGGGGAGTTGTGAGGCGTAACTGGAAGCGAATGGACATAGAATCAACAGTTTCAAATTATTTTCATCCTTCATTAAAATAAATTATACTATTTCAAAATAATTCTGTGCCAATTGTTCTTTCATGATATATACATTTTGACAAATTTTAAAATTTTGAAATCATTTAAATACAATTGACTAGTTCAACCTAACTTTACGAAATAAAATTAAAAAAAAGTAAAATTTGTTCACAATTTCAAATTCCTTAAAAGCTCTTGTTTCCTCACTGTCACCATACCGTGGATGGTGGCCAAACTAGGTGCTAAATAGCGCCACCGGCAGGGGACACTAAAGAAACAAAAAACCACTTCTCAGAGTGCATCTGATGTCCGGGAGGAAAACAGGAGTAAAAACGATTCTTCCCTAGCTATACAGGATGAAATACCAACCTCCTAGCTGGCCAAAGTGAAGGACGGTCCCCCCTTCCCTGGCTCCGAAGAGATCTCTCCACTGTCCAACAATGCGTAAATCCGCTTACATTCCGGAGTCCTTTACCGCGGCCAATCCACCGGTGGTCACTCGGATGTCCCGACAGCAGCCCTCAGGATCCCTTGGACGATGAAGATTATGTCAGCAATGGTTTCCGTCATGAGCCTCCTTTTGTTGGTGATTCTTTCGCTCACTCTTTTTTTAAGGGTATTGTTGACCACTCCTGTCAAATGCATATTTCACATTCAGATTTACAGCCGTTTTAGTTTATGTGGTTTGTTGTTTGGATGAAGGCGGAAATTTAGCGTTTGTGGGAACTGTGTCATAAAGATAGCATTTAAGACCGAGGAAAATAGGGAGGAAAACCTTATATAAAAATTGAAATTAAGCTAGTACTAATATCATTTGCAGTTTTTGTCCCTTAGCTCTGATCAAGGATGAGCCCCAAAAAAAACAAAATTCAATGATCTACCCTGATTTACAGAAAAAAATTATAAAATGATTAAAAAAACATTATTACACTTATGTAACTGCCACAAATTAGCAAAATATCAATAAAACTACAAAAAAAATCCCAAAGTTTGACTTTTTTTCGCGATTTGTGTTCAAAAAATTAAAAAAAAATTAAGTATTCTATTTGAGCTATATTTTTTTCGTTATCTTATTTTTAATTATCCAGCCTATGTATGTTCCCTAAACTACTCTAAAGTGATTTCAAATTTTTAAGCCAAGATGGTGGTTGAGAATATTCTTTGAAATAATAGCAAAATAAGAGAGAGCAATGCAAATAATAAAAATTGAGAAAAAAATAATCAAGTGTATTTCAATAAGCCTTCATATTAAAGTGACGATCAATGTTAAAATTTGAAAATTCTAATTCTTCGAATTTAAATTGTTTTTAAATGCTAAAGTGTTTTGTTCGATGTTCACTTTTAGACTTTGAAAATCGAACAAATATTTTTTCCAGAAATTTCAAAACAAAAAAATCTTAATTTGCCCAAGAGACTTTGAAGACAGAAACCCTGAAATATTGAAAAACATCATCAAAAAGAGAAAAAAAAACAGGAAAAACGAGGCTTTTGGCTCTAGCTCCACTCCTCAGCACTTTGATTCGATTTTCAATGTAAAAAGATTAAAACTACGTTTATTTTAATTGATTTTTGTGATACATAATGAAGATATAAATTTGATAAAGACTTAACATAAATAATACCCTTGAGCAATTCTCTACGAAATCGGTCTTATTTCTTCAATTTTAAATTTTGTATTTTTTTAATCCGGCTGAAACTTTTTTGGTGCCTTCGGCATGCCCAAAGAAGCCATTTTGCATCATTAGTTTGTCCTTATAATTTTCCTTACAAATTTGGCAGTTGTTCATACAAAAATGCTATGTGAAAAATCAAAAATCTGTATCTTTTGAAGGATTTTTTGATCGATTTGGTGTCTTCGGCAAAGTTACAGGTATGGATGAGGACTACACTGAAAAAAATTATACACGGTAAAAAAATGGTGATTTTAATTTAACTTTCTGTCACTAAAACTTGATTTGCAAAAAAAACTATTTTTTTAATTTTTTTATATGTTTGGCGTCATCCATAAAGTATGTCACGCAAAAATCGGCCAAAATTAACCCCCCCTCCCCCCTATGTCACACTTTGTCACACAAGGTTGAACCCCCTCAACAAGAACGTCACATTTTGTCAACCCCCTTGTTTTCGATGGGATTTTTTTTATATTTTTTAACTCTCATAATTTTGGTATTTTTAGCAATTTTAATATGAAAAAAAAATAATTAAATTATTCTAATTATTCATTGTTTAGAAAAAACATTGCGTTATAAAAAAACAGTTTTGTATCTTTTAAAAAATAGAAGACCTGGTATAACATTCAAGTATTAAAAAGTCTTGAAAACTGTTTTTCACAGCTTTGTATCTAATAAGTTCAAACCATTTATAGCAGTTTTCTTATGAACACCCTGCTTTCATTTATTTTTACCAAGCAAAAAATTGCAAAATATTGAAGTTCCAGCTGAAAAAAATGTGGCTATTTATTATTGTAACAAAAATTCAGAAATTTGTATGACCCAATCTCACCTCCAAGACCCAATGTCACCTTAATATCAGTAAGCAATCAATTTTAGAAAAATTATTTAATTTAATTGTGTACATTTCAAATTAATATTATGCAATCATAAAAAACCAAGCGTGACGTCACAATCTCGCGAACCCCCTCCCCTTTCGTCACATCTTGTCACACCTTCGGTAACCCCCCCCCCCCTCCCCCCCTAAGAGCGTACGTGCTTTATGGATGACGCCTTTCAGGGGACATAAAGTGCCAACTTTTCATAAATTTCCAGGTTGTGCAAAAGTTCTTTGACCGAGTTTTGATTTTTTTAATCAATACTGATTTTTTCAAAAAATCGAAATTTCAGTTGCAACAACTTCATTTTTCGATGCAAAATCAAATTTGCAATCAAAAAGTACTTTAGTGAAATTTTGATAAATATTGTTTTTATGCAAATCAAGTTTTAGTGACAAAAAGTAAAATTTAAAATCACCAAATTATTTTTTACCGTGTTTCGTTTTTTTCCAGTGTAGTCCGTATCCATACCTACAACTTTGCCGAAGACACTAAATCGATCAAAAAATTCCTTCAAAAGATACAGATTTTTTTAATTTTCATGCATCATTTTTGTATGAAAGCTGCAAAATTTGTATGGAAAATTATATGGCTTCTTTGGGCATACCGAAGGAACCAAAAAAGTTTCAGTCGGATTTGAAAATACAAAAAATACCGAATGACCGAAATCTGAGATAACTGCTCCCTTTTCAAATGGAATTCTTGAAATTAAAAAAAAATCAGATGAGGATTTTCCAATATTGGAAAATCACAAAATACTTCAAAAACCGTAATATACCTAGGAAGATTTATCTAAAAAATTGTGCACTCTATCAAAACTTCTGCAAAGCATTTTTCGGGTAAAAATACAAATTAACGTCTTAAAGTGAGGTACAAAAATTGTTTGACCATACTTCGATATTTTCCAAAAATTATGATTTGTTCATCAAATTACAGTCCAGACTAGATTTGCCGAAGACCTCGGAATAAATTCACTTCGGATAATCGAATCACGAAAAAAACATATTTTTTCATTGGCTTTTTTTTAATGTTAAGCTAAAGTTTGAACCCTAAAGTACGCTAAAGTGATTCAATATTTTAAATTCCAAGATGGCGGCCAAAATTGAGGAGAAAATGCATTTCGTTATTTAATAGGCCATTATCTATTCGAATTCGACTAAAATGGAATCACAGAACTCGAATTTAATGTTAAACACCAGTAAATGAAGAAATACGACAACATTAACCTTCACATGCTAACATTAAGTTGATTAATAAACTGTCACTGAATCCGCTTTGTAAATGCCGGCCCCGATACTCTTCAAGGGTGTTCCCCTCTGGAACAGGGAAAGAGTTACTTTATTTTTATTTGCCAACTGTCAAACTTGCATGGAAATTTGTGTACAAGATGCATAAGTTGGGCAAAAAAAAAGTGAGAGTGTAGAGAGGAACGGCTCACGGCGGTTCAGTGTCCATGCCAAGAACCTGAGCAGCTGTTTTACAATTGGCAGAGGAACCACGGAACCTTTCAACGGGAAAACCTTCAAAGTCATCACTCAAGATCTGAAGAACTTGTGACAGCTTCAAAATTTGGTGTTCCTTTCTGGTTTTCATCACGGTCAGCATTCCCCAGCAGCAACAGTAACAGAAAATGGACGTCGCGGTTCAATTCCAAGAAGCTGGAACTTGACATCATTGGAAACCTGAAGTTTGAAGGCTGGATTGGATCAAGATTTGATGTTTTCTTATTTGGTGAACCCGTTCTTTTTTTTAACACAAAAAACTCTCACTTATTCTATCATACTCACAAAACAATTAAGACAACTACGCCAACCTTATTATATACGCGGTAGGGTGTTCCCTCGGTCGTTCGCTGTGAGTTGTGGATTGCCTGCTTCTCCAATGAAGGTTCGACTGGGGGGGCATGCTTATTAATTTCTCGTCGCTCCATACCCTCAGTGACGTGATGGGAGCAAGGGCGTCTATGCGAGGAGGGAAGTGGGAAACCATTTTGATCTATGCGCCGGTATTTGTAGCATTAAAATTCGTGCAAAAACACTTATGCACGTGGGTGTACAGATTATGGAGTAAAAGATGATCGAATTGTTCACCTAGCGCTCACATGTGTTTCGGGACCAAGTTGCCTGCGGGTATGGGGATCATACATACATACATACATACAAGATGAATAAGTTAGGCAAAGTTCTAGCCAAATCCAAAAATATGAAACGTAATCGTTGCCCAAAGAATTGCTAAGTTGTTGAGGACATTTTTTGAGGAAATAATTGGAAAAAAATCAATGGTGTTACAGATATATTGTACAAATTATCAAATTGAATCGACAATTATCAAAGCTGTAGAAAAAAACTCATTATTTAAAGTCTTTGAAATAAAAAATCTAACCGAATTTATTTGATTTACAGAAAAATTATGATTTGTGAACAAGCAGAACCTAAAGTCTAATGAAAATACATTATTTCTAATGAAAAACTAACTTAATCCACCTATGTGGTTGATGCCTTCCTCACTTTTTACCAACAATGGGTAGTATGAGTGGTTTGGACACATATTTCAGCTATTTTTTTAGGTCCAGAAAAATAAGTACACAGATATAACTTAAGTTGTCATAACTCGAGACAGGGTTGCCAGATTTTCAATTATGTGGACTCGTTGGAAAGGCCTCTTGATTACCTAACCAACGATGGGTCGGATGATGGTTCCGGACATCGTTTGCATACATTTAAGTGAGATCCGGCTTCAAAAAGGTACATAAATATCACTTAAGTGGTCATAACTCAAGACAGGGTTGCCAAATCTACGATGTTGTGGACTCGTTGGAAAGGTCTCTTGATTACCTAACCAACGATGGGTCGGATGATGGATCCGGACATCGTTTACATACATTTAAGTGAGATCCGGCTTCAAAAAAGTACATAAATATCACTTAAGTGGTCATAACTCGAGACAGGGTTGCCAGATCTTCAATGTTGAGAACTCGTTGGAAAGGTCTCTCGATTACCTAACCAACGATGGGTCGGATGATGGATCCGGACATCGTTTACATACATTTAAGTGAGATCCGGCTTCAAAAAAGTACATAAATATCACTTAAGTGGTCATAACTCGAGACAGGGTTGCCAGATCTTCAATGTTGTGGACTCGTTGGAAAGGCCTGTCGATTACCTAACCAACGATGGGTCGGATGATGGATCCGGGCATCCTTTACATGCATTTAAGTAAGATCCGGCTTCAGAAAAGTACATAAATATCACTTAAGTGGTTATAACTCGAGACAGGGTTACCAGATCTTCAATGTTCTGGACTCGTTGGAAAGGTCTTTTGATTACCTAACCAACGATGGGTTGGATGATGGATCTGGACATCTTTTACTTGCATATAATTGAGATCCGGATATATTTGAAAACACATTTTTATACATAACTTTTGAACTACTTATCGAAACTTCAAACAATTCAATAGCGATGTATGGGACCCTAAACCAAGTCGAATGCAACTGGTTCGATCAAAATCGGTTCAGCCAGTGCTGAGAAAACTTGGAAAGATTTTTGAACACATACATACATACACACACACACATACACACACACACATACACACACACACACAGACATTTGTTCAGTTTTCGATTCTGAGTCGATATGTATACATGAAGGTGGGTCTTCGAGCTTTTAATAAAAAGTTCATTTTTAGAGCAGGATTATAGCCTTACCTCAGTGAGGAAGGCAAAAAGCAAACAAAAATCGCGCTCTTCTGAAGGTCTCAAATGTCTCGCGTCACGAATTCATATTTCTTCGGGTAATATAATTTGCTCCTATTGTGTTAACAAATTTATTTCACGGTTGCACTGATGTGGATATATTCTTCCTCCAACCATCACAAGGCGAAGAAAACAATCAGAGTTTGCTGGTTGGCTGCTGCAACCAACATCGCAGTGCCCTTCTCTTCAATGTTTTACCCCAGGGGTGCTCAAAGTTTTTGAGTGGCGGGCCAAATTTGAAGCTCTCATGAGCTTGCGGGCCAAACCAAAAAATTTCAATAAATATTTTCCATAAGGTTTTTATTGTAATTTGCACGTCTCAACAAACATTGAAATCAGGTTAGACCGATGCAAATCATTTTGTAACAAGTTCATATACCATGGATTGGTCAAAGTCGAGAGGAACATTTTTTGGTTGAAGACATTCTTGATTTCACAAATATAATGAAATTAAAAGGGTATTCCATTTAATCCACTTGTATTTTCAGTAAAATTCTAATTTTTGTATACAAAACATATTTCAAAAGGGGTGACAAAAATTTAGAAAAATTGTTTAAAAGGATTTTTCAACAATAATTCATCCAATTTTAATAAAAATTTAATACATTTTGGTCTGCCTAAATCAGATGTTTGTCAATTAGATTCATAATCCAAATGTCATGAGTTCGAAATCCGATGGGGATGGTTTCTAAGTGCCTCATAAGTTTGAGGCCCAGCCTGTAAGAAAATAGTGAATTATAACTTTTAAATAAGTATGGAATACCTATATTATCGCCATTTTTACAATTTTATACTTTAGTCAAATTTGAACGTATTATAACTTATTTCTAAAGATGTTTGATGAAAATGTTGACGAAATTCTATTATTTCACATTCAATTTTCAATAAGATACACAGAAAAAAAAATCATGGTAATATTACATCTGGGAAGGGGTACATCTTTTATGTCAGAAATAAGGAGTAATTTCACCACTGAAAGTGTGTAATTTTACCACTTTTCTGGTGTATTGTTACTTTTTCAGTCTATATTGAGGTAAAATTACATCATAAAAGAGGTAATATTCAACCTTCCAAAATTAAACCTTCCAAATTTACATTATTTTTTACTGTGTAGATGTTTCAACAACAAATTCAGGATCAAAACATGGATAAAACATACCATTTATAACTTTTATAGCATAAATTTGGATTTTTTAAATCACTTTGGGTGGTCACAGGGCCATTTTACATGGTATTTCAAAATGGGTCCGCGGGCCACTAAAAATCACCTCGCGGGCCACGTTTGGCCCGCGGGCCATACTTTGGTCACCCCTGTTTTACCCCATCATAATGTTCTCATGTTTTTGGGGGAAGGTGGGGTAAGTTGGTACAAAATTTATGATTGTTGTTATTTTTTAAATGTGTTATTTGAATATTTTTTAATGAGTAAAGAATTATTCTTTCAAGAAATTTAACATCGAAAATTCCATCATTTTGAAGAAATGTCCTCACGCCCGGTGGGGTTTGCTGAAAGCATTCTCTTACCAGCTCACTGTTCCCGGTTGTGGCGCCTGGCATGTTGTCGACAAGTGAGATTGTGTGTCTTGACACCTCAGCTTCCGGCATGACGCCCCACACGGATGGGGGAGGAAGTCTTTTGTAACTTCCTTGGTGGAAAAACCGCTCAAAAGTATAACCACATTGGTGGAACCCATGCCGTGAGTTTCAGCTGCGGTGTGACATGAAAGGCAATCAGTTTTTGTTTTAAATTTGACCTTGTCCTGGAAGGGTTGGGAAAATGGGTGTTTGCAGTTCAACTTTGTTGTATTATTTATAGGTCGGATGCATAATCGGGCTAGATCAACATAATTAAGCCCATCATTGGAAATTAAATAATGGACAGCTAAATCCAATTACCTGGTTTTGTGAGTTTAAAAAAAATACAGTGCAAAAACGTTTCTGCACAACAGTAAATTATCAATTTTATCAACTAAATTGCAATTCAATTCTATGTCAATGTTTGCTCTGCAAACAAAAATAGGTGCAACCCTTTCAGTGAATATGTCATCACAAGTAAATTTCGTTTAAAGTGAAGCCATATTGCCAATCAGTGCACCACGTGGCAATCATTTTCAAATGTCCCAATATTAGGTCCAACCTTCCATGAGAGAGCTCGTCGTCGTCGTCCGATCCAAATGACATTTCAGCGCAAAATTAAGCCCGATAGCTTGTTCACAGGTTTGGATGAAGTCCACGGTCCCAGCCCGGGATGAGTTCATCATCGTCCCGTGGTCAACCAAACCGACGACAATTTATTACTGGTCCCGGGGTTTCCCGCGGGACATCCCACGGCTTTGTTTTAATAGATTTCCCCACTTTCCACGTGGTGCGTCGTCACGATATGGGGGCGGCCATGTTTCAGGTTCAATGTTACTCTGGTCACACATGTGAGCGCGTCGATATATGTTGCGTCCCGAAAACCCGCAAACATGGCGCGCAGGTTGGACTGGCGGAAAGCCCGCGGAAGTGGTTTTGGAGACTTGGTCTGGGCAATGTAGGACCTGTTTACAACCCGCATTTACTCTCTGCGGAGTTTGAGCTACTCGTTGTCCAGTTGATCAAAAGGTGAGTGGTTCTTATTTTGGTTTTGCTTTTGAATAATGTTTGGTATAGCTGAATTTTTAGATAGTTCTTCCATTTTTTACAAAGATAAATTTGTGCAATTTTACATTTTTTTTATATTTTCGTCATTTCAAGATTGTTTCCTGAAATATTAAGCTCTTTTTGTGGTTTGATTTTTCAGAATAAAACTTTTACAAAGTCCTCGAAAAATTGAGTCTTGACCAGCGATGGAATAATCATCATCAAAAGAAAATATTTAGATGTTCATCAAGAGAAAAAAATCCGAAGGGAGCATGGCTCTCTTCTCTCGCGCACGAAAGATCTGTAAAAGGAATCTAAAAAAAATCATCATCGTGATTATTCTGCGGAACATCTTTTTCACTACTACTCCTGCAATTGTAACGTCCTGTCACCAGGGTTGCCACATTTGATTCTGTATTTTTGAGGGTCAAAAATCTGTATATCTGTATCAGGGGGACGAAAATCTGTATTTGGAATCTGTATTGACATTTTTAAACAATTTTTCAAAAAACAAAATATTCTAAATTGTTTTTTAATGCATAAAAATGCTCTACAATCTAAAATTTTATGTTTGGGCTCATCTAGCAATTGAAAAAAAAATATTTAAAGAATTAAAATTATTTGATTTTAATAAAAAATAGGGAAAATCTGTATATCTGTATGTTTTTCTTAAAATCTGTATTTCTTTATATACAGATTCTGTATGACCTCATCACCTCAAAAATCTGTAAAATACAGATAAATCTGTATTTGTGACAACCCTGCCTGTCACATTTTGTAGATGGGCAATGTGTGTAAACAAATTGAAATAAACCATTTTAAGTGGTGCTGATAAGGAAATTCACAAAAAATCATCAGCAGATTGCTTTTATTGGAGAATTTCGGGAGCGATTTTCTTTTGCATTATTCTCTCACTTTCGCGAGTGAAGAAAGTTCGCAAGCGAAATTGATTGTTTTGCGATTATTCCAACCCTGTTCTTGACTGTATAATCACATTTTAATGACAATTTTTGCTTATTTAATGAACTTTTGAAAATATTAGTCTGATTATAATCGGTCCATTGGATTGTTTTCATTTATTTAAGCCGATACAAATATTTTTTAAAGTTTTTGTCCCTCGGCTCTGGCCGAGGTCGAGAGGAAGGGGGACGGGGTTGGGTCAAAAAAAAATATAAATATCGAATTAACAAGCCATAGTCTGAAAAAAGAAATTTTAAAATGCTTTTTCATAAGTTCAGTTGTTTTGCAATAACTAAATTTGAGCAAAAAAACAAGTTTTTGCGGTACTGTGAACCAAAAATATTCAACAATTCAAAAGATTTTTGAATAAACTCAAACATGCTAAAAGTGATTCGGAATGCAGGGGATTGCGTTTGAAATCGATTTCAGTTAAATGCACTTGAATTTTCATTGAGATTTTTAAAAAATTCAATGTATTTTTTTATTAAAAACCCAAATTCGATTAAATTAATTTGCTTTTTTTTTCAAAACATTTTGTTTGCATTTCTAAAAAAGTTTAAAATTATTTTTTTATTCCCACTAACTATTAGTTTTGACCTGGGTGCTGAATAGTGGTTAGCAAAACGGCATCAATTTTGAACTGTCACAGTGGAACCAATTTACTGTTCGCCAAAAGTAGAAAGTATTGTTATCGATTATTAAAAACTGTTTTTTTTTGCAAGAATGTAATATATGTGGCTTTTGAGGACCTAGAGTTGAAGCCAAGAAATCTTAAGAAAGTCGAAGGTGAGATCGTCAATAATTTTTTTATAATTATGAATGGAAGTTGTTTATGGAGTCGATGCTGTATCCACTCAGTAGCTGTCTTTTTTATTTGATTCCGTTTGAAAACCTACTGGTTTAGTGAAAATCTTCTCAGTTTGTTGGATCAGCTTCTCTAGAATTAGCGATGTTTCTTCGCTGGCCCAGGAAAAGCTGCATGATTTCAAAATAACACCGCAGTTCTTCGTCACCCGTAAAACAGAAAAACCTCGTTTGGCCGAAACTTGAAAATACACACAATTTTCCAGCAAAAAAAGTTAAAACTAAAAAAATAAAACACATACTACTGATTATAAAATATCTCATTTACCAGTTAGAACAAAGTCATGCTTGTGCTTGAACAGTCTCCTACTTTGAAGATGTAAACAAAGTTGAATCATTCGAAAATCACGTTACGCATTCTGTCTATTCATCACCCAGGTTTTGACAGAGACCGAGGCAGAGACTCGTTGGATAAATGTACGACTCGTGCTGAAAAAATCCTCTTTTTGCAACTTGTTGCATAAACTAATATTTTAGATTTTGTTTTTGTTGTTAAAAGAATTGTTCACGAGTTATAAAATATGTTATCATCACATTGTATTATTTATGGCGTTTGAAATGTTCAATGAATTTTCTACATTACGACGCTATCGTGCTAACTTGTCGTACGTTGTGAATAAACAACAACGAGAGCACGAAATGTAAACAATAACAAACACGTTTTGTTTGGTTCACCATTCTGTGCATTGCTCCAATGTTTGGTTCAATTTGGTTGCCGGAGTCCCGAAATATAATTGAAAATGTTTACGGTAGTCGAGCTCGTACCTGTGTCAAACGCGTTCTGACCTAAAACCCCTTTGGCCAATTGTCGCACTTACATCAATTTTCAGGCTATGTCAAGATAGCACGACAAGATTGAAACTTCTTTCATATGAAGAGCGACAACAATGCACGTTTTTTTTTTGGTTTTTATTGAATATCTCAGTATTGAAATCGAATTTTGGGAATCTGTGAAGGTCAAAAGATGAGGCATTGTTGCACAAAGTGGCGTTCTTAACTCTATTTGGCCCAAAATGCACATGCGACAAGTTAGCACGAAAGTGAGATCTGAATTAGCCATGCAACATCTGTTTTTTGTTTTTATTTTTGATTTGACAACTGTTTCCTAAGTCACTGTAAAAATTCTACTGGAGTGTTTTAATTCAAAAATCAATATTCAAATACACTGAAGAGTAATTTGGCAAATGATTATTTCGAATTTCGAGGCATTTCACGGCATTGACCAAATACGCGGAAGTCGCGAAAAAATCACCAGCCCTAACCTAGATACTTATTGTTTCGAGTAGGTATTTATCACTCTTAAACATTTTAAAATGATATATGTATAAACACGACACAAAATAGTTCATTTGCTGCAGCATTTTGCTTTAAACTTGGCCGCAAATCAATATTTTAGGGGTCAACATAGTAAAAAAGTAAGTAAATCTTTCCCAGTTCCAGAGGGGAACACCCTTGAAGAGTATGGGGGCCGGCATTTAAAAAGCGGATACAGTGGCAGTTTCATTCTCAACTTAATGTTAACATGTTAAGGTTAATGTTATCATTCCATAGGTCGCCTCCCTAAGGTGTCGTGATAAGGTCCATTTTGTGACGATACACTACCTTCCCTTTACTAAGCAATCGATTCCAGAAGGGAAAAGATCACCAGTTGTGTTGGTCCGAGCCGGGATTTGAACCCCGATCTACCGCTAACGAGACGGAAGCGTTACCACTAGGCTACGTGGCTTGGTCATACCTACCTCAATTTTTTTCGTATCACCAAATTTCCATTTTTTTATTTGTATCAGATAATGTGGGGTACAACAAAAGGTGCATCTCCTCTCAAATCGTACCTATGGTTCCAAAAATTTAGCTCCTCCCCTCCAATCTGTGACCCGATTTCCGGACAGTTCAAGAGGGTACCTACCAAACATTTCGCCCTTTGCCAGCAAAACATGCAACGTGCGTTTCGTCGCGGGAAAATTGAGTTTTCCCCGAATGGCGCGTGAATTTAAACCCCTACCAAGGGAAATTCGAGGGTCCGGGGCGGTCAGTTGTACTGCCAATGTGTGTGCGACAATGATTCTCGTCCTGACAAGTGTGCAGCACAGTCATCCGCGAGAGGGTATGCATAATTGAAAATTATACAACTGGGCGCAGTGGTTTGGACCACGTGGGAGTTGTGTTTTTACATAATTGTGCAAAATTAGTTCTAATCTTGGGGGAGTATTTTGTTACACTCATTTTAAAACTATCAGCAATAAAGTGGGAATAGCAAACGAATCAGTTCTATAAATTGTTACATTTTCCGTTACACAACAAACTTTCCAAAGCTTTCCCTACAGAACCCGTTGGCGACGACTTATCTCCACGGGAAAAGTTTTCCCCTTTTGCCGAAACGTTCTGAAACGCACAATCAGTAAGCTGATAATTGCGCCCAGCAATTCTCCAACTACAATTTACTGGTGCATCGACTGCAAACTTTATTTTTCCCCACTTTTTTATTTCCCTCAAACGATACAGCTTTTTTATTCGCTCCCGATCCGCTATGCTACATTCTTCGAGGAGCGAAAAACTTTTCGTTCGGGGAGGAAAATATAAATTTTCAATAAAAATGCTGATGATTTATTAGTTGGTGCACAAGTTCAGTCGGAGAAATATCGCAAAATATGATGAATCGGAGAGGTCCAGGACTTGTTGGCTAACCTTCCGAAAAGGAGCATCCAACGAGATTGGCTTGTTCGCTTTTCCTGATACAACCGACCCACCGCAGAAGGAAAAGGAGTTTGGTTTGTTTTTCTTCCGATTTCACGCGGGATGATAACGAGCCAGCGAGCGCCAACTTCCACCGCAGGAGCCACACTTCCGGTTGTCAGTACTATGACCACCAACCCGACAGTGAGCCAAATCCGTTGCTTCCGATTTTCAGACGGATGTTCAAACGCCAAGGCATTTTAGTAAAGGTTAGAAAAGTTTGAAAAAATTAAAACTTCCTTTGAAACCAAAATTTTACGGTGAATGGTCAGAAACTCACCACGGAGTTTTGAATTCACCAAAGCTTATTTACACGCGTTTGACAGTTGAGTAATTCTCGTAAAAAGTCTTATCCTTGTATTTTTTTCCGTATGATGATTTTTTCCATGCATTTGCTTTGTAAAAAAACATTTTGCTTCATGTGTTTTCACATGAGTTTCCTTAGAATTATACAGGCAAGATATGAAAATATGTATCTTGAGAAGAGAGATCAACTAGAGTGCCAACCTTAGTTATACTTCCTTGGCCCGGAACAACATTTTATATTTATCCCTAGTCTCTGTTTTGAAGTCTGACTAAAGCAAAAAATGAAAAAAAATGTGAAACACATTTCTCTGGTAATATTGATAAAATTGATCAAATTCGTGTGCTTCGTTTCGCCCGGCGCGTGAAGCTGTTCAGCTGTTTCGCCAGCGTGTTTTGAAGCTTGGTTGCTCAATTGCATCGTTGCATCTCGAAAGAGGAAAACGCTCACATACTTTGCATTTTAAAATATTTTCCGATGCGGTGACTGGCAATTTCGACTTTTTTTTGAACGCGCTTGAAGTAGCTTCGGTTTTTGAGATGCATTTTTTCACGTTTCACTCATATCATGTTGAGGGAGATGTATGGAAAATTTGAAATATGAGTTCATCTTCTTTGAAGTTTTAACTTGCAAACACATTCCAAACTGGTTGTTCTTCGTTTTATAAACAATAATAATATTTATACTTTATCAAAAAAATTATTCAAAATCAAAGCCAATCATGGACACCCAGCAGAATGAAGTATCGACAGATATCGTAATAATCAAAATTCAACCTACGGAATGGAATGCGCGCAAAATGTCATTAAATAGCCAGAATCAACAGCGCGATTCAACGGTCATCGTAATCAAGTCCCAGTATGAGCGCGTGGGCAGCAAACAGCCGAGGCTCGGCGACAGATGTGATACAAAATTAACTTTTTGGTATTCAATTTGAAGCATTCCGGAGCCGCAGATGTACCTACTCTGAGAAAATTTAAATGGTATGCACTTTCTTCAAATATAGATTTATGAAGAATAAACTTAAACTTTATGTACAGAACTTCTTAAATTATTAAATCATTCATGTCATATTCCAGTTTTGACAAATTCGAAAATTTTCTTTTCGATTTGGTGTCTTGGGCAAATTTTAGTTTATTATTACAGTACTGACTCGATTATTAAAAGTTTCGATTATATGAATTTCGATTATCCGAAGGTTTGTATCAAATCACGATATAAAAAATCGTATTTTTTCATTGTATTGCTTTAAGCATCAAATTCGAGTTCTGCGACCTCATTTTAACAAAATTTGCCTGTTAGCATTTTCTCAAAAGATCATTACCGCAAATGAGGAATTTAAAATGCTGACAAAAAAATACACCGAAAGAAAAAAAACACGCCAATTTTTTGGGATTTTCAAGATTTTTAAGTTTAAAGGTTGAAGGTGAGCCCAAGTTTTTTTTTGTTAAAATTGTTGTTGAGAATAACCTAAGATGTTACAAAAAGATTTACGAAAAATATAGGATGGAGCAACACTCCTAAATATACAAAAATCGTTTACTAACAATGTTTTTTTGAAAAATTCTCTAAACGTCAAAATTTTCAAAAACTAAGCACGGGAATCGATTCTCCAGACAATTTCAAATAAAAGCCTCATATTGACCACTGTCCTTAATCAAATCCTTGTAAAGTTACAGCGGTTTAAAAAATAAAAATATTGAGAAATGTTTTTTTATGGTTTTTGGCAATTATTATATGACAGACTTGATTTTATAATATTTTTACCGATAAGCTCGTCCAATTTCCCATAAGATTTTTTTCTGGAAATTCGATTCCCATTGCCAGTTTTTAATAATTTTGCCGTTTAGAGAACTTAAAAAAAAAACAGTGTTAGTAAATGATTTTTGTATTTTTCAAAACTGTTGCTCCATCCTGTATTTTTCGTGATTCTTTTTGTAACATCTTAGGCTAATCTCACAAAAAATTTTAACGAAAAAAAAAAAATCTTGGGCTCACCTTCAAATTTGATTTTTTAACGTAAAACACATTAAATATCATAAAAATGGTGTGTTTTTTTCTTTGAGTGTATTTTTTCGGAAAGCCCGTCAAATTTCCTACAAATTTATCTTTGACCACTTTTTGATACGATGCAACGGCTTCGAGATACAGCAATATTTAAATTACGAAATACAAAAATATTTAAAACACTTACGCCTTTCTCAAATGTCATTATCGAGTGAAACTGGCTCCATATTCATAAAAATGGCTGACATAAGCGTAGGATAACATGTCTATAAAGTTTCATTGAAATCGGAGAGAGTCGAGAAAAAATTACCTTAAAAATTTCCTGTTTTGTCTGAAGCCATTTTAAAGAAAAATAATCACACGGAGAAAAATCTGATTATTTTATTTTATTTTTCATGTTTCCCAAGAATTTTTTTTGAAATTGGATTCTGATATTTTGTTTTAGGAGACTAAATGAACATGTATTGGTTAGATTTTCTTGTGATTTTCAGTATTAAAAATTGAAATTGATTTTAAATTAATTTTCAGCTTTTCTGTATGAATTTTTGTTTTTCTAATCAAACCTAACATTTTTGTAACATAGACTTTTGGACATTTTCAAATTTCTTGATTCAAAAATGTCAAAATTATCGTCATTGAAAAAAGCAGCCAATTTAAAAAAAATCACATTGAAAATCAAACCGATGATTTCCGATAATGCTAGTTGAAAAATGAGGGAGATTTAGGTGTCACAGAGAAAACGTATTTTTCACAAATTTAAAACTTCAATAGGCATAACATCTAGACTTTTTTTAATAGGTCTTATAAACAAATGTTCGACACTCATTTATTTTTTAAAAGTTGTTTTCTTATTGGGGTAATTCTCCACCAATTTACACGAAATCGGAAAAAGTTGCCCCGACCCCTCTTCGATTTTCGTGAAACTTTGGTCTAAGGGGTAATTTTGGTCCCTGATCACGAATCCATTTTTCGATATCTCGTGACGGTGGGGCGGTACGACCCCTTTCCTTTTTCTGGTTTTTTACTAAGACACGTTTTTCAGTGATTTGTAGCTCGCAACCGTGAAGAGATAGAAATTTGGTGTCAAAGGCACTTTTGTGTAAATTTAGACGCCCGATTTGATGGCGTACTCAAAATTCCGAAAAAACGTATTTTTCATAAAAAAAGTTTAAAATTAATTTTAAAATCGCTGCCATTTCCCGTTTCTCAACTGTCAAAAATCGTAAGACATGTCATTTTAAGGGAAATTTAATATACTTTTCGAATCTGAAATAAGGGTCATTTTTTATTTAGAACATTTTTTTTTAAATTACGTGTTTTTTCTCACTTTACAAGGTTACATTTTAAAGTGTAACAATGTTCTACAAAGTTGTAGAGCAGATAAAAAGAAAAATTTTGATATATAGACATAAGGGGTTTGCATGTATTCTTCACGAGTTATCAGAATTTTACAAAAAAATTTTTTTTGAAAAAGTTATGATTTTGACAATTTTTTACCAGTTTTTTGAATTTTTAACCCCTAAAATTCAATCGTGTGCTTTTGAAAATATTTTTTTCAGAATGTTCAGCTTATTTTGCATAATAATGACCCCTTGGACGATTGTTGTGGCTTGTGCAATGGCTTGTATGTGGGGATTTTTCGAAAATAAAAGAAACAAACCGGATACACTTACTAACCACAGAAATATTTTTTTTGAAAAAAAAACTGATTCTCGCAATGCATAAGTCACAACAATCATCCAAGGGTTAACTATATGCAAATTAGCTGAGCTTTCCGAAAAAAATACTTTCAAAAGCACACGATTGAGTTTTAGGGGGATTTTAAGATTATTTTTAAACTTTTTTTTTGATGAAAAATACGTTTTTTCGGAATTTTGAGTACGTCATCAAATCGGGCGTCTAATTTTACACAAAAGTCCCTTTGACACCAGCTACAAATCACTGAAAAACGTGTCTTAGTAAAAAACCAGAAAAAGGAAAGTGGTCGTACCGCCCCACCGTCACGAAATATCGAATAATGGACCTCGGATTCGTGATCAGGGACCAAAATTGCAATGTTTCACGCAAGTCGAAGAGGGGTCGGAGCAACTGCTGTGTGAGTTGGCGGAGAATTACCCGTTGATAAGATATAAATATTTTCATAAGACTATTTCAAATGTTAGCCTAGATTTTTCAATCCTTAAATTTTTTTTTTGTTTAGGCTGGCAAAAAACCAAATTTACCAATTTCATACCCAACCTAAATTTACGAATTATCAATGAATTTATGAAAATATATTTTTCCTGAAGTTTTATGTCTTTACCGATCTAAAGTCCAATAAAATTGAATTGGTGAATGGTGGTGTTCCTCGTTTTTTTGTGGCATTTTAAAGGAGGAGTTGTTCCATGAAACTCAAATTTTGTTTAAATTACGAGGAAAAATAATGTACGTAAAACATTTTTTTGGTAGTTTTTCAGAGAATTTCAAATTCCCTTATCACTACTGCATACGGTCCATTACCGACGGACGCCACTTGAAATCAATAACCATCCGCCTTTCGCTACAAAGAGTACGCCCGGACGAGAGACGTATTATGAGCTCATTCATTTCAATAAGCGGCCATGGCGCATTCCATCCTCCGATGGACCAGGCAGGGACTCATCCGCGTCTATCCGGCGGGGCTTTAGGAGGCCTACGACGCCAAATCTGGTCTATACATTGGTGTACTGCTGCAGCACCACGGCCTAAAACTGACCCGGTCAACGCCAGTGGATAATAGCTCAACTTTGGCCAAACTCGGGGCGAACACTGGAAGCTGAAAGACGTGGCCGATGGCGCCGACCGTGGATCATGGCCCGCATTAATATCGTCAAGAGGAAGAGCTTTGCATTCTCTCCCCGCCCGAGCTGAATGTGTGTCTATGCTCTTGTGAGGGGTGTTGGGTGATGTTTATCCTTGGCGCTTTACTGTTTGTGTGGGCCATTGTGTCCAGTGTCCAGTGTGGACGCGTTCTGGCGTTCTTCAATGACAGAACTGGGTTCTTCACGTGCCACAGGACTATAGGAGTAAATTCTGGTATGAACTTTGGTGGACGTTTAGCGAATTTAGAATTTACTGTTCAATGGAGCTGATTTTTTTTTTTAAGTTCCATTTATATATTTTATGTTTAAATTGATTTAGACCCAAATTTTAATTTTAGAATTTTATACAAATTAAGTACTCAAAATTCCTTCAAAATTCACACCACTCCACAGTATCCTTAGAGTGGGCCAAAAACTGTGCGGCTTAAATCGTCCCACGTGGATTCGGGCCAAAGTTCAGCTGGTTCTGGCCACGTTCAAATGATTTAGGCCACTAACGCGCTTCTGTTGGATGTTTACCGGCGGCGTCGAGAAAAATGACCTCGGACACCATGGCCGACTGACCATCACCAAAGAGACATAGAAGTTGGGGTTTTCCCCTAAAGCAACTGCATAATCCTGATGCATGCCGGTCGACCGGGCTGGTTTTGGATGAGTTGATTCTGAACCTACAATGAAAGCTGTAAGTATTATCAAATAACTGGTTTGTCAGGTAGGTAGGATTCGTGTTTCGTTTGAAATATTATTGAGGTCATTCCAAACCTTTGAAAAAACTAAATTTTCAGCTTTAATTTGAAAAAAAAACAATTTTGGATCATTCTCTGCCAACTTACACGAAATTGGAAAAAATTGTTAAAAATGTTGTGTAAAAGGGACTTTCACTAAAATTGGATGTTCGATTTAATTAACCCAGCAAAGTTAAAAAACACGAAATTTTAATGAAATATTTTGTTCTAAATGAAAATATTTACCCGTGTGGGTTATTGAAGATTCAAAATGTACATTAAATTTTCCACAAAATGACATATTCCAATTTTTTACAGTTCAGTAACGAAAAATGGCAGAATTTTTTAAACTTCTTTTGTATTGTTTTCGATGAAGAAAACGTTTTCATCGGAATTCACATTGAGCGTCCCACACAAAAAAATATTACACTCAACCCCCGGTGGTTGGTCACTTTTTCGTTTGACACTTTTTTAGTTTGTGTACCCCGTTGGTTGGTCAAAGTCAAACTAAAAATTGACGAACTGTCACTTTTTACACGGCGCTCACGCACACTATCAACACCTCGATCAACACAAACGTTTGATAGTGTGTGTGAACTCCGTGTAAAAGAAGTGTCAAACTAAAAAGTGACCCGTTCGTTTGACAACAGTTGGTGTCAAACCATCGGGGTATGAGTATACTGTTATGACAAAAGTAACTAACTTATGAAATGAACAGTGTTAAAAATCGTCATACTACAAGTTTTTTTCTTGTTTTAATAATAAAAACTTTGGTTGCTAATGTTAATAACGACCTTACATTTACAGAAAGAATGCGCTGATGTGAATTTAATTGAGTTGGAATTAGTTAATCATAATTTGATAGTTAAAACGACCCACAGCTGTCAAACGCTTGATCAATGTGCTTGGAAATCGTCAAACAATATGGTTGAAATGGCAATGGCAAGTTTGATAAAGGAGCCTTTACACTACCGCAAACAAACAAACAAACTTGCACTTTTTCGTGGTTGACAGTTTGCCATACTCGCAAACTTGTTTGCGGCAAACTCGCAAACAAGGCAAAATGTATGCAGGCTGACGTTTGTACAAACAAATCCAGGCAAACAAACAAAGCAGGCAAACTGGCAAACTGTCAAAAAGTGCGAGTTTGTTTGTTTGCTTGCCGTAGTGTAATAGCTCCTTAACTAGTTTTAGTTTTGAGTGGGGAGTTTTAAAGTATCGAAATTTGAATTCGCTCTGTATCTCATTAAATTCTTTGAAAAATGTTACAGAATCTAATCTAATGCGTTTTTAGGTTTTTAGTCAAATATTTTTTAAATATTGTAATTAGGTCAAAATATTATCCGAGAAATCAAATGAATCATTGAAACAGCGTCGTAAATAACTATTAAACCGTTTAATTTTTTTAAAGCTTATGTCATTTTCCCCCCCTTTTAAGTTTTTAATTTCAGAGTTTTAGTATTCAACAATTTTAGAACTCTAGAATTCGACGGTAACATTTCAAAAGGCATCATGTACATTTTGACACTTTTTGGGTTATTGCATATTCTGAAAGTACTCCCAATAAGCTACCTGTCCACCAAAAAACGAGCAAAAGTTACTTCAGTAGAGCCTGTTTAATAATGATTTTAATAAAGTCACATAAACATAATCTCTGGCATCAGCAGTGCCTGTTTATATATGTAGCCCCGTGTAGCCCTGTGACTGCACGAACCACGTGACGAAAAAAACCATCATGAAAAAGACGCCATGTACATTTGCCGACGAAAAACGAATCATAACAAAGCTCCCCCTCCAAAGACAGCAGGGTGATATAGAGGTTTGTGATTTCAAAAGAAGTTATGTTTTTTTATATAATGCGGAAATAATGTTTTATTGAATATGGATGATCAAGTATCAATAAAAGCATCGTTTTTCATCGTTTGTTATCATCAGAACATCTTCTTTGCTTTTACAGTCGACTCTCTGTCTTCTCGATATCAATATTGCTCCATCTATCGATGAATTCTTCAGTCCCTTCAATCTGCATACTTCGATTGGCTTTATTCCTCGATATTTTCTCTTGCTTGAAGGATCTCTTCCTCGACGGTCCCTTGGATTCTGTTTGCTTTAAAAATCTCTTCCGGTTGTCAATATTGTCACTATCTCATGGCTTACATAGACATTTTTCTTTGCGAAACGAAGCTTTGAAGGGTGTTTGACATTAGTTAGTTTTTGTTTGCTGGACGTTGCCATGATTCTCTCCCATAGCTGGGTACCGTAAACTGGGGTCAATCGGGACACATGGGGCGAATTGGGACAGCAGTTTTTACTATGTTGGAGCACAATATTTTGATTTTTCTGGATGGTTTCGGTTAGAACAGACTCAGGCCTACAAAATGTGTTCATCCGTTTCTAAATTTAAAAGCTTTAAGTGCTCTAAAAACTGCTGTCCCTATTCAGACTGTAGTCCCGATTCACCCCAGATTACGGTACCAAGAAAAACATATTTTCAATCAAGTCTTCATTTTGCATCGTTCTGTAAACTGATGTTTCTCTTCCTCGACGGTCCCTTGGATATTGACAACCAGAGAGTCGACTGTATATTATAAAAGAGCAATTCTCATTCATTCGTTTTTTTTTGTATTTTTTAATCCGGCTGAAACTTTTTTGGTGCCTTCGGTATGCCCAAAGAAGCCATTTTGCATCATTTGTTTGTCCATATAATTTTCCATACAAATTTGGCAGCTGGCCATACAAAAATGATGTATGAAAATTCAAAAATCTGTATCTTTTGAAGGAATTTTTTGATCGATTTGGTGTCTTCGGCAAAGTTGTAGGTATGGATATGGACTACATTGAAAAAAAATGATACACGGTAAAAAAAAATTGGTGATTTTTATTTTAACTTTTTGTCACTAAAACTTGATTTGCAAAAAAACACTATTTTTATTTTTTTTATTTTTTGATATGTTTTAAAGGACATAAAATGACAACTTTTCACAAATTTCCAGAATGGGCAAAAAATCTTTGAAAGAGTTAAGATTTTTTGAATCAATACAGATTTTTTCAAAAAAACGAATATTAGTCGCAAAAAATTTTCAACTTCATTTTTCGATGTAAAATCGAATTTGCAATCAAAAAGTATTTTAGTGAATTTTTGATAAAGTGCACCGTTTTCAAGTTATAACCCTTTTCAGGTAACTTTTTTGAAAATAGCCGCAGTTTTTCATTTTTTTAAATTAGTGCCCATGTTTGCCCACCTTTGAAAAAAATATTTTTGATAAGCTGAGAAAATTCTATATATTTTGTTTAATTGAATTTTGTTGATACGACCCATAGCTGCTGAGATATTGCCATGCAAAGGTTAAAAAACAGGAAAATTGATGTTTTCTAAGTCTTACCCAAACAACCCACCATTTTCTAATGTCGATATCTCAGCAACTATAGGTCCGATTTACAATGTTAAAACATGAAACATTCGTAAAATTTTCCGATCTTTTCGAATACATATTTTCAAAAATTTTAAATCAAGACTAACATTTAAAATGGGCGTAATATTGAATGTTTGGCTCGTTTGAAATGTTAGTCTTGATTTAAAATTTTTGAAAATATTGTATTCGAAAAGATCGGAAAATTTCACGAATGTTTCATGTTTTAACATTGTAAATCGGACCTATAGTTGCTGAGATATCGACATTAGCAAATGGTGGGTTGTTTGGGTGAGACTTAGAAAACATCAATTTTCCTGTTTTTAAACCATTGCATGGCAATATCTCAGCAACTATGGGTCGTATCAACAAACCGTGTATAATTTTTTTTCAGTGTAGTCCATATCCAGACCTACAACTTTGCCGAAGACACCAAATCGATTAAAAAATTCCTTCAAAAGATACAGTTTTTCGAATTTTCACATATCATTTTTGTATGGACAGCTGCCAAATTTGTATGGAAAATTATACGGACAAACAAATGATGCAAAATGGCTTTTTTGGGCATACCGAAGGCACCAAAAAAGTTTCAGCCGGATTAAAAAATACAAAAATTAAAATTAAAGAAAAAATACCGATTCCGTAGAGAACTGCTCAAAAGGGAATCGAAAAAGGATGCTCAACATTCAAATGCGCTTTTCTCAATACGCACGGTTTGTACATGGTGCTTTTTGAAATGTTGGCGTCGAATTTTAGAATTTACTGTACTGTGTTGTATTCAAAAACATTAGCAGTAAAAGTTTTCTTTATAAAAACAAGAAAAAAAAACTTTACGTGAAGCAAATTTTCAGCACTTTTTAATTCAAAAGTAAGTTACTTTTGTCATTACAGTAATATTTTTGTGTGTAGAATATCTTCTTTTGCTTTTATATTAAAAAGGGAATTGAAAAAGGATGCTCAAATGCGCTTTTCTCAATACGCACGGTTTGTACATGATGCTTTTTGAAATGTTGGCGTCGAATTTTAGAATTTTGCGGCAAACATTTTTTTTCTATGTTTTGTATTTACAAGTATAAGGCTTTCTAGTCAGAAATTTACCAACACATTCAAAGTATGTTTACATGACAGCTGGACGTTTGTTTGCATCAGGTTTCCTATCTCTTTCTAGCAAAAATTTTTTGTCAGGCGACTTCTAGCTGTTTTTTTTGACTGACTGCCCGATATGTCAGCCAACATACTTCGCAGGGCTGTGACAGCTACAGCTCGATCATTGTTTGCATCAGGACACTGTGACGAGGAGTTCGTCATTTTTGAGTTAAATTATATTTTTTTCACTGGGCCTAGAAAGCCTTATATTTGTTTTTTTTTTTTTTAATGGAGCTCTTCTATTCGAGCAGTTTTTGCTTTTTTCTACAATGTATTTCTGATGGAGCGAACTGTCAAAAACTGCTCGACTGCGGGTGCTCCATTAGCTTCTGTAACTTTAAAACCTCAAAACAATCCGAAATGTCGCACGTTGAGTGTCGGTTTTGAGGGTCTTTAAATTTCTTGTAATCAGTTTTGGGTAGGTCTGACGGATGTCAACTTTTTCTGCACACTTTTCAACAAGCGTGTAATTTATGTTAATGAAACACCAAAATTTTTGGCAACACTGCGAGAAACGTCACCGTGCCGAATTTGCCGCCAGTTTGTTTTGATAAAGTTTGCTGATGGGAGCACACTTTCGTCGTTTTCCGAAAACTGTTTTTACCTCTTAAGGAATTAGATAATCGCGATGTTTTAACAGAAACTGCCACAATGTCTAACCAGGAAGCTGCCCCAGATGCCGACGATGGCGGCAGATTGGTCGCCATAAATCGTGAGTTGGAGGAGGTCGACGCCGAACTGGCCCGGCTAACGGCGCGCCGGAAGAAGTTGCTCCAGCTGAAGGAACAGTACCGCGTCCGGGAGCTGCAGGTAAAGTCCAGCGAGCTGGCCAAACAGGACTGGAACGCGGAAGGCCACGCGTGGTCGGGCACGGTGCGGCAGGTGCTGGGGGAGGTTTTTCGGATGGCGGATTTTCGGTCGCAGCAGTTGCCGGCGATCAATGGGATTCTGTCGAAGCACGACGTTATTTTATTGGCGCCGACGGGTGGGGGGAAGAGCTTGTGCTTCCAGTTGCCAGCGCTGGTGGCGGACGGGATTACGGTTGTGGTTTCGCCGTTGATTTCGCTGATGGAGGACCAGGTTTGGGCGCTGAAGAAGCTGGGGGTGAAGGCGGAATATTTGAGTGCCAACATCGACAAGGATGTGGTCAATAATGTGAACAAGTTGTTGCGGGACGGGGACACGGAACAGCTGAAGATTGTTTACATAACGCCGGAGCGGATGGCGAAGAGTAATCGGTTCATGAGTGCACTTCAAAAGTGTTACAATGCGAAAAAGTTGGCGCAGTTTGCGATCGACGAGGTTCATTGCTGCTCCCAGTGGGGACATGACTACCGGCCGGACTACAAGCTGTTGGCCGTTCTGAAAAAGATGTATCCGGACGTTCCGATTCTGGGTGTGACGGCGACCGCAACGGCGAAGGTCCTCAATGACGTGCAGAAGATGTTGGGCTTGCGGGAGTGTCTGATTTTCAACGCCCCGTTCAATCGACCGAATCTGTACTATCACGTGCTGGAGAAGCCCTCGGACAAGGAGGAACTGTACGACATGCTGGCCGAGCTGATGAAGGGACGGTACCGTAACATGAGTGGTATCATCTACACCTTTACCGTGAAGGAAACGGAGGAAATCTCAACGCAGCTGCTACAGCGGGACGTCAAGGTGATTCCGTATCACGCGTATTTGGACGCGAAGCAGCGTTCGAGGACGCACCAGAGGTGGATGAGCAACGAGGTGCAGGCGGTGGTGGCCACGGTCGCGTTCGGGATGGGCATCGACAAGGCGGACGTGCGGTTCGTGATTCATCACACGATTAGCAAAAGTATGGAGAATTTCTACCAGGAAAGTGGCCGAGCTGGGAGGGATGGACGGAGGGCGGATTGCATTCTGCTGTACCGGTTTATGGACCTGTTTCGACTGTCGACGATGTCGTTCCAGGAGTACGAAGGGCTGAGCAATCTGTACTCGATGGTCAAGTACTGCATCAACGGGAAAGAGTGAGTAGAAATTTGGGGAGACAACTTTGTCGACTCACGATCACGAGATTTCTCGTTAGTAAGATTTCGATTCACCATCGACAAATCTATGAACAAATTACGTCTACGACTTACCATCGAGAAATCTCAATCGTGGAACGAGAAATTAGGATCGAAAATTGTGAGAGCATTTTTGCGTTTGTTTTAATTGAAACGATAAAATAACATCGACTTGGGTTTAGAAACAGGATATAGGATCGTATATAGGGCCATCCATAAACCATGCAGGCATTTTTTTTATTTAAATGTAAACAAAATTTTATTTACCAAAGTATTCACCACTTGATTTGTAAATGGCCTTTACCCCAATTGAAAAATTAAAAACTTCAGAAATTTTAAAATTTCAAAA
The DNA here is from genome assembly GCF_015732765.1 of Culex quinquefasciatus. NCBI lineage: Eukaryota > Metazoa > Arthropoda > Insecta > Diptera > Culicidae > Culex > Culex quinquefasciatus. The sequence goes on from NC_051862.1 coordinate 14,579,557, forward strand.
TTTTGAAACTCGAATTTTCAGAAAAATCATGACTCAGAAATTAAAAAATTCAACAAAAAAACGATTAGGAATTTATGATTTCAAAAATTCAAAAATTAAAACTCATGAATTTCAAAAAAAATTTTTTTTAAATTTTTTTAAAAATTAAAAAATCAAGATTTCAAGGATATAAAAATTCTCAAATTTTAAAAAAATAGACGCAGAATTTTAAAAACTCAATAAAAAAATAAAAATTAACAACTCACAAGTTCAAAAATAAAATAAAATGTAGGAAAAAATCAATTATTCTAAAACTCAAAATTATAAAAAAATTAAATGCTGAAATAAAAAAAAATCACGATTTTATGAAAACAGTTCAAACTCTAAATTTTAAAAATGTAAGCTCGACAATTTCAAAATAAAAAAATAGATTTCAAGAATATAAAAATTTAAAATATTCTAGAAATGTAAAATTTAATAAAATATCGAAAACCTACAAATTAAAAAAATTTCAGTTTAAAAATACCAAAAATTAAACATTTAAAAACTTACAAATTAAAAAAACCCAAACCTTAAAAAAATGCAGAAACTAAAAAAAAATCTAGATTTTATGAAAAAATTAAAAATTAACTTATTAATTTAAAACCCGATTTAATATCACCAGAGGTAAAATAGAGCCTTTCTTACAAAATGATGAAACTCCGAGAAATATATTGGTGCAATTATTTTTTCAAAAACATAATCATACCATCCAGTGAGAATTTTACCTAAAGCTTCGAATCTTTTAAGGCTAAACCTCAAATGCCATTTTTTTTGTCGCAAGACATTTGAATTTAATTAAGAAAAACATATTGGATTGACATTATTAGAAAAAAAATAACGGTTACTCAGTCTATAATGTTAGTCTATGATTAACTTAAAAAAAATATGTATCGCTATTGCACTTTGTCGATCAGTTATGAGAAGCCAGAAAGAACACTTTCACGCGCAGCGTAAAACGCGCAAGCGTAAAAGCGCTGGCGATGAAGCTTCGACTTGACGACTTGTCGAGCGAGAACGAGCCGGGACTTGAATTTGATGTTCAGTATATGATTTTGTATAAATCCAAAAATTTAATAGGAATAAATAGGGTAAAAATAAGACGAAAAACACTAAAATCGCTATATCTCTGGAAATACATTTTGGAAAAGCTTCAAATTTTGGGCCCAAACAGTTTATGGCGCATGTTTTCGAATGGCTTTTTGTTTGAAACTGAATTCTTTAAATTTGATAGTGTTATCTGTAAAATAGTCCAAAAAATACCTCTAAAAATGGCTTTGACCACATTTACTGGTCGAAAATTGTGAATCGAAAAACAAAATGTTCGTCTCCGACCCCACGGCTACAGATCTGGATTTTTAAAATTGTGGGTTTTACGAGCGGTTTTCCAGTGATGGAAGACACAAATTTTTAAGAGCGGATACAGACATCGGCCATGTATTTCAGAAAAAGAGCTCTCAAAAATCAGACTTTGAGTTCCGGGTTTCGGGCGAAAATTCAATCGAAAGAGCGCATCTAAACCTTCATTTTAGTAATAGGATTTTTTCCTGGGACGAATCCTCGCCGTGCACGATTTTTTTAAGATTTCTGAAAAAAGCGTTTTTCCAAAAGCAAACCTTAAACCTTTCTTTTGTAAGAAAGGCAAAAAGCTCATTAATTTAAAAAAAAAAGCAAAATTAAAAAAAAAACGTCAAGATTTCGAGAGTATAAAAATTCCAAAATTCTGGAAACGTAATGTTTTAAAAAGTACCGAAAATTCACAAATTGAAAATTTTTGGAGTTTAAAAATACCAAAAATTAAACGTTAAAAACTTAAAAATTTTAAAACTCGAAGTTTGAAAAAGCACAAATTAATTAAACGTTAAAAACTTAAAAATTTTAAAACTCGAAATTTAAAAAAGCCCAAATTAAAAAAAATGAAGACCTTATGAATTCAAAAACAAAATTAACAAGTTAAAAACTCAAGAATTTAAAGGTTTGAACTAAAAATTAGTAAAAATTGGACTCAGAAATTTAAAAGTTCAATACAAAATCAAGAATTTAAAAAATCAAGATTTCAAAAATTTCAAAAAATCTAAAATTTTAAAAATGACAAATTATTTTTTTTTTTAATTTAGGGTGATCTTGAAACACGAATTTCAAAATTTTCAAACTTGAGATATAAATAATACTCAAAAAATCAAAATGGAAAAAAATGCAGAAATCTAAAAATTAGAAAATTTGCTAATTTAAAATTTTAAGACTCATGAATTTTTGAGCTTCAAACTCAAAAGTTTATAAACTAAAAAAATCAAGATTCCTAGAATATGAAAATTCAAAAATGTTAAAAATCTAAAAAAAAAACAAAAATTTAATAATTTCATTGATTTAATTTTTCAAAATTCTAAAACTCAAAATGAAAAAATAAAATGCAAAAAAATATAATAACTTTATGAAAAATTCATAAAATTATTATATTTTTTTGAATTTAATTTTTTCATTTTGAGTTTTAGAATTTTAAAAAAATAGATCAATGAAATTTTTAAATTTTCAAAAATTCACAAATTTAAAACCCTGGAATTTAAAAAATACAAAAATTTGAAATAAATATTCAACTTCAAAAAGAAATAGTTTAGCATTTAGCAACAATTTAAATATTTAAAAATAAAAGCAAAATCAAGAAATAATAAATTTAAAAATTCTTAAATTCGCTTATTTTAAAATGTGAAACCCAAGAATTTAATAATTTTAAACTCAAAAATTAAAAAAGTCTAAAAAATTTAAATTTGTAATAATATTTTGGGAAAATAAAAAATTCAAAAAATTGAAATATTCGTTTTCGTTTTACGGAGCAAGGTGGGGGGCGCGGCCTCAAGTCAGTCCAAGTCCGGTTTCTTGTGGAAAAAAGGGTAGTGGCCGAACTAGTATTGCACACCAAATGAACACCACCGGAAGATATAGGGGATCGGGAGGGGGAAGGTGAAAGAAAATTAGTGTAGGTGTGAGTAGTAAGAATTTGGATGACTTGAGCAGTTACGTTAATCTAACTTTAAAACTGAATATAGGAAATCTGAAATTATGATTCAATCAAAAACTCAATTGAGATTTATACAAAGGGAACCTATGATGTATTTCAAATCTAAAGGTAATCAAATAAATTAACTGGAAAATGAAAGATGAAAACTAACTTGTCAGGGGCATTTTTTCTGGACCCCGTCCTGTCGCGTCCGTCAGTAGTCTTGTCGTACACTGCAACTAACATTAATTTAACTAATCATTTATGTCCAATTATTCATTTCAGTAAAACTAACTAACTTGAAACAACAACCTCAACTAAACTGTCTGAAAGTAACTTGAATCTCAAATCCCCGAAATTTTAATTACAAAGCCAAACATTTCTTTGCCTATTTTTAAAACCTGTCTTGCTGCTTCCAAAAACAATAAACATTAATGAAACGTTCATATTTTACAAGTTGAACACTCGTTGTTAAGACGAATATTTCGTGCCTTCCATTTCATTAGGGCACACAAGCTCTGCAAACAAGAGTGTATCCCTATCATATATCTTATGTAATTTGAGTGAAAGAGACACAATCCTGTTCACACCTGTGTGTCCTTTTGAAATGTTAGGCTCTATTTGATCGTCAAAACTCCAGTAGATCCTTGATTCGCAACAATGATCGATACAACCATAATCCGAAAACCGTTAGTTCAACAGATTAACGAATTTTGTCCGATATCATTTCATTATTGATTGATCGAGACTCTATAGATTTTTTGACAATTCAGAATGGTTAGTATACCACTTCAATTGAAATCAGAAATTCTGATAGCATTACTAAACTGGCTTACACATAACTGAAGTCTGGAATTATTAAACAACCTAGAAAAAGTTACAAAAAAACTAACTATTCCTCCCCATTATCAAACAGTTTTAAACCTGTTTCTAACAGATTTTACGAACAAGAATATTGAGACTCGAATAAAAAATTTCCATATCTTGTAATTTTACATATTATAAATGCTGTGATTTCTATCAACACAAGTATATAAATATAAAATAAATGTGTGATATATATCAACATCGGAAACCATCTTGGCAAATAGCCCTGAAACGACGGCAACGTGTGGTTCCATCTCCAGGGAAATTAAAAAAATTGAAATATTGAAAACTTAACATTTTAAGATTAATTTTTTTTTAAATTTTAAAGCGTATGATTTGAAAATTGGAACAGTCAAAAACATAAAATTTAAAAAAAAATAGATTCTTACATTTTAAATGTTAACAAAAGCAAGAAATCTCGGATAATCGAGTCTAGACTGTAACGCGCAATCTTCTTCCAGCTGCCGCCGCCGGCTCATCTCGCGCCACTTTGCCGAAGTGTGGGACGACACGCACTGCAACCGGATGTGCGACCGGTGCTACCACCGGGACAAGGTCACGCTGCCCGAGCAGGACATCACAACGCACTACAACACGCTTTTGGCGATCCTCCGTCGGGCGGAAACCCTGCAGACCAAGTTGACCGCGCTGAAGCTGGTTGACGCGTGGTACCACAAGGGCAGCCCCAAGAACCGGCTGGAGACGCCACCGCCGGTGATGGACCGATACATTGGCGAGCAGTTGGTGGCGTTTTTGATCGTGAACGACTACCTGAAGGAGGAGTTCCAGTACAACGCGTACACGACGCTGAGTTACATCGCGAAAGGGGACGCGTACGTCGGGGAGGAAGGAATTCGGTTCCAGGCGGCTCGGGAGTATCGCGTTCCGAAGGAATCTCTGCTGGAGAGCGATTGCGAGGTGCTTTCCGATGGGTCAAAGTCAACGCCGTCGTCGTCGAAGCGGAAGTCTAGTGGGAGCAGCAGTCGCGATTCCGGAAGGGCGACCTCAACGAGTTCGAGGAGGTCGAGCGATGCGGAATCGGCGGAACGGAAGCGACGTCGCAAAACGGCAAACGAGATCAAGAGTAAGGAGCGGGAGATTCTCTCGAATGAACTGCGCAATCGAAACCTCACCGAAAATGGGAGCGCCGTTGAGTCCGACGGTGACGATGTTCTTTTCGTTCCAAACAACGAAGAAATCATTGAAATCGACGAAACGTGAAAACTGATTTTTTTTTGTATGAAATAAACGAGATTTAAGGTGTACAGTTGAATACTTTGCGTTGTAGGTCCGTTCTTGCCTTCACATGGCCAGGTAGGGAGTCTTACAGTTGAGCGCGTTGTTCCGGAAGTGACCCATGCTTTGGGTGGCCATTTGGCGATGTCGTCGCATGGCTTCGTGAATCTCCTGCGGAGTGATGGGTTTCACCCCGTCGACGCCTCGTCCGTGGGTCACCTCCGGACAGAGGTGCAGCATCGAGTGGGATGTTCCTGGAAGAGATAACAGTCACAATTCACATTTTCCGTCAACGAAATTCCCAACTCACCCGAAGAAGTGACCCTGCTGTACGGTTCGACCGTCCTGTTCGTCGAGTTCAGTCTTGTCAGAATGCAAAAGTCCACCAGCACAGCAATCGTCTCGTGCGCCAGGTACGACAACGTCAGCAGGCAGCTCTGTGAAATGGCCACATCCTCCGGGAAGTTCAGCCACGCCCGCATCCGGTTCTTCATCGTGTTCGTGTTCCGGTGCATAAACGACGTCCGCCGCGCCAAATTAAACTCCTCGTACTGCTTCCCTGAAAGAATCTGCGAAATCCGATCCGCCCGGAACAACCGCCGCACCTTCTCCTCGTCAAACTTCTCCGCCACGTCCCGGTCCGAGTCCTCGTCCGACTCGTCCAAATTCGACCCCAAATCCCCCAACTGCGAAAACCGGTCCCCGTACAAGTCCTTCATCTTCTTCTTCACAAAAGCCATATCCCTAAAATACTTCTGCAGCCGCGCCACCCGCACCGGATTGCGCCTCATTATGTACTCAAAGTCCCTCCGCGACAGCACCGAACTGCCCTGCCGGGACATCGAGTGGTCAATCGCTTCCTGCATAATCCCGCGCAGCTGGTGCAGCACAATCTTCTCCACCAGAATCACCGACTCCCGCAGCGGCTTCTCACAGTCCCCGTATCCGCGCATAATCTGCGAAATCTCGTCGAAAAACACCGGCACGTAATCGCCGGAAGCGCCCTCCAGGCCGCCGAGAGTCGATCCCCCTGCGGAAGAACTCCCCGCGGCGGAACCGACCGGCAGGCTTGCGCTGCCCTGGTGGATTGCGATGTTGATCGCGGGGCGACCCATCTTCTTGGAGGTGCCGTCGCGGGAGGACATTGTCACTTATGGCCGAAAAATAAGTTTAAACCCGGATTAAAACCGCAGTCGGGACTCTTTTTTTTTGCGAATGTTGACGTTTGTTTATTTTTGTTTGGAATTTGATTACACTGAAAATCAGAACTATTCAAAAGAAGGTTATATTAGGTGCACTCAAAATCAGAATAACCCTTAAAAGGGTACTTTCTATCCTTTTTTCAACTTTACCCGTCGTCACCCTTTTGAAAGGGTACGAGGGCGAAACCATTCAAAAGGGTACTGGCACACTACCCTTTAAAAGGATACTGGTATTTTAGCAGCGAGCTCACTAGTGACATCTATGAGTCATATGTATTCGTTTGAGACAGTGGCGCCATCTGTTGAATTTTCTTGTAAGACCGGTAATTTTACTTAGGGCATCTCCAGCGCTGGGGTGCAAATCAAATTTGCACCCGGCTCATGAATACCGAGATCAAATTTGCCACCTTGAAAAAACTCCGTCATCCCCACCGCTAGGGTAGCAAATTTGCCACCGAAACAAGCCCACCGCGGGGGGCAAATATGGGTTTTTATAATTTTTTGCTCTCGTTTACCTTCAAAATCAATAATTATGTGTTGATTCATGCCTAGAAATGCTAAAAGTTTATTAAACTTTTTAATCCTATTGAAAATTTCAAAGAATTTCATTTTTCGAAAATGACGAAAGTTAAACCATTTGCTACCCGATTTGATTCCCACCTAATTTGCTCTCGAGTTTGCCCCCGAGTCTCCCACCGCGCGTAGCAAAGCAGGTATCAAATTTGATCTCAAGTTCATCTGTAGAAGAAAAATATGTGTCGGTACCTGTCGGGTACTCATTTTCTGATACCCGACAAGTACCGGCAAGTCGGGGGGGCAAAGTTTTGAATGCGTGTTTCGGAGATTTTTATATGTCTGCTCTATGTATGATATGTATGATGTATGATTCAAAAAATCAAAAATTCAAAATTTTAAAAATTTAAAAATTCAAAAATTCAAAAATTTAAAAATTCAAAAATTCAAAAATTCAAGAATTCAAAAATTTAAAAATTCAAAAATTCAAAAATTCAAAAATTCAAAAATTCAAGAATTTAAAAAATCAAAAATTCAAAAATTCAAAAGTTCAAAAGTTCAAAAATTCAAAAATTTAAAAATTTAAAAATTCAAAAATTCTAAAATTCTAAAATTCAAAAATTCAAAAATTTCAAAATTCAAAATTCTTTTTTTGTTTTTTTTTTTAAATTTTTAATTTTTTTGAAAATTTTGAAATTTTTGAAATTTTTAAAATTTTTCAAATTTTTGAAATTTTTGAAATTTTTGAAATTTTTGAAATTTTTAAAATTTTTCAAATTTTTGAAATTTTTAAAATTTTTGAAATTTTTAAAATTTTTAAAATTTTTGAAATTTTTGAAATTTTGAAATTTTGAAATTTTAAAATTTTGAAATTTTGAAATTTTGAAATTTTGAAATTTTGAAATTTTGAAATTTTGAAATTTTGAAATTTTGAAATTTTGAAATTTTGAAATTTTGAAATTTTGAAATTTTGAAATTTTGAAATTTTGAAATTTTGAAATTTTGAAATTTTGAATTTTTGAAATTTTGAAATTTTTGAAATTTTTGAAATCTTTGAAATATTTGAAATTTTTGAAATTTTTGAAATTTTTGAAATTTTTGAAATTTTTGAAATTTTTGGAATTTTTAAAAATTTTGAAATCTTGAAGTTTTTGAAATTTTTGAAATTTTCAAAATTTTTGAAATTTTTGAACTTTTTTGATTTTTTTTGAAATTTTTGAAATTTTAGAATTTTTTTAATTTTTTTTCCGTGCTTGATTCGATTTTTCCGTGCATAATTCCATTTGAAGCGGTAGCAAACAGACTGAATACCGGGTAGCAAAGTGAAATCCCGAAGAACTGAGAGCAAATTTGCTACCGCGACAGGTACCGCGATGGGGTTGACGTCGGGTGCAAATTAGCTTTGCTTCGATGTTTGCACCCAGCGCTGGAGATGCACTTAGAAAAAAGTTTGTAATTAAATTTTATTAAGTAATGTTAATGAAAACATGCTAATTCTACACGATGTTGATTAGACTATCACGTCACGTTTGATGATCAGCGATTCGGTCATGTCCGTTAGTTTCATGGTTTTCAAATCGTTTAAAACCTGATTCTGTTCCGAGCGTCACTTGGGATAGGTTTGCTTGCCAAATCAGGTTCGCCTGTGCGAGCGCTTTTTCTGCTGTAAAGAAAATTAAAGTCAACTTAATTTTTATGAAATCATTCAGTATTTCTGAACTTACATAAAACCGGTGCCGTTTGGAAAGATCTGTTTATTGGTTACAGCAAAGTAGATGTTGGAGTTCTGCGGCGCCGAGAATATCCTAATAATGGACGGAATGCTTGAAGACCACTTGTAGAAGTTGCTCCCAGGCTGGTTCGTCACGCTTGGCGAGTTGGTCCGGACCCTCGCTACACTGAAATATGCCAATTCCGGAAGTTCCACCCGCTGTATCTCTCTCCGCTTCATTTGCATTTTCCGCCGAGTTGAAGAAACTGCTTCACCATCGTGTTCACAATAAGTGATCTCAGCCAACTTCGATGTCAGTAGCGGGGAACTTAAACAAGGACACTGCTTCCGCCACGGCTATCAACAAACCGAATTGGGGCGAAATCCTCCCGAAACAGTTCCGGTAATCTTAAAAAGTCCGTCTTGACACACGGACATAATTTGACAAGTTCACGCAGAAGTTCCCGTTAATAAATGCAGGGCGGCGCTGGCATCGCTTGCAACCAAGGAAAATACCCTTTTGAAAGGGTAAAGCCAGCGAGGTGAATTCAAAGGATACTTTTAACCCTTTAAAAGGATAAAAGGTACCCTTTTCAAAGGGTAAATTTCGAGTACCGTTTAAAAGGATACTTTTAACCCTTTCAACCGGTAACTTTATTTTTGAGTGCATGGATTATTCCGAACTCCGACAAAGTTGACCCAATCGCAGTCGACTCAAAATTTATCACCGCATCCCCGTTGATGATAGCTCAGCGATTGTAAACATTAAATTGCACAAAACTGAAAACGGCAGCTTTTGTTTGATTTCTGTGCAAATTTTCATCGAAATTGTGTTTAAAAGTACAAAACATTGATCAAAACTAGTTTATTAAGTAAAATTACCGGTGAGTAAACGTAGTAAAATTGAATTGCATGGTTGAACGGTGCGTTTCCAGCACAAAATGTATTAAAGCTAGAGTGAGTCTTATTTTTGGGGTTTTCTGTGGCAGATCATGGAAGCGGCCGAATCGGCGGTTTGCCGGCTGTGCCTGCAACCGACGACGATCGACACGATGACGGTGCTCAACCAGAACGAACATCTGGTCAAGTCCATCCTGGAGATTACGAGCATCGAGGCCATCGTGGCGGCCGATCTGTTTGTGTACATGTGCAATGCCTGCCAGCTGATGCTGGACCAGTGCATCCAGTTCCGGACGTCCTGCGTGGGCAACGATAGTATTTTTAGAAAGACCTACGCCAAGTATATTCCGGTCGAGGATCAGGAATATCTGGGGATTCACTCGTCACAGGTTTACGTCAAGTTGGAACCGGACCACGAAGATGCCGGCCTGGATCCGGTTAAGGAAGAGGAGGAGGAGGAGGAAGACGATGAGGATGCCGATCGGGATTACGACGGAGGGGGGAACAACGCGGTCAGCGATGATTCTTCGGACGCCGAGCCGAAAAAAAAGAAACGTGGTCGTCCCCGGAAGAATCACACGACCAAGGACAAGGAGTTGATCAAAGGCCAAAAGAAGGATTGCCGCAAGGTGCAATGTCAGCAGTGCGGAAAGATGGTCGTTTCGTATAACTTGACGCAACACCTGCTGACCCACAATCCGGATCGACCGAAGCACACGTGTCCGTACTGCCCGAAGTCGTGCTACGAACCGCGGCGGTTGAAGCTGCACATCAATTCGGCGCACACGCGGGAGATTCAGTACACGTGCGACCAGTGCGGGAAGACGTACGGCAGGCCGTCGTCGTTGAGGGCTCACTACTTGGCGGAGCACACCGATATTAAACGGTAAATTGAGGAAATACTTGAATTTGTACAATTCTGAACACAGTTTGATAATTTTAGATACGAATGCAAGGAATGTGGTGAAAAGTTTGCCCGTTCCACGATGCGGAATCACCATTACAAGGTAGTTCACATGACTGGTCGACCGTGGGCTTGCGAGTACTGCGATAAAACGTTCAAAATCAAGTTAGTTTATCCAATATTATCTAAAAAGTTCAAATAACAAAACTCAAATTAATCTTCTCAGGAGCGACTGGACGATTCACACTCGCATCCACACCGGCGAGAAGCCCTTCAAGTGCGATATCTGCGGCAAGACGTTCAACAAGAGTTACAACGTGGTTATTCACAAAAAATCTCACCGGAACGACGAGATGAGGGCTGCGGCGGCGGCGGCGGCCGCAGCTGCAGCAGCTTCGGCAACGACTCCTGCGATGCCGACGGCACCGGTGGTTTTGGAAACGCCGATACCGCAGTTGTGAGGAGATAGAACTTTTTAGATTGAGCAGCTGGTAATTTATTGAATATTTTTGTTTTATTATTTTTATTTTTATTCTTTCACAAATCATTCAAAAATCTGAATATATTTCCTTATTAAAAGTACTTAAAGATAAGAGCGAATAAAAAAAAAGTTTGCTTCTAAATCATGGAATTGCTTTGAAGCCCAGTTGGAAAATAGTTCAATAAGCAACCTGTACTACGCAGTTTAAAATAAATCAAACTTGTCTTATTTTATCCGAACATTTAAGAAAAACTTTACTTAATCCCAGGCAAATTGTTGGGTTTGATTTTAATATAGAAAAAAAGTCGCTCGAAAGAACCTTTAATTTTATTTTTTTTTGTAAATTTCTGAATTTCTTTTCTTGAATATTTCAACTTCTAAATGGAATTTGGAATTTCGGAATACAGTAGTTGTTCGGTAACTGGGCGTTGTTTAACTCGCTCGATAACTGGGCCGTAGTCCAGTTAAAAAGCAGACAAACGTCAAAAAACCAAAACAAACCGAAATGACCGAGGGGTTAATGGATGCAAAAATCATGTTCAGTAAATAAAAAAAACTTTTTTCAAACTTTTATATAATTTCAAGTCACAATTAAATTAATATGAAAAATTAGCATTGTAAAAAAATTTGATAAACTATTATTTTTGTATTTCATCAGGAAAATATTATGCATCGGTGGTCCCCTAGTTATTTTTCGTTCAGCCCAGTTAACGAGCAGCATTCGTTAACTGGGCTACGTTCTCAACCAGGGCCCCGGCGATGGCCTGATATGAGCTACCGAACAACATGGGCAATATGGCGTCGTTTGTTTACAAACATGAGAATGTTTGTGGACGAACCGAAAAATTTACTTTTTCATAAAAAAAAATCTATAACCATAGTGCAATAACATTAAGTCTTACAAAACAGACACAATTTCGTTAAATTCTGGACCACAATTTGTTTTATTATTATTTTTCAATTTAAACCGCTTTTATCGCGATTCTGATCAAGAATGCACATCAAATCATCGTGCCTTAAGTGTATCTTTAGTTTTCACATCGATTCGCTGTAGATTCGTGTTTAAATTTTAAAATTTAGCATAATTTAAAATTAGTTGCAAAATTCTCTACTTCAGCCATGTGCAACAATTTCCACATCACCCATGCGGGAAACCGATAGTGGAGTAATTCATGCGTTCCAAACTGTCAAAATTCCAAAACGTCATTGCCAATCTTCGGTTCGCTGCTTTTGTTCGTGTTTGAAGTTTCGGGCCGAGACTCTGTTCTCAGCCCAGTTACCGAACAAGTACTGTATCTAAATTTTAGATATTTGAATGTAAAATATTTCAGTTTTTTATTAGTACAAAAAAATATGTACACTATAAATCTGGAGCTTTTTTTTAAGTCCAATTAACACAATTTTATTTTTTTCTTTCTGAGTGTCTTTTGAGTACCCCTGACCAAGGCTCTAAAAAAGGGATCGATCACTGATAGTGATCGCTCGATATTTAACAAAGCTAGACAATCAGCTGTCATTTTCCATTTGATCGTTGATAGAGAACCCAGAACGCCTATCATGAATTGGGTACTAAAGCCCTATGTCAATTTTTATGTACAACGGTAAGAAACACGATTAAAACTCATTTCTGATCAATTTTTGTCATGTTAATGCATATTTTTTTTTTTGACATGACAACATTTTTTCGATGGATCAACTATGGTCCCCTTGGAACGAGCTGTCAAGTAGGAGCTTTTCTGTCAAGAAGGACCGCGAGGTTAATTTTTCAAAATTGATTTAAAAATCCATTTTAAACTCTTTGTGCTCGTACAAAGGGTCATTGTACTCAGAAAAATAAGTTTTATCGCTGTAAACAATAATATCAGCAATCCAAGCTTCATTTTAGGACCCAATTCAGTGCAAAGTGATCGCTCAAAAGAGGGCCGGTCGCATGAACGTTACACTCAGTGAGCTCACATGTATTTAAGCCGAGAGAAAATTCTTAAATTCTTAAATTCCAAAGTTCTTAAATTTTTTAATTCTTATATTCTCAAATTCTCAAATTCTTAAATTCTTAAATTTTAAAATTGTTAAATTCTTAAATTCTTGCATTCTTAAATTCTTGCATAATTAAATTTTTGAATGCTTAAATTCTCAAGCTCGGGACCAAGGGGTTTCCAGCACCGTGTCAGACTGGTCACTAATCCGGAATTACTTGGAACTTGATCAAGTAATTCTGTAATTCCGGATTTACTCAGTAATTCTAGAGTAATCCTGGTAATTCCTAATAATCCAACTAATTCTGGTAATTCAATGATTCTTTTTTGTAAAAACATACATCAGAACATAATAAATCAATAAAAAATTACTGTTAAAAAGATAATTTCGATAAACCTTTTATGTTTCTATTTATTGCCTATTAGTTTTCATGTAAGAAACCAAAGTTATAGCTAGTACGGGATCATTCGGATTTTGAGTAAGTAATTCAGTAATTCCAGTATTACTCTTTAATTCTGCAGTTATTCCTGTAATTCTCGAATTACCTAGTAATTCCGTAGTAATTCGTGTAATTCCATAGTTACTCAGTAATTCGTGTAACTACTATTAATTCTTTAAAGGGAAGTCGGCAGAAAGCATTTTGCTTTTGCTTGATGCCTTTTATGGTTGTGGATTGGAATATCCGCTAATTTGTATGCTCTCTAATTCAAATGCATTCGGATGAAAAAGCACTCAATTGTCAAAATCACGGGTTTTGAGTTTTCCGGAAAACGGGAAAAATATTTATTCCCAGGAAGTTTTTGAAAAAGTCACAAAATCTATTTTTTCTTTATATTTGTTATGTTTTTCAAGCTTTAAAGTTATAGAATTAGCTTAATACTATTAATATCAATCTAAACAAGGCTAGTAGTTTTTAGATATCTTGAACTAATTTTTGTTGTTCTCTATTGTGCTTTGAATTTTACATGCACCACATTTCTAATTCAAATTAAATAAGTATCTTATAAATATTTATTTTTAATTTATTTCTATACGACATACTAAAACAGTCTTCAAAATTGGTTTGTTACCAATTTATGTAAAATTTTTGAAAAGTTTAAACTTATAAATTGTAATGCCAATACATTGCAATGTAATTTCCAGGCCAAAATTAGATTTTTGTTTAATTCCGGGAATTCCCCGTACAAAAAATAAAAATTGTCGGGATTCGGGAAATCCCGGGTTTTGAAAAAAAATCCCGGGAATTCCCGGGATGGACGCATTAGTGCCAAGCACGTGGTTTTTTACATTTGACAGCTGTCAGTCGATCCAATTCCAAAGACTTTTCTCAATATGCTGGAAGCTAGGCAGTAATTCCAAGTTATTTTTTATAAATTTTAGCAATTCTGCGTGGTTTCTAATAATCAAAAGTAATTCTGGGAAATTAAAGTAATCCGTGACATATTGCCAGTAATCCTGGTAATTCCATTTAGACTGGTCAGTAATCCTTGATGCTGGAAACCCCTTGCTCGGGACCTTTAAAAAAACTGCCAAATTCTTAAATTATGGACGTAACAACAATGGAACTTATTTTTTATTTTCTATTTTTACTCATATTGTCAATACACTCAACCCCTGTTGGTTGATCACTTTTTCGTTTGACACTTTATTAGTTTGTACCCCGTTGGTAGGTTAAAGTCAAACTAAACACAAGGCGCTCAGGCTATCAAAACAAATTTCAACAAATATCAAATATCAAACAAATTTCGAATGCCGTCTGGCCAATAGTCACCAAATCAACTGTAGTTAGGCCAAACTACGAGAAAACACGTTCTGATTCCGCCGGAGCGTCTCCGAAAAGATCAGCGATGAGTGTCAGCTCGTCGTACGAAACGGCCATCTTCACGTTTGATTTTATATGGCAAGATTATGATTTTTTCACATAAACAATGTGTATCAAAGTCATAAGCATACCTTATAAAATTGAAAGCTTATGCGAATATGTATAAGGTCGCCTTATGAATTGAAAAATTAATGATTTTTCAACTGGTTATATGGCTGACCATATATGTTTTAAAAGTTGTTTTGGCTGAGTGAACGTTTGAATTTTAATTCTTCAATGTCAAAATTATCATTTTTTATGAATGTTGTTTTTTTAATAGGGGCAGGGGGGGAGCAGAATGGACCAGGAGGGCAGAATGGGCCACCCTTGGTTTTGGGCTTTAGAATGGATTTAGACCAGGGGTGCTCAAAGTTTTTGAATAGCGGGCCAAATTTGAAGCTCACATGAGCTTGCGGGCCATATGAGAAAAAAAATATTTTTAAATTTAAATCAATAAAAACTAAAAACAAAATATTAGAAGACAAAAAAAAATAAACAGTTTTGTACAAAAAAGCCTCTAATCAATTGGATTTTTTTTTTAAAAAAATCATAAAATCTTTCATTTATTGGTGAAATCACGATTGTTGAAATCGTGATTTCACCAATATAATGTTATTTTTAAAGTTGTATTTAAATTGGTTTTTTTTAAATTAATTTTTTAAATATATTTCAGAAGGGATGACACAAACTTTGTGAAAGTGTGTATTTTTATTTAAATTTTGTGCAATCTTTATTTTAAAAATTTTGCTGAAGGATTTAAAAAAAAATATTGCTCCAATTGGGTCTTAAAATGAAGCTTAGATTGCTGATATTGTTGTTTACAGCGATAAAGCTTATTTTTCTGAATACAATGACCCTTTGAACGACCACAAAGAGTTTAAAATGGATTTTTAAATCAATTTGGAAAATTTAACCTCGCAGTCCTTCTTGACAGAAAAGTTCCTACTTGACACCTCGTTTCATGGGAACCATAGTTGATCCATCGAAAAAATGTTGTCTTGACATTTTTTTGCATTAAAATTGAAAAAAAGGATTTGAAATGGTTTTTGATCGTGTTTTTTACCGTTGTACATAAAAATTGACGTAGGGCTTTAGTACCCAATTTTAATAAAATTTCAATAAATGTTTGATGAAAATTTTGACATAATTTACTCTTTTTAACCACATTTAAACCAGTTACGGAACGTGTTAAAATAGGCATAAACGTAACCTTAATTTCCAGGAATTATAAAATCATTTAACGTGAAGAATTCCATCATTGCCATGATTTTTCGTTCAATAATATAAATTTTGCGTCCCTATCAATATTTTGACGAAATTCCTTCTACAAGTTGTTTAGAATAGTGCCCTACACATGCTGATTCCTTTTGGTAACGATTATCCTTGCAAAGTTATGGAAATCGTCATTAATCAATGATTGCCAACTAGGACGTCAGTGATTGTAGCACAACATTATATAAATTTTGAAACACATTTGATTTAGATCGAAAGTTCCTTCAGTGGTTTCAAGAAGGCAACAACCGGCACATGCTGATTCATTTTGGTGCAGAATTTCCTAAAATTTAATTCAATACAGTGCATTTTAGAGTGATGATCAATTATCTTTGAAAATGATCAACGGCTTCACCTTAATGGGCCATTTTACATGATCATCCAAAATGGGTCCGCGGGCCACAAAAAATGACCTCGCGGGCCACGTTTGGCCCGCGGGCCTTACTTTGGTCACCCCTGATTTAGACCAACTGTAAGGCAAGGGTCTTATGAAGGACGTCAAATAACATCACCACACCGAAAACGACGTTTGAACTCATTGTATTTTTCGAATTATGAGCAAAAATGTAAATTGATTGACAAAACCACGCAAATGTTGTTTATTGCGAGGTTCTTAAATAAGCTTTCTGACAAGTTAGATTGTTTGAAAAAGTTTGTTCAATGTTTAGAATGTTACCAGGAGCTATTACGAAGGTAAACAAACAACAATGGAACCTTTAAGTCATTTAGAGGCTTGGTGGTGGAAGTGTTAAATTAAAATCCACTTGGGGGCAGAATGGACCACCCTTTTCCTGCCTTATAAAAACAATCAACAGTTACGAAATTTCAGCTAAATTGATTATTTCACTCCCTGATAGCTTCACAAATCACGTTTAATGCAACAATAGTTGATTTTTTTTGTTGTTTTGATGCTTATTTGTAAAAATAGTGTCTTAATACAACATATTAACACTATTTTCAAAAATGATTGTTTTGGTAAGTGACTATTTTTATAAAAGTGGTCTAACTTCTCTTATCGTCCTTCAACGTTATATTAGACAAAATGGCTTGTTTTCTAAGGTGGCCCATCCTGCCCCGCACCCTGGAAAAGTAGTCGAAAAAACATTTTTTTAAGTGGCTCAAAAATAGTTTTAAGCTAAAAATATTCATCAACCAAGTATACAACATTGAAGGGAACATCCCAAAGCATAAGCCTACTACACTGAATTCATAAATTTATATGTTTTTCTATGGTTTTTGACGCATTTTACCGGGGGGATGGCAACCCTATTCCGACCAAAGCAAACTGACAACAGTCGACATTAGCACGGTTGTCAAATGAGAGCCCATAACAAACCATTGTTTGGGTTTTTGATTTTCAATTTTCCCGCAATTCAAACGATAAATACCTGAAAAAACACGTGAATTGTGTTGCTGATGGCAAATTCTATCATATCCATGGAGATTCCATCCCAATATTGGCTGAAAATTCATATCGAAAAATGTGATTTTTCTGTTTACCTTTTTTTGCTTTTTTTCTTTTGGTCGATCAAACAGTGGGCCCGTACACTGTGGATCGGCATTACACATTTTTCAGTTTGGTTTTACACATTTGCATGGAACTTTTGAGTTTAACCAGGATAACACACTTAGTGTTACCAAAATAATATGAATAATACTGATTCTGAGTGTTTGTTTTCTGAACTTCCAAGATGGCGGCTTCTTCGCTACCCCCTGCATTTTACTTAGGCGGGCCATTCTGCCCCCCTGCCCTTATAAGGGGTTTATTTATTTTAAATTTCTGATTTTTTTTTTTGATTTTTGGTGGTATGTTTGAAATTTGAAATAATGTTTTGAACACAATTTTGCGATCGTCAGTCGTAATTTGTCGATAGTAGATTGAGAAATTACAATGAATCTACCTCATTCTATTGTTGACAAATTACGACTTAACATTGACAAATTGCGATTGTGAGACGAGAAATTAAGATCGAAATATTACGATCGAGTGCAATAAACCCCACTTACCTATTGAATAATTTTAATTAGAATATTAAAACTTATCTCAAACGCTATGCTTTATTATCGTTTTTTATATCATACAATTAAAAGTTCAATTCTTACAACTAGAAGGTTTCCAACCTAAACTGGCGCCACTCCTCCCGGCGGTGGTTGCGTCTGTGGCATAACTGGCACCAACCCAGGTTGCACAGGCGGCACCGGCGGCACTTCCACCTTCTCGCCCTGACTCGCCTTGTAGATGTCGTCCAGACGGTGCGACTTTTTGTGCAGCTTCACGTTGTAGCTCTTGTTGAACGTCTTGCCGCAAATGTCACACTTGAAGGGCTTTTCACCGGTGTGAATGCGCATGTGGATGGTCCAGTCGCTCCTAGAGATTATATTTTGATGTTGAGAGTTTGAACAGTTGGAATCACTTTATGGAACTTACTTCATTTTGAAGGATTTCTCGCAGTATTCGCAACCCCAAGGGCGTCCCTCCGTGTGAACCATTTTGTAGTGGTGATGTCTCAGCGCGGAACGGGAGAATTTCTCACCGCAAAATTTGCACTCGAACCTAAAATTTGAGTTTTAATCAAATTTAGTGTTTTATCATTTCAATTCAGAACCTACTTTTTGATATTGGTGTGAATGGCCAAGTAGTGATTCCTCAGCGAGGCTGGCCTCGTGTACATCTTCCCGCACTGGTCGCACGTGTACTTGACCTCCCCCGTGTGCACCGCATTGATGTGCAGCTTCAGCCGGGACCGCTCGTGGCAAACCCGCGGACAGTGCGGACACTGGAACTTGGGCCGGTCCGGATTGTGAATTTGCTGATGCTGGTTGAGATTGTTCTCCGAGACCATCTTACCGCACTGGGCGCACTGCACCTGGCGCATCTCCTTCCGGGCGTCCTTGCTCTGTGGTCCCCTCTTGCCCGGCTTTCGACCTCGTTTCTTCGGCCTCTCTTCCTCCTCTTCACTGGAACTGCTGCTGCTGCTGCCACTGTCACTACTTCCATCATCAACGACTTCTGCTCCACTTTCAACCTCGACCTTCTCCTCAACATTCTCCGCCGTAGGTGGCGCCGGAGACGACCCATTGTCACCATCGTCAAACTCCTCCTCCAGTTTGACCTCCGGCGACGGAATCGGATCCACGTCAACGTGGACAATGTTCTGGAGCGAGTTCTTCGCGTACAACTTCCGGAACGTGTTGTCGTTCTGGACGCACGTCATCCGGAACTGGACGCACTGGTCCAGCAGAAACTGACAGCTATTGCACATGTACACGATGTGGTCCGGGTCGACGATTACCTAAAATTACAGAAACTTTACAAATCCTGTATCGACTATTCAACCTTTAATTACCTCAACACTCGTAATCTGCATGATAGATTTGATTATGCTCTCATTTTGGTTCAGCACCAGCATAATATTGATGTCGGAAGCATTCAAACACAGCCGGCAGATCGTTGGATCTACCTCGCTTGGTTCCATTTTTGAGCCGGTGTAAAGTTACCTTACGCGACGGTTGCGGTAAACAGTAGGATGTAACCACAATCTACATTTTCTAGCACAAACTAACAAGCATCGCAGTTGAATCGATAAATGAGGGTTGCAGAAACCACTATCTACTGTATTTACAATTAAATTAACGATTTTACACGAGTTTTACACTAAAAACGCGAAATTTATTCGAGACTCGAACGAAAACTCGCTCTAACGCGGACCAAAACAAAGAGCTGTCAAGAAAGCTGAGCTGTCAAAGAGAAAGAAGAAGGGGAATTGGTTGATTGGGTCAACTGAATGTGAGATCTCAAACCAGTACACGCACATGTGAAATCACTCAGCAAAACCAAACCTAAAATGATTAGGTTAATTGGGTACTAAAGCCCTATGTCAATTTTTATGTACAACGTTAAAAAACACGATTAAAACCCATTTCTGATCACTTTTTTTCATTTTAATGCAAAATTTTTTTTTGACAAGACAACATTTTTTCGATGGATTGACTATAGAGCTATCAAAGCCCTATCTCACACACACTAGCACACCATTTGTTTTGCTGGCTGGTACAAAATTTAACCTCACTTTTTTCCGTGTACGTACACGCAATACATGCGCACGTAGATGACTCTATGGTCCCCTTGGAACGAGCTGTCAAGTAGGAGCTTTTCTGTCAAGAAGGACCGCGAGATTAATTTTTCAAAATTGATTTAAAAATCCATTTTAAACTCTTTGTGGTCGTACAAAGGGTCATTGTACTCAGAAAAATAAGTTTTATCGCTGTAAACAATAATATCAGCAATCTAAGCTTCATTTTAGGACCCAATTGGGTCCTAAAATTGAGCTTAGATCGAGGCTTAGATTGCGGATATTTTTGTTCTCAACGATAAAGCTTATTTTTCTGAGTACAATGATCCTTTGTACGACCACAAAAAGTTAAAAATGGATTTTAAATCAATTTTTAAAAAATAACCTCGTCGTCCTTCTTGACAGAAAAGGTCCTACTTGACATCTCGTTCCAAGGGGACCATAGTTGATTCATCGAAAAAGTGTTGTCATGTCACATAAGGCTTTAGGACCAGACATGCATCTGCTCTAACTCCTGCCGATGCATGTCTGTTTAGGACCCCATTGGAAATGTTCGGGTTTGACAAAAACTGGGTTAATTAAATTATGTATAAACCGAGGTATAAACTGTAATTGGTCAGAAATAAAGTTACTGTTTCAGGCTAAGGCTATGTTTTTGGCGCTATTTGAAATGTGCCGAAAAATATCTTATTTTGGTTAATAAACCTCTTTTAAGGTGTTACATACAGGTAAAAAGTCACAAAATTTCATGTTTCAAAAAAATTTATTCAATCCACTAAAGAGATAATTTTTAAGCACTCCTGAAAGTTTCATGAAGATATTCCATGATTAAACTGAGTAAGAGACAATTTACGCTCTAAATTTTGCCATGCGCAAAGCGAACTGTCCAAGTATCTGAGCGTTTTTGTTTAAACACCTAGTTGATTTACGGGTGCCATGATATCTCGAGATGGGATGGACCAAATTGGTTGAAATTTGAGGTGAATACTTGAAAGGCATATTCCTTGTGCATGATGAAGCCCGATTTTGAAATTTTGCATTTAAAAAAAAAATACAGAAATCAAAAACTGGTGATTTTTTATATGAAAAACACAGAAATATTTTTATCTTTTTTTCAAATAAACTTTTTTTAAATCGGGCTTCGTCATGCATACCGGACCGGTTTAACGATGCTTCACCAAAATTTTGAATCGATTTGGTCAAAGCAGTGTGGAGATATCGTGACACCCGTGACCCCTGCTTACTTAAAATAGCTATATCTCGGCAATTATACAACCAAATGTTTTCAAATTTATTTTGTTAATAGTTGAAAATATATGTTTTAATGCCCTTAACAAAGATTCAAAAAAGGTTTAAGTGTTTGTTCAAACCAACCTCTGACATTTTTGCCGATTTACATGTATGTAACCCCTTAAAAGCTGGAGTACGGATCTCGGAGGGATTGAAATATTCAAAAAAAAAAAAAAATCAAAAAATCAAAATCAAGTCCCATACAATCCTTCGGATAATCGAGGTTTCGGATAATCGAGTCTGGACTGCATTTAAAATGTTTAAATTCAAATATTTAAAAACTCAAATTTCATGAAGTCAAGAAATATTACAATTTAAAACTTCAAAATTTAAAAAATAAAAAAATATGCCAGTCAATTAGGTGAAGTCATCACCAAATAGTTTTTTTTGTACTATTTTTATTGTCATGGGGTCATATTTTGTATTTTTAAAAACTGCTAACTTTTCAGTAACATTCCTGTACTCAATTATTCATAAATTATACATTTTTGCGCTAACCTTAAATTTTTTGAACGTAAAATTAATTAAAGGTTAAATCTTTTTTCCGTGCTGCATTTGTCGGACTATCGTGAGCTGACCTGATGGACCAATGTTGAGTTTGTTTTTTTGTTTTTGTTTGTATTTTAATAAATTATATTATAAAAATAACAGTTTTCGTATAGTGGACCCGCGTCCACAATCGGATTATGGACCCGGCTCCACTATAGGAAAAGGCAAATAACTGGCAAAAACACTTTTTTTCGAATGGCTATTTTTCTGCACAAAAGCAAATAATTTATGAAACAAATAATCAGAATTGTTCAAAAGACTTCAGATTTCATTGTGTTGTACAAAGGGTTATGAAATAGTGCTTAAAATATTGAATAATTGTGAATAATGCTCGTCGACTCTACTAGGGGGTACACTATAGGTTAAAATACATTATAAACAGCTGCTAAATTTGTTTGAAGTAAACAAATTACACAAAACGCGTTAACGTTACCTTTTTGACATTTTCAAATGTTGGGTTTTCTCTTATTTTTTTATATTTGTGGAATTCCAGCTCAAATCAGGAATTTTTCTGGTACTTTTGTACCTGACCCTCTCCGATTTCAATGAAACTTTGTAGACATCCTACGCTTATATAACCCAAGCAGCAATTATTGTTGCCAAGCCTTATGGCCTATCTACAATCACTTAGCTTAGAAAATTTCACTTAGCTTAGGAATTTGAATCAATGGAAATGAATCTGAGTTTCTACAATGGAAAAGTAATCAAATTAGAAACTGACGTTTGGTTTGGAAAATTTCAAAATCTACGGTAAGTTGACGTTTCCATATCAAAGGTAAACAAACAACTGCATAGCAACGTATATCAGCCCAGCAAGTTTTCTAAGTTGATTGTGGATGACGAACTTAAGTTGCAGACTTTCCTAAGTAACTACTTTACTTAGATGTTCTAAGCTAAGTGATTGTAGATAGGCCATTATTTGCAACTAATTCAAAACAATCCACAATCGCTGTGGCAACATGCACGCAACACTACAGATTGTCAAGGCAAACAGATTGGCCAATGTTTCTGGACACCAAACGTGCTGGACACCAACCGCCCTTTACGCCCAGCAAAACTGGCAGTGTTGCAAGCGCAAAACATACGTTGCCAGTGCCGATTTATTTTGCATCGGCCAATCTGTCTCCCTCGACAATCTGTACGCAACACTCCTGGTGACAAAAAAAGCGCACGACATCAACGCGATTGGCAACAATAGCAAGATAGTTGTGAACGTGTCGTGGCAATGTTTCCTATGCGATGCTAATTTTTGTAGGAGAAATTGATGGTGTTGCTACAATGTAACAAATAGAGTAATCAACGTTCGTTTGTATTGCGTGTACGTACACAAAAATTAAGTGAGGTTAAATTTTGTCAGCCAGCAAAATCAAATGGTGCACTAGTGTGCGTACACGAAACGTCATAAAGCTCTATATGTTGCAAATATGTCACCATTTTGGTGAAATTTTTGGTTGCTTGAAATCAATCGTGCACCAGAAATGATTTCAAGCGCAACAAACTTCTAATTAATTTCTCAATAAATATGTTTCCACTTTGATTTCGCTACAAAACAAAAATGGATAAGTCTGGAAAAATAAACCTGTCACATTTTTCGTCGACAACAAACAAAATTGGTTTTCTTAAATGTATAGAAGGTTTATTTCTATGGCCATTTCAAGTTTACCGAGTAAAATTGCATTCTACTCATGATTTTTTAATGCGCCCTCAATCTTTTTAAAATTTGCTATCTTTTCTGGAGCCATTTTAGTATGAAAATTTAAAAAGTTGTCTAATATATATGAAAATTTTCTGCGTTTCAATGCAAGTTACGTAGAATGTCAATTCTGTTGCAAAACATTATAAAAAGTGTATTCAAATAGCCGAAAATTGATTATTAAAGTTTTTTTTCCACATCTACCATCATGGCGCTTTGTACGCACAGGGTTGTATTCAGGAACCTTTAGTAAAAAATAGCGGCATGATTTTTTATTGTTTTTATGCAAACTAGGAAAGCATACTTTTTTAAGAACACAAATAAATACTTACAATAGATTGTTGAGCACGAGAGTGCAACCCGTGTCGTGGATATCTCTAATGCAAGATTACTACTCAAAATGTATGTTTACTGAGTGCCATCAAAGTAGCTTCGAATATTGTCAACTACTCTTTAAGAAATGTGCCGTAGATATTTATTGTCGACAGAAATTTCAAGCACTGTTAGTGCAATATAACTGTTATGAAGAAAAACAACAATAGGAACAAAACACAGAACACTTGATTTGTTTGTTGTATGTCATATCTAGATACAAACAAATCTTATTGTAAAATCGCTTGCAAAAACGTGTACATTATGGACATAAAAATTAAGTAAATGCTAATTTGCGACTTCTAAAACGGTTTCATTGTTTAATTTTGATTTTAGGCTGGTACACTAATACCCTCCCCGCCAAAGTCGGCCCGAAAAATCAAGGAGGCAAAAAAAAGGTTTCCAATTCAGAAACGATATCATTTTACTTTAAAAAGTTTGTCTTATTTTTCAGTATAAAGAACTAATAATTTTTAGAATTTAGTATGTTTAGTATGTTGATTTTCATACCTGTTTAACAAAAGGAAACACACAGAAATACCAAAGACAGTCTGTGGAAATACCGTGATATGCAAAAAGAAATTCTTTTTATAAAATAATGGTTTACAAAAATTTCTAAAAGTTCATAAGCGTGTAAGTTTGCCCAAACTTTTCCTCAATAAGTTTGCCAAACATGTATGCTGTAGTGTAATGGGCAATCAAACTGTTTGTTTGTTTGCGAAGCGTTTTTGTTTTATGTCTTGTCTAGTTTGTTTGTTTGTTTGTGATAGTGTAATAGCGGCTTCAATGATCGTCTCCATGAGGTTGGTGAGCACAGGAATTAAAGAAGAGTAAAGTTAAATTACGTTATCATATTTTATACTTGATAAATCAATTGTTGAATATTCACAATTATTGTGTAACTTATATCTTTAAATTTTTAATCAAATTCAGCGCATTCCGAATTTGCCTTACAGCCTTCAGATACCTAGTCCCGAGAACGAAATTTGCCATACAGTAGAGCAAATAATTTGATTTTACTGTTTTATTTACGTATCCCTCCTCCTTTCCCATCGCTGTACTTTATTCAGAGTAAAAACATTACGCATTAAATTGATTAAATTTATTAAGATTTCAAAATATTACATCCTTGATACGTCTCTGGTTATTCTGATTTGAGCAAATTGTCGCACTTTGTGTATGTTGCAACAATGTTTCAGATACGTTACAAAATTATTTGAGTTGAATATCCACATTTCTAAGTTTATTATAATTGGGTAACGTCGTGGAAGCATAATGGTAACATTATATATTTGTATCCATTGCAACAATCGGCATCCCCTGCCATCATTCAAGTTTTCTACAGAACTGTCAAACGAAATAATCAATCCCCTTCGTCGGAAACAGTGGGATCGGAATTGATAATTATTTGGTGGATGTTTTTAACAAAGTTCTTCAAGTCTGTATGAATAAAGTTGTTCGGAAAGTGTGGACCGAGGTGTGGACAAATAATTTAAGAATAAAGCTTCATTGCATGTACCGTATACGGCATCCTACGAGCATCATCTCAAAAATCACACAGATTCGCTTTTGATTCGGGAAATCCTCCTGCAGCAGAATTTGCTTCCACAAAGAATCTTCGAAAATGTTGTTTGCTGCTTTCCGTCGACAGGGGCGGGTAAAAATCTAGGTAAAAATTAATATGCAAGCTCCAATCCTTGCAGATGTAAATCCGCGCTTACGACTCGGCCGTTTTACACATTTTCGTTAGTTTTAGTGGAATGCACATTTTTCCCAAAATCTATTTGTTAGAAAGCGAATAGATTTATATTTTCATTGTGAATTTCTTTTGAAAACCTGGACAAACTGCGCAGTAATGCTTTTTTTACTGAAGATGTTTTCATTTCTTGGCAGACAATATTTACATTGAGTTTTATCAAGGATACATTGCCGCAACCAATTCGCAACATTCTTCGCACAAAACGAACAAAGGTTTTTTTTTGTTTCAAGCTTGTTGCAACAATGTCACCAAAACGTTACAAAAATAAACGAAATCGATTTGTAGCCCAGAAAATCATTGTAACTATTTCATATTGAACAATGTTTCCCTGAAACTTTATTGTGATTTTCGGTAGATTTGGAAACATTTGCAACTTCGTTGCGCCTTTGATGAAACTTAACTGGACTCAGACAATTTCAACATGTTGCGCGATGCTGCTTGGGAAGCCATTTTTGTGTACACTGAAAGCCCGACCATGGTAGTTTTAAGAAAATTTGCTAAAAATGCTGCTTATTAAATTAACTGTGGCTTTTTGGTGAAAGTAAACGCAAATATGGTAAAATGTACCATGCTTCCACAAAATTGCATGGTAGCAAATACGAAATCATTATCATTCTCTCCATAATCGAGGGATAAAATTACCATACCGCTCTCGACATAGTAAAACTGACTGCGTTAATCAGTCAATCCAAGCACGGAATGTTTTTAGCAAAAATACGTCGGTGCGTGTTCTCAATTTAACCCTACAATATGGTAGCAACTACCATGGTTGGGTTTTCAGTGTATATGGAGCCCGTTGCACTTGAAAATAACATTTGAGAAGGGCATACGTCATTTAAGTATTTTCGTATTTTGTAATTTAAAAATGACTGTATCTCAAAGCCGTTGCATCGTATCAAAAAGTGGTGAAAGACAAACTTGTAGGAAATTCGAAGGGCTTTTTGAAAAAAAAAAAAAAAATACATGGAAAAAATAGTGAAAAACAGATTTTTAAATTTTTATGTTTAAAATTTAAATTTCTAGGTGATGTCACGATTTTTTATGTTCAAATTTTTTGAGGAAATAGCTTAAGATGTCACAAAGACTTAAGCAAAATACAGGATGGTATGTTTCTTATGAAAAATACAAAAATCATTTACTAAAACCGGCTTTTTTTAAAGTGGTCTAAACGTCCAAATTTTCAAAATCCGATAGTGGGAATCGATTTTCCAGGCAATTTTACATTAAAGTCTCCATATTGGCTATGTCCTATGTCCAATATGTACTTGTGAAGATACAATGTGGTTTATACAAATTTCAGCCTTTTTGTTTGACCCAATCTTACGTCAAGACCCCATGTCACCCTAAAATCTCGAGAATTTTATGTTCAAAAATGTATGTGTGTATGTATACAAAAACACAAAATTAAAAAAAAAACTGTATAAAAGAATACATAGTTTCATGACAAAATACGTTTGAATTTGTAGAAAACAAGCAGCAAACCCCTCTGTGATCTTCCTGGATGAAGCCATAGTCTCACTCTTCCTGCTCAGCGCCATTCGCCAGAAAGAGACGACGATGATGACGATACCGACTGAACACAAAGCGATCTAAGTCTACTGTTCTCAGGCTGGAAAAGATACCAAATTGTCACACGTAGCACTAAGGTGGCTTGAGACATCTAGAATCTCAAGGGCCTCAGTGGTACAATTGGCAGTGCGTCTCAGTACTAATGAGGAGGTTGCGGGTTCAAGTCCCGCCTGGAGCCCGGTGATTTTTTTCGCTTCGTGGATCAGTTGGATACCAACAGTCGTCGTTTCTTTCGAATGTCGTCCCTAAAGTTTGTAGAAAACTTTTAAAATGAAGCGTCTAATTTAATATAATAGGCCAAGCTACCGTGGCCATGGGTTACGGTAGGTGATGGGTTCGATTCCTGTCTGGCTCGGCAAAGTCAGATCCCTTAAAAGAGTTGTTTAGAAATAGTGGAGTATTACTGCAACTTTATCTTTCGGTATCGAAAAATTAACCTCGGATTGACTATCAAATATCAAAAATATTTCTTAGAACAAAGTTTCACGCTAATCGAAGAGAGATCGGGGAAACTTTTTCCAATTTTCCAAATATTACCTTCCTATTACAATTTTGGCCTACATATTTTAAAGAGGAAAATTAGGAAACAATTCCGCGCCCCAAATTTAAATTTAAGCAAAACGAAATATAAATGGAAACCATTTCCCACCTCGCTTAACCCTCATCAATTGCACTCATGCACGCTTACGTGTGAATTTCATTCATAACTGCAATCCCACCAGATTATATCTGTTGACAAATCGTTTCCCAATAAAACTACATTTAGTGCTCTAAATTAGGACCATTTGCCCACCAGCATTATTCCGCTATATGTACGTTCCATTTAATTAGCCCCAGTTCAAAATTAGTTCGTGTGACAAATTATGAAATCGATTACAATTGGAATTTCCATTCAAACGCCACCAACCAGAGCAAATAATCGAAATCGTGAGGGGTAGATTTCAAAGCTGCGATAACTGTCCTTTCCTTTCCATTCTGGCGTGCAAAGGGTGACAATTTCGATGAACTTGGACTTTAGTTTTAAACAAGCGGATTACGCGTGCACGTGTTGGACCAGTTTCAGATAAAGCTAGTTTGCGACACTCTATTAGGTACGTTTTAAATTTTCCCATGAAATTATTATCAGAAAGTAAAGCGCGCTTGGCAGTGCTCCCAAGGTCAACCGTTTTCATGGTGGTGCATCGTGTGAGATATTTTTTCGAGGTTCGAAAATCTTGGCTGGCGCCACTCCACCGAGACAAGCCGCATTTTGCCGGAAATTGTCTCCGAGATAAGTTCACCAGAAAACAGCATCATCCTCTTTGGCCAAGGAACCATAAAGTTGCCCGTCTCGTGTCCTTTTGCGTAGGAGGATGAGCATCGTTTAACGTAATAAATTACAAGCCCTCTTCTCTCGATCCTTTGAGTTGTGTGTGCTCTGGCATCCTTGCACTATATGTGCTGCTGCCGCTGCTCATGCTACTCATGCCAAAGTGGCTTTCTGGCAAGGAAAAAGAACCTGCTAGTTTATGTCCTTTTTGCTGGTTTGTCCTCAGCAGAGGCAGTCTTTTCGACAAATCCCTAAACTTGACCGCAAAGAAAAACACAAAAAAATGAAAATGGTATAATCATTATAAATTCATGCACACATCCTTCGCCACAACTATCAGCATCAGCGTGTAACCAGATATGTTTTGGCTCGAAGGATCTGTTTTTGCCATTTTGACCTTTCCCTGGGCCTGGGGTTGGTGCCGGGTCCTTCGTCTTTCCTCGAACCATTATCTGCGTTTATGCTCACGTCATCGTCACCAGAGTCGTTACACGTTTTATCTTTCTTTTTTTCGGAGATTCAGAGATAAGTAGACACTAATTATTGTTAATTATTACCATCTTAAATTGTATATGGCATTTTTTATTTTGAATTGGAATTGCGAAAAAGATAGTATGTACAAACTGCTTAAATAAAGCAAACTAAATTGAAACTTTCAAAGAAAAAAATAACAAAAGGTAGAATAAAACACTTTATATATCATTACAGTGACGCTACTGTCAATCATTTGGATATCATGAAAAAATTATAAAAAATCTAGTTTTCTTAAAGTTTTTCCTGTTACGTATTTTGTCAATCTGTGATAAAAAAAAACAACAAACAACAAACAACAAACAACAAACAACAAACAACAAACAACAAACAACAAACAACAAACAACAAACAACAAACAACAAACAACAAACAACAAACAACAAACAACAAACAACAAACAACAAACAACAAACAACAAACAACAAACAACAAACAACAAACAACAAACAACAAACAACAAACAACAAACAACAAACAACAAACAACAAACAACAAACAACAAACAACAAACAACAAACAACAAACAACAAACAACAAACAACAAACAACAAACAACAAACAACAAACAACAAACAACAAACAACAAACAACAAACAACAAACAACAAACAACAAACAACAAACAACAAACAACAAACAACAAACAACAAACAACAAACAACAAACAACAAACAACAAACAACAAACAACAAACAACAAACAACAAACAACAAACAACAAACAACAAACAACAAACAACAAACAACAAACAACAAACAACAAACAACAAACAACAAACAACAAACAACAAACAACAAACAACAAACAACAAACAACAAACAAACAACAAACAACAAACAACAAACAACAAACAACAAACAACAAACAACAAACAACAAACAACAAACAACAAACAACAAACAACAAACAAACAACAAACAACAAACAACAAACAACAAACAACAAACAACAAACAACAAACAACAAACAACAAACAACAAACAACAAACAACAAACAACAAACAACAAACAACAAACAACAAACAACAAACAACAAACAACAAACAACAAACAACAAACAACAAACAACAAACAACAAACAACAAACAACAAACAACAAACAACAAACAACAAACAACAAACAACAAACAACAAACAACAAACAACAAACAACAAACAACAAACAACAAACAACAAACAACAAACAACAAACAACAAACAACAAACAACAAACAACAAACAACAAACAACAAACAACAAACAACAAACAACAAACAACAAACAACAAACAACAAACAACAAACAACAAACAACAAACAACAAACAACAAACAACAAACAACAAACAACAAACAACAAACAACAAACAACAAACAACAAACAACAAACAACAAACAACAAACAACAAACAACAAACAACAAACAACAAACAACAAACAACAAACAATAAACAACAAACAACAAACAACAAACAACAAACAACAAACAACAAACAACAAACAACAAACAACAAACAACAAACAACAAACAACAAACAACAAACAACAAACAACAAACAACAAACAACAAACAACAAACAACAAACAACAAACAACAAACAACAAACAACAAACAACAAACAACAAACAACAAACAACAAACAACAAACAACAAACAACAAACAACAAACAACAAACAACAAACAACAAACAACAAACAACAAACAACAAACAACAAACAACAAACAACAAACAACAAACAACAAACAACAAACAACAAACAACAAACAACAAACAACAAACAACAAACAACAAACAACAAACAACAAACAACAAACAACAAACAACAAACAACAAACAACAAACAACAAACAACAAACAACAAACAACAAACAACAAACAACAAACAACAACAAACAACAAACAACAAACAACAAACAACAAACAACAAACAACAAACAACAAACAACAAACAACAAACAACAAACAACAAACAACAAACAACAAACAACAAACAACAAACAACAAACAACAAACAACAAACAACAAACAACAAACAACAAACAACAAACAACAAACAACAAACAACAAACAACAAACAACAAACAACAAACAACAAACAACAAACAACAAACAACAAACAACAAACAACAAACAACAAACAACAAACAACAAACAACAAACAACAAACAACAAACAACAAACAACAAACAACAAACAACAAACAACAAACAACAAACAACAAACAACAAACAACAAACAACAAACAACAAACAACAAACAACAAACAACAAACAACAAACAACAAACAACAAACAACAAACAACAAACAACAAACAACAAACAACAAACAACAAACAACAAACAACAAACAACAAACAACAAACAACAAACAACAATTCTGTTAATACCGTTTTGTCATTTGTGAATTTAATGTCTTTGATGACTTTGATAGCCGGGGTGACTTTGATAGGTTTGCGATTTTTCCGCAAAATGAAGAGTACAATTAAAATACGTAAGGAATGGTTTAGAAACATCCTGACCGTGGTAGTTTTTTCAAAGTACCCCAAGAAGAACTTTTCATAAAATTTTGACAAGTTTAAAAAGTTAGTTTACTATAGTTAAGAAAATGTTGATGAAAGTCATTATTTTAAACTTCTCAAAGTGTCATGATTTTCCCAATGAACATGATTTTTAATCGGAAAATGGAATGCATTTTCGGATTTTTTGGACAATTTTCCACTAGGAGAAGGTTAAAAAAGTTTGTAAATAATAAATAATGTGTGTTTTTGAAACACATTTAAAAAAATCTCAAAATTTATATGCAATTTCAGTTGAACATTTTATGTAAAATGTAAAAACTTGTGATTCGTGCTTTGAATTCAGTATAAAATACAATATAAATCGATAATTTTATAAACAGAACTAGTTTTAACAAATTTCAGGCAAAATTCCGACTTTTTAACAATTTTACCTAAAATTTCTATGTATTTTGCTAAAAAGCTTATACATTTAGTTAACTAAATATAAACATTGATTTTTTTCTCAAAAACTATATCAGCTTCTTTAGTGATGGTACATTAGGGTGTAATATGGTTGTATGGAAAAAAATAAAGTTGTCCAAATTTAGTGAGCACAGCACTTTTTCAGTTCCTTTTAGGGTCCACTGAGAAAAGATTAAATTAGTTGCTAAATAATATATTGCAAACAAACAAATTTCATATAAAATGTGAAAACTTTTGATTCGTGCTTCGTATTCAGATTTAAGGGCAATATAAATCGATATTTCTAACTTTTCTGGGTTTCTAACTATTCATCAATTTTACTCAATATAATATTTAAAAAAAAATGAACTTATTTTTAAGAGTCTGGATTTTTTTCAATGTTAAGCAACTTCCACCAAAAATATTGAAATTTTGGTAAGATTTTGTGATGAATCACTAAATAATTTCTAAATAAAGCATGGCATTTTTAGAGGATCAAATAAAATTAATTTGTAAAACTACAACGTCTGTTAATCTATGCTTAAATCTGCATGCCTTAAGGGATTTCTCTCTGGATTTGGTTCCAAAATACGCCTACGCCTCCGTGGCGAAAATCCTATTTAAGGTTCTTCCTGGAACGCCAAGAGACACCAATTATTTTTCATTGTTTGTTGTTACGTGTGCGCATACGTAACTATTTACGACTTTCGCTGACATGGCTAAATCTATTTTGGTTTTTCGTTGTCTGTGCCCAGGAGGTCGAACTTTTGCTGAATGACTTTTGCAGATGTTGCCACGTGGTGACATCCTACTTTTTTGTTTGCTCTCTTTATTGTGACATCGCATGCTTTGGTTTCCTTGGAAAAGTGAAACAACACACGGTGGACCATCTGTGGAGGCTATGAGTAGCACTTTATCTTGGTTATATTGTAATGTAATGTCCTCGCGAGAGCACCTGACACATGGAAATCTGTTGTGCTTTGCCGTTTGATGGGCATTTGAACATTGATTTTATTAGGTAATTGAACTACCATGAATAACACACTTTAATTATTTTTGAATGATCAGAAGTATAATAAGTTTTGAAGATCCTCAAAATTCAAACAAACTTATCTCAGTAAGATTTGTTTACCCATTTACCTGAGTGTGTGATCCAATGTGAATAATAAAGCAAACACTACTATCTCTCCGACTTGAGGAAATACCTCAAACATTTGCAACAGACTGAATCACCCAATCCGAGTGACAGTCAGGGTGTGGTCTCTTAGTCCTAATCTCTTGGAGCAACAGTGGCAAATGTGGCAATTGCAGAGATAACAAAGATGATTGGTGACGTGGTCATCGTCATCATCCTCATGGGTGATCCAAAAATAGATCTCGGAAGGACTACCGTTCCGACAAATGCATCCGACTGTATCCAATCAGTGCCTTCCAAGAAGGCTTACTTAGTCCCATTATGGCCCATAAACGGTACACGACTTCAGCACAGGACACCACCCTTGACCACAACTTTTCTCCCTCGGTTACGGACATTTGGCCAACAATTTTTGCCTTCAATTGTACGGCTGCAAGATGGCATAATAATGCTCCTCCGAGGCATATTGTCCCAGGTCAAACCGAGACCTTCCGTGGGTTCAGTCAGTCTCTATACATAGTTGGGACTTTTTCCTCCATTGAGACATTCTCCGGGGGCAATTATCCCATTCTGAGGCCCAGCCTCCTTCTCTGCCAACAAGCCAGGCATGAAATTTTCCTTTTGTTACAATAAACGCGGCTGGTGAACGAAGGTAAAATTTAGTTAAAAACCATTAAAAGGCCTTGCCAGCCGAAAAAAAAGGACACCGGCCACCGGGCTGGCTGGCATATGGCAAATGGGACCAGGTTGCAAATAATGAGGCGCTCACCCACGCGATCTGGGCGCAATTGACAGCCCAGTCTGGCAATGGGAAGGAAAAAAGGATCCGAAACTTTGAAAAGGACACACGTACAAAGAGTGAAGCCGAAAGGTCCATTTGTCAGGATTTGTTCCCGTTGGCAAGGGATTGACTCATTGTCGGAAAATTAAATCAAATTAAAGGCATGCCAATTCAGCTGCCGGCTGCCGACCCTCGTTAATTGTTTTTATTGGGTACTACACGGTTTCGATCACTCAAAGTTGAAGTGGATTGATTTTTTTTTTGGGAAATGTTATTTCTATTTTAAGATTTTGCCAACTTTTCCTGGCAATAATTATTGTGGAATTTGAACAGAATTTTGTTTCAATAAAAAAGGATGCTGTCAGTGTTAGACCAGTTTTTTTTATTTAAACATTGTGTTGTTTTTAACTAGTTTGTAAGGAATTCCTGACTTTAAAATGATTATTCAATTCCATAAGATGATACGATAATTTCAGGTCAATATTTATTTTTGATAATAATAATTTCTGAAATATTCTAAACTAAAAATATGCCTATTGAAAATAACCTATTACAGATTCGGTAGGCCGTTGCAAATATTTTTCAAAGTTTATGTCGCCCACCCTTCAAAGTCAAGCTGAATACACTCAACCCCCGGTGGTTGGTCACTTTTTCGTTTGACACTTTTTTAGTTTGTACCCCGTTGGTTGGTCAAAGTCAAACTAAAAAGTGACGAACTGTCACTTTTTGCACGGCGCTCACGCACTTTATCAAAACAAACGTTTAGTAGTGTGTGTGAACTCCGTGTAAAAGGGGTGTCAAACTAAAACGTGACCCCGTTCGTTTGACAACAGTTGGTGTCAAACCATCGGGGTTTGAGTGTAGTCGGAGGGCAAAAAAAAATTTTTTTTTCGAGAAACTTCAAAATTTTAATGAAAATTAAAGTTTAATCAACCGAAAACCAGTTAAAATGCATTTTCCTGCGTTGATAATCATATTGAGCTTGTTTGAACTCCTTTGAGAACATTTTAAATTTTCTCGAAATTACAATGCACAGCCTACTAAAAGTTTTTTTTATTGCGAAAAAAAATCCGTCAATACATCGATATTTTAAAACCAAAGATTGGAAAGCAACTGGACGCGTGTAAAATGCATTTCAAAACACTGTTTTCATCCAAATGTTGAAACCTAGGCTTATAATTTCAATATTTATATATATTTTTATTTTTTGACGAAACTGAGGAGTTTATTGACATCAACTTCAAAAATGTCGAGTTGTGTTGTGCAAGAAGAATCAGTTTAAAAGCGTTTAATAGTGTTCAAAAATTATAATTTGTAGTAAATGTTTATGGAGCACTTGTGCTACCATGGTGTTCAAGGGATAATTATGAAAAAAATGGAAGACTGATTGTGGAATGATGTTTATTTTACTCGAATTTAAATCATCTTAGTTGTGCTATGAGAAGTATGACAAAATAAAACCATTAAAAAACTATTCAAAGAACTTCATCGTTTTAAAAAAAACTTGCTTCAAAAATTTGAAATCATGTAGTTGTTTTGAGAAGCTAGATTTTCATGGAAAAATGTTGTTGTTCTTATTTCATTTATTTCTGGCAGCTTTAACGGTACACATCAACCATAGCTTTTGCACCCAGATTTCTGTTACAGACATTTTTGTATCTTCAAAACTACGAGTACTATCGATATGATTTTTTATTCATCCCCTAAATTACTGTCTTCAATGTTATTTACATCAAAGTTAAACTATTTTTACAATCAGATTATTGCATGATTGGGTCCATAAGTTTGACAATTTTGGACTAAGAAGACAACAACTTCCCTGGTTGCTGTGCACCCTTAACAAAGTTTTAATCAAAAGTTAGTTTTGATTCCTCAAAACTAAGTTTAAAAGATAGAAAGTCTTCTCAAACAAAAATACCTGAGATCTTGTTTATTTATTGTACAATTTAAAAGATATCTTATAAAAATAAAAACAAAATAAATATTTTTGAAGTTGTTTGATTTTGTACATGCAGTCAAGCAAATAATTGATCCTTACACTTATTTGAACAATTAAACTAGCTTTCTTATACACTTTTAAATAACAATAAATATCAGAACCAAAATTAGAACATGTTTTTCCCGGGAATTCCCGGGAAATCGGTTCAAAAATTTCCCATTTCCATGGATTTTGAAACTTATGTAACGAAGAAAACTTTCATCTTTTCCCAGCTTGGGATGTGCTTTGAAAATTTCACTGAAAATGACTTAAAACAACCATTTTTTTTAATTTATCAGATTTGTGTGTGATTTGTGTGTTGTTAGGGCTTGATTGTACTTAATGTCGAGAAGAAATTGCAAAAAAAATCTAGATTTGTTATTTATTTAAATAAGTTTTATCGAAAAAAGTTTATTAATTAGGTCAAACGTATTTTTTTTATATTTTCCATGAAACATTTTTATAACGAAAGGCATACAAAATATAAATATAGGTCAAATTACAATCTAAATTTAGAAAATTCTGAAAAAATGTAAGACAAAATGTAACATTTTAAAGTTATTTAATTGTATTAAGCATTGGAGCAATTCTGCACCAAAACCTGAAATGGATTTTACTAATATTTTTAAAGTCTTTTCCTATGACAAAAGAAGCCATTTTGTGTTATAGGCTCCATACAATTTTAGCAGCTGTCGTTCCGATCGGTTTGGTGTCTTTAGAAAAGTTGTAGGTATTAATGGGGACTATTCGGAAAAGCGGTATGCTGATTTTTTTCGATTTTTAATTACAAAAAAATAATTTTCCAAAATACATATTGTTTTATATGTTTAAGGAAACAAAATACCACAAATTGT
The DNA here is from genome assembly GCF_015732765.1 of Culex quinquefasciatus. Taxonomy (NCBI): domain Eukaryota; kingdom Metazoa; phylum Arthropoda; class Insecta; order Diptera; family Culicidae; genus Culex; species Culex quinquefasciatus. The sequence continues at coordinate 14,616,329 of NC_051862.1, forward strand.
GAGCCGTAGAAAAGAATTGTCAAAAATGTTTCCGATCCGAATCACAAAATTTCACAAATCTTCAATTTGTATCATTGAAAATAAGATAGTTTAGGTAAATTAACTGAGGATATAAAGTTATAATATGGGGAAAAAAATAAACAGCTGTTAAAATTAAGCAATATTAACTTTTTTTCTTTTAATTTAAAATATTTTTTCGATCTGTGCTCCCAATTTTCAATATCTTTAAATAGTTTTAAGGTGCCTCGTTAGATCAAAACTGGAAAAATAATCGTTATACATTGTATTGTTAGTAACAAATTGAACAATATTTCTACAGTCAGTTGACTGATGACGACATTGTTGCTTCTCTTTCAACTCACACACTCCATTCAGCACAGAAGATAAAAGATTCGTTCGTGAGAGCACCCACACACATTGACGGCTGAACCGAATTATCTTGGGATGAGCCAGCGTGTGGACCACTTTTCCGTTTTATCATTCAAACGTGTCGTCATGCATTCTTCGTTAAGGCAGGTCTAGCGTCGTGAGTGAGCGATAAAAGTTCTCCTGCTCATTCCTCACATACATACTGAATGAGATGGGTTTTTTATCTGTCACAAATTTCCCAAGTGGCTAAAGTTTTCCTCGTTCCGATTAATTGTCTTTCCGTGAGAGAGCTGTTGTTTGCTTTCCAATTGCTCACCCAAGCTGGGCTGAGCTTTCTGGGAAATGGATTAGTGAGTTCTCACGATTTGAAGCAAATTTCAGCGAATTCTATCGAATTTTCCAAGACTCTTCATTGATTCAGAAATAGCCTCACCTCTGTTTTTCATTCATGAACATTCCTGAACGTGTGACGATCAGAGTGTCGTTAACATCCCGGTGGAATTTCGTCTTTTTTATCTCGTTCGTTTCAGGGCCACTTTGGAATCTGAGCCGGCACGGTATTTTTTTTCGTCACCATCATCATGAGATGACTCAATGTGTGATAAGTTTCACGCTAATATTAGCGTGTCGGGATTGTGAAAGCTCCCCCACATGGGGCGAATCACGTGGAATTTGTCGAGCTCTAATTTTCACCATTAACACCCGAAAGTTTTGTGTAAAATGTGCCTTCATCTTGAAATCTTGACAAATTGAATGGAACGATGAGCTTATTGCTGCTTGATAATTATGGTTAGAGTTGAAGTCTTTAATCGTTAAAGGTAAACTTTTTATACTATATATGATTTTCTGTTGAATCACCACACATTTTAAAAACCAGTTATCGAGCTGATTTCCATGAATCAATCCATGAAAATTCTAATATTTTTTTCATTCTATATATCCGTCATAGGTTTATAATTAAAACAAATTATAAAGGAATAGGCGGAGACTTTACCTTATAATTATGCATCGCGCATAACATAACTTATCACAAATTTTTTGAAAATTATGCTTAAGTTGGTAAATCTTACTTTTAACTACAGTCCAGACTCGAATATCCGAGGGTTTGTATGGGAATCATGGACAGATTATTTTATCGTGTTTCGTTATTTTCTTATTATTTGGCCCTCATCTTGGATAAAAAAAGCGAAAAAAGATGTGTTTTTCAATCATTTGCTGCCTGAAATGGTGATGAGATAAAAATTTGGTGTCAACGGGGCTTTTATGTAAAATTAGAAGCCCGATTACTCAGAATTTCAAAAAAAAAAAAACGGATTTTTTATCGAAAAAAAAAACATTTAAATTTTTTTAAAAACTTTGTCATTTTCCGTTAGCATGTAAAAAATTTGAAACATTTCATTTTATGGGAAATTTAATGTACTTTTTGAATCTACATTGACCCAGAAGGGTCATTTTTTGATTTAGAACACAATTTTTCATTTTAAAATTTCGTGTTTTTTTCTAACTTCGCCGTGTTATTTTTTAGAGTGTAACAATGCTCTACAAAGTTGTAGAGCAGACAACTACACAAATTTCTATATATAAACATAAGCGGTTTGTGAATACAAAGAGACGAGTTGTTCCTTTTAATTCCGCTATATATTTTTAATATCTTGACAGATACGTATTTCGTCTACTACTTGCAGACTTCATCAGTGTTCTGTTCTCGACTAGTCGAGAACAGAACACTGATGAAGTCTGCAAGTAGTAGACGAAATACGTATCTGTCAAGATATTAAAAATATATAGCGGAATTAAAAGGAACAACTCGTCTCTTTGTATTCACAGTAATGCATTCTGCTAAAACGCTCATCCAAACCACAATAAGCGGTTTGCTTATAAACATCACGAGTTATCGCGATTTTACGAAAAAAAGTTTTGAAAAAGTTATTTTTTGCGTTTCTCTTTTTTTTTGTCGTCCTTGTCTGTCGCGGGTGACGATGAACGGCCATGATTAGGCTTAGTGATTTTTCACGCTCAAAAATTGCAAGTTTCACGGGGACCTTAATTTCAAAACACCAAATATCACGGAAATTTCGCGGAACATGAAAAATATTAAAATAACTATCAAAATCTTATGATAAACTTACGGAAACCACTTTTTTGCTTTATTAATTAACTAATTAATATTAATTTAATGTTTCTTTAAAATTATGTGTTTCAAATCTCAAATTAAATAATGATTAAATTGTTATTACGGCTAATGAAAATATTGCTAAATAAGTTTGTTTCCTAAATAAAATTGATAAAATATTTTTAAAAATATCATGTAAATAGCAATCTATTTTCTCAATTTTTTTCTTTACTCCGATGAATTTTAATTTTTCAATCTATTATGTTTTTTGCTACTCCGTTAAATCATTGACTTTAAAAAAATATCACAATATACTTGTTCAATCAAATTCAACATGTTTCGGTTGAAAAAGACAAAGTTTATAAAACGATTGCGAGAATTGTTTTTCTTTGACTGATTTTTGTTAACATGATTTGAGTTTTCGCAGCATTCATTTCTTAGTAAATGTTCTATCAATTCCATGTTAATGTAGGTTTTGCTAACAACTTTTCAAATGGTCCACATCACATTTTTCAATTCAATGGGAAACTAATAAAATTTACTTAAAAAGTCTTTTTTTTTAAATTGATTTCGTTATTATTTAAAAGAATTGATTTGAGAAAATTTATAAATTTCACGGGATTTCGCGGAAATTATCAAATTTCACTAACTTTACGCTGTCCGCAAAATCGTGAAAATTCACTAACCCTAGCCATGATCAACGACGACCGACATTTCCCGATTTCGTGTGAGTTGGTAGAGAATTACCCAAATGCAAAAGGTAATGATTATCGGTTATTATAGAAGTGGCACAATACTATTAAAAAATAAACTTAAGGGGTTACAAACATGTAAATCGGCATAAATTTCAGAGGTTGGTTTGAGCACACGCTTAATTTTTTTTTCAAACCTGTTTTTAGGGCATTAAAATATACATTTTCATCTATCAATGAAATAAATTTGAACACATTCGGTTGTGTCTTCGCCGAGATATAGCTGATTGAAGTTGGCAGTTTACAAAAAAAAAAAAAAAAAAAAACGGGTGCCACGATATCGGAACGGAATCGACGTAACACCTTATAATGTGTGGCCCTCTTAAACCTTGCGGTTTCGTCAACGGATCCACAGGCGTGTATCGTTCTTTTAGCGACAAGACTCCGCCTCCCGGGTCTGCTAAGTGTGAAGGTATGGGCACGGGGAGAGGGCACCGAATACCTATATTTATCTTAGCATGCCACGATATCTCAACACTGCTTTGACCAAATCGGCTCAAAATTTTTGTGAAGACTTGTTACACTAGTTCCGTGTGCTTGACGAAGGCCGATTTTCAAAAAGTTCATTTAAAAAAATATTTTTGTGTTTTTGGTATAAAAATCGTCAGTTTTTGACTTTTGAATTATTATAAAAAGCAACATTTCAAAATCGGGCTTCGTCATGCAAACGGGATATGTCTTAGGAGTCTTCACCTCAAATTTCAGCCATCTTGGTCCATCCCATCTCGAGATATCGTGGCACCCGTAAATTAACTCGGTGCTTAGAGAAAAACGCACACAAAGTTTGACACTTCGTTTTGCGCATGGCAAAACTTTGAGGTTAAATCGTCTCTTGCTCAGTTTAATCATGAAATATCATCATGAATCTTTCAGGACTGTTTGAAATCATAATTTTAGTGGATTTAATAAATTTTCTGTAATATGAAATATTGTGTCGTTAGCTCAATCCAGGTGTAGGAGTCGTCTCCCTGGGTCCTGTCTCGGTGGAGTCACTGGTAGGCAGATGGACTCACAATCCATAGGTCGTCAGTTCGAATCCCGGGGTGGATGGAAGCTAAGGTGTAAAAAGAGGTTTGCAAATCGCCTCAACAATCAAGCCTTCGGACACCTACTTTTGAGTAGGAATCTCGCAATCGAGAATGCCAAGGCAATGCTGTAGAGCGAATAATTTGATTTTTTGAATTAGAATAAAATACTAAATGTTGAAGTAGAAAAACATAAATTAGTAGGGGATTTTTTTACTATGGTGTTCGAGAATGACTCCTTGGACAAATCTAGAGTAAATGTCTAAAGAAGAGGGATACGGGACCCCAAGCTCCCCTTCCTAGTACCACCAGTGAATGCATTATACATCAATACACAAAATAGACTCTCGATAATAGTTTTTATATAAATTTAGGGAAAACAAAAACGTTCTAAGAAAAGAACATAGAACAAGCTTTTCTTTAGGAGACAATTTTCTAAAATTGACCTCTGAAAAATAAACTAGAGTTTTATTTGAAAAGGACCTATAAACTGAACAAATCAACTTAAATTATACGAATATCAGAATAAATTGGATTAAAACAAACAGAATGAAAATACACACTGTTCCACAATTTGGCCCCACTGCTCTCCCCATTTCGTCACAGTCACAAAACCGGGAGAACCAACAATGTCGTCATCATCCACATGTTTCGTCTATTTTTGCTCGCGGGCAGCTGGAAATTTGCAAACATCTCTCATATTCTCTCGCCAATCAGCCCCAGCAGCCGGCTCCGGCTGACTCTGCTCCACTGCTCTCCAACTAAAAGCTCCACTCGTATACTCTGGTGGAGCAGAGCAAGCAGCTGGCTGTATCGGCATCTGTCCCGTTGTCTCCAGTACTTGCGCACATGTCGTGTGGAGAAGGCGGTTTCCCCCGTTGAAAACCGAACGCTCGACACACTAGGTGGAAATAGAACGACGCGATTGATTTTTTTTTCCGTTTTTGAGAATTAGCGCGCGTGATTCGTGGAAATTGATTAGGCTTGAAGTTTTCGGAGGTGGAAAAGTTAAAAAGGTGGAAGCATATTTGTTTAAGTTTTGTCAATTTAGCAAGGTTACGTGAAAAAGGAAAGTTCAAGGTGATTACAAAGAAGAAAGAAGAAAAAGTGCGAATCAAGTGTGGCGATGATCGATAACCTGGAGTCGAAGATAACGTTCGAGATACCAAACAGTCTGGATTTCGACAAGCTGATCCGTGCCGGCGGTCAGAATTACTCCTCGTTTTGGCAGAATCTGCACCACCAGCAGGACCTGGCGGCCAGAGCTGCCGGAATGGGTTCCCTAGGAATGCCCGGCACCGACTACAATGCCACCGTCGCTGCGGCGGCCGATTTCAACCTGTTGAACAGTCTGCAGAGCTTTGCCAGCCGGAGCAGCAGCAGTAGCGGAGGTGGTGGAGTCCTGCTCGGGGACGGAAGTGAACAGCTGCTGGATCCCACGTACGAGCGCTTCATCGGCGATGTCTGGGTTGGCATAGTGCTCACCCTGATGATTCTTTCCTCGATATTTTGCATGTGTTCCTGCTTTCTGTACCACAAGTTTCGCCAGTGGCAACGAAGTGGTGAGTACCGCGGCGGGGATGTCGGTGTGATGGCCTTGAGTTGTCTCTCGCACACACTCTCTCTTTGGTAGGGTCCTTTCCTTCTATTGACAGGTTGTATGGTGGGATATTGGAGGGATTTGCGGCTTGCGACAGCATCTCGCGTTGTGGTTGGGTGATACTGGGCTTTGTATGGTTTTGCACGTAACCACAGTAACAGTATAATACTAGTGGAAGTGGGATTTGCAAGACATCAAAAGCAAATTTCTACTCATCAGCCACTTGTTGTGGGACGGTATGAACGCATTTGCTTGGCGGTGTAAACAAATCAAATTATTCGCTCTACAGCATTGCGTTGGCGTTCTCGATTACGAGATTCCTACTCGAAACTAGGTGTCCGAAGGCTTGATTTGTTGAGGCAATTGCAAACCTCTTTTTACACCTAAGCTTCCATCCACCCCGGGAATCAAACTGACGACCTATGGATTGTGAGTCCATCTGCCTACCAGCGATTCCACCGAGACGACTCCTACACCTGGACTGAGCTAACGACCTATCCTCTAGGTTAGACTGTTTTTCAAAAATATTTAGACAGGGCCGAATGGTTTTTCTCCAAAGTTTGTAGGGAGAATTAGGGCGGTTCGTCACTGTTGTATACAACCCAAAAATTGCATGCAATATGTGGGAATAGTGAACAGCACTAATTATCCATACTTACTTTGGAGAAAAACCAATCGGCCCTGTCTAAATATTTTTGAAAAATTCAAAGTGCACATGATTCTGGAGACCCCAATCTTCATGCTTCCCCTCGAGTTGTTATTCAAAGGGCGCTCAACCAATTTCAATAATGCTTGAGATTGTTTATATCACATCCTGTTGATGATAAAGACTCAAACACAATAGAAAAAAGATCTTTAGTTAAATATTGGAAAAGCATGTATTTCATCAGGTACCTATTGTTGACATTTCAGAACCTTCGGTAAACCTCGTTGGATAAATGTACATCTCGTGCTGAAAAAATCTTCTTTTTGCAACTTGTTGCATAAACTACTATTAAAACTTTTAAATCCAAGATGGCGGCCAATATGGCTGTGTTGAAATATTGAAAAAATGTATTTTATTATTTAATAGGCAATTAACTATTCATATTTGACTAAAATGGGGTTGCAGAACTCGAATTTGATGTTTAAAACAAGAAAAAGAAAAAAAAAAATGTCCCATACAAACCTTCGGATAATCGAAACTTCGGATAATCGAGACTTCGGATAATCGAGGCTTCGGATAATCGAGTCTGGACTGTATAGAAGCCATTTTGCATCATTAGTTTGTCCATATAATTTTCCATACAAATTTGGCAGCTGTCCATACAAAAATGATGTATGAAAATTCAAAAATCTGTATCTTTTGAAGGAATTTTTTGATCGATTTGGTGTCTTCGGCAAAGTTGTAGGTATGGATACGGACTACACTGGAAAAAATAATACACGGTAAAAAAATTTGGTGATTTTTTATTTAACTTTTATCACTAAAACTTGATTTACAAAAAACACTATTTTTAATTTTTTTATTTTTGATATGTTTTAGAGGACATAAAATGCCAACTTTTCAGAAATTTCCAGGTTGTGCAAAAATCATTGACCGAGTTATGAATTTTTAATCAATACTGATTTTTCAAAAATCGAAATTTTGGTCGTAAAATTTTCAACTTCATTTTTCGATGTAAAATCAAATTTGCAATCAAAAAGTACTTTAGTGAAATTTTGATAAAGTGCACCGTTTTCAAGTTATAGCCATATTTAAGTGACTTTTTGAAAATAGTCGCAGTTTTTATTTTTAAAATTAGTGCACATGTTTGCCCAGTTTTGAAAAAATATTTTGAAAAGCTGAGAAAATTCTCTATATTTTGCTTATTCGGACTTTGTTGATACGACCTTTAGTTGCTGAGATATTGCAATGCAAAGGTTTAAAAACAGGAAAATTGATGTTTTCTAAGTTTCACCCAAACAACCCACCATTTTCTATCGTCAATATCTCAGCAACTAATGGTCCGATTTTCAATGTTAATATATGAAGCAATTGTGAAATTTTCCGATCTTTTCGAAAAAAATATTTTCAAAATTTTCAAATCAAGACTAACATTTTAAAAGGGCGTAATATTGAATGTTTGGCCTTTTTGAAATGTTAGTCTTGATTTGAAAATTTTGAAACTATTTTTTTCGAAAAGATCGGAAAATTTCACAAATGTTTCATATATTAACATTGAAAATCGGACCATTAGTTGCTAAGATATTGACGATAGAAAATGGTGGGTTGTTTGGGTGAGACTTAGAAATCATCAATTTTCCTGTTTTTAAACCTTTGCATTGCAATATCTCAGCAACTAAAGGTCGTATCAACATAGTCCGAATAAGCAAAATATAGAGAATTTTCTCAGCTTTTCAAAACTATTTTTTTCAAAACTGGGCAAACATGTGCACTAATTTAAAAAAATGAAAAACTGCGACTATTTTCAAAAAAGTCACTTAAATATGGCTATAACTTGAAAACGGTGCACTTTATCAAAATTTTAGTAAAGTACTTTTGATTGCAAATTTGATTTTACATCGAAAATGAAGTTGAAAATTTTACGACCAAAATTTCGATTTTTGAAAAATCAGTATTGATTAAAAATTCATAACTCGGTCAGTGATTTTTGCACAACCTGGAAATTTCTGAAAAGTTGGCATTTTATGTCTTCTAAAACATATCAAAAAATAAAAAAATAAAAATAGTGTTTTTTGTAAATCAAGTTTTAGTGATAAAAGTTAAATAAAAAATCACCAAATTTTTTTACCGTGTATTATTTTTCCAGTGTAGTCCGTATCCATACCTACAACTTTGCCGAAGACACCAAATCGATCAAAAATTCCTTCAAAAGATACAGATTTTGAATTTTCATACATCATTTTTGTATGGACAGCTGCCGAATTTGTATGGAAAATTATATGGACAAACTAATGATGCAAAATGGCTTCTTTGGGCATACCGAAGGCACCAAAAAAGTTTCAGCCGGATTAAAAAATACAAAAATTAAAATTGAAGAAAAAAGACCGATTTCGTAGAGAATTGCTCAGCTGCCAAATTTGTATGGAAAATTATATGGACAAACTAATGATGCAAAATGGCTTCTTTGGGCATACCGAAGGCACCAAAAAAGTTTCAGTCGGATTAAAAAATACAAAAAAAATCGAATGACCGAAATCCTAGAGAACTGCTCACATGAAATTTCACAAAATACCGTATTTTCAGATTTTTTTTTTAATTATGCAATATGGGTATCAAACGAAACAAAATTTTGTATGCTTTTGCACTTTATATAATTATTTTTTTGTTTATTACTAAAATTTTCACCAAATACCACATTTTTCGAAAATACTCATTTTTTTTTTAAATTATGCAATATAGGTCTCACACGACGCAGAATTTTGTATGATATGAAGCATTAGGGTGTAATATCAAAATCGATTTTCCAGCACAGCACTTTTTCAGTTCCTTTTGGGGCCCTAAACAACTCCCCAAAGTTTGGGACCGATTGGTTTAGTCCTCACTTTGCGCAAAGCGATTCAATTTTCCATATAAATTTGTATGGGGAAAACCATTTTTTTTGGATTTTGCTATTAATCAAATCCACGTTTCATGCTATATCAAAACTGGACTCATATTCGGATGCTCTAGAATGTGCTCTACAACTTTGCCGAAGAGAGTATGGTTCTAACTTGCTCCTGAAAAAAGATATAGCGTCCTCAAAACTCGTCTAAAACGTGATTTTCGAGCAAAAAACATGTTTTAGACGAGTTTTGAACAAGATGTATCTTTTTTTAGGGGCAAGCTAGCACCATACTCTCTTCGGCAAAATTGTAGAGCACATTCCAGAGCATCCGAATATGAGTCCGGTTTGAAAAAGTGCTGTGCTCACTAAATTTCTACAACTTTATTTTTTCCATACAACCATATTACACCCTAATGAAGCATACACAATTTGAATGTATGTATGTAATAAAGCATGCAACAATAGGGTGTAATATGGTTGTATGGAAAAAAAATTGTCCAAATTTAGTGAGCACAGCACTTTTTCAGTTTCTTTTAGGGTCCTAAATAACTCTCCAAAGTTTGGGACCGATTGGTTAAGTCCTCACTTTGCGCAAAGCGATTCAATTTTCCATATAAATTTGTATGGGGAAAACCATTTTTTAGGATTTTGGTATTTATCAAATCCACGTTTCATGCTATATCAAAACCGGACTCATATTCGGATGCTCTGGAATCTGCTCTACAACTTTCCATAAGAGATTATGGTGCTAGCTTGCCCCTAAAAAAGATACAGCGTGTTCAAAACTCGTCTAAAACGTGTTTTTTGCTCGAAAATCACGTTTTAGACGAGTTTTGAGGGCTCTATATCTTCTTTCAGGAGCAAGTTAGCATACTCTCTTCGGCAAAGTTGTAGAGCACCTTCCAGAGCATCCGAATATGAGTCCGGTTTTGATATGGCCTGAAACGTCGAATTGTTAAATATCAAAATCCTAAAAAATGGTTTTCCCCATACAAATTTATATGGAAAAAAACTTTGGGGAGTTGTTTAGGACCCAAAAAGGAACTGAAAAAGTGCTGTACTGGAAAATCGATTTTGATATTACACCCTAATGCAACATTTCGCTTCGTTTAATACCCATATTGAATGTTTTGAAAATTTTAGTATTTTCAAAACATGAAATATGCAATACTCTAGTAAATTGAAAATTTACACAAAATATCAAATCTTTTGATTTTCATATTGCAAATTTTGAAAATTCCAGTGTTTTTGAAATAAATTGTATTTTGTGAAAAAAATGTTTTTTTTTGTTCCAAAAAATACTCTAATAAATTGAAAATGCATACAAAATTTCGGTAAGTCTGGTACCCATATGGCAAATTATGAAAAGACGAGTATTTCGAAAAAATATGATATTTTGTGAAAAATTTGAGTACATTACTATACTTTACATTTTCAAAAAATATATTTTGGATGAAAGCATTGAAAATTGATTGTTATGGTTGAATTAACTGATTTCAGAATGATTAAAAAAAGAGTTATCGTCCATTATCGGCGATAAGGTTATCGCCGACAGAACAATCGAGATAACGATAACGTTAGATTACCGTTATCGTTATTGTCTCGACGACAATACTATCGACGATAGTTTTATCGATTAACAAACTTGATGTTTTGGTAAAAAAACATTTTTGAAAAGTATCGAAAATGCGGTCAAAAAAATTTTTTTTCTTTACTAAATTAAATTTTCAATTGAAAAGTAGACCGATTTGGAAATTTAAATACTTTTCGTTCATGAAGGATGGCCACCCCTAACAATGTTGTTAAATGGCTGAGAAAATTTCAGAAAGACCTTTTCAAAAGCTTTGCTTGATTCATACAAAATAAAATTACAGTAAAAAACAAAATTTCCATCGTTGTAACGCCATGCTACATATTTGCTCGTAGAACAGAAACCAAAGGGTCAAATCCCAATCCAAAAGTTGATTCTTATGTCACGGGACTTTTTCCGAGGACTTCGAACAATCTAGTCTGGCCTGTGGGGTAAATAAAAAGTGAACGATTATGGTTTTTGGATTCTATTTGTCCAATTTTCAAGAAATTTCTGGTGCTATTTCGATGAATAAGCCTATCGTTAAAATTGCACGCGAAGGCGCAGCCTTCTTCTTTTGAATTTGGGATGCCGAAAATTTCGGAGGAAATGAAACTTGTTTCAATATTTCGTGTGAATTGCACAAGTTGTGAATTGAATACACTAATAGTTTGCTTCATTCGGTGTACTACGAACTGTAGCAAATCTAAATTTAACTCTCTCTGTGTACAGAATGCAAACGATCCGATACATTTCCAGAATTCGAGCCAAACATTTCATTAGGGCACAAAACCAAAAAGTAAACATTCGGGATTATTCCACTATTCCACTCCATAGAACACTCCCTACATGCCCTCCAAGAATCAGATTGATAGCAAACAATTTCCTATTGAAAAAATCAAAAAAACAAAAGGGCACATAACAATGTTCACTCCAAACCAGAAAAAAAGTTCAATTGTGCCCTTTTCTTTTTCGTTAGTTTTTCGTGGTTAAGGAACTTTCTATGTTATAAAGTGAACTTTTCATACATTCTTAACACTAATTCACTCCAAAACAAAGTTTGGTTAACGTTTCACCAAGGGTTTCTGCAGAAAAAAACTTCGTCGAAATACAATATTGAATACGGCCCGCGGCTGCTGTTCAGTACACTTTTGAAGAATTTTAATGTTTCACATACAGTATGTAAAAAAAGTATTTACACCCCTTGGGCACTATGCACATTTTGTGATGAAACATATAAAAAATTTAAAGTTTGACAGGAACCTAGTACTACGTTTTGTTCAGAAACTCATGCCAAACATTTTGCTACAAAAAGCTCATGAAAAGATGATTTCTATAAAAAGTTATATAACAAATACTATTACGAAAATAAAAAGGTGCAAAAAGTTTGTACACCTTTCGAAAAATTAACATAAATAATGTTATTTGTTGACAAATCACCATAAATCCAGTCTCCCAACTCCAAATAGGCATCCTTGATTGATTAAAAATAATTTGGATTGAATATAAAGTTTACTAACTACTTAGTATAAAAGTTTATATAACTCTGGAAATTCTATATAAAACTTATCTAAACTTAATTTTGCAAACTTTTAATTCAACTAAATGTCAATATATTACCATAGAATTGCTAAATAAACATTTTGGAGTGGGTATAACACCGTTTTGGGGGTATTTGTATCGATAGAATAGATTTTTCGTTGGAATTTCGTACCAACCCGGAATTACGTCGTAGGAAAATCCGCCGGCATCCGAACCGGTCCACGATTCACAAGTCAACCTATGTGGAATCGGAAAGGGCATAACATTTCCGATCTTTTGATACCCATACATCCAGGTTTTCTATAAAACCCACGTTTTTAAATACCTAAGCAAAAACGTTGTTATGGTTTCGTTTGAGCAACCTGCCAAAAATGTATGGAATTTCGTAATTTTTGTTCTCGTGGATCAAACTTACTTTTTGCCCAGGTATTTAACAACGTGGGTTTTATAGAAAACCTGGATGTATGGGTATCAAAAGATCGGAAATTTTATGCCCTTTCTGATGCCACATAGGTTGACTTGTGAATTGAGGATCGGTTCAGATGCCGGCGGATTTTCCTACGACGTAATTCCGGGTTGGTACGAAATTCCAACGAAAAATCTATTCTATCGATACAAATACCCCCAAAACGGTGTTATACCCACTCCAAAATGTTTATTTAGCAATTTTATGGTAATTAATTGACATTTATTTGAATTAAAAGTTTGCAAAATTAAGTTTAGATAAGTTTTATATAGAATTTCCAGAGTTATATAAACTTTTATACTAAGTAGTTAGTAAACTTTATATTCAATCCAAATTATTTTTTTAATCAGTCAAGGATGCCTATTTGGAGTTGGGAGACTGGATTTATAGTGATTTGTCAACAAATAACATTATTTATGTTAATTTTTCGAAAGGTGTACAAACTTTTTTTGTACCTTTTTTATTTTCGTAAAAGTATTTGTTATATAACTTTTTATAGAAATCATCTTTTCATGAGCTTTTTTTTAGCAAAATGTTTGGCATGAGTTTTTGAACAAAACGTAGTACTAGGTTCCTGTCAAACTTTAAATTTTTTACATGTTTCATCACAAAATGTGCATAGTGCCCAAGGGGTGTAAATACTTTTTTTACATACTGTACCTTATCTGCTCCATTCGATCATAAAACTTCACCAATTATCAAAATTTCCACTGAATTCCTCATTATTTCTAACTAAACAAAAGGGCCCATAAACATCATTCAAAACAACAATCCGGTGACAGCGCTTTAGTGCCCTTTTAGTTCTCTTCGAAATTGCATTTAGAAAGGGCCCATTATGAACAGCAGTTGGAAAGCTAAAAGGGCCTAATAACGAGATTTTTAAAAATTATGAGTTTTATTGCGAAAATCAACATAAATTAAGAAGCAGTAAAGCAGAGTTGAGGATAATGGTGTGTTTTATCGAATCATCAGTAAAAATACCATCAGTCATGCTTATTTTTTAAATAGGAATTGAAACAAGTTGTCCATTTTTTGCAAGCGATTTTCTCGAATCGCGGTTTTTGCTTTTGTGCCCTAATGAAATGTTTGGCTCGAATTAAGGGCTGAAAAGCTTTTAATTCATCCCATTTATACCGAGAATTTCAACTCATTGCTTGCTCTGAAGTTTACCGTTCAGTCCCTTCATTAGAATTTCCATTGGACGCTATGGCAACCCCGGCAGTTGGAAGAAAACCCTTTATCCCCCAACAGAGTGGATACTCAAAAATGTACCTTGAAATTTCCGACTAGTTTTCATCGGAAAAGCTTCACCGTATTGGGATAGAAGTTATCGATGATGTTGTTATTTATTCATCAATTAAAGTTATATTGTTGACCACATCAAATTGATGTAAATCAGATAATCTACGTAGTTCAGCGGAAGCTCGTAGGTTATTGCATGATCTACGATCAACCGGGTTCAAACTGCTAATTTGTACCATACGCGCGGATATCACTAAACTCAGCTGGATATTCCCTGCGAGCGCAGCTCCTCGATCAGCAATAATCAATTGATCACTAAAACCAGATATGGTTGCAAAACCAGTTTCTATAAATACTTCACACACTGGAGTCGTCGTCGTCAAAACTTCCGCGTACGGTAGACGATTATGAATAGCGGCGGACAGTTGGGTTGTCCAGCAGCAGCGCGTTGACTCGCGAGTGAGATTTGCGTTGACCTTGACTCTATAGTAGCTATAGGACAAAAAAAGCGGTAGTGTTTTCTACGCATCGAAATATGGTTAAGTACGTGAAAACTACCCCGTGATATCGCGCTGAGGATCGATTTTGGATCTTGACGCGGCGCGGCCACTTTTGCGGAATCGGTAATGAGTTGATGGGTTGAACTTCAGCGCGTGACGTGTCTGACGAATGGGAGATTGTTTTTGCACCATTGAGGAGGTAAACGCTCGCCGGATTCTTGCCTGGACTCCTCTTCTTAATGATCTTGTTATTTAGAGTGACTTTGAGAAAAACGAAACAAGATGCTTTTTCTACTCCCCCTTGCGTAACGTTGGAGATTTGGTTCGCTCGATAGCTTTCGGTGTAGACGAAAAAGGTCAGTTTATCTGCACGCTGTTGTTGTTGTAGAATACGAAACAAGCTGCTCCGGAATGGTTCATAAAGAAATTCCAGCCAAACCCAAACAAGCTACATACAAGATTGACCGAGAGTGACTCATCATAATCGGGGTGGGCTTGAACCCAAAAACTGGATTTCGGAGAAAAGGAAGAAGCGCGCTCCATTAGTTTATAGCTACGGTCAATGGACGGGAAAGGTGGAAGAAGTTCAGGATAATCTTTTTGTCCAGTTGACGGTTCGGATTATTGTGTTTCTTTGTTGAAGCTGCCGTGAATCGGCTTACCTCGAAGCTGCCGGAATGTGGGTTTTTGTTGTTCTAATCACTTCGTTATTACTTTTTTGACCTGATCTTGAAATGAAGTTGTACGAAGGTATGAGTTTACTTTTTCATTATCCTTTAAATAATAAGGTTTTTGGGTTGCTGAATAAAAAGGTTTTTTTTTTGTTGATTTGAAGGTCTCAGGACCAAATAGCTCAAGGCTGGAAATATTTTTGTAGATATTTCCAGATTAAAAAAAATCGCTGTTAAAATTTCTAAAATTCAATTTTTTGAACAAATTGCTGTTGAGAAACTAAATTTACTCTTCTTAAATAATAAAAATAAGCTTGAAATAATTTTAATACATTGTCGAGCATTGCTACAGGGAGTTCAACCTTGCTAATCTCAACATGTGTTCCCCGCTCTAATCTCATTGACATATCGCGTGTTCAAACAGAAGGTCAGCGGAGCAGTAGTCACCCAAATGTCAATTTAATCGATCTGCGCACCACTGCACTTCCCACTGAAAGGGACCGACGACAGCTGCCAAAAGCCCGGGGATGTCCTGCTGCGGAATAATTGCCGGTCGCTGGGCTGACTGCATTCCGCTCACAGATAAGCGAGCAATTTGGCAGATGTTGCTGGTTGTCAATTCGTTGCCAAGTTCGTGTGCCCGTGTGCGATTCCCACACTATCAGTATTGGCCCGTTTGGGACATTTATTGTGACAACAAATTCGCCATAAACGGAGGTCAACCCGCAGCGTCGCCGTCATCCAGGGGCTATCGGACGTTTGGACGAGCTAATCAGAACAGTTGGAAGCTCAAAACCGTCGGGATTCTCAGAATAACTGCCGGGCAGAATAATTGCTCTTCCGGAGAGTTTTCTGGAGAATTTATGATAATGTTTGCAAACATGGGATTATAAGGTTTGAGAAAGTTTGTTCTTCTGGATAAGCTCGGATTATGATTCCATCGAAACTGACTCATGCTTGGGAATTAAATTCAAGGTATTTGCTCAGCAATAACATAGCAAGCTCATCCCAAAGAATATTTCATGGGAAGATAACTCGATCTTTGATGGGTTTTAGTTCACTTGAAATGTGATATCAATTCTATTTGTAGAAGACTGACAAATTTCTATGAAAAAGAAGCAGATAAAAATAGCCAGCTTTCTAGTTGAGCAGCAATTTTATGAGAAATGCGTAAAATCAGCTGGAATTGAAGGCTGTCGTGTACCTTTTGAAAATCAGTATTCGATGCTCACGGTTTTTCAGTGTTTTACAAAATTTATTAATTTCATTTTCCGTCCAAAAAAAGCTACCAAAGCTGTCCAAACAAAAATGGTGTGTGAAAATTCAATAATCTGTATCTTTTGAAGTTTTTTTTTATCGATTTGGTTTCTTTGGCAGAGGTTTGGATGATGACTACACCGGTAAAAAAGATACAAGGATAGTTTTTTGGTTATTTTTGGAATCACTTTTTTGTTTTCATATTTTAACATGTTTTAGTCAAATTAAGAAGGGATCATAAAATTTCCGAAGTGTTTATTTTTAAAATATTGATACACGGAAAAAATGCTGAATGTTCAAAACAAAATTAATTATCTTTATTTTTTGAAGGCTTTTTTTTATCTATTTAGTGTCTTCTGCAAAGTTTAGGGAATGAGCGAGGACTACACCGAAGAAAAAAGAAAAAGGATTTTTTGGCTGATTTTAGAAATAACGTTTTGGCAATTGATTTTCAAAAAACTCTTTTTGCCTTTCTTACTATTTAATTTAAGCTGTAGGGAACATAAAATACAATCCTTTCAGAAAATTTCAGAGTAAGTAAAATTAAATCAAAGGTATTTTTCCATTGATTACATACAAAAATCATAGATAGTTTTAAAGTAAAAATTTAATCATTTTTTGAAATCAATGAACAAAAACAAATTTGAAAAATCAGCATTTTTCCGTGTATTATTTTGATGTTGTGTCCATACCTAAAACTTTGGTGAAGACACCAAATCGGTTAAATTTTTTTTCAAAGCATACAGATTTCTGAATTTTTACATACCATTTTTAAATGGAGAGTAGTCAGATTTCCTATGAGTTTGTCTTTAATAGTTTTTTAATTATCCTCGCTTG
The DNA here is from genome assembly GCF_015732765.1 of Culex quinquefasciatus. Taxonomy (NCBI): domain Eukaryota; kingdom Metazoa; phylum Arthropoda; class Insecta; order Diptera; family Culicidae; genus Culex; species Culex quinquefasciatus. The sequence continues at coordinate 14,633,803 of NC_051862.1, forward strand.
AATATTTAACTAAGCTTATTTTCTATCCAGGTTTCTACCACACTGAAAAAAATATATATTCTATTTTCAGTTAAGATTTCTTCAGTTCATTACATTGAGCATATTTCTGTAAGCCCATACATTCAATTGAAATTCTATCAAAGAAAAAATCATGAGAAATTTGACGAGCTTTCCGCTAAACATAGTTACAAGACTGAAAAATCAAGTCTGTCATGTAAAAATTGCCAAAAACTTCCAAAAAACCTATTTTTTTTCATTTTCATTTTTAAAACCGCTGTATCTTCACAAGGATTGGACATAGAGCTATGGTCAATATGGAGACTTTTATGTGAAATTGTCTGGGGAATCGATTCCCACTATCGGTTTTTTAAAATTTTGACGTTTAGACCACTTAAAAAAAACAGTCTTAGAAAATGTTTTTTGCATTTTTTTTAGGAAAAGCATACCACTCTGCATTTTTTGTGAGTCTTTTTGACACTGTTTCCTCAAAAAATTTTAACGAAAAAAAATGGTTACATCACCGTAAAATTTAATTTTAAAATTAAAAATCTAAAAATCTCAAAGAAGCGACGTCTAATTTTATTTCAGTGTATTTTTTTTTCAGATAGCCCGTCCAATTTCCTACAAGTTTGTCTTTGACCACTTTTTGATACGAAGTGCTTCGAGATACAGTAATTTATAAATTACGAAATACAAAAATATATAAATAACTTACACCCTTCTCAAAAGTCATTTTCGAGTGTAACTGACTCATTTTATACAAAAATGGCCTATATAAGCCTAGGGTCGGGTACAAAAGTACCAGAAAAATTCCCAATTTGAGCTGGCATTGCTTTATAGGAAGTTTTACGACGCTCGATTTGCTAAAAAAGATTGAATAGCCAATTTCCGTTACATAACCGTAAAAAATCAAGTTATTAGAGTTATTAGAGGGAAATTTAATTTACTTTGTAAACCTGCGACAACACAGAAGGGTTAACCAAAATAAAATTTTAAAAAATTGTTATTGAGCTACTCGCATTTTTAAGTATGTGTATTAATTCCAATGGAAATAAAACTACGTTTTTTCTAATGAGTTTTGAAATTAGTTTTTTTATAAACTTCCACACTAATCCCACTTCTTTTGTAGGGTAGAAATTTGTTTAAATAGTGCGGAGCAGTGTATTTTTATCAACCAGTTAATATGCAAATGAATATGATTGGTATGTATGGTTTAGTTATGTTGAGTTTATCATGCGAATGATAAGTTAAGGAAATTAGGTGAACAACTTGATTGACGCCATTTTATCAATGCATAAATTTTTCAGAACAAGTACAGCTTTAATTTTAAACTGATATTTCATATAATATCACAATGCTTATTATGAGAGATTGTTGAGCTGTCTCTCTACTTTTACGGTGGTGTGGTAGATTGAATTTTCAACCAATTAGCCAATAGCGAATCGTTATTTGATTATAATTGATTCTAATATTTGCTTTGCTTCAAACACACACAGGTTTCAATTTCATAATAAAAGGATAAAAGGATCTGTCGAATGGTATTGCCACCTAGTTGAAACCATGGAAATTAAAGGTCGCCTAACGACGGGAGATTTATTTAATATGCAGTTTGAAGGGTTAACCACAGTCACTGTTTATTTGTCCAGCAAACTGTTGATTTTGTGCTTGTTATCTCAACGTGACGACCAAGGTCAGTCCTTTGTCTATTTTTGCACTTCCAAAGAAAAGGTCCTGATAGTAAAGTTTTGAATGTTTTCCTTTTCTCACCAGGGGATGGAAATAATTTTCCTTTGACCGTATATACAGCATTAATCTGCCCTTATCCTGTTCCCTGCAAATCGAAAGTTTTTCCACTAAGAGCGCACCTTTTGTCCAATCAAAACAAGTGCCATTACGATTAAACTTTTCCCTGCCTAGTGGCAGGCACGTGGCTACTTCTCGCCCTATTTTGCTCTGTCCATTAATCGAACATCGTCGTCCCTCAATCCGCTGGGCCTTCGTTCGCCCTGGAACCACACCAGCTTTATCGTCCCAAAAACCCACACTTTGGCCCAATATTTGCATTAGAGTCCGGGCTTTTGTGGCTTTAATTTCCGAACTCTCGGGTTGTTTACGTTACTGTCAATCAGCGCGCGCCGGCACCCTCAACATCCTGCAGGAGCATGCCGGAGTCGCTTCCACCCACGAGTTCCAGCAAGTCAAGTCAGGCAGCAGCACCCGGAATGGGCTCGTTGAGGCGAAAAAGCGTCCAATCAACGCGATATTCGATACCAAACAGACGCCCAAGATGCGGCGATGGTGTTTTTCTTCATACAGTGCTGTGTTGTAGTTGCAGGTGATTTTCACGACGAGAGAGAGTTTTTTTATCTACTGGGGCTTGTTAGCGAAATTGGCTCGTGGATTTGGTCTGTAATGCGAGCGATTTTAATTGGACACCTCGACATATCAGAATCGAAACAAAATTCTGATTAAAAATAAACGATAAATATCGAAAATTATACGCCCTTTTGAAATAAATAAAACACACGTTGGGTCGATTCCCGAAACTAAACATTTCGGGTAAATTTGGGCAGGTGTGTTTACGCGCGCGCACACGTGGTTCCACACAGTCAGCACTAAAAGGAGTCATATTTCAGTTCAGTTTACCCGGTGGGGGTGGTTGTTTGTTTATGGTCGGTTTAGTACATATTTTTAAGCACTTCGAAATAGATTGGATTACCTGCACTTGCGCAACCGTGTTTGAGATAAACAATAAGCAGGGAAATTAGTTGATTGGTACGTCAAATAAAATGGTGTTTCATTTGCATTTTAAACAATTTTCTTTCAATCAAGTAGATTTTGGCGTTACTTTGATAATTATGGACTTAAAATTCAAGGGTTCCCGTCCCCCTTTCGTGGCCAATTGCTCATACATGTTTTTTTTGTATGGAGCGTGAAAAATGTTTGGAAATCTCAGACCCCTCCCACAAAGGGGTCTACGTGGTTTATAAATGGTCACAAATTGATTTTTAATTTCTTTCTTTGATTTTTATGAAACATTCTAATTGATTTTTTATATCCAAATAAGCCATTTAGCATCATTAGCACTCAAACGCTCGGGTAGTCATTTGACCCCTATTTTTTTCTTAAAAATCTCATAACTTTTGATAGAATTGACCAATTTGGATGCTTCCGGGAGCAAAAGATTCAGATTTGTCTATATTTTCAACTGTCAGACGGAGGACAAATGTGGTCCATTTTTACCGGAGATATTCCGGATTCTGTTGGGGTACCTCGGCCCTCCTAAATGGATATTTGGCCAATATAATAAAAACTTTTCAACAGAATAAAATCGGAAATGATGCAAAACTTCAAGGAATCATCCTAAAACATCATCCTGCATAGATACATGACATGCTGAAGACCTTCGGGCACCGGAACAGGTTCTATCCGGAAACGGTTCACTGAGCTGATGTCAATTGTTGCCCAACTGGAACCGGCTCCGCTACCCCGTAGGACTTAACCATGTCAATTATTTTTGCAGGATGATGTATTAGGATGATGCCTTGTAGTTTTGCATCATTTCCGAAATTTTTCTGTTGAAAAGTTTTTATTATATTGGCCAAATACCATATAGGAGGGCCGAGGTACAACAGAATCCGGAATATCTCCGGTAAAAATGGACCACATTTGTTCCCCATCTGGCAGTTCAAAATATAGACAAATCTGGATCTTTTGCAACCGAAAGCATCCAAATTGGTCAATTCTATCAAAAGTAATGGGATTTCTAAGAAAAAAATAGGGTTCAAATGACTACCCGAGCGTTTGAGTGTTAGTTTCTTCAAACAAGTCTCCATAAAAAATGCTTTAAAAAAAAAATGAAAACCTGTATCTCGAGAAAGGTTCTGCTAATAGATTTGGTTTCTTTAGCAAATTTGTAGGTTATGATAAGGGCTATTCAGAAAATAATATTTGGGTAATTCTCCGCCAACTCACACAGCAGTTGCGTGAAACTTTGTCCTAAGAGGTAACTTTTGATCCTGATTACGAATCCGAGGTCCGTTTTTTGATATCTCGTGACGGAGGGGTGGTACGAACCCTTTCATTCTTGAACATGCCAAAAAAGAGGTGTTGTTCAATAATTTGCCTGAAATTGTGATGAGATAGAAATTTGGTGTCAAAGGGACTTTTATGTAAAATTAGATGCCCGATTTGATGGCGTACTCAGAATTCCGAAAAAAACGTATTTTTCATCGAAAAAAAACACTAAAAATGTATAAAAAATTCTACCACTTTCCGTTACTCGACTTTAAACTATTTTGGAACATGCCATTTTAAGGGACATTTAATGTAATTTTCGAATCTACATTAAGGTGAAGCCGTTGATCATTTTCGAAGAAAGTTGATCATCACTAGGCTTAGTGATTTTTCATGCTCGAAAATTGCAAATTTCACGGGGACCTCAATTTCAAAACACCAAATTTCACGCAAATTTCGCGGATCTTAAAAATTGTCAAAATAACTCTGAAAATCCTTTGTTTAAATCACAGAAACTACGTTTTATGCTTCACTATATATTATTCTTCAATAAACTAAAAAAAAATTTCACTAAATTTGAATGCAAAACAAAAAAAAAATCCTCCTCCTTATATATTTTAAAACACAATGTAGGGCACGCTTATTCTCATTAACTGAACTGCTCTTACATTTTATTGAATTTCATATCAAAGTAAGATTTAACAATCTTGTCCAGTCAGAATGAGTAAAATAAATTAAATTCTATGCGACGTTTAGCCCATTGAACATATTTTTTAGCTCACTTTTCAAAAACTTAATTCAAAACCAATTTGCAAAAATAATATAATTTTTAACAAAATCGAAATTTTGATTCTAAATGAGAAATAAAAACAAAAAAGTAGTATTTTTTACTTTCATAGGAATCATCCACCAAAATAAACAAATATGCCTAGTTGAAATTACACAGGCCCAAAAAAAATTATATGTTTTTAAAATGTGATTCTAAAGATAAACAATACTCTTCCTCTTATTTTTAATTAATTTCTTTCAAAACTATACCTTTCAAATGAAATAGCAATAAAAATTTTAATACAGCGAATGAAAGTATTGCTAAATTTATTTGGATTCTAAAAAAATTCAAAACTCTGAACATTTCTTCAAATGGTTCATATAAACTTGACATTCAAGCTTTTTAATTGAAAACCTATAAAATTTAATTAAATAGTCTTTTTGCTTTAGGGCGACATTCGAAAGAAACGACGACTGTTGGTATCCAACTGATCCACGAAGCGAAAAAAATCACCGGGCTCCAGGCGGGACTTGAACCCGCAACCTCCTCATTAGTACTGAGACGTACTGCCTTCGTGGATCAGTTGGATATCAACAGTCGTCGTTTCTTTCGAATGTCGTCCCTAAAGTAAAAATCGGAGACATGTGTCGATACAAAAACAATAATAGTTTTTTCGGATGAAATATTTATTATGTTGTTATTTAAAAAAATGATTTGAGAAAATTTATGAATTTCACGAATTTCACGCCGTTTACGAAATCGTAAAAAATCACTAACCCTATATCAGTAATTAAACCAGGGTATTCACTCGCTTAATTCTACAGTTGTTCATAAAATTATTTTTATTCCTTTTTGAGTTTGATAAATTATTTTGAGAAAAATCGTTACATTTTCACACAAACATAAAATTTCACGGGATTTCGCGGAAAAAGCCAAATTTCGCGGATTTCACGCTGTCCGCGAAATCGTGAAATTTCATTAACCCTAATCATCACTATAAAATATTCTGTATTGAATTCAATTTAACGAATTTCTGCACCAAAATGAATCAGCATGTGCCGGTTGTTGCCTTCTTGAAGCCACTGAAGGAATTTTTGATCTAAATCAAATGTGCTTCAAAATTTATATAATTGTGTGGTACAGTCATTGACGTCCTAGTTGGCAATCATTGATAAATGACGATTTCCATAACTTTACAAGGAATGGGATAATCGTTACCAAAATGAATCAGCAATGTAGGGCACTATTCTAGACAACTTGTTGAAGAAATTTTGTCAAAATATTAAAAGTGACGCAAAATTTATATCTTTGAACGAAAAATCATGACAATGATGGAAGTCTTCACGTTAACCCAGAAGGGTAATTTTTTCATCAAGAACAAAAATTTTCATTTTAAAATTTCGTGTTTGGAAGGGTTATTTTTAAGAGTGTAACAATGTTGTACAAAGTTGTACAGCAGACAATTACAAAAATTTTGATATAGAATCATAAGGGGTTTGCTCAAAAACATCACGATTTATCGCGATTTTACGAAAAAAAGTTTTGAAAAAGTTGGTTGTCATTGATCATGGCCATTCGTGGTCACCCGCGACAGACATGAACGACGAAACAAAGAGAAACGCAAAAAGTAACTTTTTCAAGACTTTTTTTTCGTAAAATCGCGATAACTTGTGATGTTTATAAGCAATTCCCTTATGAATAAATATCAAAATTTTTGTAATTGTCTAATCTACAACTTTGTAGAACATTATTACACTCTAAAAAATAATCTTGCAGAGTTAGAAAAAATACAAAACTTTAAAATGAAATTTTTTGTTCTAGATGAAACAATAACCCTTCTGGGACAATGTAGATTCGAAAAGTACATTAAATTTCCCATAAAATGACATGTTCCAAAATTTTTTACAGTCGATTAACGGTAAATGGGAGAATTTTTAAAACATTTTAGTGTTTCTTGCGATGAAAAATACCTTTTTTCGGAATTCTGAATTACCCCCTTACAAGGAAAATCTTTTTTTGTTGGGAGCGTGAAAAATGTTTGGAAATCTCTCTCATTTAATTTCAAATAATTTTTTATCACATAAGTTGATATTGATTTTTTTTGTGTAAGTTTTAGTAGCTGCCAAGTGATTTGTGAAAAAAATACAATTTTTAGGAAGTATCGAAAATGCATCAAAACGAATTCAATTTTTCAAATCACGACTCACATTTCTATTGGGCCACATAAAATATATGGTTTAAAAAAAGCTGAAAATTTTATTTATGATTAAAATTCTTTCAAAATGTTAGTCGGGATTTAAAAAAATCCGAAAGGCCACATAACAAGAAAATTTGGAATCTGCGAAAAAGCCAAATAAACAACACGTTACAAATTTTTTGGGCCTTTTTAAATATTGAGTTTGAAATTGCTGAATTTTTAAGTTATTATTTTTTAGCAAAATAAATACAGCATTTCTTTGCTTCGCCTCGCTTGGAGACGGTGATTTTAGCGGATTGCATACTGGATTTTGTCATGTTTATACGATCAACATGATTGAGTCCATCTTTGTTTGCAGAGATATGACCTACAGAAGAATCATAATTATTAAACATGATTTTCTTCAAGTGCTATAATTTGAAAATGATTTCATCTAAAAAACAGTGCACTTAATCATAATTTCACAAAAGTATTTTTGTGTGATCTGAATCATAAAATGATGCGATGTTTTCATGAATTTCCCACCTGCTTGACAGCATTAATGATACGACTTGATTAGCGAAAATTAGCGGCAATTGGCAGTTACTGAATTGCCCTGGGAGCAGACAGACAGCGAACATACCTGCACTGCGTTAAATTTCATCACAATCTGCTGCTGATCCCAGATCAGCTCTCGTAAAACCGTTTATTTTTATTTCCACGTGAATTTGCTACACGGAGAAAAATGTATACTCTAAATCGCGAATCTCAAATTTTATGGTACGTTGGTTCCAAGTTTCAGGATCACTTGTTCATGATTTTTGAAACTAATTTTTCTCCGTGTACACACCGCTTCGGCGAAGATTCAGAATTCTTCGCAATTACGCGCGAGATAACCAAACACGAGACAAGAATCATCAAATCTTACGAAGATAAAAGCAGCGCGCTCCAACAGATGTGTCGAAATGAAGACTGGAAATGGCTGGAAAAAAAGACATGGCCATGAAAGGAGGAAGCATTTCGACGCTGTCGTGCTATCTTGTCGTTTGTCGCTTTTTGACGTTCCGAGAAAAGCGCGTTTTAATGTTTGTCCTTGAATAAACAAAAACAAGAGAACGCAATTTGGTTGCCGATGTCCCGAGTTATAATTACAACTGTTTACGGTAGTCGAGCTTGTACTTGTGTCAAACGCGTTCAGACCAGAAATTCCTTTGGCCAGTTGTCGTAATTGAATATCTCGGGATTGAAATCGAATTTTGGGAATCTGTGAAGGTCAAAAGGTGAGGCATTCTAAGCTGCACAAAATGGCGTTCTTAACTCAATTTGACTCAAAATGCACGTGTGACAAGTTATCACGACAGCGACGAGTTGTTGTTACTCTCCCATGAACTCTGGTGACGGCGGCGGTGGAGGATTCTGTCCTGGTGAATGTGAAGACAAGTGACTGCTACGGAAGCTGACTTGATGCACGAATGACGACTTGAGGTTTTATTGCGTGTTGTAAAATAAAATAAAGAATAACATAAAGTGCACACCAGATTTATTAGGAAAGGAAGTGAGAAAGTGGCGCTGTTATTTCTGACTGCTTGTTACAACAATGAAAAAATGTAAAATTTTAATTTCCACTCAAATTAAATCTAAAAATACTTAAACGATTTTCTTACTGAAGGTTCATTTCTTTGTAGAGAGATTTACCCAATTTGCTCCGCGTTCTGTTTGTTACGTTTTGGCACTTTTTTCAAATGTTCCCCCGGGGAGCGATAAACCCCAACGCAATCGAGCCGCGGCGCTTCCGGCCTTCATCGCGGGAAACCAGAAGCAGCAGTGCTAGACAAAACAGCGATTCTCTGTCAAATGTAATATTTGTTTAATCAATTTTGGATACTCTGTTTTTAAAATGCATTTTTAGTTTGTGGTTTGAATGAAAAATATTTTTTTTAATTAATTTCAAGCTAATGCCTTTTTAAAAAAGGAATAGGGGAGAGTGGGGAGACTTGATCCCCGGGGAGACTTGATCCCAAGCCTGTAACTCGTCAGCATGTGGGTAAAACAATCAACTTTGTTCTAGAAAGTTGTGCGAAATTGACTAAAACTCATTGTAGAAAACAAAGAAAAAAATAAAAAATGTTTGGATTGAGTTACACACATTTTTCTAAGAAGTGCTGCAAAAAACTTCCAAGAGATCTTTTTTCTTTGTTTTGATAAGTATAGAAAACACTCAAAAAATTTTCAAAAAAATATTTTTTATACATGAATTGTTTGATAAACATATCAACTCCAAAACCCTTACTCATTTGACGTTAAATTTATCGTCATACTTTTTTTACAATCAATTGTTTAAAAAAGTGCGTTTAGGGAGACTTGATCCCTGCATTTTTACAGTCACTGGAATCAGCCTCAAGATTAAATAATTTGGCTGGGTTTTCGTACATAGTTTTCTTTAGTATAGTTGTACATAACTAACTGCAGTTTGAACCATTTTTCAAAAGTTTTGTATACAAAAATTACCAGCTTTTGTAAACATGCTCAGTTTTGGTCTAAAAAATAATATTTTAAGTTTTTAAATATTTTACATACTTAACTTGTTGTATTTTGAACACAAACGTACAGGTTTTATGTGAAATTGCTGTAACTTATAGAAAATTAAAAGTTTGGATGAATAAGAAACATTTTGCTTAAGATTTCTTCAAAATGTTGAAAGGGGGATCAAATTTCCCCCAACATTTTGAAAATGCCAGTTTAAAATATTTTTTTAAAACACTTGTCATTATTCTAAGAGTTTATCTGATGAAATACCTTTATCAGCCAAACATAGTTGAATGTTTAAGCGACGACGATGGCTGGCCGACAAGATGCTGTCCGTCGAAGAATTCCCGGTCAAGACACGAAGACGAAGTTAGTACCACTTAACCGGGGAAGGCATCACACCGAGCGAGATCGCCCCGAAGGGAATTCAATTTACACATCCGTTACAATTCCTGTGACTCTAACGTGCAATGTAAACCCGCTCTCGTACACGTGGTTCGGCGTTAATTGATTTGTAATTTACGACATTGCACCGACATTCTAATTAACGTCGCCTTGCTTAAAATTTCACCAAGGGGCAATCGCATCAAATCAGTGCCGCTGCTGGTTTAAATTCCAATCCAAATAACGCCGAAGCCTGGCCCGGTGGACTGTGATTTGCTGCATTTGAATTGCGTTCGGTGAAATATACATCACCCCCTGGTCCGACTGGTTGATTCTATAGCAGTGGCAAGCAATTCCGGTGAAGTTTATCGTGCCGGTGAAAGTAAATATTTGAGCTGCTTGGAGTGCGTAGCACGGCGTATAAAGCAAACTAGAGTGTGTTGCTAGAGAACAGCTCTAAATCAGCAGCTGAAATTGAATCGATATCACTTTTGTCCATCTATTTGACATCGGAAAGGTGAGGGTGACGGCTTGTGTCACTTTTGATAAGTAAGGTGTGTTTTATAAGTGTTTTGGCTGTTTTGGGCACGGCTTTCTCACCGAAAATCTCCTAAAAGATTCAAATCAGGGTGATGGTTCACCGTCCACACAATCATTGTTAGCATTGTTAGAAGAAAAAAAATGTTTTTTTTTTATTTATTTCTTCCTTTTTTTGTGTGCCTAATTAGTTAAAATTTCGTTAAAAATTACAAGCGGATATATATTTTACGATATGTTTAAAAATATTCATAATAAAAAAAGTATTTTTTACAAAAAACCTCAAAATTGAAGTTTAAATAAATGTCAAATTAAAAAACATTTTTTGATAAATGGGTCATTCCAGGTCAACTGGGTACACTTTTGGACTTGACCTTCACCGATTTGGACCAATCTTGGAGGGAACGTTCATACCAATTGGTCCTGATTGGACCATCCCTCTATTTTTGGCACCGCTCTCTTTTTTGACGATTTTCTAAAAAACTTTTTTTTCTTCTAATCATAACTTTGCAACAACTTGAGCAAACGACGGTTACATTTTATAGAAAATTGTCCAAGGAATTCGATAAAAATAAAATTTGAACCCTTAAATGTCCCCTAATATTATATTTTAACGCTTCAAACTTTTTTCAGTAAAATCGCTGTATCTCGCCAATAGTTCATTTTAGTTTGAGGTTTACATTGAATACTATGTAAAATTGTCCGGGGAACACGATGGTGATAAAATAAAAAAATAAAAATATAAGGAATTGGTCAAAACTGAATTTTTATACTTAAAACGTTAAAATATAATATTAGGGGGCATTTAAGGGTTAAAATTTTATTTTTATCAAATTCCTCGGACAATTTTGTATAAAATGCAACCTGTACAAAGTCTTATGCTCAAATAGTTGCAAAGTTATGTTTAAAAGAAAAAAAGTTAATGAGAAAATCGTCAAAAAAGAGGGCGGTGCCAAAAATAGAGGGATGGTCCCATCGGCACCAAACTTGGGATTTCTGTTAACTATCGAAAGATGAACGTTCCTTCCAAGTTTGCTCCAAATCGGTGAAGGTCGAGTCCAAAAGTGTACCCGGTTGACCTGGAATGACCCAAATACAATTAAGCATGATTTTTAATAAGTTTTCAGATTGTATCAGCTCAACTTCAAATATTTTGAACTTAACTGCTTTTTTCAGCCTGGTTGACTTTGGCCGTTGCAAATATTTTTGAACGTAAATAAATATTGACTCGACATTTCTACCCTTTCACTTCCTTTGACACCCACCAAAGTTAAGGGTTATAACAAAAAGTTGCAAAAAACCTTGGTTGGAATAGTAGTTTATGCAACATGATGCAAAAACAAAAGAACGTTTTTTCGAGTCGTACATTTTTCAAACGAGGCTCTGCGGAGTTGGATAAACACGACGAGTGCTCAAAAAATCTTATTTTGCACCGAGATCCATACAACTTTTTTTGCAATTCAGAAAAATGTCTTTCTAGTTAAGACTGTTGAGATTGTTTTCCTTGAACTGCAAATTTACTTTTCTTGATTTATTTTAAATATGTTTTAATAACTTTTCAACATGATTTTCTTGGAATAAAAGTTTTATGAAGTTAAACCAATGCAATTTAATTAACATTTCCTGAATTGTGCAATTCTTTTTGTTATGTGAGAGATAAGAACGTATATGTATAAAACTTATATATTCAGCATAAAACTTAACCAGCTGAGAAACGAGTTTTTGTACTTTAAGTTTTATGTTTTGAAATTCTTTATCCTGAAATTCGATTTCAAATGAAAAAATAGCTAAAAAAGGGGCAGAAAAACTTTGAAATTTCTGTAGAAACAGACAGACAATCAATTTAAAAAAAATTAAATGCATTTTCCAGCGTTGACAATGATTTTTAGCATGTTTTAACTAGTTCCTTTTTTTTAAATAATTTTAATGCACAGTACCGCAAAAAGTGTTTTTTTGCGCAAAACAAATATTTATAATTGAAGTACAACTGAACTGGTGTGCAGTGCATTTTGAAGCACTAATTTCAATAACAATAGCAAAATTATTTCTCAATGCAAGGATTTGTCCTGTAAAGTTTAATAGCGACTATTTGTAAAATGACAGTGAAATTTTAAATCACTGGAAATTTTAAAATAGTGAATGCTGAGAACTGTTCATGGTAAATAGCGCTATGAGATTTATCATCCTTGAAAAAAGTTTGAAATGAATTGAAATTGAATTATATTCATGCTTAATAAATAGTTTCTGCGTGATAAATTTGGTTGAGTAAAATAATTTCATTGCACTGCACTTGAAATATCAATCAAAATACTACCAAAGTAAAGTGCTCAAATGTGTTCAGATTTAAATTGATTTTTTCATGCAAGGATTATTCCATCATCCCAAAGTAAACATTCAATTGATCCAACACTCAAACAAATCCTGCTTCTCTGACAAAAATACCGCAAAAACAACACATGTTGCTTATTTTACGATCCGTTGTATTGCATTCATGGTGAAAATCCTTTTCGGAGAATGCCAAACCGAGAGCCACAACACACCAACCAGAAGGGGAGGGCTGGGTAATCAAACCATCTGACTAAAAGCACAGTGTTGTGTACACTGATCGAACGCAAATAAAATCGAGCTGCCACCATCAAACAGTTTGTTAATCTTAATCCGATGTGCTTAACGACGACGACGACGACCTGTGCGAATGTGCAATTAGTATTATACGTGGCCAGTTTCAGTACCGTTTTGTAGGGGAGGAGGACTTATTTAGGAACTATTCAAAATAAGATTAGTTGTTGTAGTAAAATTCAAAATTCAAACTCAAACTCAAACGATGAAGATTTCAAGCAAACTGGAAGATGGGAAATCTCCCCTATAAACGTCACCGTGGTGATTTGCCCTTTTGCGGTCCACATATGGTACGAATCCCGGACGTCGATTCGGAGCAAATCCGGTCTGAGAATACCGGCAAAAGTGATTAACTGACGCTGTTTAGCATGGGCAAAGAATAACAACTGTTGTAGTACAATATCAGAGGCCGAGCATGAACTTTCAACCGGATTACTGCACGCAGAACTGTGAAGGTGAACAGGAACAGAAGCTGGTATCGTACGCGCAGCAGTGCATCGCTTCCTTTGTTGGCGTATAGGGTAGGTGGTCCGGTTGTTGGCTTGTCGATTTTTTTTTCAACCTTCAATACGACTTTTTTGACGTAAAATGAAAAAAAAAAATAATAGTTGAAATTTTATGTTAAAGCTTTAGACTTGTTGAACAAAGGTAGCAAGCAAAACACAGATACCGTACGAGATTTAATTACAAAACTCAAACAACTTCATCAGAGTGCACTGCGTACGTAAAATCCGAGAAGTGCATTACTAATTGCCCCCGCCGCCGCCGCTGCGCGGTGCAACGTTCGGCAACAATTTGTTTGCAAATATGCAAAAGAGACGTATGCTTCTGGCGGAGGATAATATGACTGACAGTTGTTGAAGGTACTGGGAAAAATGTGAGTTTTTTTAAATTAATCTGCAGGAAGCAAACCATTTTATGTCATACAATTTTTCACCGTGCACACTTTGACATGATACGATTTTTTTTGTGGAATAATTGTGTGATTTTGAGCTGAGATTCGGATAATTTGTGCATCCAGCCAAACATTTTGGTCAATTGTGTGAGTTATTAGGTCGGCATTGGGAATTTTCCGCTTCGATAATTGATTCTGTCTGTAAGCCAGATTTTGATTTAGTCAAAAATGTTAAATAATGTTGCAAATCAATCATACAGTCCACACACGATGCTCAGAACCTAGATTATCTGAAGTTTTGATTTATGAACAATTCCAGCTGAAATCAGGAATTTTTCTGGTACTTTTGTACCCGTCCCTCTCCAACATTAATGAAAAAAAAATACACTGAAAGAAAAATACACGCTACTTTCATGAGATTTCGAGTTTTTCTTTTCGATTTTTTGGTTTTTAAATTAAGTTTTAAGATGATGTCACGATTTCTATCTGATCAAATTTTTTTGAAGAAATAGCTTAAGACGTTACAAACTGACTCACGATAAATTGATTTATGTAACAAGTTGAGCAATTCTCTACCAAAACCGGAAATGGATTTTATTTGTATTTATTGATATGGCTCAAACTTTGTGGGGGCCTTCCCTATGACCAAATATGCTATTTTGTGTCATTGGTTCACCCATACAAGTCTCCATACAATTTTGGCAGCTGTCCATACAAAAATGGTATGTAAATATTCAAACAGCTGTAACTTTTGAGTGAATTTTCTGATCAATTTGGTGTCTTCGGCAAAGTTGTAGGTATTGTTGAGGACTTTTGAGAAAAAAATAGGTACACTGAAAAAAAATTGCAGATTTTTTTATCAACTTTTTTTTCACTAAATCTCAATTTCCCAAAATACGTATTTTTTTGATTTTCAAAAAATCTGCCTTAAATAAATGTTAATACATGAAAAAATCGTGAAATTTTCCGATCTTTTCGAAAAAAATATTTTGAAATTTTTAAATCAAGACTAGCATTTTAAATGGACGTAATATTCAATGTTTGGCCCTTTTAAAGTGTTAGTCTTAATTTAAAAACTTTCAAAGTATTTTTTTCGAAAAGATCGGACAATTTCACGAATGTTTCATGTATTAACATTGATAATCGGACCATTACACTATGGGGTATTTCCATATAAGCGAGCGGCCAAAAATATTTTTTTGCTTTTTTGTGACTTTTTTGTGTTGTTTGTACTTAGTATAATGAAAACAAATGAATTTTGATATTTTTCCAAAAAAAAGTTTAATTTTCGATTTTTTCATATATTTGAGGCCACATGCATTAAAGTGGTGAATTTTAATATTCTTGCTCTGTCTATTTGATGCACGGAATGGCGGTTTATGCTATGTTAAAGTTTCTGATTTACGTTCAATCTCCCTCCTCTTTTTCTTGAGTTTAAATCCACCTCTCTTTGAAGACCCCCATCCCCCTCCAATTAAAATTTGATTTTTGCGGTGTTTTAGAATTTTAGACGGTTTATTTTATGGAACATTGTATGGATTCTCGTCCACGTTTTTGGTTGATCCACTTGTAAAATTCACGTTTTCCACGATAAATTCTTCTAAATCAAAATCACTATGTAACCGATTGTCTTTAGATTACTTAAAATATGAACTTCTTCTATGGGCTTTTGTATACCTCGTTTTGAAGCTACAGAACAGCATGCGTAGTTTTTCCTCTGTGGGTTTTTCCTGAGTTGATCATGTGATGGTTCTGCAATGTTGTAATTCTTACAAATATACTCGAAAGCAGTTCTCACGTTTTCAGAATAGTGCTTCGTTATATCGTACAGGGACACTACGGTATTATTATCCATACTTTCAAAAGAACACAACAACGAACTGATATGAATATTCGACGAATCGTTTCTGTAAAATACTTAGAATAGGAATTTCTAATTTTATTAAACGTACCTAAGTACCGTAAACTGGGGTGACTTTGATAGCCCGGGGTGACATTGATAGAAATTTGATTTGGCCACTATTTTTGATACATCCAATGTAACAGTCACATTTTTGCATATATGTTCGATAATAAGCTTTCCTTAATGCTTACATACTCAAAATTCTCAAAAATGTTTAAATATTAATTTGACGGGCATTTGAAAAACCTATCAAAGTCACCCCGGGCTATCAAAGTCACCCCAGTTTACGGTACCAACAAAGTCATGAATATCAAATCAATTTCAAAACATACATAGCAGGTACGTCATTTCTGCCTCCGCAGGTAAATAATGTGATTTTAACCAAGCGTATACGCGAAATCATTAATTTTCTTGCATGAATCAAAATGTTCAAAATGGCATAACTCAAAAAGTGCACATAAGTGCACTTTGAAATTTGGAGACAAGTTAGGACATGGTTCAAATTTTAAGCTGCAAAATTTTCAGATCGCACAAATGCACACAAAAAAAGTACTCCATTAACAAAGTCGAAAAAAACTAAATTTTGAATAAAAATCCATCTTTTTTGATTTTTATTATTTTTTTTAGCCTATAAAAGTGTGTTTTGTAAAATGTTTTTGAAAAGTTGAATCAATTACCTTTCTGAATATTTATAATGATGCAGGAAAAAATACATAAACAGCTACACAGTACAACTATGAAAAATAATCATTTTTTGTCAAAAAAACATGTTTTTTCTTACCATTTTCGCCTTTGAAGGTCTGCAATTCAGTGAATATTGAACCTACAACTTTCAAACTCCGGATTTTTCTTAGTTAGAATGTTTATTTTCGAAAAAAAATACCAAAAAAATAATAAGAGTATGTCGGTTTTTCGATTTATGGCCGCCTGAAACCCCATAGTGCATTAGTTGCAGAGATATCGTCATCAATGGTGGGTTATTTTGGTGAGATTAAGAAAACTTCAATTTTTGTGTTTCTTTTTCTTAAAGCGGCTCTATCTCAGCAACCCGAAGTCCAATCTTCAATTTCTCTTCAATTTTATAGCAAATTTTCTGAACTTTTCAAAAAAAATATTTTTAGAAATGGTCACTTATGCTCACTATTTTTAAAAATTGAAAAACTGTATCTTGTGGCTATATCTTGAAAACGGAGCCCTTAATCAAAAAATCTGTAAAGTACTTTTCGATTGCAAATTCAATTTTGCATTAAAAAATAATGTCAAACTTGTTTTTGCATGAAACTTCGATTTTTTTCAAAACTCACTGTTTTTTTCAAAAATTAATAACTCGGCGCAGATTTTTTGACCATGTTTCTCTATGGCTCAAAAGTTGCGGGTTTTTGTCCCCTAAAACATATCAAAAAATCTCGAAAGTCAAAAAATACGTATTTTGGGAAATTGAGTTTTAGTGAAAAAAAAGTTGATCAAAAAATCTGCTAATTTTTTTCCGTGTTCCTATTTTTTTCTCAAAAGTCCTCAACAATACCTACAATTTTGCTGAAGACACCAAATTGATCAGAAAATTCATTCAAAAGTTATTTACGAATATTTACGTATAATTTTTGTATGGACAGCTGCAAAAATTGTATGGGGACTTGTATGGGTGAACCAATGACACAAAATAGCTTATTTGGTCATAGGGAAGGCCCCCACAAAGTTTGAGTCAAATAAAAAAATACAAATAAAATCCATTTCCGGTTTTGGTAGAGAATTGCTCAGTTGTAAAAAGAAGATTCTTTCAACACTAGCCGTACATTTATCCAGCGAAGTTTACCGAGTAGGAAAAATTCGACTAGTGCTGAAAAAAATCAAATTTTGCAACGAGTTGCTCACATCATTTTTTGCAATTCCGAATAACGCTTCTAGAATGGAATTTTATGTCAAAACGTTCATGTGTTTAGTAAATACACCGTTCAAAAAATTCAAGTGGCTGAATGTCCTCTTCAAGATCCATTCATTAAATTTGTATAAAACTTATAAAAAATACAAAAAAAAAAAATACTGAAAAAAGTTAACAAAAGAGGTAAAATAATTGTCCGTACCCGTAATAAAATTACTGATAAATTACTTCTTATCGATTTAAGTGGATTCTTTAATGAAATGTTGTTTCTGTGTCAAATACAAGTACCTCTAGCCTGTTTGTAACAACTTTGAGCTTCTGATAACTTTGTTTAGTAAGTTGATATAAAAAATGGTTAAAATTTTGTTTTTTTTTAAGTTAAACTTATCAAATCATTAGTTAATAAACAACTATTTTAATAAAATTGCTATTTTATATTGTAAGAGCCTCTTTTGAACATGTTTCAACAATATTTGTTCAAATAATACATTGATTTCATCTTTTTATTGACATTTTTCGACCAAAAATACTGTTTCGAAGTTTTATGGTGGATAGATAGAGGACAAAAAAACACACCTCTTGCAATTTGAAGCATTAAAGTTCGTCCACTACAGCCCGATTACGGTTTTTTTTTGTGGGCATTAGTTCAATGACGCAAAATTTTTTTTCTGTTCAAAATTGATCTGCAATGTTTCAGCAAATCAAAAACGGAAAAAACGTTGTATTAAAGAATTGGTCATCATCCATTACTATCTGATCATAAAATATCTTTGCCCTAAACTTATCTCATTTCACTGTCTTGCTTGAGCAAGGAGAAAGTTTAAAATTATAGCCGTACAGCTCTTACCACCAGCCCAGAACTCCATCCCCCAGCTCAATATCTTATTTTTACGATACTTGTTGTGCCACGAAAACAAATTCGAACTCGTGTTTATCAAAAGTTTATGGTTTGTGGCTGTTGGTGAACGAGCACCTGACATCTCACACTGCCTGCCACTTTTGTAAAAACTCTTCGCGCTTCGCACTTGCCGTTTATTTCTTTTTCTCGTTCAACGCCGAAGGAAAAAAAATATAAAGAAACACCATTCTTTTTAACAATTCCATTTTTATTATCTCGAAAGGCTCATCTTTGGGCGCGTCACCTGGCGACGTATCCCTTTCCTGATTTAAGACTGTTCTTTTTGTTTCTTTTTCCCTCAAATAACTTTCGTTTTATTTAGGAGTGAATTAAGCATTTTTTTTGAGGCACCTTTTTCGTGTTACGAGAGAGTACCAGATCATACCTGACTGATTATGGGGTCTCACTTTGTTCTGGGAGTTTCGTGTCTTTTTTTTTTGTTTCTACAAATTTCGAGTTCTGAATTAATTTTTCGAGGGCTTTGCCAGACAGAGCCCTGAGGGGAAACGAAACCCCTCCCGTAAAAACGACGGTGGTTGAATTATGATGGCACGGCGGCGGCGAGTGCCACGAGGGACATAAATTTAATTATAATCATTTGGTTGGGCATCTCCGTTTCTTATTGTTGTAGTTTTGGGACTTTTTGTTCGAAACGAATCCTCACGCGTGGATACAAACGGTTGTGGCGATGCATTTGAAATTAGATTGGAGCTCAAGGTGCAAATAAAATGAATTTTTGAATTGAAAAATGAAAATGAAAAAAAATGATTTCGGAAACCTTTAAAATATTGATTGAAATACACTCAGCCCCCGGTGGTTGGTCACTTTTTCGTTTGACACTTTTTTAGTTAAAAAAAGTTTCAAACTAAAAAGTGACCCCGTTCGTTTGACAACAGTTGGTGTCAAACCATCGGGGTTTAAGTGTAGAATCAACAAAAGTAATAAATGCATTTTCCTTTATCGATAAACAAATTTTGCAAGACTTAATCGGTTTTTTTTGTTGAATTTGTCTTAGTTCAATATTGCACATTTTTTTTAAATCTTAGTCAAAACATTAAGGTAGTTTTAAGTTTTTCTCTCTCTATCCTCATTCTTAAGCAGAATTAGTTATTTTTTTTTCTTACTCTAGTTGAAACAAATCTATTAATTGTAACAGTTTCACATAAATTTGATGTAAAAGAAACGAATAACAAAACTCCATTAGGAACGTACAAAAATAAATTAACTTGATTTTTCACCATTGGTGAATCACCAATAAAGCTGATGTTAATTGAAAACTACTAAAATAGTGTTTATTAAATTTTGGAACACCATTTCATTGCAGAGTTCAAGCCAGGGCATGCAATTTGATTTTAAGTTTATTTTTTGTTTCTTTTACGACTTCTGCCAGAGTCAAGGGAAATTAACTATAAAAAATATTTTCATTGGCCTTATTCTTAATAAAAAGTACCATCTTATCATACAAAAATGAATACTAATCTGATTCATGTAAATTTAATATTTTAGATAAAAAATATTCCACGGTTTCTATTTCTTCCATAGCTTTTGGCAAATATTGAAATTTTCATTGAAAAAATTTGCTGAATCGGTTAAGAAAACATTGTATTTCTAAATTTATAATTATCAAAAGATTTTTCGTGCTTTTAACAAATTTTGAATTGTTGGATCACAGATCGATAAAAAGTAAAACTTTACAAAAAAAATATTGTTATTAATTTACAGTACTTGTTCGGTAACTGGGCTGAGAACGTAGCCCAGTCACCGAATGCTGCTCGCTAACTGGGCTGAACGAAAAATAACGAGGAGACCACCGATATATAATATTTTTCTGGTGAAATATAAAAATAAAAATACTCAAATTTACTTTTCATATTTCTTTGATTGTGAATTGAAACTAAATAAAAGTTTGAAAAAAGTTATATTTGTTCATTGTGTCCCGCCCGTGTGGATCAATCCGACCGCGCACTGGACTCACAACCCAGAGGTCGCCGGTTCGAATCCCGCGGCGGGCGCTCTAAAATTCTTTGTGTAAATATGGGTATTCGGCGCCGTCGCTCCGTGCCATACTTTCATACACTTAGAAGCCCAGGGCGGCGAAGTCCTTGTAGATAAAAGGAAGACACTAGTGGTTGGTACTAGCAATGGTGGCCGACAGCTATAAAGTCAACTTCGTTTTTTTTTTATATTTGTTCATTGAACAGGCTTTTGGCATTTATTAACTCCTCGGTCATTTCGGTTTGTTTTGATTTTTTGACGTTTGCCTGTTTTTTAACTGGGCTACGGCCCAGTTATCGAGCGCCCAGTTAAACAACGCTCACTTTTATTTGAGCTATTTATTACTTTGGAACAGTCAAAAACACTTTATGAAAGCTGTAACTCATGACCAAAGTGCTGATAGGCCGATAGTAGAAATAGGCTGAAAAAGTGTATAGTTCCCCTATTTCATTTTTTACAGAATTTCTAATTCTGAACAATGTCATGAGCAGGAACTGACTGAAAGTTGCATTCTAGAAGGATTTTTGAATTAATTTAAATTAATTGATCTCCAAGATTTTTGCTATTTTCATATTTCACATGGCCTTAGTTGTAAATTTATTTTACAGGGATACAGAAAAACAAACTCTGTTCACTTACATGACCATAAAGAGAATCAGATATCCATCCCAGAAGGTTATATACACAAAATTTTCAACCTTCACCTTAAATAGATTTTTTAAACATTTTTTATGTTTTGGTAATTTTCAATTTTTATTTCTTTCATTAGATAGTTCTCTTAAACGAATATTTCATTCAATACTTGGATGACTTTTCAGAACTTATTAGAGATTAAAGATTAAGATTTTTGTACGTTTAGTCAAACTTGATTAATTTTCAATTATTTTGTCAAGCTGTAATTGAGTTTTTGCTTATCTATATTATTTATAAGTCAGCATTAATACAAAATATCATAAAAGCCTTACTTTAAGTATTTCTTTTTAAATAATTTCTTTCTAACTAGAACAATTCCAAAATTCATTGCACTTGCATATTCGGGATGCAACGGTTTAAGTTTCAAATAACGATGGTAATAAGATTTCCCAATTTTTCTGGAAACCAGTGCTACAATAAATATTATAGCACTCTTACGTTTGATGATGAAAAGTGGGCCGTTACGTCACTCTAGACGTACAAGATAGTTCAAAATTCAAAATTCAAATGTATCGAATCTAAAATTGTTGCTTTTGTCAAGTGTAACAAAAAGACTAAAGCAAAACTTCAAATAAACTGAAATGCAATCCCATTTGTTCCGATTTCGACAAAAAAAAAACTGTTCCACATCTAATCACTTCATTCTCCGAAATTTGGCAGCTGCTCTGCAGTCGCATACCCTCATTCTCTACTGCCGGTGGCCATTTAGCGATCACTTTATTTGCCCAAAATATCAACGCAGAACATGTGGCC
This sequence comes from Culex quinquefasciatus, assembly GCF_015732765.1. NCBI lineage: Eukaryota > Metazoa > Arthropoda > Insecta > Diptera > Culicidae > Culex > Culex quinquefasciatus. Next base: position 14,655,847 of record NC_051862.1, read on the forward strand.
GTGTCCGACCTGCAAAAAGGGAAATCCGAGATTTCACGTCTTTAATTCGCTGCTTAATCCCCTTTTCAGCAGTTTCGTCAGGTTTTTTTTGACATAGGACTATGTCTTTACTTACTATATTGGGGGGCCAGTTCAGAAATTCGATCCAAAGCGTCACTTTTAAGCGTTAAAAAAGGGGACATTTTGAACGCTTATATCTTTTTTCCCTGTGAATCAATCCAGATGGTTGGACCACCAATCGAAAGAGGAAGACTTCAGCTATTGTTTAACTACATAGATAGTCTGACTAAACATAGTTAAAGCACTTAAAACATGCAATCAAAATGAGTAATTTTTCAGTACAAATCGGACAGATGACCAATCAGAGCGAGCGTATGCATTCGAGACCGCGCCCCTTTTGTGCCGTTCTCCGGCTGTGCCGCTATTTAAGCAGAAAATTTCGCAAAAGCAAGTCACTTTGGAACGAGCACTCGAACTGTGCGCGTCGGGCAGGCGCGGAGCAGCAGCAGCAGCAGCGGCCAATAGAAGAAGAGGACCAGCAACCAGAAGGAAGAACCACCAGCAGCAGAAGGAGGAAATTCGAGCGAAGCGGACCGCGTTGAAGCCACTATGATGCGGCGGTTCTCATGAAAAATTTCGAATTGGTGGTGGAAAAAACCTGGAGTGGCCGGTACCCTCGAAGTAGGTTCCCCCGGGGCCTGGGGGAACTTTTACAGAACCATACGAGTTGTGGCAATATGGGTATCAAAATTCATGGTTTTTGATACTGAACATAATAATGGCCATTTCGACAGTAGTGGCCACAACCTGGAGTGGCCGGTGCCCTTAAAGAAGGTTCCCCCGGGGCCTGGGGGACATTTACAGAAACATACGAGTTGTGGCAATATGGGTATCAAAATTCATGGTTTTTGATACTGAACATAATAATGGCCATTTCGACAGTAGTGGCCACAACCTGGAGTGGCCGGTGCCCTCAAAGAAGGTTCCCCCGGGGCCTGGGGGGACATTTACAGAAACATACGAGTTGTGGCAATATGGGTATCAAAATTCATGGTTTTTGATACTGAACATAATAATGGCCATTTCGACAGTAGTGGCCACAACCTGGAGTGGCCGGTGCCCTTAAAGAAGGTTCCCCCGGGGCTTAGGGGGACATTTACAGAAACATACGAGTTGTGGCAATATGGGTATCAAAATTCATGGTTTTTGATACTGAACATAATAATGGCCATTTCGACAGTAGTGGCCACAACCTGGAGTGGCCGGTGCCCTCAAAGAAGGTTCCCCGGGGCCTGGGGGACATTTACAGAAACATTCGAGTTGTGGCAATATGGGTATCAAAATTCATGGTTTTGATACTGAACATAATAATGGCCATTTCGACAGTAGTGGCCACAACCTGGAGTGGCCGGTGCCCTCAAAGAAGGTTCCCCGGGGCCTGGGGGACATTTACAGAAACATACGAGTTGTGGCAATATGGGTATCAAAATTCATGGTTTTGATACTGAACATAATAATGGCCATTTAGACAGTAGTGGCCACAACCTGGAGTGGCCGGTGCCCTCAAAGAAGGTTCCCCCGGGGCCTGGGGGGACCTTTACAGAAACATACGAGTTGTGGCAATATGGGTATCAAAATTCATGGTTTTTGATACTGAACATAATAGAGGCCATTTCGACAGTAGTGGCCACAACCTGGAGTGGCCGGTGCCCTCAAAGAAGGTTCCCCGGGGCCTGGGGGACATTTACAGAAACATACGAGTTGTGGCAATATGGGTATCAAAATTCATGGTTTTTGATACTGAACATAATAATGGCCATTTCGACAGTAGTGGCCACAACCTGGAGTGGCCGGTGCCCTCAAAGAAGGTTCCTCTGGGGCCTGGGGGGACATTTACAGAAACATTCGAGTTGTGGCAATATGGGTATCAAAATTCATGGTTTTTGATACTGAACATAATAATGGCCATTTCGACAGTAGTGGCCACAACCTGGAGTGGCCGGTGCCCTCAAAGAAGGTTCCCCGGGGCCTGGGGGACATTTACAGAAACATACGAGTTGTGGCAATATGGGTATCAAAATTCATGGTTTTGATACTGAACATAATAATGGCCATTTCGACAGTAGTGGCCACAACCTGGAGTGGCCGGTGCCCTCAAAGAAGGTTCCCGGGGCCTGGGGGACCTTTACAGAAACATACGAGTTGTGGCAATATGGGTATCAAAATTCATGGTTTTTGATACTGAACATAATAGAGGCCATTTCGACAGTAGTGGCCACAACCTGGAGTGGCCGGTGCCCTCAAAGAAGGTTCCCCCGGGGCCTAGGGGACATTTACAGAAACATACGAGTTGTGGCAATATGGGTATCAAAATTCATGGTTTTTGATACTGAACATAATAGAGGCCATTTCGACAGTAGTGGCCACAACCTGGAGTGGCCGGTGCCCTCAAAGAAGGTTCCCCCGGGGCCTAGGGGACATTTACAGAAACATACGAGTTGTGGCAATATGGGTATCAAAATTCATGGTTTTTGATACTGAACATAATAATGGCCATTTCGACAGTAGTGGCCACAACCTGGAGTGGCCGGTGCCCTCAAAGAAGGTTCCCGGGGCCTGGGGGACATTTACAGAAACATACGAGTTGTGGCAATATGGGTATCAAAATTCATGGTTTTTGATACTGAACATAATAATGGCCATTTCGACAGTAGTGGCCACAACCTGGAGTGGCCGGTGCCCTCAAAGAAGGTTCCCCCGGGGCCTAGGGGACATTTACAGAAACATACGAGTTGTGGCAATATGGGTATCAAAATTCATGGTTTTTGATACTGAACATAATAATGGCCATTTCGACAGTAGTGGCCACAACCTGGAGTGGCCGGTGCCCTCAAAGAAGGTTCCCGGGGCCTGGGGGACATTTACAGAAACATACTAGTTGTGGCAATATGGGTATCAAAATTCATGGTTTTTGATACTGAACATAATGGCCATTTCGACAGTAGTGGCCACAACCTGGAGTGGCCGGTGCCCTCAAAGAAGGTTCCCCCGGGGCCTGGGGGGACATTTACAGAAACATACGAGTTGTGGCAATATGGGTATCAAAATTCATGGTTTTTGATACTGAACATAACAATGGCCATTTAGACAGTAGTGGCCACAACCTGGAGTGGCCGGTGCCCTCAAAGAAGGTTCCCCCGGGGCCTGGGGGGACCTTTACAGAAACATACGAGTTGTGGCAATATGGGTATCAAAATTCATGGTTTTTTATACTGAACATAATAATGGCCATTTCGACAGTAGTGGCCACAACCTGGAGTGGCCGGTGCCCTCAAAGAAGGTTCCTCTGGGGCCTGGGGGGACATTTACAGAAACATACGAGTTGTGGCAATATGGGTATCAAAATTCATGGTTTTTGATACTGAACATAATGGCCATTTCGACAGTAGTGGCCACAACCTGGAGTGGCCGGTGCCCTTAAAGCAGGTTCCCCCGGGGCCCGGAGGACTTTTTACAGAACCATACGAGTTGTGGCATATTGGTATCAAAATTCTGGTTTTTGATACTGTACATGAAAATTGACATTCCGACAGTAGTGGCCACAACCTTGAGTGACCGGTGATCTCAAAGCAGGTTTCCCCGGGGCCCGGAGGGTCTTTAACAGAACCATACGAGTTGTGGCAATATGGATATCAAAATTCATGGTTTTTGATACTGAACATGAAAATTGACATTTCGACCGTAGTGGCCACAACCTGGAGTTGCCGGTGCCCTCATAGAAGGTTCACCTTGGGAGAACATTTATGACAATTTTGCCGACAAATCTATGAAACAAAATAAAGTAATCTTAATTCAGATTTCACTAGCAATCCAAAAACACATTCAAACTGTTTGGTCCTATGTCTTTCGGTTATGTCTCTGACATACCATCTTGAACTTTTTTCGCTTGCTTTCTTTCTTTTTGATCACGGTTGAGTTTTTCTGTTCATCAAGTTTCTCATAATGAGAAAACAAGCTGCAAAGGTTCTGCAAAAAAAGGGTCCCGCGTTTTCGGGAGGAGCAAAATTTTATTTCCTCAATTCTGGGTCTGGGTCTGACCAGTTTGCTCGATTGTGGATTTTTAATTTCGTTTTCGTGTGCCATGATCCGGGGTCTGGGACGAAGAGAGGGAGGCATTGTCCATGGAGACACCGACACCGGGAAAGGATCCGGCCTGACCCGACTTGTGCGTGATGGATTTTTCATTCGTCGGCTTACAAAGCGGGCACTAATTGAATTGAACCGTCGTCGTCACCACGATGAATGTCAAGTGCGAACGTTTCCAACGCGAGGAGAGATTACCCCCTCTTATGGGAACTGGCCTTGGACGGAGTGGCGATGGACTTGGAGTTCACAGCTGGAAGATATACACTTAAAAGAATTTTTGTCGACCAAAGTCAATTGAAAAACAGGCCTAGAATCAATTCGCGAACCTTTTGATTTGCGTTCTTTCGCCTTTCCCCTATGCTACGGTGGCTTGAAACAAACATGTGGTAAAATGCACGCATCGTCCTGGTATCTGCTTCCTACATTCTACATATAGTTGATTTATTGGTTTTCAGAATGTTTTGTTTTGACGTGTAATTTGCCAACTGAAAAGTCAAATGTTGATTTTCAATGCAATCAAACCATTCTTTGATCAAAGTCCCGCTGAAATTTTGTAATAAACAGGAAGTTGCAAACTGAATTAATTGCAATCAACAGACTTACTTCAAACAAATTTCACAGTCGATGTTCAATTAATGCATTTTCACGGTAACGCTGGAACTTTTTTTTTGCTCGCCAACGAAGCTGGAAAAAAGCTGGTCCTTTCCAGAAGGCCATTACGCCGGACACTCCAGAACCAACGCAGAGGAGAGAACACTGAAAAAAAAAAACATCAGACTGTGACGGTTAATCTCATTCTGCACACCCCCCGGACACGTTGGCCAGTGGGGGTAATCTGCGTTAACCCTGAATCAGTCACGGCTTCCTCTGCGCGATGTAATAAGAGAAAAGTGGTCCGTCGATCTGAAGAAAGGAGAGGAAAAAAATCCCAATCCAATCAAAGCACTTTTTCCGTTCTTTTGCTTGGGTTCAAGACTTTTTTTGTACTCATCCCTCATCCGCAGGGGTCACCCTTAAATGACGTGATTTGAGTTTGATTCAAGCTTACCCAACATGGAAAACTTTTTGAAGGGTTTTAGTAAATCTAAAATAATAAAACAACTAGGTACGTAATCAATGGACTTCCCCCTCTCAAGCATAATCCCTCGTCGAAGTGAAACAGTAGCAGCAGCAGCAGCAGCAGCGCAAACCAACTGTTGATCTCGGCTCGTTGTTGAAGTAATGCATACCCTAAGAGCCGGGAGGTGGCCAGTCGGCCCGGAGGAATAAATCTTAGAATAAATTATGGGGTTTGCCCCCACCATGCTTTTCTTTCGCTGCCGCCGGTGCGATCCGATGCGTATTGACCGGATTTCAGGTTGTTGGCCCCTCGGGGAAGATCTAACAGGCCATCGGCAACCTTTCGGATTATTCTAGGTCGGAAATTGAAACGGGTATAATTGAAGGAAAGTGCTAGGTGAAGAGTACTGCTGCCGGCAATAAGCTACAAAGTATTTGTACACTAACACTAACGATCTTATTGTAAAAAAAATATTTTTAAAATTAGAATATCCAACTGTTGTTAATTTATTTATTTCTGACACATTTATTCATCTTGGTAATTCGCTGCCCAATACCTAATTATTTGTTAAAATTATAACTAGGAAAAAAAACAAGAAATTGATTTATTTATGAGCAATTCTCTACGAAATCGGTTTTTGAAACTTTTTCGGTGCCTTCGGTATGCTCAAAGAAGCCATTTTGCATCATTAGTTTGTCCATATAATTTTCCATACAAATTTGGCAGCTGTCCATACAAAAACGATGTATGAAAATTCAGAAATTTGTATCTTTTGAAGGAATTTTTTGATCGATTTGGTGTCTTCGGCAAAGTTGTAGGTATGGATATGGACTACACTGAAAAAATGATACACGGTAAAAAAATGTTGGTGATTTTTTATTTAACTTTTTGTCACTAAAACTTGATTTGCAAAAAAACACTATTTTTATTTTTTTTATTTTTTGATATGTTTTAGAGGACATCAAATGCCAACTTTTCAGAAATTTCCAGGTCGTGCAAAAAGTCTTTGAGCGAGTTATGATTTTTTTTAATCAATACTGATTTTTTTTCAAAAAATCGAAATATCGGTCGCAAAAATTTTTCAACTTCATTTTTCGATGTAAAATCAAATCAGTTTTTCATTTTTTTTAAATTAGTGCCCATGTTTGCCCACTCTTGAAAAAAATATGTTTGAAAAGCTGAGAAAATTCTCTATATTTTGCTTTCTTGAACTTTGTTGATACGACACTTAGTTGCTGAGATATTGCCATGCAAGTGTTTGAAAAATATGAAAATTGATGTTTTCTGAGTCTCACTCAAACAACCCTCCATTTTCTAACGTCGATATCTCAGCAACTAATGGTTCGATTTACAATGTTTAAATATGAAACATTCGTAAAATTTTTCGATATTTAAAAAAAAAATTCTAAATTTTTAAGTCAAGACTAACATTTCAAAAGGGACAAACATCCAATATTATGCCCTTTTATAGTGTTAGTCTTGGTTTAAAAAAATTGAAAATATTTTTTTCGAAAAGATCGAAAAATTTCACGTATGTTTCATATTTTAACATTGGAAATCGGATCAATGGTTGCTGAGAAATTGACATTAAAAAATGGTAGATTGTTTGGGTAAGGCTTAGAAAACATAAATTTTCATGTTTTTAAACCATTGCATGGCAATATCTCAGCAACTAAGGGTCGTATCAACAAAGGTCATAAAAGCAAAATGTAGAGAATTTTCACAGCTTTTCAAAAATACCTATTTTCAAAAAAGTTACCTAATAATGGATTTAACTTGAAAACGATGCTTTTATCAAAATTTCACTACTGTACTTTTTGATAGCAAATTTGATTTTACAACCAAAAACTAACTTAATCCACCTATGTGGTTGGTGCCTTCCTCACTCTTTTCCAACAATTGGTGATATGTGATCTGATGGGTTTGGACACAAATTTGGTCAAAAAAAAAAACACTCACATATCACTCAAGGGCTCATAAGTGGCATCATAAGTGGTCATAGCTTGATACAGGGTTGCCAGATCGTCAATGTTATGGACTCGTTGGAAAGATCTTTCGATTACCTAACCAACGATGGGTCGGATGATGGATCCAGACATTGTTTACATACATTTAAATGGGATCCGGCTACAAAAAAGTACATAAATATTACTTAAGTGGTCAGAACTCGAGACAGGGTTGCCAGATCATCAATGTTTAGCCTCGTTGGATAGGTCTTTCGATTACCTAACCAACGATGGGTCGGATGATGGATCCGGACATCGTTTACATACATTTAAGTGAGATCCGGCTACAAAAAAGTACATAAATATCACTTAAGTGGTCATAACTCGAGACAGGGTTGCCAGATCATCAATGTTTTAGACTCGTTGGAAAGGTCTTTCGATTATCTAACCAACGATAGGTCGGATGATGGATCCGGACATCGTTTACATACATTGAAGTGAGATCCGACTACAAAAAATACATAAATATCACTTAAGTGGTCAGAACGCGAGACAGCGTTGCCAGATCTTCAATGTTTAAGAATCGTTGGATAGGTTTTTCGATTATCTAACCAACGATGGGTTTGATGATGGGTCCGGACATTGTTTACATACATTTAAGTGAGATCCGGCTACAAAAAAAATACATAAATATCACTTAAGTGGTCAGAACTCGAGACAGGGTTGCCAGATCTTTAATGTTTTCGACTCGTTGGAAAGGTCTTTCGATAACCTAACCAACGATGGGTCGGATGATGGATCCGGACATCGTTTACATACATTTAAGTGAGATCCGGCTACAAAAAAGTACATAAATATCACTTAAGTGGTCGTAACTCGAGACAGGGTTGCGAGATCTTCAATGTTGTGGACTCATTGGAAAGGTCTTTCAATGACCTAACCAACGATGGGTCGGATGATGGATTTGGACATTGTTTACATGCATTTAAGTGAGATCCGGCTACAAAAAAGTACATAAATATCACTTAAGTGGTTATAACTCGAGACAGGGTTGCCAGATCTTCAATGTTGTGGACTCGTTGGAAAGGTCTTTCAATTACCTAAATAACGATGTATAACATGATGATGTTTGGTTCAGTTTACTGCCATTTATTCATCTTCCGAAAATATGCGAAAACACATTTTTATACATAACTTTTGAACTACTTACCGAAACTTCAAACAATTCAATAGCACCGTATGGGACCCTAAACCAAGTCGAATGCGACTGGTTTGGTCAAAATCGGTTAAGCCAGTGCTGAGAAAACTGAGTGACATTATTGGTCACATACACACACACATACACACACACATACCCACACACATACACACACACATACACACACACATACACACACACATACACACACACACATACACACAGACATTTGTTCAGTTTGCGATTCTGAGTCGATATGTATACATCAAGATGGGTTTCGAGCTTTAAATAAAAATTTCAATTTTAGAGCAGGAAGGCAAAATGAAGTTGAAAAATTTTTGCGACCAAAAAAATGAAAAAATCTGGATTGATTCAAAAATTCATAACTCGGTCAATGATTTTTTGCACAACCAGGAAATATCTAAAAAGTTGGCATTTGATGTGTCCTTAAATATATCAGAAAATGAAAAATAATTAAAAATAGTGTTTTTTTTGCAAATCAAGTTTTAGTGACAAAAAGTTAAATAAAAAATCACCAATTTTTTTTAACCTTGTATCATTTTTTCCAGTGTAGTCCGTATCCATAACTACCACATTGCCGAAGACACCAAATCGATCAAATAATTCCTTGAAAAGATACAGATTTATGAATTTTCATACATCATTTTTGTATGGACAGCTACCAAATTTGTATAAAAAATTAAATGGACAAACTAATGATGCAAAATGGCTCTTTGGGCATACCGAAGGCAACAAACAAAGTTTCAGTCAGATTAAAAAATACAAAAAAAAATCGAATGACCGAAATCTGAGAGAACTGCCCATATATATTCGGTCCAGATTCAATCAATTTGGATAAAATCACTTTGGTTTTTCGGATCAACGTCTTATTTCATGTTGTTGTGATTAATCATGACGCAGTCGATTTGATTTAATGATTATTCATGAAAATGAAAATTCATTTGCAACCAGCTGAAATCAAATTAAAAAACATTCTTTTGCGTTTAAAATCATTTTTAGCATGTTTGGGTTTATTAAAAAATCTTAAGATTTTTTGAAAATTTTCGATGTAAAATCTTTTTTTTCGATACAATTTTTGTTTTTGTCAGATCTTAGATTTTTTGAAAACTAATGATTGCAAAACAACTGAACTAGTGTAAAATGCCTTTTAAAACACTTTTTTCATTTAAATGTGAAGACTATGGCTTGTTATTTAAATTTTTATATTTTTTTATTTTTTTGCCCCCCCCCCCCTTGACCTCGGCCAGGGCCGAGGGACAAAAACTTTTTTAAATATTTGCATCGGCCTTATTTAGTACAACTCATTCTATCCTTTTGTTTATACTGGATGAAAAAATAAATGTTTCCAAATTATTTATAATGGATACAAAAATACACAATACAAGTTTTGTAGTAAAGCAAAAGTAGCTCAGAAAAACCAGCTGAAAACGGTTGATTGATCATTGATTTTGGAATGTATCGGCTGTTTGATTTTTTTTGTGAAAAGCCAAAACATTTCAATCCAACTTTACTTTGAAATTTTCTATCGGTACTGTTAACAATAATTTTTAGAACGACTTTTTGGATTTTCAAGCAATTATCAAAATATGCAAAAAAGTTGATTTTGTGAGTTTTGTCTACGTTTTGCTCTACCAAATACATTTATTTTTAAACTTCAATTAAAGCTGCACGCCTTTTTTAACCCCTGAGTCAGCACCCTGCACCGAAAGGTAAACCAATCAAGTAAAAGTCACTTTACTTGGCAAACACCAACAAACGTGAACTGCGCTGCTGCGCTGCATGCTCCGTCTAGTATATCTCTTCGAAAGGGTTTCCAATCCAAACTGACACTGCTAGCGCTCTGTCTCTGGTGCTTGTTCTGATGTCAGGGACATCCCCGTCCAGGTCTTCGGTCTCACCAGAACCAAGGTACCTATCATCTGCTGCAGCAGCGAAGAACGTGTGTGTACCTCCGTTCTTGATTAGATAAGCCAAACAAATAGTAAATCTCGGGACACACTCCACTGCTGGCACTGCTTACCATATGGTAGCTTGGCAGACCCCTTCCCCCGAAACTTCAAACAACCGAAATAGCTTCCCAAATACCAAATTGCTGTCGGTTGAGGTCTAATCGCACTCGAGCATTCCCGGTGCGTACAGACCAATTATTATGCAAGAACACGCACCCGGGCCCCAGTTTCTACGGAGAATGCTGCTCATAACTTTCGATGGCAACAACAACAGCAAAACAACAGAAAAAGGGCTTCTTTCCTGGGGTTAGGAGGAGCTGACCAGTTTTTGAAATTTGGACAAGGTTTTCTTCACGAATACAAAGTTTCGTTCAAAAAACTCGCAACTCTCCCCTAATAAATCCATAATTGACTTTCTGCCGCCGTCGATACACAAAGTCTGGTGGGCTTCTGCGTTTACTCGTTGCGTACTTCATAAATCTACGAAGGAAACAAGTACTTTTCACTGGAAATTCACCTCTTGGCCAAGAAGGCCCCCACTTTTGACGGGCATATGGCCTCTGGACCTGGCTAGACACCCTGAGACGGCCCGAGCCAAACCAAATAAAGCGACGTGTGCGCGCACTGTTTATCTCTGTGGATCCATTAAAATTACATAAAATCATTTTATTGTTTGTACTGTATAGCGACTGGCTCCAGTTCAGGTTCGTTACCGTTTATTTCTTGAACGGGAGCATCAGGTTGTTGGTCGAGGTTCGTATGCTGCAGCGTAATTTAAGGTTTAATCGGATCGTTGTTCCGAATTTTGGCCGCACACCGCCACTGCCGCGGTGTTTATTGCGCTTGGGAGTTAGGGTTGTGAAATTTGGGACCTACCGCGCTGTGGCGTAATTTAATTAGAATTAACCACAACCGGGTATCGAGATTAGATCTTATTCTGTTTAAGTAAAGTAGTAATTACTAGGGCTAGTTATTTTTTGCGATTTCATGGAAATTTTGGAAATACTGTGAAATGCCGCGAAAATGAAATGTGAAATGTTGCTACTCAATGCATTTAAGCTTTATTTGTTTAACTCAAAAATTTTAAAAGATTTTTACAAGCATTTTGAATGCAGTTTACAAATAAAGAAATATTTCATATCAGATCTACAACTATTTTTTAAAGATATTGTTCATTAGAATATTCAACAAAATGCAGATATTTTTTTTATTCCACAAAATTCCAAAAAAGATTTTAAAAGAACATTAATCAACACTTCTTTAAAAAAACGCAAAAAATACCTTTTTCATTTTATTTTTTTGTAAAATTTATTTTAATTAATCAATTATATTATAAATTGCATATTAAAATGTTGAATATAAATTATGCGATTTAATTCAATTGATTAGTAAAATAACACATATTGAAATCATATTTGTTAACCAATTTGCAATATTATTATTTTTTCTTTAATCAACAATGAATGTAAAAACTGCTTTTAATGAAGTTTTGCCTGGACTTTATTGAAAAAAACTAAAATTTCCCTGTTGCTTAATATTTTATCCCTTTCACCCTTAAAGTCAATGTTCATTGGATCACGGCGTGTTTTCTAGAAGAACCTTTTCAGGAAAAATAGTCATCGCTGCTTTCAAATGTGTCTCATATGGAATTTTCTCATCTTTCTAATGCTTCTAAAAGCGAGAAATTTCTGAAATATCTTTAAAAAACCTTCATCATTTATTGAAAGTTTTTTAAAACAGTTCAGAAAACTAGTCAAATGATTTGTTTTATGTGTTATACACTCATCAAAATGGGCAAAATAAGACAAGAAACAAATTTGTAGAATGTTGCAAATTGCTAAACATTTTTAAATTTATATTTTAACTGAATTTTGAACTTGTGGAATTTATTCAGTAATTTTAATTATAAAACCGTATTTAAATGAAAATTTTACTAAAATTAATAGATTATGAGATTGTTATTGCATTTTTATGAATAATGATATGATATTTCCTTTGTTTAAGGAAGATCAACAGGATTTAACCATTAACCAGGAACATAGATACAAAACATGATTTAAAATCGGAAATGTACTACAAATTACTGTTGCATGCTTCAAAAGTCTTATTTTTACAGGTATAAATTAAATATATATAAATATTTTTAATTTTTTTACTGTTGAAAGTATCATTAAAATGTTGTGTTTGAACTGAGAATGTTGAAAACAAAAAAATAAAATATTAATTTTAACAAAAAGTCAAACAGAAGCCTCCATTACAAGCTATTTGAACAAAACTCAAGATACTTGTAAAACGTTTTTAAAACGGATAAGACTTCTATAACATTGCTGATTACTTGATCATTTCATACAAAAAAAAAAAAAATAAAAAAAAATTCATACTCATGAAAAGTATTTCTCATGAAACTCTACACAGTAATTTGTAGTTCAATTTCAAGTAAATAACATGTTTTGGTATCCATGCAACTGGTTTATGTTTGGTTAAGGAAATATGATATTTATTCATAAAAATCTAATTACACTTAACGATCTCAAACCTGCAAAAAATTCGACCAGCTAAATCCAAGCTAAACCAGAGCAGACGACTGATATTTGTACACAAAAATTTTGTAATAATATAATAATTCTTGTAAACATATATTTTAAACTGTTTTCTGATTTTAATTTCTGAATAAATCCCGCATATTCAGAAACTCAATTTAAACTTAATTATCAAAATATTTAGCAATATGCAACCTTTTACAAAGTTGTTTCATGTATAATGTTGCATATTTTTATGAGTGAATGACACACAAAACACGTTATTTGACAAGTTTCCTAAACTATTATTAAAAAGTTTCCAAAATGTGATGAAGGATTTTAAAACAATAAATCTTAAAATAAAGATATCTTGGAAATTTCTCGATGAAACATTTCGCTCTTAGAAGCATTGGAAAGTTGAGAAAATTTCCTATAAGACACATTTGAAAGTAGCGATGACTATTTTTTTTCCTTAAGGTTGCCCAGAAAACACACCGTGTAGAGTTATCGGAATACACTCAATGTTTACATTTGTTTGAAAGACCTTATAAAAAAATCTAAAATTCAACTGACGGAAATTCTTCAAAATTTCCCAAGATTAATTAAATACTCCATTTTTCAATGAAATCACATGTGTCAGGGGGTTTTAAACGCGTTTTATTTTGTTTTCTGTTAATAATTTTGCTAAAAGAATACATTTTGAAGTTTATTTTGAGCAGTTTTCAGGCCGTGAAAAATTACTAGCCCTAGCAATTACACAAGATTAGTTTCCTAGAATTAAAAAAAAATGTTCTTGGTTTTTATATTTTTTGATTTGGATGAAATATTCAGAAGGAATTTTCTGATCAATTGGAGTTTTCGGAAAAGTTGTAGGTCATTATTAAAAATTTTGGGGAAAAATAGGTACAGGGCAAAAAAAACCTATTTTTACCTATGTTTTTATCACCAAAAGTTGAGTATCCAAAATACATATTTTATAATAATCGAAATTTATTGATATGTTTTAAAGGACTAAAAAGACATCTTCTGAGCCATTGTGTGTGACTGGTTTAGAGGTGTTTTTTTGAAAAAAATATCAAAAACCTGGACAACAAAATTATTAAAAATCTTTTTTTAAAGCAAAATTAAATTTGCAATCAAACTGTACTTGATTTTTTTTAAATAAAATGTGCCATTTTTATGTTATAGCTACTTTAAGGTGTACATTTTCGATTGATTTTCGTATTTTTTTTTAAGATTCCTCTTTAAAAAAAGCACCCCTGGATAACATATTTTTGAAAGCTGAGAAAAATTCCTACAATTTTTTACATTTATTTTTTTTAGTGTACTTATTTATTTCGAAAAACCCTAATCATAACCTACAATTTTGGCGAAGACACCAAATCGATCATCAAATCTCTTCTGAATCACAATTCGATTTTTTTATGTTTTTGACATGTTTTATTGGACAAAAAGTGCCAATATTTGAACTATAGAGTTTCTATAGGTTATGACGGACCTTTAGTTTTTTTTTGTCAAGTTATGGTTTTTTGAAAAAAACAGCGTTTTTTAAGTATTCAAACTTATCCGAAAAAGCTCCCAAAAACAAAATGATTTCAAAAAAGACAAAAAGTAATTTTATGACTTTTCGATAAAATGCATCGTTTTTGAGTTGAAACTATTTATGATGTTTTTCTAAAAGAAAATTGATCCTTTTTAAATCAGTTCATCCTTGCTCTACTCGAATCAAATTATTTGACCCCTTTGGTCGTAATTTCTAAAAGATCGATTGGATATTGAGAGCCAATTGGGTACAGTACTTGATTATCCGAAGTTCGATTACCCGGAGGTTTGTATGGGACTTTGGATAATCGAATCATATTCAACAATTTTTTTTCGTATTATTCTATTATCAAATTCAAGTTCTACGACCTCATTTTAGTCAAATTTGAAGAGTTGTTTCCTATTAAATAACAGAATGCATCTTTTAAATTTTTTGTCACCGCCAAATCGAATCGAATGGATTTAAAAATTCTAAGTCACTTTTGCGTACACAGCTAAAAAAGTAGGAATCCAGCTACGTGTAAAAGGCCTGGGTGTAAAATAAATATTGCATTATTTTATGAATTTTTATGTGCTTTTACACTCTGAAATATGTAGCCCATCAGTATGAGAAACCTACTAGACAGAAATGTCAAGCTCATATATGCGTTTATCCATTCAGATTTTCATTGGTCTGATGGCCGAGTGGGCTAAGGCGCCAGTCCTTGCTGTTGGTGCTGGGTTTGAATCCCGTCGGTTGCATCTTTTTTTTGTGTGTTGCAAAAATTGTACATGCAGTGTGTAATAATAAGTGTTTATTTTGACAAAGGTGATGTGCATGCTTTTGCATGCGATTTTACCATCGGAGATTTTGCTGTGTAGTTTAAGGTTCAAACTTAAGTTCAAAAATCAAAAATTAAACAACAACAAACATATTTATTTTTGTGATTTGATTATCCGAAGTAAATTTTTTCCGAGGCCATCCGAATAGTCGAGTCTGGACTGTAGTACTTGGATATACTAATTTTTGTAATTTTAATTCTTTGCCATATTTCAGCATCCAAAGGTCTGATAAGCAATGTTCAAAACAGAAAAATGTCTAGAAATTTTTCAGCTTTTAAATATATTTTTTCAGAAAAGGACAACAATAGAAACGATTTTTTTTAAATAAAAAAGATTTTTTTTTAATTTAAATTAAAGATGTCTCGAAAATACTTTTCAATTCAAAATTGAGTTTAAATGCACATTGAAACTGAGAAATATCGGCTGAAAGAATCAGTCTTTATCAAATAACTATGCCATCATCACACCACCAAGCCACCCATCGATCGGTCTGATTGAAACATAAACAGACTCTGTTTACAGCGTTAATTCCTACAATTAGTCAACAACAAGCACGACTAATCCTTCTTATTATGAGCACGTTCGTTCGCACTGCTCGACGCTAAACGAAATAATTAAGACGCATAGCGACGTCCGAGATGTGTACGATCCAGGCTTCGATTGGCTGAACTCACTTGAATGACGATAATTGTATTCATTACGAAACCTAATTAGATTAGCAACTTTTTTTTGTTGTTGCGCCAATATGATTGCCACTATCAACGTCCGCTACTACTACTACTAATGCTAGGTGGTGATTGACGTTGGTAACGAGCCCTTTGGATTTTTGTAAGTCGAGTTGGTTGAGTGTGGCAAGAAATGGAAATCTTTCCATCGAGAGTCGATCTTCCAACCAAACAAGACAACTTGTTTAGCTTTCCCATTAGGAGCAGCGCAAATAGGAATTGCGAACTCACATGATCCCATTTGGAGGCCACCCTCGTTGACTCTGTACTGAACATTTATTTTCTCGACTTCTTTTTTTTTTGCGCCGCCAGTCGCCAGTCAGGTGCGATCCCAGGCGACATTTCAATTAGCACCCTCCGCGCCACTCGCCGGTGACCGCCATTAGTCAGTTACTTTGGCCAGTTAGCACAGTGCTAGTTGTTGGGAATGGAATGGAGAGATGATGGATGGCATCACTCCGCAGTAAAAACCACTTTTTCAGTGATGCTGCGAGCCACTCGCAGTTATAACTTTGTCGGTGCTAATTTGGATGTCAATTACGAGCAGGAACGGTGGTCAATTGATTTTTTTTTCTTGATTCAGAAATGGTCCGATAGTGCAAGTACTTTGATGTTCAAATTACACGCTGAATCTGAAATGATTTTTTTTATTATTTCCAGAAAAAAAATATTTGTGGAATGCTACTGTGCTTGGTACGGTATGTCCACGCATCCTTCCTCCCCTGTAGATTCTGTGAAATGCGATTCAATATGTATGATAATGATCTGTTTAGAAAAAGTATTGATCGAAACGTTTGTATTCAACATTAACAAAAAGCTCAATTCGAACCAACAAACAGCTAACAACTATCTGTTCCCTCACTCCAGCTAATCCAACGTATTCAAGCTTCAACCGTAACCTAACACCTTGCCATTTAACCTTTGGCACCCTCTCCCTCCTGGTCCCTAAACATATTTCATGTGCCGTTAGCCCACACCGGCAGGTCGTCCAGAAGGGCCGGCCAACACAAAATAAATGGCCAACGGCGGGTGCACTTCCGTGACTTCGTGTCGATTTGATATTTACGTGTGTGGCCATTGCGTGTGTGCCCCACTCGGAACGGGCTCATATGCGGAAATTTAAACCTGGCACAAATTAAAAAGAACAAAAAAAAAATCGGTGTAGGAAAAACTGAAATGTAATCGCTTGCCAAGCTGGAAGGCACGTTTTTGAATTTGTGTGAGAGTGTGTGAAAGAAATTGATATGAATGGCCCTTATTTGACGGTTGGAATTTGGGAATATTTTGACAAAAACTTGATTGATTTTAATAAAACTTATTTGTGAATTTGATGTTTGCTTCCAATGATTTTAAAATGTGTTCATGTTTTTTTTTTAAGAATGCCTCTCTATACTGCTAGGTGAATTCACTTAAATACTGTTCCCGGTAGAAGACCCCTTCATTTTACGCCTTCTCACCTTTGCGTGCTGCTCTACTCTTGATGTTCTTTACCTTTCTCTGTTCAAAAATTCTGACTGACTGTCTCTGTTCGTGACATGTTCCTGAACTCCGGCCATACAACACTCACACAATACACATATTCGCGCAACAAAGACCGGTGTATAATTGAAAATTTATAAGCCGGCAACCGAAAACCTTGCCCTGGGTTCACAACCGAGAGACACACAGGAAGTAGTAAATTTCATACTTATTGTCGGGGTTATGATGGGGACTTTGGTCTGTTTTGGCAGGGAAAAGGTTTCACCCGGCGGAACTCTACACATTAGTCATTTATTAGCTATAATGTAACAGGAAATTGCTCCTTTATGGAATCGGGGAGGTTTTTTTTTTGAAAAAAGATATTTCACCATGGTCACTGACTGCGGACAGATGTTTCCCTATTTTTCAGCATGAAGCTTTAATGCTTTAAACAAATAGCCGGTTCATGTACCTGGACGACGGAAGTGTGCCAGCTTTATACCAGCTGTGGGGAAGCTCTTGGAATTGATAGGTGATTTATCGTTTTTTGGTGGATTTTTTTTTTGGGTATTTGTTTCTGGTTCAATGCAGCTGTCCGCCTTAAGAATTCAGGTCAAGGGTTGCGTTATGCATTATTTCTCATTTTATGTGATGTTTAATTCTGTTTTTTCAGCTTTCAACCGGCAAAACACAAGAATTCGGTAATTTAAAAAAATGGCACATTTAACTATTTAGGAAATACTTTCATGGCCACAAGTCAATATTAAAAAACTAACTTAATCCACCTGTGTGGTTGATGCCTTCCTCACTTTTTACCAACAATGGGTAATATGAGTGGTTTGGACACATATTTCAGCTATTTTTTTTAGGTCCAGAAAAATAAGTACACAGATATAACTTAAGTTGTCATAACTCGAGACAGGGTTGCCAGATTTTCTATTATGTGGACTCGTTGGAAAGGTCTCTTGATTACCTAACCAACGATGGGTCGGATGATGGTTCCGGACATCGTTTACATATATTTAAGTGAGATCCGGCTTCAAAAAAGTACATAAATATCACTTAAGTGGTCATAACTTGAGACAGGGTTGCCAGATCTTCGATGCTGTGGACTCGTTGGAAAAGTCTCTTGATAATCTAACCAACGATGGGTCGGATGATTGATCTGAACATCGTTTACATACATTTAAGTAAGATCCGGCTTCAAAAAAGTACATAAATATCACTTAAGTGGTCATAACTCGAGACAGGGTTGCCAGATCTTCAATGTTGTGGACTCTTTGGAAAGGTCTCTTGATTATCTAATCAACGATGGGTCGGATGATGGATCCGGACATCGTTTACATGCATTTAAGTGAGACCCGGCTTCAAAAAAGTACATAAATATCACTTAAGTGGTCATAACTCGAGACAGGGTTGCCAGATCTTGAATGTTGTGGACTCGTTGGAAAGGTCTCTTGATTATCTAATCAACGATGGGTCGGATGATGGATCCGGACATCGTTTACATGCATTTAGGTGAGACCCGGCTTCAAAAAAGTACATAAATATCACTTAAGTGGTCATAACTCGAGACAGGGTTGCCAGATCTTCGATGTTGTGGACTCGTTAGAAAGGTCTCTTGATTACCTAACCAACGATGGGTCGGATGATGGATCCGGACATCGTTTACATGCATATAATTGAGATCCGGATATATGTGAAAACACATTTTTATACATAACTTTTGAACTACTTATCGAAACTTCAAACAATTCAATAGCGATGTATGGGACCCTAAACCAAGTCGAATGCAACTGGTTCGATCAAAATCGGTTCAGCCAGTACTGAGAAAACTTGGCAAGATTTTTGAACACATACATACATACACACACACACACATACACACACACACACACACACATTTGTTCAGTTTTCGATTCTGAGTCGATATGTATAAATGAAGGTGGGTCTTCGAGCTTTTGATAAAAAGTTCATTTTTAGAGCAGGATTATAGCCTTACCTCAGTGAGGAAGGCAAAAGGCAGTATGTAAAAGAAATACTTTTGAAGAAAATTTGTTTGCACTCTTTTTTCTAAGCTTCTAACTTTAGTTGAGAATACGAATATTCCATCATTAGATTTCCACGCTGTTGTGCCAACTTGTCGCACGTCACTTGTTGACGTTCCGAGAAAAACACAACAAAAAACGAGAGCACACAATGTAAACAATGACAAACACGTTTTGCTGACCATTCTGTGCATTGTATTGAACTTTGGTTGAATTTAGTCGCTGGAGTCCCGAGTTATAATTACAAACGTTTACAGTAGTCGAGCTCGTGCTTGTGTCAAACGCGTTCTGACCTGAAATCCCTTTGGCCAACTGTCGCACTTTCATCAATTTTCTGGCTGTATGAAGAGTGACAAAAATGCACGGAGCTTTTTCGGTTTCTATTGAACATCTCAGGATTGAAATCGACTTGTGAGGATCTGTGAAGGTCACAAGGTGAGGCATTGTGAGCCGCACAAATTTTCGTTCTTAACTTAATTTAGCCCAAAATGCACGTGCGTCAAGTCAGCACGACTGCGACGAATTGAAATAAGTTTATCTTAGTTTTATTTTTATAACATTTCTGAATCAAGTTTGTTAAGGCTGAAGTACATTTTTATTATATTTTTTTTATTTAAACTTTAAAAAAGTTAGCTTTTGACCTTGCGGACAAAAAGTCAAAATTAAATTCCTGTCGAATGTATCGATCGGCTCTAAGTATTTTATAATTTTGCAAACTTTCATCTGTACCAGCAACCTAATTAATCATTCATAAAGCGATCCTTGCTTCTAAATTCTTTTCAGCTCAAAACTTCGCCCTGACAGCTCCGCACGCACGAATTAATTTCACATTTTTCCGTCATGCTGCGTGATTTCAAAGAAATCGCAACCTGATTAATTTTTGAAAAGTTTAGCTACCTTTCTTCCCCCAAGCGGTGTGGAACGTAAACCGAGACCAAGCACAATTTCCCAAGAAAGACGACAGACAGACGGTGAAACTTTTTAAGAAAGGGTAAAATTATCTGAGAAGAAAAATGCAGCAAAAAAATTCTTGGCACAACAGACAATTGAGAAGACTGGCAAGAATTTACATAAGGAACGTCAAAAGTGAATCCTTGCGAAAAGCCATTCAAATTCCAGGAAGTCGATTATGCAATGCAAACTTTTTTTCGTCCTTTACAAAGTCGGTGCATGAAGCTAGGGCAAGTCAACAAGTCAGTGTTCTTACCAGAATCTTCTTCAACTATCGCGTCGTTATAGGAATCGATTCTTCTTTCTGCATCGGTCCCTTCCTCCCCCTTTTCGGATGGACCACGTTTTCCACATGACTCACACTTGAAAAAGTAATAAAAATAAAATTATTGCAGTAAAAACGCACTCGTACGCTGGAGGGGTGCGACGGCCCAAGAAATCGCTGAGATGGTCCGATTCTTCAAGATGTCGGAAGAAGCTGCTCGGCGAGGATGCTCCTCTATTCAGAAGGAAAATTATATGATCCATGAAACTGGCTTTCCGGGATGGCACGTTTCCCCTCTCTCGATGGCGCTCAAACATTTGTTCATAGGTGGTAGTGTGGGAGAGTTTAATTTTCTTTCGTGCTGCCACTTTCCGAACAAATGTTGCAAGATGGGGGAAAACGTCCCCTCTTCCAGGTACCCAAGGGAATGAATGGATGGAATGGATGATCCACCTAGTTGTGTCATAAAAACTTTTTAAGAATTCAGAATTATTTTAATATTTGTTTTTATTTTTTCCCAAATTAAAATTAATATTAGGTTCAGACATGACAATCAATACGTTGCAAATAAAAATATATTTAAAGTTTGTACACTCATCCCTCATATTCGAAACAGTTTACAGATCGGCCAATGTTCAACAAATCATATAAAGTCGATAATTGAACATAATGAATTGCTTTAACCTTCATGTGAAAGCTTTTCTTGCGATCTTTCGATTGATGTATAGACCGGCTGTACATTTTTACGTTTTATATCAAGTTTTCAAAGAAAAACATTGACGCTTGAAATCCACAAATTCGGAACACTTTTTTCTTACGATGTAAACAAACTTTTTATTCTCTACAGGAGTACATATTTTTTTACAAAACAATGACTTCGCAGTCCGAAACCAATAAAACTCATGCTTAGTAATGTTTTATGAATGGTCGCATAACTTTTTTTGTGAAAATATCAGTTGAATACAGGTGTTCCACAATTGTGGGAGGCACAATAACATCTCACAATCATGGAACAGGCAATTTGGAGGCAGTGTTTTGCTGCTCTGGATAAAATAGTCTTGAAATGAAGTTTTTTTGTTCAGAAAGTACTACTTTTACTAGTGAAATAGCACGAAAATGACCAAATAAAGGTCATAAAAATAGTAGGGTCGAGAGAAAAGCTGCATTTGGCATGCTATTGACAAATCATCACAAAAGTGTTCCGAATTTGTGGGTGTTCCGAATATGTGGGATGACTGTACTATTCCAATTTTATTTTTAATTTTAAACACAGAAAACATATTTTTTCTTCATTAAAAGAGATTTTAGATTAATTATGAAAAAATCCATAGTATAAAATATCAAAACTTTATGATTCTGATTTTCAAAATTGTGATCAAAACTTAAATCTACTTTTGAATTGAAATCAAAACTGTGAAAGAAAGAAAGCATTCTTGTATACGTTTAACAATTTTATGTATTGGCGGGGAATTCACTACAAATCAATTCTATGGATAGTGGCCTACTCGGAGAGCCCAAATCTATTATACTTTGATGAAACTGAAGCATTTACTGACATCAAATTAAATAAAAATAATTTTTCATGTTTCATAAAATGTAATAATTCATCAATATCTACAATATCATGAAAAATACTAAATAGCTAATATTGAGAACCATAAAAGAAAGAGAAATAGTACAACCTCGATTATTTTTAAGTATCAATAGTATTCTGCTAATTGTATTCACGTTATTTATGAGCAATTCCAGCTCAAATCAGGATTTTTTCTGGTACTTTTGTACCCGACCCTCTCCGATCTCAATAAAACTTTGTAGACATGTTATCTTAGGCCTATATAAGCCATTTTTTGTGTAAATGGAGCCAATAGTACTCGAAAATAACATTTGAGAAGGGCTTAAGGTATTTTAATATTTTTGTATTTTGTAATTTAAAAATTACTGTATCTCGAAGCCGTTGCGTCGTATCAAAAAGTGGTCAAAGACAAACTTGTAGGAAATTGGACGGGCTGAAACAAAAATACACGCCACATCTATGAGATTTTTTAGATTTTTAAGTCTAAAACTTAAATTTAAAGGAAATTTTTGAGGAAATAGCCTAAAATATAACCAAAAGACTGACAAAAAATGCAGGATGGTATGTCTCTCCTAAAAAAATACAAAAATCATTTACTAAAACTGTTTTTTTTTTTAAGTGGTCTAAACGTCAAAGTTTTTGAAAACCGGTAGTGGGAATCGATTCTCCAGACAATTTTACATAAATGTCTCCATATTGACCATTGTCTTATGTCCAATCCTTGGGAAGATACAGCGGTTTTAAAAATGAAAATGTTGAAAAAACGTGTTTTTTTGTGGTTTTTGACAATTTCTATATGACAAACTTGGTTTTTCAGTCTCGTAAATATTTTTACCGGAATGCTCGTCCGATTTCCCATAAGTTTGCCTTAGACAGCATTTCAATTGGATGTAAGGGCTTACAGATATAAGCTTAATTACATTGCTTATAACTGAAAATAGAATTTTTTTTCAGTGTGGTAGAAACCAGGATAGTAAATTTGATTACGTAAATATAAAAACGACATAAATCAAAAAATATTTACGTGACTGTAAAACCAAGTCGGTCATATAGAAATTGCCAAAAACCACAAAAAAAACCCGTTTTTTCAACGTTTTCATTTTTAAAACCACTGTATCTTCCCAAGGATTGGACATAGAACAATGGTCAATATGGAGACTTTATGTAAAATTGTCTGGATAATCGATTCCCACTAACGGTTTTCAAAAACTTTGACGTTTAGACTACTTTTCAAAAAACAGTTTTAGTAAATGATTTTTGTATTTTTTTAGGAGAGACATACCATCATGCATTTTTCGTCAGTCTTTGGGTTATATTTTAGGCTATTTCCTCAAAAATTTTGAACGAAAACAAATCATGACATCACCTTTAAATTTAAGTTTTAGACTTAAAAATCAAAAAATCTCATAGATGTGGCGTGTATTTTTGTTTCAGTGTATTTTTTTCAAAAAGCCCGTCTAATTTCCTACAAGTTTGTCTTTGACCACTTTTTGATACGACGCAACGGCTTCTAGATACAGTAATTTTTAAATTACAAAATACAAAAATATTTAAATACCTTACGCCATTCTCAAATGTTGTTTTCGAGTACTATTGGCTCCATATACACAAAAATGGCTTATATAGGCCTAGGATAACATGTCTACGAAGTTTTATTGAAATCGGAGAGGGTCGGGTACAAAAGTACCAGAAAAAAACCTGATTTGAGCTGGAATTGCTCTTATTCAAACTTAAGCAAATTTACTCACAATGACAGAGTTTTGATATTTTTCAAAACTTTTGAAAGTTTGAATCAAAGCTTGAAATTTGATAAAATTACCCTTAAAAACATTAATATTTGCAAGTTTCAGCGCTGAACTTCAAACTACAATACACTTTCCCCAAAAGTCACACAAAACAGCAAAGCTAAATTTTCACTTCTCTTATTGAGGCAGTGCAGTTTCCGAAAAAAGGGGGAGAAAACAACCCCACACTCACTTGAGTTTAATTAGTGACTTTTGATGTAGTTTCCAAGGTTGGAAAATTGAGGGGGATTTCCCAACGGTGGTGTTTCACATCGTGACATGCATAAACATCTAACACTCGCTCAGTGTGTATCGCGCTAGGTTACTGATGAGGCGTCAAAAATCTCGGGGGGTGCTTAACTTTTCGGACGTTTGGCGTAAATCAATGCGGTTTTCTGGGGGGGGTTTAAATTGATGAGGTTGAATTGCGCGGGGACTTAAACCTGAATGGTTTATTGTGAGGGATTTTCGAGAGTGACGTTAAATTTCTAGTTCGTCGCCCTCGGAACGACTTTATTGAGCTATACAGTAATTAGAAGATGCTCCCTTTTTTGGGCCATTAATTCAACGGATGCTGCTAGATGTAGCGATGATGATGCTCTAAATTGGTTAGGTTTTTTAACGTGAAATTCGATCTGCTACCAGCATACGGAGTAAAACAGTTTGTGTTTATGTTGGTAACTCCATACGGCAGTAAAAAAAGTTTGATATTACTGGTCGTTTCATTAATTCTATGCTTTCATTAATAAATTTTGTCAATTCGTTTAACTGACTGGAAACTTTAAGCAGTTGAGAGTTGTGTTGTGTTAGAGCGTAATTTATCACTTTATTTGGTGTGTTCAGTTTGTTTTGAGAACTTATTTTTTTTTGTTGAAATCGAGTTAAAGTTTGACTGATTTCAGCAGATCTTTAAGAATCTAAAAATATCAGGTCCAATCTCCAAAAATTAAGACAAGATTTTTTAATTGCACTGAAGGCAAGATTTCAAATTAATTCATAGTACACTCAACCCCGGTGGTTGGTCACTTTTCGTTTGACACTTTTTTAGTGTGTACCCCGTTGGTTAGTCAAAGTCGAACTAAAAAGTGACGAACTGTCACTTTTTACACGGTGCTCACGCACACTATCAAAACAAACGTTTGGTAGTTTGTGTGAACTCCGTGTAAAAGGGGTGTCAAACTAAAAAGTGACCCCGTTCGTTCGACAACAGTTTGTGTCAAACCATCGGGGTTTGAGTGTATAACACCGCAGTTACTGTTTGATAAAATAATATCATCCAAAACATATTTATTTTTTCATCGAGCAACGTAATAAAATCTGTATGCTTGAGTGTTTTGCTTCCTTCTTTCTTGAATGTTTGTTTTTCCTTCGTTGAAAAATATATCTGAACAAACTTTTAAAAGCTCAAACTCAAACTCGTCATCTGCAATGTTGTGTGTAGAGAAAGCTACGTCAGGAGCTTTTACGTCAAGTTTTTCTTCTTTGTTATTTGTTCAATAAATCGCACCGCGTAATTGGAGTGTAAGAGATGAGATTATTGAATCGATTACAGGCGAGCGCACTGAGTGTTTTATTTACGTGTGAAAAAATTTACATATCCCTTCCGCATGCAAGATTTTCTACCTTTTTGTAATTTCCCCTCTTTCTAACAAAAAAAAAAAAAAAAAACATTTCACTTTAATGACCTCGTTTCCTTCCATCGTCGTCAATTCTACTGCAGCTGAGTGTGATCATCAGCACACCCCAGGAAATCAAAACCGTCGCATTGCCCGAAGCCTCAGCATGTAACCGTCTGGGTCAATTGAATTCTCATAATACGGTCTTATCAGTGGGGTGTTTCGATTCCTTTAGAAAAGGCACAACAAACATCATCAGATCTCTTGGACGAGCGGGGGGTTTCGTAACCGGCTGCTTTTGCTGATTTCATTATTACAATATTTATGTTATTTTCTGCTGACTGGACCCTCTCCGGCGCTCTTACTCAATGACGACACCTCCTGGAGAGTAACCGGAGTCCCCTGCCGAGGAATGGTCCGATTTGTTTCGTCGTCCAGCTGAGCCCGTTGAGTCTTGGGATAATTTGATCGATAGCTTAGCTATACTTTCATTATACAGATGTGTTACAACGTGGCAATCGGGCCGATTCACACAAAAAAAAAAATAAAAAAAATATGTTTGTTCAAATAACCCACTAACGTCTTGAAATCTTCTCCTATCTCCCCCAAAAACAGTGCTCACCGCCCGCTCGCAGACCCTCTCCTCGATGGACGTGGAAACGCCGCCGCCGTACGACGTCGAGTCCCTGCCCAGCTACACGATCGTGTCCGGTCTGCCCAGCTACAGCGACGCCATCGAGCAGCTCAAGCAGAAGCAGCTGCAGCGCACCCTGGGCTACGCCGGCTACGAACCGGTCAAGCTGCAGCACGCCTCCGTCATCAAGCTGTTCGAGTCGCAGTCGCAGGAACTTGGCATTAGCCAAGGTGCCGAACCGGCCAAGCTGGAGGAAATTCGGTACAACTTTGCCAACGTGGTTCCGGCGGTGGCAGCCGTAAATGGCGGTGCAGCAGGACTCGGTGGTGTGGAAATTGTCAATGAAGTTTCGCCAACGACGAGTAGCAATAGTCAATCGATGGGCGCGGCGGTGCCCGCCTACAAAGGCCACGTGCCGCCGGTGGCCGTGGAGGTCGGGGACGGGACGGTTATTGCCGTAAGTTTGAAAAAGTTTCACGTCAGCAGGTACACCGTCGAGGACGAGCTTAGTAACGGTGTGAGTTAAGAGGGCTGTTCTTCAGCAGCTAACGATAATGCCTTGCTTGGTTTTGTTGTGTTTTCAAGCGAAGCAGATCTAAAAAACCGAAAACTCTGACTGTGTTATTATCGAATAATTTACTAAGTTATACAATTTATGCGAGAGACGAGTGTCTTTTCTTGTACATATAGCTAGACTGCGTAGGATGATAATTCTCGAAGACTATATTTTCGCCAGTTCGATAGATAGTTGCTAACTAAAAAATAAAACAAAACTAACCTGACGCTGAGAACGCATCGTTCCAGTCTGACTATTGAATAGTAAAGTAACAAAGAAGAGCGCACTGTAGATGAATCATATTTTTATTCCTTATTCAAAGACTTGTATGTACGATTTGTAGTCATGCTCAATAGAAGAAAAATGCAATTGAAACCGATTCTTTCTTTTCTTTGTTAACAATTATCACATCCCAAAGAAATCTTATGTACTTGAGTGTGTTCAACCAATCCAATATCCACAGACCGGCTACGAAATTATGAGAAAGTATTATGGCAACTTCAATTATCCCGCCTGAATATTCATTCCTCAAATATAACTGCTCTTCTCTCCTCAATGAA
The DNA here is from genome assembly GCF_015732765.1 of Culex quinquefasciatus. Lineage (NCBI taxonomy): Eukaryota > Metazoa > Arthropoda > Insecta > Diptera > Culicidae > Culex > Culex quinquefasciatus. Next base: position 14,683,220 of record NC_051862.1, read on the forward strand.
ACTCTCAGCACAGACAAACAGACATGAAAGTCCAGGTCACCAGGTTGTCCCAAAAGTGTAACGGACTTTTTTCAAAAATCGGAAAGCATGGTTTCTACTTTTCGGATTCGCCGCTAGAGGCGCTTTTTTGTTGAGTAACAAATGACAGCTTTCATATTCATCATGTTTTGATTGCCGCCACAACACGTGTGTTTATTTTATCTGAAATGGAATTTCTTTCGAAGATTACGTACAAAAAAAGCTTTTCTGGGCCGCTCCCGTCGGATAAATCTGTATGTATTGCAGTCCAACAGGCAGAGCTTTGACGTGGTTGAGCCGCTTCAAAAACGGTAGCCCTGTGATGTTTTTTACAAGCGGAAATCTTAGCCTTCTTGGCAGGTGTAGCAGCTGGCACCGGTGCTGACGGGTGCTAAAATTGATCATCTTTAACCCCCTTCCACCGCAAAGGTTGTGCAGGTGAACCGATGCCATTGACGCCATCACTCCTTTTCAAAACATGTAAAACCGATAGCCAAAATGCCCCAACATCATAGAACCGGCTGCAGCACCGAGTGCAGTTTTTTCACGTCTCCTTTTTAGATGATTTTGATAACATCCGGAGCACCGCGGCTAGGGACGATTGTCACCGCTGTTGTCCCCAAAATGAAGCATGTTTCGTTGAGCAAATGTCCGCTCTACACCATCTAGAAGAAGATAACGACTTTGCAGTCGCCTTGGGCGTTCGAGTAACGGCAGGAGGACATTCCGTCGAAAGGGTAACATTTGTCTTGTAGCCGGCAACAATTCAATTTCAATGTTTTGGTTTGGTTTGTCTTTTGATGCTATTCTGCAGACACGTTGACATCTGCGCATACACACATGATTCTATGACATTTTCCGGAATTCCATTTCCCGGAATGGACGTTTTCCGGGATGGACATTATCCGGAATGGACGTTTTCCGGAATGGATGTTATCCGGAATGGACAGTATCCGGAATGGACGTTATCCGGAATGAAATTTCCCGGAATGGACGTTTCCCGGAATGGACATTTCCCGGATTTTTTTTTATATTACCTGATATGAGAATGAATGGAATCTTGCCTACTCACTTACTTGTGGTTAAGAATTATTTAGTTTGTACTCCGTTGGTTTTGACAACAATATGAATATAAATACATGAATGATAAAAAGAAAGTGAAATGTTCGGACATGAACAATAGAAGCAAGTGTTGACTATTGAAACAATACATTATCAACCACCACGAGATGTAACAATGTAGATCGATAGATATTAGATGTTTTTTTACATTCTTTCAATGTGTTGTTATGTAAGAATTTTTCCTTCTTTTGTTAATCATTTGACTTATGTGACTAAATTCTATCATATTTTACTATAAAGCAGAATGATTATTTTCAAAGAAGGGAAAACCTCAAGAAAATAAAAAGCTTTTCAGAAAATCAATGTGTAATAAGTCCTGTCAAGAAAATAAATAGCTTGAGTGTATTTTTAAAGAATGAAAAACCATTATACATTGATTTTCTGAAAAGCTTTTTTTTGAGATTTTCCCTTCTTTAAAAATACACGTTCTTTCATCAAAGTAATGGGATTTTATGTAAGAATTTTCCCTTCTTTTGTTAATTCTACTAAATTTCAACTAGTTTTTGTTAAGGAACTCTGCACTATAAAGGCTAGTATGGAGATCGGAAGGAAAGGGGTCAAGAAACAGCTTTACGAACAGCAGAACAAAGGAGATGGAGCGTTTTCTTGGGGCTTTTCTTCACCCTCTCTGGCTTGCTTTCGCTGCCCCTGCTGCCCATTTGAAATTTTTCTTGACCGGTACCTTCCGATGTGCGTATACCGCTTAAAGAAGAATGTGTTTTTTTTTTTAAAAAAGGGAAATCCTCTAGAAAAAAAAGCTTTCAGCAAATCAATGCATAATGTATATTTTCTTGAGGTTTTCCCTTCTTTAAAAATACACGATCTTTCATCGATGTGATGGAATTTCGTGTAAGGGATTTCCCTTCTTGTGTTCAGTTGACTTTTGTGACTAAATTCTACCAAATTTTATTATAAAGCAGAATGTTTATTTTCAAAGAAGGGAAAACCTCTAGTAAATAAACAGCTTTTCAGAAAATCAATTTATAATGTGTACTTCCTTGAGGTTTTTCATTTTTTTAAAATACACTCAAGCTATAAATTTTCTTGGGGTTTCCCTTCTTTGAAAATAATCACCCTGCTTTATAGTAAAATTTGGTAGAATTTAGTCACAATAGTGACCTGATTAACACAAGAAGGGAAATCTCTTACACGAAATTCCATCACATCGATTAAAGACATTGATTTTCTGAAAAGCTTTTCATGTCTGCCTGTGTGGATCAATCGGACCGCGCACTGGACTCACAATCGAGAGGTCGCCTGTTCGAATCCAAGACGCAAAATGTTGAAAAATAGGGTTTGGGCACCTATCTATGCTTATGATTTTCTGAAAAGGTTTTCATTTTTCTAGAGGTTTCACTTCTTTGAAAATAAACATTCTGCTTTATAATAAAATTTGGTAGAATTTAGTCACAAAAGTCAACCGATTAACACAAGAAGGGAAATTCCTTATACGAAATTCCATCACATCGATTAAAGATCGTGTATTTTTAAAGAAGGGAAAACCTCAAGAAAATAAACATTATGCTTTGATTTTCTGTGAGCTTTTTTTTTTTCTAGAGGATTTCCCTTCTTTAAAACAACACATTCTTCTTTATAGTGCAGAGTTCCTTTTAGTTGAAATTTAGTAGAATTAACAAAAGAAGGGATAATTCTTACATAAAATCCCATTACTTTGATGAAAGAACGTGTATTTTTAAAGAAGGGAAAATGTCAAGATAAAAAAAAGCTATTCAGAAAATCAATGTATAATGTATTTTTCCTTGAGGTTTTTCATTCTTTAAGCGGTTTACGCACTTCGGAAGGAATCGGTCAAGAAAAATTTCAAATAGGCAACAGCGGCAGAGTAAGCAAGCCAGAGAGGGTGAAGATAAGCCCCAAGAAATCGCTCCCTCTCCTTTGTTCTGCTGTTCGTAAAGCTGTTTCTTGACCCCTTTCCTTCCGATCAGCGTACTAGCCTTTAAAAATACACTCAAGCTATTTATTTTCTTGACAGGACACATTACACATAGATTTTCTGAAAAGCTTTTTATTTTCTTGAAGTTTTCCCTTCTTTGAAAATAATCATTCTGCTTTATAGTAAAATATGGTAGAATTTAGTCACATAAGTCAAATGATTAACAAAAGAAGGAAAAATTCTTACATAACAACACATTGAAAGAATGTAAAAAACATCTAATATCTATCGATCTACATTGTTACATCTCGTGGTGGTTGATAATGTATTGTTTCAATAGTCAACACTTGCTTCTATTGTTCATGTCCGAACATTTCACTTTCTTTTTATCATTCATGTATTTATATTCATATTGTTGTCAAAACCAACGGAGTACAAACTAAATAATTCTTAACCACAAGTAATTGAGTACACAGCAAAAAATCCGATGGTAAAATCGCATGCAAAAGCATGCACATCACCTTGGTCAAAATAAACACTTAATATTACATTCCTGCGTGTACCCCAAAAAACGTGTAATATTACACAGATTACAATTTTCCCTCCTGGATAGGTATCGAGTGGGTTGCTTCAGAAGTAAGTTTGAAATAATTAAACCCGGTTGTTCGATAATGTATTTTATTGCATTATTTAACTAGAATACTACTAATCTTTAGTTACTTAGTGGTTAAATTATCGTTTTGTAAGTGCTTTCGAGGATCGTTTTGAGCACGAAGACGGTAGGATCGACACGAGACGGCCAACATGGACGATGTTTGTCCTTGGTCGTCTTTCGTTTTCAAGATTTCCGAAGCGCGTTTAGGTCATTCATGCTGTCACCGTCTTCGACTCCAGCGGGTGTTCCTCCCGATGTTTCATAACTTCCTGGTGGGAGGGGAGAATTAAGAACGTTAGAAGCAAAATCCTTCCCGTCACATATTTTTTCGAATGCTTACCAGACGATTTTCCACCATGGTGTTGGTGATCACGTTGATGTTCTCCAGTCCTCCGGAGTTAAAGCTGGAGCCGCTGTTGATAGTGTCGATCTAGATTCTTCGGAATCACTTTAGCATGAATAATGTCCCGGTTTTCATCGGTGTGTTCCGATATGACCGACATCGATTGCAGCGATGCCGTAGCAATGTACTTGATCGAGGAAAAATCCAGCCTGCTCGTATCACAAATCGCGTCCACGCAGTTCTTGAACATCGGTTAGATCGCCATTGTGCAACAGCAGAACTCTGTCCGAGCACTTTCCGGCGCAGATCTGCGACACGTGAACCAACGGTGAACCCATAGGAAACGCGCTGGCCTGCTCCTGTCTACCAGTGTTCAAACTAAGCAAGCAATCGTGCAGCTTGCTTGAAGGTCCTCTGATTGCTTGAACGTTCCTCACTAGGCAGATGTGGATTCAGCACTTTTCGACGCGGAATCTGCTGGAAACAATCCGGCACGCGCGACGTCCATGTCAACCTGTTCACTTCTAGATAGTCTTTCCGCAGCTGCTGACAGTCGTGTCAAACTTTGATCTTTTCCTCAAACTTGTCCTTGCTATCATCAACACCGCCAGTGCCATCTCCACCCGGTTCCAACGGCGGGAGCACGCGCTCGAACGGCACCAACCGAACGTCCCCTACGAAAATAACGTTCTTGCGATTCCCCGCACCGGTACGGCTTGCTTGCGGCCCTTATCATGTAACACGCTTCGCCGCGGAATCTTCTGGAAACAATCCAGCACCGACGACCTCCTAGTCGAATTGATCACTTGCCGATCGTCCTTCCACAACTCGGCACTAACTGTACGTTCTTTATGAAGATCACGCCCCTGCAAAACAAAGAATATTAGTTTTCATACGAAATCAAGTTACAATCAATCACACTCCTGCTTGTCCTTCTTGTCGTGATTGGAGGTCATCCCTGTGTGTTATTTGTGTGAAATTCTGGCATTTCCGGTGACGCTGCAGATGCTCGAGGTCGAAGGTGGTGGTGGCCGTTTTTCCTGCCGCCAAAGTTTTGCTCAATGCTACTGCTGCCACTTCCCGAATCGGAACTGGAAACGCCTTCACTTTTTTTACTTCCGCCGCGCAAAATGCCGCCGGTTCAACTTGAGATGGAGTTAGGCGCCCACCGGAGACAAAGTCCAGCCGCTACGACAGGTTCAACACTTGCGGCGGAGTTTTCGGAATCGATGCTGCTGAAAACGGAGCAGTTGTCGTGTGTGCGCGAAAACGAAAACATACTGATTTTGACATTTGGCAAACAAACAACACTCTAAAGGAATATGCTGTTAATATTACACAAATTGGGTGTAAATGGTGTTAAGAAAAATAGCGTAGGGGAGTACTGCAAAAGCTGTGTAATATCACATATATTTTTTTACATGCCCCTTCATTACATGCAGGCGTTTTACTACTTTTTTTGCTGTGTAGGCAAGATTCCATTCATTCTCATATCAGGTAATATAAAAAAAATCCGGGAAATGTCCATTCCGGGAAACGTCCATTCCGGGAAATTTCATTCCGGATAACGTCCATTCCGGATACTGTCCATTCCGGATAACGTCCATTCCGGAAAACGTCCATTCCGGATAATGTCCATTCCGGAAAACGTCCATTCCGGGAAATGGAATTCCGGAAATTGTCATAGAATCATACAACATTCAAATTTGAGCTGGTCCCACGTTTTGATCTAAAATTTGTTCGAACTTTCATGTCTGTTTGTCTGTGCTCTCAGCGCCGAACATAGCCGAACACGTTTTCGTGTTTACACACTCGCGATTGACATTTTCCTTTTCTCTCTCATTCCCGAAAACGCAGTTTAACAGGACGTCATGCGTGGTCGGCTCCTAATCGCCATATCGCGTGCAGTTTGCAGTTTTCGGAGAGATTGAGAGACTCAGCGTTGAGAGCGCAAACTCGAGAAAAAGGGAAGGAGTGATAGAGAGAGAATGCCATCGCTGGGAATCACGAGACACAAGAAGAGATCTCACAAGCTATAGTGACGGTCGCTTTACTCTCGGATGATTTTGGTGCAGAGATAATCAATTGATAGCTTTTTTATCACTCATTTGCAACACTGATCAATAGACTTAGTGATTTTTCACGCTCAAAAATTTAAAGTTTCACGAGGATCATAATTTCAAAACACCGAAATTTCACGGAAATTTCGCGGAACGTGAAAAATGTTACATATACTACTTTTTTTGTTTCTCTATATATGATTTTGCAATAAGCTTATGTAAATTCTTCACTTAATTTGAACGTGGCCCATTTTTTTTAATTTCATTAAAATAAAGCACATTATTTATAGATGGGCTTTATATATATTATGAAACGAAATGTAAGTCACGCGTATAAATGAGGATACGCGTTGAAGTGCATTTTTAGATATTTGACTTAGCTAATAATTTTCAATTTCAATTGTGTTTTTATTAGAATTTAACAGTTCCGCTCCACACATTAAAAAATAGTGCAAATTTGGAAGGTTTTATTTCAGAAGGTTGAATATTACCCGGGACCGTGGTGTAGGGGTAAGCGTGATTGCCTCTCACCCAGTCGGCCTGGGTTCGATCCCAGACGGTCCCGGTGGCATTTTTCGAGACGAGATTTGTCTGATCACGCCTTCCGTCGGAAGGGAAGTAAATGTTGGCCCCGGACTAACCTAATAATGGTTAGGTCGATAGCTCAGTCCAGGTGTATGAGTCGTCACCCTGGGTACTGTCTCGGTGGAGTCGCTGGTAGGCAGTTGGACTAACAATCCAAAGGTCGTCAGTTCGAATCCCGGGGTGGATGGAAACTAAGGTGTAAAAAGAGGTTTGCAATTGCCTCAACAATCAAGCCTTCGGACACATAGTTTCGAGTAGGAATCTCGTTATCGAGAACGCCAAGGCAATGCTGTAGAGCGAATAATTTGATTTTTTTTTATTTTAATATTACCTCTTTTATGATGTAATTTTACCTCAATTAAGACTGAAAAAGCCACATTACACCAGAATAGAAGTAAAATTACACATTTTTCTCAGTTTTCAAAAACTAAAACATAAATCAAGAAGCCAAAAACTATTTATCCTGGAGCAAAATCTTCAATGTTTTGTTTAAAATTAAACAGAAAACAAAAAAAGGGACTCAGCAAAAATCTGAAATGTTCTTGAAATGTCAAAAATACTATTCATTTATTCTTGTCCTACCCGTGTGGATCAATCGGACCGCGCACTGGATTCACAATCCAGCGGTCGCCGGTTCGAATCCCGCGGCGGGCGCTCTAAAATTCTTTGTGTAAATATGGGTATTCGGCGCCGTCGCTCCGTGCCATACTTTCATACACTTAGGAGCCCAGGGCGGCGAAGTCCTTGTAGATAAAAAGGAAGACACTAGTGGTTGGAGGCCGACAGCTATAAAAGTCAACTTCGTTTTTAGTCTTAAATGATCCATGCTTAAATCTTCTAATTTCATTTAAAATTATACCTTTCAAACTTTTGAATTACAAATTCAAAATTCAATTGTTATTACAGCTAATGAAAATAATACTTAATTTAGATTGCTTCCAAATAAAAAAAATATCATAATTAGCTATTTATTTTCTCAATGTTTGTCTCTAATCTAATTGAATTCATTTTTCAATCTATTCTTATTGCTTGCTCCTCAGGTCAATGTTACATTAACTTAAGGAAATTTTTCTGTTTCTACTGAATGTTTTATATGAATGTTTTCTTTTAATTGATTTCTAGAAATAATGAATGCAATTAAAAAAATCTGTGCGATCTTTTAAAAACTTATCACAAAATACTTGTTTAGTCAATTTCAACAAGTTTTCGTTAAAAAAGCCAAAATTTGTAAAAAAAATTAACCTTTTGGTATGAGAATAACTGCAATCAAATGAGGGGGACAAATATCATCCTTGTGGTTACTTGATGATTCAGAGAATATATTTTTTACTTTGACTGATTTTTGTTAACATTAATGAAGTATTCGTAGCTTTCACTTCTCAGTAAAAGTTTTAACAATTTTATGTTATTTTATGTTTTAGTAACCATTCTGTAAATGACTTTTCTATTTAAAACTAATTTGACTTAAAAAGTCTACATGGATGAAATATTTATTATGTTATTATTTCTGAGCGATGATTTGAGAAAATTGATAAATTTCACGGGATTTCAAGGAAATCTTCAAATTTCACAAATTTTACGCTGACCGCTGTTCCTAATCTAGTCTATATATTAGGGTGGGTACGGATTTTGAAAAGTTCTCAGATCAAGTTCTGGTGTGGTTCCCCTTGGAGGGCATACCAATAGGGACTCTCACGCCAAATTTCAGCTCATTTGGTTGAAAACTGGCTTGTCTCAAGCGGGTTCAAGTTTACATGGAAATTACTTGTCTGGAGAACAACTTTCTCTAAGAGACCAGGTCGATTCGTTCAACCCCCATCGAGCTCAACGGCAATACATCCGGGGTTTTCGGAACCAACCGTTTGCAATTTTTTTTCACCATAACAATTTTTTCTAATTTGGAGGGTTAGAATACAGCTAAATAGTATCAGGATCACCATAAATGATAATTCTATAGTTCAAAAAGTAATAAAAAGTAATTTTTTATAGGCGATGCTAGTCCACGTGGTAGCTGTTTGACATGTTAACGAATTTTGTTCTAAAAATTTCAAAATTGTTTTGCATGCTTTATGCCAGGCCTGCCCAACCTTTTCGGCTCAATTTTCACATTTTTGATCGTCAAAATTACAATTGTTCATTTTTTCATGGTTTCTTTGATGGAATCGGTTCTCAGATGACCAGTGAACATAACTTTTCCAAAAGTTTGAAAAAATATTTATACAAGTCGTTTTTATCTACATTTTGTCTCAAAAATCAATCCGGCCCGCGGGCCGGACCATTTTTTCACTTAAAACTTACATAAAAACAACCTGCAAACATAATTTTTCAAACTTTTATCAAAGTTATGTTCACTGGTAATCTGAGAACCGATTCCATCAAAGAAACCATGAAAAAACGAACAATTGTAATTTTGACGATCAAAAATGTGAAAATTGAGCCGAAAAGGTTGGGCAGGCCTGCTTTATGCACTTCACAAAAGTATCAATATTTCACAATGAAGATCGAACCAACAATTTCCAAGATAACACAGGTTGATAAATGAGGGCTGATAGCAAAATGTCAACTTTAAGAAGTTATTTTTTTTCATAAAATTATTTTTATTAGGTCCTTTTCGGTGCTGGGACCTGGTTAGGACCGAGTCGGCTTTTGTAATTACATTATTCTTATAGCTAAGAGTAATTATAGAGGATCTTGTGTGTAAATGTTAGATAAGAAGTTATTTCTCAACAATAATAAATCTGGTATAAGCAAGTTTGAAAAAAACCGCCACTGCTTAGGCACACATGCCAATTTTCTATGAACAGCCCGCAACATTGCATTGAAAAAAAATTATGCAAGTTGGCTTATTTTAATATAGGGAGTGTGTTGCCAAAATTGTATCCAAATCAAAAAAGGCAATGTCACAAATCTAAAAAGATGAAACTCAAGAGAATAACGCAATATTTATATTACTTAAAACTTCACAAAATATTATTCATGATCTTATTATTCTTGCGAATTATAAAAAAGCATTGTTTATCTTTGAAATAGTAAAATTACAACGTTGTTTCATTATTTAATGCAATTAAACGGGGTTGTTCTTTCATTTACCCGTCCCCCGTTTTTTTTTCCACGATAACCCAAGTCCTGCCCGACCATCATTCATCCCTCAGCTGCTATCTCCACCAGGGGAACGAATGCTTCGTTTCGCAATGTACCATTCCATCCCCCAAGGGACCTCCGGGCCAAGTGTAATAATAAATGTTCCCTTTTTCCAAAAAGCAGCACTGAAACAACTGGATTCTGCCACACGAAGTTGGAAAGTTTTGTGCGGTAAAAAAGAGGAGAGGTTCTGCACAGCAATGTAGCCTCTTTTGTCATGTAAAATTTTATTGCATTCATTTTGTTGAGTGGTTCTGTCCGGGGCAGATCCTGGTACGTTCCTTTGCATTGGGCCTTTGAAGGGGATGAAAAGTGTAACTGTGGAACGGGTCCCCCGTCGGCAAAGGAATCTGTTTCAGGAAGCCGGGATTGTACCCGGAAGCCAACATGGGGAATATCTGAACGGTATCAGGTGATGCAATCTCCCCTACGGCAGAGCGTCATCTATTATGAGGGAGTTGAAAGTGTTCACACTTTATCGAATAAACTTATCACTTTAAAGTTTACTTAACGCTTCGTTGTCAAGCCCTCCAGGCTGGGCTATTGGCTATGATTTGCGTTGAAAGGAACCCGCATTTCCGCGGGCCGAATTTGAATGATTTAATTGACGAGACGATTTATTTACGGTTATGGTAATTTGATAGCACCAGCAGCGATGATTTCGTCAATCGAGCGCGACTGATTGAGGCTGAGATGGGAATGACGACGAATTCATGTCTGATTCTGTTTGAATTGCGATGTGAGACATAACTACATTTGAGCAGAAAAAAATGATAGAAATTGTTTCAAATTGAAATTGAATTATAATAAAAAAGAAGAATTGCTCAATTTTGCCTCCATCAAAGTTTCTTAATTTGATCAAAACTTGGAAAATTCTTAAAATTTCTTATTCCCACGTGAATGCCACGTTGCACGTCCTCGTCACAATGTATCCAACCTTATATTAGGTATGGGAAACGCAATCTCAACCAAAGAAGATGAAAGAGCCAACACATCAACAAGTCCCCCAGGACGATTCTCGTCGAGCCGGCAAAGTCTTCCGGGCAATCAAGGCAAAGTTGTAGCAAATTTGGCGTTTGACAACCTGAAAAAATAACACGAAATCTCACACTTTTCAAAATTCCTCCACTTAAAGACTAAAACAGCGAAAAAGAAAACTTTTACCCACAGATATCGTCTTTTAGCTTCGACGTCTCGTCGTCTCGTAGCAAAGGTCACACATCAGAGACAGCTCTTCCTTGAAGCAAAGACAGAGGGGACGACTCAATCCAAACTCCAGCCAGTCAGCCAGCGTGGTGGTGACAAGTCCCAAAGACCTATTAGGAGACGTCGAAAGTATTGATTTTCCGCGCTCTTTTTCCTCCCGAGAAGATGACGGCGGTTCGAACGTATGGCCTTCCTCATAGGGGAAGAAAAATAACACTCGACTGTGAGAAAATGTCGCTCCGCAAAGGACCCCGACTTTTATTTTATATTTTTTGTTTATTTGTTTTCTTGGGCTACCGTTTTTCAGCAAGCAGCAGCAGCGGCCAGGACATTAAGGGTCGGCCAAGTCCCCTGCCAAGATGTTATGAGGGTAGCTTTGCAGGGGAATTTTTCAATGGACCTCGAATCGACCTTCACCAGCGTGGAAAGACGTTTGCTGGGGAGTTATAGACGAAATGTTTGATATTAAATATGGTGTATAATTTCAAACGATAACTTTGATAACTCATTTTTAAAATCTTTCTAAAATTCACTGAAGCCAAACTACTCAAAATATTCGATCTTGTGCATAGAGCCAAAATTAATTTGCCTGTTGATTGTGGGCTACAGCCGATTAAGTTTGTTTGTAAATACCGAGTAGATGATCACCATTGCTTAGTCTCGGAGTACCTGTTATCACTGTAATCCTTCGGCGATTCTCAGTTCTCAGTTGCTCTCAGACCGATCAGTTGAACGAAAGTCAAAATGGATTTCTGGGTTAATTTTGGATTGATATTGGGGTTTCTATTCGTGGTGTTGTTCTTGGCTGATCTAATAGACAAGCAAGGTCGTCTGTTTCGTTCAATGAAAAAGTTTCCGGGACCCCCGGTGCGTCCAATCATTGGCAGTGTGGAGGAGGTTATGTTCTTGAATCAAGGTAAATCGGTTCCACTATACGAAATACTCAACGTCTAATACTGAACCCACTTGCAGCAACGACCTTCGAGTGGACACGCCGCTGGGCAAAGCGCTACCAAGCTTCGTACCGATTCTGGCTGAACAGCTCAATCTGCGTACTGAACGTAATCCGCGTTCGCGAAGCAGAGCCCAAGGGGTTTCCAGCATCGTGTCAGACTGGTCACTAATCCGGAATTACTTGGAATTTGAGCAAGTAATTCTGTAATTCCGGATTTACTGAGTAATTCCAGAGTAATCCTGGTAATTCCTAATAATCCCAGTAATCCTGGTAATTCCATGATTCTTGTTTGTGAAAACCTGGGTGCTGAATAGTTGTTCGCAAAACGGCCTCAATTTTGAACTGTCAAAGTGGAACCAATTTACTGTTCGCCAAAAATAGAGAGTATTGTGATCGATCATTAAAAATTGTTTTTTTTTTTTGCAGGAATTATAAATTTGTGGCTTTTGAGAACCTGGGGTTGAAGTCAAGGGACCTGAAGAAAGTTGAAGGCGAGATCGTATTTTTTATGATCATGAATGGAAGTTGTTTATGTAGTCGATACGGTTGTATCCATCCAGAAGCTGTCTCTATTGTTTGATTCCTTTTGAAAACCTGGTTTAGTGAAAATCCTTTCTGTTTGTTGGATCAGCTTCGCTGGAATTAGCGATGTTTGGAATTTATTTGCGACATCGCAAAATTGCACTCTCGCCGCAGATCTTTGTCACCCGTATAGAAGTAAAATCTCTTCTTACCGAACAAAACGCGACAATTTTCCATCAAAAATGTGAAAAACTAGACAAAATATAACACATACTACTTATAATTCTATTTATTGCCTATTAATTTTCATGTATGAAACCAAAGTTACAGCTAGTACGGGATCATTCGGATTTTGAGTAAGTAATTCAGTAATTCCAGAATTACTCCGCAATTCTGCAATAATTCCTGTAATTCTGGAATTACCTAGTAATTCCGTAGTAATTCGAGTAGTTCCATAGTTACTCAGTAATTCGTGTATTTCCCATTAATTCAAGTAACTACTAGTGATTCTTTAAAGGTAAATTGGCAGAATGTATTTTGCTTTTCCTTGATGCTTTTTATGGTTGTAAGAAGTACAGAGCGGATTCGAAATGTCGGCCAATTTGGATGCTCTCTAAATCAAATGTATTCGGATGAAAAACACTCAAACGTCAAAATCAGTTGTCAAACTGACGTTGATGTTTACCACATTATTCGATGATTTCCAAGTAGGGCGTCCAATTTTCCCGGGTTTTGAGTTTACCGGAAAACGGAACAAATATATTTTTTATCCCGGGAAATTTTTTGAAAACGTCATAAAATCTATGTTTTTTTTATATTAGTTATGTTTTTAAAATCAAACTATTAGCTCAATACTATTAAAATCAATCTAAACAGGGATAGCACTTTTAGATAGTTTTGAAGATTTTTTTTGTTCTTTGTTGTACTTTGAATTTTAAATGCACTCAAACGCCAAAATCAGTTTTCAAAATGATGTTGATATTTACCCAATTGTTCGATGATTTCCAAGCAGGACGTCTAATTTTCCCAGGTTTTGAGTTTCCCGGAAAACGGGAAAAATATTTATTTATTCACGGGAAGTTTTTAGTTTTTGAAAAGTAAAGCTTTAAATTTATAGAATTAGCTCAATACTATTAATATAAATCTAAACAAGGATAGCAGTTTTTAGATAGCTTAAACAAATTTTTGCTGTTCTCTGTTGTGCTTTGAATTTTATATGCACCACATTTCTAATTCAAATTAAATAAGTATCTTATAAATATTTATTTTTTATTTATTTCTATATGACATGAATAAAACAGCTTGAGAATTGGTTTAAGATGTCTAAAATCAAAAATGACAACAAATAAAATGGTACCAATTTATGTAAAATTTTAGAAAAGTTTAAACTTATTAATTATGTAAACTTATTACTAATGTAATTTCCAGGCCAAATTATGATTTTTGTTTAATTCCGGAAATTCCCGTACAACATATAAAAATCCTGAATTTTGTGCCGGGAATTCCGGGATGGACGTACTATTGCCAAGCACTTGGTTTTGTGCATTTGACAGCTGTCATTCGATCCAATTCTCAATATGCTGGAAGCTAGGCAGTAATTCCAAGTTATTTTTATAAATTTGAGCAATTCTGCGTGGTTTCTGGAAATCCCAAGTAATTGTGGGAAATCAAAGTAATTCATGACATATTGCCAGTAATCCTGGTAATTCCATTAAGACTGGTCAGTAATCCTTGATGCTGGAAACCCCTTGGCAGAGCCACTGCTGTCCAGCACGAAGAACATCAACAAGAGCCGATTCTACCAGTTTCTGCACCCTCTGCTGGGGCTGGGTCTGCTGAACAGCGGCGGGTCAAAGTGGTCGCATCGAAGACGCATTTTGACGCCGACGTTCCACTTTAACATTCTCAACGGCTTCCACCGGACGTTCGTCGAGGAGTGTGAGCTGCTGGTGGGCACGCTCGATGAGCACGCTGCTTCGGGGCGGGCCACCGCGCTTCAGCCGGTAATGTCACGCTTCACGCTGAGTACGATTTGCGGTAAGGTTGATTGGAAGTAGGTTAAAAGAGGTCAGTTTGATGAAGCTTGTACTGTCTGTAGAAACTTCGATGGGCGTTAAGATGGCTTCGATGGCAGGGGCTGATGAGTACCACAAGAAGTTGTACGAAATTGGCGAAATACTTGTTCATCGGCTGATGCGACCCTGGCTGATCAGTGATTTCGTCTGCAAGATCACCGGTTACCAAGCCGTCTTGCGGAAGCTACTGCTTCCGGTGCATGCCTTCACGACTGGAATCATCAACAAGCGACGAGAGCTTTTCCAAAGGAACCCGGAAACCTTCGATGATCTGACAGCTGAAGAGAATGTGTAAGTACCATACTGAGTACTTCCAACTGGATTCGCTGCTTCGAGCCGAGCAGGACCAGATGATCGACGCCGGCGGAGTCCGCGAAGAGGTCGACACGTTTACCTTCGAAGGGCACGACACTACGGCGTCGGCGCTGGTGTTCATCTTCTTCCAGCTGGCCCGCGAACGCGCCGTTCAGGAGAGCATCTTCAACGAAATCTACGCCCTGTACGACCGGAAACCGCAAGCGGACAAGTCGTTCCGACCGCAGGACTACGCCGAGCTAAAGTTGCTGGATCGTGCGCTGAAGGAGTGCCTCCGGCTGTGGCCACCGGTTACGTTCATCTCTCGAGCCATCACGGAAGATATTGTACTGGCAGACGGAGCGCTGATGCCAGCAGGTTGCGTAGCAAACGTGCAAATCTTCGACCTGCACCGAGATCCGGAGCAATTCCCCGATCCCGAGCGATTCGACCCGGATAGGTTTCTGCCGGAAAGCGTGGACAAACGGAATCCGTACGCTTACGTGCCGTTTAGCGCTGGACCGCGGAACTGCATTGGACAAAAGTACGCAATGATGGAGCTGAAGGTAGTCGATGTGCATACGCTGCTGCGGTTCCGGGTTCTGCCTGTTACGCGACTTGAGGATATTAATTTCGTGGCGGATTTGGTGCTAAGGAGTACCAATGTCATTGAAGTGCGATTTGAAAGGAGGTAAAAGGTGTTTGACATCAAAGGAGAGCCGGTATCTAGTCAGATTTTGAACACAAAATATGATAAATCTAAGAAAATTTTGTGAATTAAAGGTTTTTCGGTTTTAAGAATCATTTCATTGTAAAAATGTTGTTTAAATTTTTCAAAGTTTAAAAAATTGATTTTTAATTGATTTTTCACTTTTATTACATTTTTTTTTGTAAAATAAACAAACTCGCACTTTTTGACAGTTTGCCTGAATTTGTTTGTACAAACATCAGCCTGCATACATTTTGCCTTGTTTGCCGCAAACAAGTTTGCGAGTTTGGCAAACTGTCAAACACGAAAAAGTGCGAGTTTGTTTGTTTGTTTGCGGTAGTGTAATGGCTCCTTAATATTTTTTTTACAAAATACCGTATTTTTCGAAAATACTCAAATTTTCATAATATGCAATAAGGAATCAATCGAAGCTTATATTACATCTGGGGTTGGTGACAGATTGTGTGTAAAATAATGTGTAATTTTACATCAGGAACAAGTCGAATTTTCATAATTATTTGTTGAATTTTACATTTTTACACATCTTTTCAAATTCAAAATTACTCAAAAAGAGGTAATATTCAACCAATCACCTTCCAGAAATCAACTTTTTTTACTATGTGACGAAAACAAAACATCGAGGAAATATTGTATTCTTTGAAAAAGACACAAATTTAACAGTAGATGTTGTCCATTTCTCTCAAAGGTACACGCCGCGCGGCATTTAAGAATGTGCCGTAGACATTGTTGCCAGCGATTTTCTGCATTTTTGGGGCAATAAATAACATACCTGGCCACAATGCCAGGTGATTAGAAGAAGAAGATAAACAAAAACAAAACGCGCAATATGGGATTTGACAGCGTGCATTTGCCGAAAGTGCAGCGCGTCGTTTCGAGGCTGGTTTGCCGCGTGTCTTTCTCGGGAATACGCGCAATATCATGGTAATATTACATCTGGGAAATTCAACTAATTTTGTTTGAGTAATTAATATTACCTAGACATTTTTTTAAACCTTAAATGGCAATCGTATGAAAATTGAACCAATCTCACCCCTTAGAGGGGGTGACATTGGGTCGAATGAAACTAAAATGATGCCTTAATACAAAGATATGGTGAAAACAAGTCATCCAACAGTGTTTCTTGTTCGAGGGAATCGTATTGACATGCTAAAATGTTAGAAGTAGAGATTTTCAAACATTTGGGTACTTTATGATCCATTCCAATAAAAAAATTAAAAAAGTTGATTTTTCGAGAGGTCATTTTTGACCAAAAACGTACCTCAACTTTAGACAGCTGCTAAAATGACAGGATTTGTTCTAGGAACGAGCTTTTTCCAGAAAAGTAATCTTAAGATGTCCCTTGCACAACACTTTTAACAGAATTTAGTTTCATTGAGAAGTACCTGAGAAATGGTAAAATCCGTAAAAAAATACTTTGACCCAATCTCACCCCCAGACCCAATGTCACCCCCACTGACGTTGGAGCAAATTTTGACAAAGAACAAATTAAAAAGAATAATGGAAAAAGTAACCATCCAACCATTTGAGTTTATTTGATGACATCTGAATTGTTTTCAAAATGTTGATTTAAAATTGCAAAAATATGTACAATTTGATTGGTTTTTTTTTATAAATGTAAATCACAAAAGAGAGATGAATATTTCGATTTAAGTTAATAAAAAAGAATTTTTTATATTAATTGATTTCTTGGAGAAATGCCATCCTCTCGCTGCTGATCGAAATCGGTTAATTTATTGAAATTTCCATCTCAACGGTTGAATTCATCTTCAAACGAGTTACTGCTAGTCTAAAATGCCATTTGAAATGTTTGTACAGAGCGAACCAGAAAGACAGATCGATCTACGCGGAGATAATCTGTTTTCCCCGATAATTAATGCGCTTACTGGTGGGCTAATGAAGAAGCTTCGGTCGGTGGTGGGCACTGCTCAAGACAGCTGCTGCTGTTAACTGTGAGCATAGAAAGGGCGTGATAATGAGTCAAATCTGTGGTATTAATTAGCGGGCAGATTAATTAACTGGCTCGGAAGTGATCTGTGCTGTTTGGCTGTTCTGACGGAGAGTTTGAGTGAGAGAAATTGTGGAGCTTTTGTTCGTGCTAATTAGCAAATATTTTTCGTTTTTCTCCTTCGAAATTCTTAAATAATTAAGCATTTTTCCAATTACAAAAAAGTTCCGCAGAGAAATTCCATTTAGAACTTTCCGCGCGTAAAATTTACTGCATCAAGAATTCCGCGAAAAGCAGTAGAAAAATTTAATATACGTAACAAACGACATCAGGCTATCACTCTGAGTTGACTCCTTTGTGACAGACTTTTATCGCGCTCCGATTCGGAAAAACAAATACCCGTTCCCCCTTGCTCTCGAGGGAGGGAGCTTTTTCCACGCTGGCACGTTTCACACGAAAAAATGTTGTTTGGATGCTGCGAATGGCGCAAAATATTTTCACCCGGTTTCGGTTTCAGCAAAAAAAAAAAAATATGTTGAGCAGGGTGTTTCGAATAAAGGTTGTTTTTTTAGAATTTAATTTTTAATCTTAAAGTATTAAAAAAATAGTTGATAATGTTATTGAAATTTTTCAAATTTTTAATTAAAAATTTATATTTTATATTTAATTTATTCCGATATCAACCCCAAAATAAATGTTTGTTATGGTTGCGTTGAAAAATTTAGAGAGCTTTGTACCCGCGTGATGCTCATGGGTTGGATGAGTGCGAATTTTCGTCCCCACATCAAACGTCGGGCCCAACGATGTGTGTGTCTGTGCGCTACATCAAGGGAAAATGGTAACAATGTGAGGATGTGAAGGATCTTCGCCTCCAGGGCTTGTAGCTGCGCTTGTTTATCGAAATTTCATTGACAGGAAATCGAACGATTTCTCGGAATAGAGCTGTTTTCGAAGGTATCAAAAATAATAATTTTTTTTGTAAAGCGATCATTCACAGTTCAAATAATTGCTATTTTTTTTTCTTTTTTTAATAAAATTAGACATCCTATGCGGGGTTTTAACCCACAGAATCTAGATTCTTCTTCAGATTTGCTCCTAATTATTACGATTTTGAAACATTCTTCCATGTGAGTTTGAATAATGTTAGAGAGCCTAGGCGTCATCCATAAAGTATGTCACGCAAAAAACGGCCAACAGTTAAGATAGCACGACAAGATTGAAACTTCTTCGATATATGATTTGTATATGATATGATTTGTCAATATAAAATTTAGTTATCGAAAAATAACCTAGCGTGACATCATGGATGGCTCCCGAACACCCCCTCTCTCTCCTTGTAACACTTTGTCACGCTTGTCAATATTTGAATTTGAAATGTTGAATATTTTTATCTCCGGATTCCTCGGATTTTTTGTGGCATACTCAAAAATTTGTGGAGTTCATCAACAGGATTCTGGAAGATATGATGTCTTTGAAAATAAAACGGTTATTTACTACGCGTCACGTGCAAAATTGGCAATATGACTATACTCTCGAAAACGATAAAAATGACTATAGAGCTCAAATCATGAATTTTATTTAGTACTTTTATACCCGACCAGCTTCGATTTCAATGAATCTTCGTAGATGGGTTACCTAGGCTTATATAAGCCATTTCGCACTCAAAAATTACATTTGAGAAGGGACTAAGCTATTTAAATATATTTTTAACTGTATCTCGAAGTCGTTGCATCGTATCAAAAAGTGGTCGAAGACAAGTTTTTAGGAAATAAATACACTGAATGAAAAATGTTTGCCACTTTTATGATTTTTGTTTATTTTTAGGTTTAAAAGTTAAATTTAAGGTGATGTCACGACTTTTTTTCGTTCAAAATGTTTGAGGAAATAACATAAAATGATACAAAAAGACTCATAAAAAATGCAGGATGGTATGTCTCTTCTAAAGAAATACATAAATCATTTACTAAAACTGTTTTATTGAAAAGTGGTCCAAAAAAAAAAAAAAATACGTTACTTTAAACCACCTCAGCGATTGGTGCCTTCCTCCTAAAATCAATTGAAAAAGCTTCCTGCTTGTATTCAGTTGCGCCTGAATACATGCAAACAGAATGCAAAAAAGCGTTACTTACGTTTCTGCCATAAAGCCATAATTTGAAGAAAGTTTGGGCTATCGGGGCTAATTCCATAAAGCTGCCTCAGCTGGATCTGTAGCAATTTCAAACCTTTTTTGTTCCGTCAAAATTATGTTTTAGCACAATTGCTCATAACTTTTGATAGCGTTATCAGATCTTCAATCTTTTGGGCTCGTTGGAAAGGTCTTTTGATTACCAATCCAACGATGGGTCGTATGATAGATCCGGACAACTTTTTCATCAACATTTTTGAGATCCGGCCTCAAAAAAGTGTGTAAATAACACTTAAGTGATCATAACTTTTGATAGGGTTGTCAGATCTTCAATATTTTGGACGCGTTGGAAAGGTCTTTTCAATACCTTTCTAAAAATTTATAGCATGACGGGTTTTCTTACAAAAACCACAATTTTTACAATCTTCCGGACTTTAGTCAAAATTGTTTTTTAAACATAACTTTTGAAGTACTTAACTAAACATCACCATTTATAGATAGTGACTTAGGGGACCCCAAGACGGATCTAATGATGCCAAAACGGACAAAATCGGTTCAGCCAGTTCCGAGATAATCAAGTGCAATTATTTTGATCAACATCCAACCACCCGCACAGACATTTGTTCAGAATTTGATTCTGAGTCGATATGTATACATGAAGCTGGGTCTAGGAGGTCAAAGTAAGAAGTTCGTTTTTCGAGTGATTTTATAGCCTTTCCTCAGGTGAGGAAGGCAAAACAGAAAAGGGGGATCAATTCTCCAGACAATTCTAAATAGAAGGCCTAAGTCCAATCCTTGTGAAGGTACAGCAATTTTAGAAATACAAAAGTTGAAAAAACATGGGTTTTGGCCTTTTTTGTGGTTTTTGGCCATTTCTATATAAAAAATTGATTTGTCAGTTTCGTAAATATTTTTACCGGAAACCACGTGGTCTTTGACTTTCCGGTTTTTCCGCATAGTTTGTATTGATGAAAAGTGCAGTCATCATTGCACTAAGAATTCGGTTGCCGAAGATCTAATTTGACAACAATTATTCACCTTAAAAAAATTATGATTTAATCACGTTGTTCTTTAATGTAGATTTTTTTTCGCATTTTTTTCCGTGTTCTAGAGGATACTTCGAAATAATTCTGTTTTACGAAATGTTTCACTTCTCTTTTTATGTTTATCTTGTTTTTTTTTTTAAATATGTTGTTTGTAATTTAATTTTTGTTTCTGATACTATTTGGCTTATTCTACCAACTCTTTTTTTTTTGTATCTTCAACGTGAAGACTTCCATCATTGCCTTGTTTTTTCGTTCAAAGATATTAATTTTGCGTCCCTATCAATATTTTGACAAAATTCCTTCTACAAGTTGTTTAGAATAGTGGCCTACAAATGTTGATACTTTTTGGTAACGATTATCCCATTCCTTGTAAAGTTATGGAAATCGTCATTAATCAAGGATTGCCAACTAGGACGTCAATGACTGGCAAGCACAGTTGATTTAGATCAAAAATTCCTTCAAGGGCTTCAAGGAGGTAACAACCGGCACATGCTGATTCATTTTGGTGCAGAAATTCGTAAAATTTTATGAGATACAGAGCATTTTAGAGTGATGATCAATTTTCTTCGAAAATTTAAAGTCACTTTTTCGATTTTATGTCTGTTTTTCACATTTTTTGCTATAGAAAGTTACCATTATCAATTAAATTGTTGAAAAATGCGAAGAGGCATAGCCTAGAACTAGCCAATGTCGGGTTTTCAATTCCAAAACCATCGAAAATGTCGATTCTCAGTTTTTATACCAACTATTCATGCATTTTTTTATGGAAACTTGCTTGCTCACTTTCTACTGAGCTATTACACGATTTCAATTAAAAAATGCCTCTTGGAAGTTGTAATGAAATGACAAAGTGCCGATATGCCAACAAAAGGTGCTCGATGGAATAGCATGCTGTTCCCTTATAACATTTTACACAAGTCTTCAGCCAACTGATGAAATCCAAGCTGACAATGACATTCTCCGTGTGTCAACTTTCTATTCCTTTCTCGGCAAGAACCGACCATCATTTTGGCCACAACTGAACCAAAACTAAACCAAAATTAAAGCAAAATTTACGAGGTGCTTCTTGAAATACACACCCAAAGCCCAAAGACAGACGTCTTAATCCAGCGCTGAGGATTTTCCCCGGACGCCGTCGTCTGAGCCAACTTGAGGTGCAACAAAAAAGGGTTTCCCTAGGCGGCGTTCTTTTTTTCTTCCTCTGTCACACCGCATTACAGTTTTACAGTATGAATTTCGGGGCAGACATTTTCAAGTGTAGAATTTCACGTAATTCGATTAGGTTGATGAGCATAATTTTTTTTTTGGTTCGTGTTTCTTGCAGGTTTTGAGCTTAGAACAAAAACACGCATGTGGCCACCCCGGCAGGAACGGTTTTACAAACCGGGACACTACTCTTCATAAGAAGAAGATGAGCCGCGTTGTGACACGTTTTTTGTTCCTCCGTGCCGGTGAAGCAGAAAAAATACCGTGGCTTCGAAGAAGCACTTCCATAAATTTGATATCCATGTGCTGTTGTGGGAAATTGAATCCTTATTCCTACGACCTGCTGTAGCAAGCAAAAAAAACCGGCAAAAGCGGTATCGGTGACACACGGTATCGATGAAAATATGAAAATGTATCATCCGAAGCGATTTCCTTTACACTGGCACTGCTGCAAGAAATATCGAATTACTGCTCCAGACGTTCAATTTGGAGGTGGATGCGATGCGAAGACAAATTGAATTCGCGTTCTGGAGGGCAAATTTTGCGTTTCAGATTTTGATGAAATTGGTTTATTTCGACGAAAGAATTCTCATTTGTTTTCACAGTTCGGATAGATTTTTTTTTCCAAAAACGAATTGAAGCGAATTCGATGAATGTTATAAGTTCATCGTGAGAACCAGTTTATTACAGTTTGTTCAAAGATTAACAGATTTTTCTCTGAAAGATAGTTTATCAAATTTACATTTTTTTTAACGGCATCTGCTCAGAATTTTTGAGATCGATAGATTTTGAGTTAAAAAAAATACATAAATATACTGTTATTTTATAAATGTAGTAGGAAGAATGCTGCAAAAATCTATGCAAGTAATTCTCAACAATATTGTGATATATTGTTGAGATTTTTAATTTCGTACATATTTTTTTTTTATTTGCATGAAACTTTGTCCATGACTTCCGTAAAAGAGCCATTTATTCATACAAAATATGCATGTTTTTATTTGAAAATCTGTAAACAGCTTGAGAATGGATTTTCTGATCTATTTAGCGGCTTCAAAAAGTTGTAGCACTATTCAGCAAAAAATGGTGCACGTAATAAAAAAAAATGTTTATTCGACTTTTTATTTCTAAAACTTAAGAAAATTCTTTTCAGATCAAATCATATTTTCAATCGAAAATAACTTTTTACATTTTGATTAAGTGCATCGTTTTAAGGTTAAAGGCATTTCAACGCAATTTTTTAATGCATATTTTTCAGTTTTTAGGTAGGTATGCCTATGGACTACACTGAAAAATATATAATAATAATATTGAATGTTTGGCCATTTTGAAATGTTGGTCTTGATTCAAAAATGTATTTTTATTATATTTTTTTTCGAAAAGATCAGAAAATTTCACGAATGTTTCATATTTTAACATTGAAAATCGGAGCATTAATTGCTGAGATAACGACATTAGAAAATGGTGGGTTTTTGGGTGAGACTTAGAAAACATCAATTTTCCTGCTTTTAAACATTTGCATGGCAATATCTCAGCAACTAAGAGTCGTATCAACAAAGTTCAAAATTGCAAAATACTGAGAATTTTTTCAAAAATATATTTTCCAAGAGTGGGCAAACATGGACTAATTTAAAAAAAATGAAAAACTGCGACTATTTTCAAAAAAGTTACCTAAAAATGGCTAGTACTTGAAAACGGTGTACTTTATCAAAATTTAACTAAGGCCGTTGCAAATATTTTTCAAAGTTTATGTCGCCCCCCATTCAAAATTGGTCCGAAAAATCAGAGGGCAAAAAAAAATATTTTTCAAAAAGCATTGATAATCATATTAAGCATATTTGGGCTGGATTAAAAATATTTAGAATTTTTATGAAATTCCAATGTACAGCACCGCAAAAACTTTTTTTTTTGCAAAAAAAAAAAAATTGTCAATACTTAGGTATTTTGGAAACAAATGATTGCAAAACAACTGGGCAGGTGTAAAATGCATTTTAAACACCTTTTTCATTCAAATGTTGAAACCATGAGTCGTAAATTCAATTTTTAAACTTTTTTATTTGTTTGCATAAACTTCAAAAAATATTTGCAACGGCCTAAAGTACTTTTTGCAATTCCGTCGTGAAACTACTTACTTTTCCTGTCATTCTTGAACGACGAAATAGCCTACTTTTCTGTACCAAAAATAACAGAATCGAATAGCAACACTATTCAAAATAAATGCTGAAAAGTTCTACTTTTCAGCACTGAAATGGGTGCTGAAAAGTTGAACTTTTCATTACTTGTTTCGAAAAGTAACACTTTTCAACATTTTTTTATTTAAACGATTTATTGACAAAATACAAGAAAATTTGACTTAAAATTTCACTCAATGGGTGTTTTTCGGAATTGCAAAAAATGTTGTATGGAACTCGTTGCAAACTCTTTTTGCAACTTGTTGCATAAAGTACTATTTTGATTGCAAATTCGATTTTAAATAAAAACTAAAGTTGTTAAATTTTTGCTACCAATATTTTGATTCTTTTTAAAAATTGGTTTTGATTCGAAAATTAATAAAATTTCTGAAAAGTTGGCATTTAATGTCTCCAAAAACATATATAAAAAAGGTGTTTTTTGCAAATCAAGTTTTAGTGACAAAAAGTGAAATTAAAAATCACCAAAAAAATTTTACCTTGTATCATTTTTTTTCAGTGTAGTCCATACCTACAACTTTGCCGGAGACACCAAATCGATCAAGAAATTCCATCAAAAGATACAGATTTTTGAATTTTCATTTATCATTTTTGTATGGACAGCTGCCAAATTTGTATGGACAATTATATGGACAAACTTATGCAAAATGGCTTCTTTGGGCATACCGAAGGCAACAAAAAAGTTTCAGCCGGATTAAAAAATACAAAAATTGAAATTAAGAAAAAAAGACCGATTTCGTAGAGAATTGCAGACAAACATATTTTTGAAAGGCTAGGAAATTTCCTACAATTTGCTTAATTTGACTTTGTTGATCGGACTGCTGGTTTGCTTCGCTAGAAGACGGTGATTTTAGCGGATTGCAGACTAAAAGACGGGAAGTGTTGACCAAGTGTTGACGCTCCACTTTATTAAGGGGACAAGGGAAAATCTCCACGGTGTCCCCAAGTAAGTTTCGCTTGGAGTTGTTTGTTGATTGGACTGCTGGTTGCAGAGAAACAGCATTTTATAATAAGTTTTTCCAGCATTGTATAATTTGCCCTCATTTTTCAAATCACGATATCTCGAAAACTGTTGGTGCGATTTTCCATGGTAAAATTAGGACTTGAAATGTTGTCAAGAAAACCTTTTGGAAGAGCTACAAACTCTTTTTTGGTCTTTTTAGTAAAAAAATATTTCGAATTAACTTTCTAAACATTTCCCTTTGACAGCGAAGCACCAAATTAAACCTTATCTGGGGCCCATTAAAACCGTCCTTCTCACTAATCTGGGTCGCCTAATTACGGGTGAAAATTTATGTAATTTCCCGACCACACCAAATCGTAAATCTCTTGACAACTTGTTATTCGTTCGGATTGATTTATGTTTTACATTTTTCCTCATTACATGACTTCCCACATAACTTTGCATCCATTCCTATGGCACGTTGGGATCACCACCAAAACCAACAGAACTCGAAATGTTCCCAAATAGTACACGTGTATTTTCTCTTGCCCTCGAAGCACTGTGATTGCAACCAGCTGCCAAAACCAGAAATCATCGCGGGCTTTCCCCTGGTTTTTCTCAACATTCGAAACCGAAAACGAACGAAACGAAAGAAAAAAATCAATCTCTCAAGCATCCCCGCCGTGTGGCTGCCAGGAAAATGTGTTTCTAATTTTCCTCCAATTGTCGTTGTGTTTTTTTCGAAACGCAATTTGTCACATTTTTGGGCCCCTGGCAAACTTCAGCTTCTCAAGTTCAAAGTTGAGTCAAAACACTCAACGAAGATTATCAAAATAGAAAACATTAGTAAACGCGCGCTCGCTCGCAATGATGATGAAGATTGAGTGACTTAAGGTTCACTTTTTGGTGGAGGACGTACATTTCCGTCCAAAGAAAAACGCTCTGAAGTACCTACATGGTGCTTGTTTGAGTGACATTGTGTCAGCATTGATTGACTTTCATTACAGGAAAAGAGAAAAAAAAAAAAACTCCAAATTTGAAATCATAGGTAACGAGCGCGCCAACCTGACCTGAACTTTGGGAAATTAATTCAGCTGAAAAGTTAATGGCTAGGCTCCAGGGTCTAGGAGAGGGGTCGTCGTTCTTTGTAAACTGTTTGAACTTCGAAATGGTATGCAGAACGGGACGTCTTTCGATGTTGATTGAAGGAAAGTTGTTGGAAATGAAAATTGATTGAAGTAAATTGAAGGCTAACTATACCGAAATGTTAAAATGGGCGTTCTGGCGAAGCTGGGTGCTTTCCGAAAATTAATTTTTCATTTTGCTAGTGGGAAATTTGCCATTCAATTTCTACGGAAGCTTGACTTCGAGTGAAACATAAATCAATTAGACCACTTTTTTGCAATATAATCCCTGCAAAACCTTATTTCCCAACCCTCAAAAATTAGAACTTAAGGCCTTTGGAAAGTTTTACATATTATACAAACACTACTTAAACTTTTCCAACTATTTAGGTTTGTTTATACTCCTAGGCCATTACTAGTACTAGCCTTATCACTTAAATTGCCGTTTTCAATGTATATCCGAAGAAAATGTGATTTTTAAAGGGGTGTCCAAATTACCCCCACTGTCCATATTACCCCAAACTCCCCTATATAAACATAAGTGGTTTGCTTAAAAACATCACGAGTTATCGCGATTTTACGAAAAAAAAGTTTTGGGGCGATTCGGGACACATGGGTCGAATTGGGAGAGCAGTTTCAACCATGTAGGAGCACAATATTTAGATTTATCTGGTTGGTTTCGGTTAGAACAGACTAAGACCTACAAAATGTGTACATCCCTTTCCAATTTTAAAACCATTAAATGATCTAAACTCTGCTGTCCCTATTCAGACTGTAGTCCCGATTCGCCCCAGATGACGGTATTTTTCCAATCTGCAATAACCCAGAAGGGTAATTTTTGCATTTAGAACAAGGTTTTTCATTTTAAATTTTTGTGTTTTTGTAACTCAGTAGGGTAATTTTTTAGAGTGTAATATTGTTCCAAAAAGTTGTAGAGCAGACAATTTCACAAAAAGTGATGTGAAACATAAGGGGTCTTGTTCCGAGCTCATCGACAATAAGATGATGAAACATTTTTGTGTGATTAGAAAATATCCGAAAATAGCGTTTTTTATTATTTATAGCTAGAAAACATCGAAAAACATACATTATAAAAAAAAAAAACAAAGTGCAAGGGATTATTTCGTCGTGCACTTGTCAATCGTTCAATTATGGCTGAATAGGGTCCTAAAGCCCTATGTTAATTTTAATGTACAACGATTAAAAACACGCTTAAAACCCATTTCTGATCTCTTTTCTTTTATTTTAATGCAAAAAAAAGTTGACAAGACAACATTTG
Source organism: Culex quinquefasciatus (assembly GCF_015732765.1). Classification (NCBI taxonomy): domain Eukaryota; kingdom Metazoa; phylum Arthropoda; class Insecta; order Diptera; family Culicidae; genus Culex; species Culex quinquefasciatus. Next base: position 14,710,674 of record NC_051862.1, read on the forward strand.
AGCATGAGCATGAGCATGAGCATGAGAGATCACCCATGGTTGCCCCTCCGTTGCTGAACAAAACCGTAATATCCTTTCAGCACTACTGATTATAGGCTTCGACGATCTAGTGGTGTTTCCCTTATCAACAGCATGTATTAATGCGCTGAAAAGATAAAACACCATGATTGCTAAAGCTAGATCAGTTGCGAATAGGTAACAGTCATTGGCCACCAACGGCGCCCGCCATGTCAGTTTGTAGACCTCGATTTTAAGGGACGGGAATGTTAGTTAGCGCAGGTTGCTACTAGGGCAGCTGATTTACTCTGTGCTTACACCCCACGAGCGCCAGGAACCTGAAAACTTGTTAGTAGGATAGGGTGTTTGGTCAGGATTCATCATAGAAGATGATGATGCGACCCAAAATCATAGTGTTTGTTGAAAGATGTTATATATTATTCTCAAGGCAAACAATCGGATGCTGCGGATGAGACATTTCCGTTTATCGGTTGTTAAATTTTAAATGAAATGGTCTAGTCTTAGACAGCCGGCTGTGGAAAGATAGAACCAAAATCATTTGTAATTAAAGAATGAAGGATTAAACAATGTAACTTTTAACTTGAGATGATTTTACGAGTTTTAAATGATTGATGTTTAGTGAGGTACTGATTAACGGTGCGAACGACGAGTTTCGATGTGTATCGAGCTGAAATGGTATGATAGGGTGTTGATAGGGTCAAATCAAACTGGCTAGCTGTCATCGGGACAGCCAAAGCCAGCCGCACCTTCACACGCACACACGCACGCGAGAAAAACGAAAAACACACCGACGGCGGACGCGAAAATTCTACGACCCTACGGAAAGGAATCGCAAATCTGACTCAAAAGTTGACAAGACAACATTTTTTCGATGGATTAACTACGGTCCCATTGGAAAAAAATAATTTAAAATTGATTTTAAAAATCCATTTTAAGCTCTTTGTTTTTGTACTAAAGGTCATTGTACTCAGAAAAATAAGCTTTATCGCTATAAACAATAATATCACCAATCTAAGCTTAATTTTAGGACCCAATTGAGTCAAGGACGCAGATTTGCACGCCTCCCATTTTGACCTTTACAGTACCCCAAAACTCGACTGAAATTATATTTAAAGGCAATTTAAAAAAAGTAATTAATCTTTTAATAAAGTCAATGAATCATTTCCAATCCACCTACAATGAAAAAAATAATAATACACAGTTTAAAAAACATGGAAAATATGGAAATTTTCATCAGTTTATTTTGCATTTCACATTTTTATGCATAATATCTGGTAATATTACTCAAAAAAATCTTTCAACCTCAATTTCAACTTTACTAATTAAACTTTTTATACTGTGTAGTGTTTGGCCCAACAGTAACCAATATCAATTTTAATTTGTGGTTCAGAACAAGCTGCAATAAAAGAGCTGGCGGTTTCCTGCTTTTTGGGAAAATAATTAATATTGCAGAATGTTTGAAGTGCAAAAATTACCATTTTTACAGGCCCCAATACTGATGAAGCAATTAAACCCTTTACTCCTTTTTACTCAATTATCATAATTCCGTATCCAGCGTATCATTTTGAGCAAAGTTTGTTCTATCCAATAAAATATTAGTTAAGGCGTCATTTAGTGGATTATTTTGGTTGACTGCTTTATTAACAATACAGAATTAATTTTCGCTTTTTTCATTAAAAAAGAAGTTTCTCTATTTGAAAAAAAATATACGACAAATTAAACAAATGGAAAAACACAAAAACCAAGCAGTCAATCAGCCATAAGTTTCAAAAGGGTTTCGTCATAAATTGGAAAGTGAACCAAGATTTTTTTATTCGTTCAGAATTTTTGTTACAATGTTACAAAAAGGCTAAAAAAAAATGCAGGATAGAGCAATTATCCTAAAAAAAATAAAAAATCATTCACTAAAACTGTTTTTTTTTTAAATTGCGTCGTCATACGTAAACATTTTCAAAAAACAAACGTGGGAAACGATTCTCAAAAAAAAAATTACCACTTACTTACTTACTTATTTAGCCTTTTCAACCAAATTTGATAAATGAGCGAACACTTACCTTCGCGTCATGACAAAGCTATGCAAGCTACACACAAATATTCAGCAAAGTTAGGACGTTTCTTTTGAAAAAAAAAAAAATATGTCGACACGGTGTTTCATTTTTGCCAAAATATATATTTACTTTTATTTTCAGTCTCCTTTTAAAATCTACGGTTCAAGTACACATCGCACACTTTATATTTCTTGTAGTAGCACTCAACCTTTAAAATATTTACTCTCTGATATCTTAAAAAGAAAGGGGGATGATGGAAAAGAGTAACTTTTCGCCAAACTCCTAAAATATTTACACAATCCTAAATAATCGCAGACTCGCACACGCTCACATCTTTTCACGCACAATCTCTAATTAAAATATGAAATTAATGCATAATAACACAGTCCATGTTTGCTCCTCAAATCTTCCTCTTCGGAGAATTCGTTTATCGCAGCGGTTTCTCCTCGTGCTGCTGCTGCTGTTGCTGCCTCCACGTGCCCAGCAGGTCACCCTCGGACTCGTCCTCCACCTTCTCGGGAATCGACACCACCGTCGACGGCGACGTCGTCGTCCCACCCCGGCCCACAAAGTTGTAGTGGATTTCCTCAAAGATGGTGACGGCGAGCCAGTTTTGGGGCCGTGACTCGAAGAACTTGACCGTGGCCGGCGGGTGGACGGACGCGGGAGGCGGGTTCTGCCGTTGAAGCTGCTGCTGGCGGTAAATGTGCTCGACGGCGTCCTCGTAGCTCGGTAGACCGGAAGCGACGGTGTACGAGGGCAGGGTGGCCGCCGTGGTGGTCGTATCGGGGTCATACGGTGGGGGTGACTCCACGTCACCCACCAGGGTGCCGCCGTGCGCCGTCTGGTGGCAACTGGTGATGGACACTGGAGAAGGGAGAAGGGAAAACGGGACTCAATTAGTTGGGCTGGCTATAATTGTTGTTGGTGAACTCGTGCTGAAGGTTGCGAAGCTGCGGTGGTGGAATTGATTGGCAGTGTAAATTAATTAGATTTGTTGGGCTTTCCGGGGTGCAATTTCGTAGCGTTCTGGTTACAACGGGTCCGTTAATGATGGCATAGGTCAGTGGTGAGATTTGGTTTAATTTGACCTTCAACAAGTTCTTCAGAAGCTTGCTATCGCTTGATATTCTCATGAAATTTATGTTGGATGTTGGATCATATCTCCAAAAATCGAATTGATGTTTCCAAAAAAATGCTTGTTTAACAATTTCAATATACATTTTAAGGTTGGAAACTTTCAACAAATTTACATTTCCATCCCAAGCCCCACAAAATGAAACATTCTCGCGGCAATTTGGAGCTAATTTAATTTGGGTTCGACTCAACTTTGTTGCGCGAATTAGGCTTTGCAATTTAAAAATACGTGCGACGAATAAATGGTTTCTGTTTCCTGCTTCCATTGTGGCACCGGGTTTCAATTCAGAATTCCAAGAATTGTTGACACTAAAGCTTTATTCGGGAAAAGTGGAAAGTCAAACATGCGCATTTTAATTGCAAAATAAATAGTGTTTTCGAAACGAGTGCGATTGTGGCAATTCAATTGAAAACTTTATATATTTAAATATATACAAACATCAAACAAGTTTAATTTCATTACTTATTTCAGAACATAAACAATAATTAGTGAAATAGAATTCTATTACATCAACTTTGAAAAATATTTGCAATGGACTAATAATTTATTTATGTTGCATAAATGCAGAAATGTCCCATGTGATATTTGAAAATGAAGACAAAAATTAATTCCAAAATATGCATTTTTACAGAAAAAGACCATTATCTAAAATAAAATTTTCGTCCTTTCTTTTCTATAGCTCAAAAGTAGCGGTATTTAAAAAAATTAAAATATTGCTCTACGGAAAAAAAATTGTAAAAAAAAGGTTAATAATAAAAACCGTCATTTTTTTCCGTATACCAATTATTTTATGATATCATTCAACTTTTCGTTTTAAAACTTTTTAGTTTGTACCCCATTGGTTTGACAAGGTCAAACTAAAAAGTGACAAACTGTCACTTTTTACACGGCGCTCACGAACACTATCAAAATAAACGTTTGGTTGTGTGTGTAAACTCCGTGAAAAAGGGGTTGTCAAACAAAAAAGTGACCCCGTTCGTTTAACAACAGTTGGTGTCAAACCATCCGGGGTTTGAGTGTAGTCCTCATAATAAAAATCAAATTTGCTGAACACAGCAAACCAATCAGAAAATTCCTTCAAAAGGTACAGATTTTCTAATATTTACGTAATATTTTTGTATGGACAGCTGTCAAAATTGTATAGAGCCTTCTATGAGTGAACCAATGACACAAAATGGCTTCTTTTGTCATACACAGTAAAAAAAACATGGTAAAATTACATCTAAAAAGGGGTACATCTTTTATGTCAGAAAAAGCTTTAATTTTACCTCTAATAATGTGTAAATTTACATCTGGCAGACACTAGGAAAAAATATCTGCAATCCTAAAAAAATATCAAATCGGCAATAGTAATATCTAGCTTACTAAGTCCACGCCCCAACCCGCACGGCCAACTCGCCGCTGTGAAAACTGGACGATCAAAGCCAATGTACCTCTATGTACCGTATATGCAGTAAATACAGTATACAATGTACGGAGCACATAGAGCTACATTGGCTTTGATCGTCCAGTTTTCACAGCGGCGAGTTGGCCGTGCGGGTTGGGGCGCGGACTTAGTAAGCTAGATATAACTATCGCCGGTTTGATATTTTTTAGGATTACAGATATTTTTTCCTAGCGTCTGCCAGATGTAAATTTACACATTATTAGAGGTAAAATCAAAGCTTTTTTCTGACATAAAAGATGTACCCCTTTTTAGATGTAATTTTACCATGTTTTTTTTTACTGTGTAGGGAAGGTCCACGAAAAAGTTAGAGCCATATAAAAAAATATATAAAAGGAGGCATGAAATCAGCCGATTTCGTAGAAAATTGCTCATTTCTGCTGCCTTTCCATTGTATTGTCTATTTTCTTGTCACTTTGGCGAAATGGCCTTCGATGAATCAATGCTTGATGAAATATCCAGCATCCGAAAGTCTGAAACAGACTTGTTTGAGTAAATAAAAATTGATGTTACAAACAATACCTATCATTAAAATCGAATTTGAAAAAATAAAATAAAAATATTTGAAAAATATTCAAGCAATTCATTATTCTTTCAAAAATATTTCCAATGTGATTGCGATACTCAATTCAATTCAATTCAATTCGGTTTTATTTGTGAATAATCAAGTTACAATGAGTTCATTTAGGTACGCAACAGAGTTTTGGTGTTCCTTTCAGCTGTGTTTTACATCGTAATTCAATCGAAAAATTATTACTTATAACTATGGAATAGACAAGAGTAAGAAAAAGTTTTCAAAAAACTTACAGAAAGTGCAATGGGAAAAGGATAGATAGAGAGAAAGCTTAAAACTAGATGATTGCGATACTCAAAAAGCGATATTTTTCTTTTAATTATTATTTTATATTTTGTTTATAATTAAAATGTTTAAATACAATTGGTTTTTATGGAAATATATATCAGTTACTTTCCAAGTAAAATTGAAAACAAATAATGTATTTGGAAAAAAAAATATGAAAATCATCAATTTTGCTTAAAATTCGTGGTAAAGCTGCAATAAAAGTGTTATGATTGCTTTTCGCTTAAACATTTCCACTGAGGTGCTGACGTCTCTTTTTTTTCGAAAATGAAACAAAAAAAAATCAGATTGATTTTACTGTTTGTTAGATTATAGGCAATTTGATTTAAAGGATTTTTTTATTGTATTCATTTTGATAAAAAAGACAAAAGAATATGATAGCTAACGTATTAAACTGATTTTTTTTGATAATGCCAATACAATTCATATTTGAAGTGTTTTATTGCCATGGGTCAGGGTGTAAAAAATACCTTCATTGAAGAAATACATGAACTTGAACAATCGATAGTAAACTATCCACATACACATTTAGTTCACATAATACGTTTATACTTCCATTTTCACATTTTCAATGAAATGGAGCACATGTTAGCTTACGAAATAAATTGAATTTTGGTTGCACAAATTGTTGAAAAAAAGAAGGTTAAAAATCGAAAAACAAATTCTTCGGCCAGATACTTGTTGCTTCAAAATAATTAAAATTCAGCTTGATATTGAAAATTAGTTTTTATTTAATATTTGTTTTGAATTTACAAAATAAATTTCAGTTGACTTTTATATTCTGGTTTTGCTTTTAAATGTCTACAATTTTCACTGTTTCTAGAAGCAGTTCAATCATTAAAAGGAGTTATTAAATACATATAGAGTATTACCTGATATTTTCGAATCAAAAATTAAATGTAATATTTCTGTAGAATATAAACACATTTCCATCTGTTCCGTAAAGTAATCCCACAAAACCGCTACCATCACGTACGCAAAATGATGATTACATGAAATTCACCACCCCTCCGATCAAGCCCACAATATTGGTATTTCCAAGCCCGAAATGCCACCATGATTACCGCATTCGTCACATGCACAGCAGCAAGTGTTGCCACTGCCCGTGGTGTGTTGGTTGGTGGTGGTGGTGGGAAGCCACAGCAAGGATATATTTCCCAATAAATGTTGCATCGTAATCTCACTCACCCCCTTTAATGTAATGCCGCCACCCCTCACCGACTCCTCATGCATAAAAGAACAGTATCGTACACATTGTAGAGCAAACCGAGCAGCGCGGCATGTGCAGCGAATGGATTTTTCTTTCTGCAAAACGAAAATCTTGAACATTTGCAAAACACCCCTCAAGACGACTGACTGCCTCTGTGACAAGGAAGCGGTTGGGTGGTGGATCGTTGCCAATATCAATCATTTCAGCTCCCTCCACCTTTTCCCCACATCCGTTGGAACTGGACTCATGGTTGGATTCGAAGAAAAGGGATATGCGGATATGTGTAGCGAACTCAAAGCAACATTTCCACACCGAAACCATTTATCACTTTCCAATTTCAAAAGATCTACCCGAACCCCGTGTGTGGCATGTGTCTGGCGAGAGATGGGAAATATATTGGGGAAAATGCGTGAAAAGCGCCCGCGCCCGGATTGGATCCTTTTCAGCAATCAAATGAATCATGTAATGGGAAGTACAAAACGGATCCTCTTCTGGGGCGTTTCAAAAGATTTTAATGGAATTTCCTCAAGCATGTGTAAATAGTTGTGGAAGCTTGGTGAATTGGTATCAGAAGACAGGGAGGTAATAAACTGGAAATATGAGCAAATCTTTTCTGAAGGGCAGTTCTTTAGAATAAAATTGAATTGCAATTTTTCAATTATATAAAAAGAACATCCCAAGCTATAAATCAACGATTTATTTATTTTTACAGTTTTGAGTTCAATCAAAGTATTCTATTGAGTAAAAACATAGTCGTTCTTTTTTCTGACGCTTCTTGAAATTAAATTTGCCCAGATATTCAAGGAAAAACTCTTATGAAATGTTTGACTTTTTGCACTGACTTCAGGTTATAATATGGGAATAATAAATTGTAAAAATAAACAGTAATATGAAAAAAAATCCAATACTTGTTCAATTTGCCTTTTATCAATAAATAACGAACATTGATTATAATCGAACATTGGAAACCATTTAAACCACTGCACTGCATTTACCCCTCAGGAAAGGCGTTCTTTTCCGCATTTCATATTATTTTCCAGGAAAATTTCAGCTCCAATTCCATTCTGGGTCAGAGTCAGTGGGACACGGGAATTACTCGAGTATTTGATACACTCTGCTAAAAATAGAAACATTCTAGCACTCTCCAAGATTTGCGGGACTGATAAAATTAATTACTCGGAATGGTCTTGGGAACTTTGCTGTTTCTTTTTTCTGGCAAAAAAGTTGGTTAAATTAAGTTTATGTTTTCAATTAGTAGTTCAAGATGCGTGGAGTATTTAACATTTATGAAATAATAAACAAATCTTTTTGTTCATTATTTTTCTTTGAATCTGAAGTCATGAGTGTGAATAATCAATATTATTGATAATTTTATAACAGCAAAATATAATAGCAGAAATAAAAAAACGATTTGCGATTAATTAACTTTTTTCTACAACTTTCAACATATTTTTTTTAACTTAACAAATAGTTTTGTTTTACACCAGCAGTGAGAGTTAAATGATGTATAAATTTGTTGCATTCAAAATAAGACTATTTAAAAAAAAATATTGTTACATACACAATAAGAAAAAAATATTAAACTATTTCGTGCTGAAATTAAAATAATGATAACGTAAATTAAGAACATGACGAAGCTCTCTAAATTGAAAAGAAATTGCAGTATATTTTTTTTACAAATGCATTCTTGTTTTTTTCAAATTTACAACTGATTCCGTATGGGATATGTGAATAATTTATTAAAATTTATTTTTGATTCATGAATGAATATGAATACGTTTTGTTTAGAATATTTTTTTTTTTGCAAAACCTACGGCATTGATAAACTTTGTCAAAATTTTCTAATCGTTCCAGTTCAACAGAATTAAATATATTTTGAGTGATTTTGCATCCTTTGTAACATCAAATCAATAACGAATTAATTAATTTTATGATTTTTTATTTAAAAAAGTTTGAATTTAGAAAATTAGATTTAATTTTTTTTTAATTTTTCACGGTTTTAATCATTTTTTTCAAATTTTATCACACTTTATATGCCTGACAAAAAAGGCAATTGGATTATTTTTTGATGTTGCGGATTGAAAATGGGCTTATTTCATCACTTAAACAACTTTTTTATGTTTATGTTATAGATTAAATATTTTCAATTTAATTGCGAAATCGTCATATGTTTTTTGACAGTATTTTTATTCTTCGCCAAAACTCAACAATTTTTCTAATATAGCAACAAAAACATGAGAAAAATACACTTCCCTACATCCCTTCAAAAACAGTTTGTGAAATCATGGGGAAATCAAAAAAATTTATTTCAGAAATTTAAAAATTTCGAGGGAAGTTCAAGTTTAGAGTTTTTTTTAAAAGGTTCTATTTAAGCTATTGTCTTTCATATGTTTATAGGACCTATTCAAAAAAAAAAAACTCTAGAAGTGCAGTCAGCTGAAACCAATTTAAAATTATTTTAATTTTAGTGAATTTTCGATGTACAGTACCCCAAAAAGTTTATTTTTTGCTAAAATGATTTTTTTTTTCAAATAATACATTTTTGAAAACTAATGAATGCAAATCAACTCTACCGGTGTGTAATGCATTTTCCAAAAAAAAAAATTCGAGCGACAAAAACTTTGAAAAATATTTGCATCGGCCTAAGAAAGTTAAAATGCTTTAAAAAAAGAAAAAATGATTTTAATTGGAAAGAATAAGGCCTTAAAATATCAAAATAACCAAAAAAAATACTAGATATGAATATTGGTCCTTGCACTGTAACTTGGATTTGGCCCGCACTTTTCTCTCGCACTTTTGACAACAAAATTTCCAAAAACTAGGCAACCAGCAGTTGTTTATTTACATTTCCAGTCGCAGTTTCCACCAAACTGGACATTCGCACTTTAAAATTGCGATTGACAGGTGAACAACATCGGCTCGCTTAGATCATTTTTTGAGAAAATTAAAATTTCGCAAGCCAGTTTGATAAGTCGCAATAGTGCGATCGATAGCAATAATTTAGTGCGAAGTCCAAGTTAGTGAGAATTGCGCAATACACAAATCAAGATTTGTCAAATTGTCTATCACGAAAACATTTTTTTTTGTGAAATCTCGTTAATCTCTAATAAAAAATGTCTTTCATTTAAAATTTAATTTAATTATTTTTTTCACATTTTCACCTAAACTCCCAAGCTCGAGAAAAAGTTAGAATTAGTATTGAAATTCCCCCTTTTTCTCGATCATGGGACTTTAGGTGATAAATAATAAAAAAAAAATTGGAGCAGTAGAGAGCTAAATATCCCTTTCTTGAGACTCATCCTCAACTTAAATCCATCAACTAACAAAAAATGTCTGCAATTCGGTTCGTTTTAAGCCAAAAACTCTCAAAAGTCAGGTACCCGGTTGAGTTCTTTATCTACCGACAAAGTCACGCCGCAAAGAACTCGTTTTGCTTTTAAATAAAATCCTCACCGCGGTGTCGGTCTTGTCCCAATCCCACCCGTTACACACAACAATTTGTCGTCTCTTATCGCCGCACGGAGAGCGAAACTTCCTCCTGGGATCACGTCCCAAAGCCAAAGTCTGAGTCTGGACATTTTTTTTCTTTTTGGTTGGTCGGAACACTTTGCGCCGATATGTTTCAAGTGGCAACATAAGTAATGGAACACGAAATGAGATAAATATTTAGATTAAAACCACCGGCTCTTGTGAGGCACCACCGCGGTACCGACTTTGGGAGCAAAACCCATCCACTAAGCCCATTACTTGATGTGTCCCGTCACCGACCGACGACGACGACGACGACGACGCCGAGAAAGACAGTGAGCACTTCTTGAGTGGTTCTGGTTATGAGAACCTACCTCAGGAGGATTACTGCGAAAGACGTTAACCCTTAAAGTTTTACCCTTTTTTGCTAATTTGTTCTGTATTAAATACTCAAAATTGCAACATGAAAATGCCCACTTTTAAATAAATATAGATTTCAAAAAACAATATTGATTAAAAAGTCCCCAAGGGTTAAACGCAGAAGCTTTCGGTACATTTCCAATTCAAGTCTTGCACCGTCTGATTTGATTAGTGTTCACAGCTTCCGAGAATCACTTCTGGCTGGGCTCGCGCCCAAATTTGCGCCAAATTTATGCCGGCAACTTTTACCCCCCCCCAAGGACTCGACGAAATGCTTGGCAAAGTGTTCTCGAAGAAGGGGGAGAGAAAGTCTCAAGTTGGTTCGTGCAAATTAAATTTTACTCCGTTCGAGTCGCGGGAAATTTGGCAATTCTATTTCGAGCGTAAGTGTTACAATGAAACCAGATTGAAAAGTGTTGGTTTTTTGGGGGCTCTTTTCCTTTTCATGGTTTATAGTTGTTTGATGGAGCTGAGTTGTTTGAAAACATTCTTTGTGGTAAGGTAGTCACGACTCAAAATGAAGCTTGTTTTTTTTTAATTTACTCAAATAAATAATTTAAGATTGAAGCTTGTAAAATTTTATTCACCTCATATCACACTGTCCAAAAGTTTACTGCGAAAATGTTTATTTTTAAACTTTGTCAGAACAGAAAACTTTTCGGGCCAGATTCTGCAAATCAAATGACCGATCCGAGTTCATTAGAAAGTTTTTGGCAGATCTATTTTGGGACGGGATTTACAAACAGATGAATCAAGTTGAGTATCTTTACTGACCCAGAATTTTGAAGAGCCACTGCTTTTGTTCCGAGAAAAGGTTATAGTAAGCACCATTCTTGCTTTCATACGTAGCTTTAGCTTTGCAATAGAAATAATTTCAGTTATTTAGTCAATAAATGAATTGTTTTTGGTTTTGCCAACAAATTTTGAACATTTTTGTATCAATTCTTTCAAAAGACAGAATTTTTTGTAATTTTATTTTATTTATTTTTTTTATTATAAACATTATTCGAGCAGAAACCCTTGTTATTTGCAACATTATTAAAATTTTATGTACGTCATGAGCCACATACCTGAGCTGAACAAAATCAACTTAAAATTGGGCCCGGACTCAAAGAAAAATGCACCAATCTGGCTCAAATTGCAATGGAATAATCTGAATCTAACTAAACCTTTTTGGTTTGTTTTTTTTTTTTGCGACCAGCAGTATTTTTCAATTTTTTTCCCGAAAATTCAGGGAGCAAACAAAAAACAACAGCAATAATTTTTGTCTTTATAATAATATCAGAACCTTTAATTTTTAATAAATTTTGAATTCTAGAATCATAGATCTGAAAAAGGCGTAAAACTTTAGGACCAATATTATTAAATTATATATAATATTTTGCAAGGTTTTGACCTTTAAATAACTGTAATAAGTTATTAAGCATTTTGAGATAATTTTGAAAATAAGGCTTGAAGTTTTAAATTTACTTTTTTAATTTTTTGGGCCTCAAACCTCCACTTTGTGGGACATAAACTTTAAACATAATTAAAAATTTCGCTAGCTTAACTGTAGTAAAAAATGTGAGGTGTTGCAATAGTTCAATCAAGCCAAAAGCTCATATTTTCAAAAACAAAACTCTTAAAATAGATTCTAGCTCTACCTAACTAATTATCAGAAAAAAAAACATATCAAAGCCGGAATGTCAGAAAACATTTTTAAGCAAGCTCAAACATACTAAATATGATTATTAAAGCAGAAAAATGCATTTTAGATTGTTTTCAATTGATTAGACTTCAATTTACATGGAAATTTCAAAGTTTTTGGAAAAAAAAATTTTGACCCCTGATTTTTCAGACCAATTTTGAAAAGGGGGGGGTGGCTATCTAAAATTTGAAAAATATGTGCAACGGCCTTAGTCCAAAAAAAAAAGATTTGTTTTGAATAGTTTCTTCCTGGAAAAGATACGGAAAATTTTGATCATTTAAGGGTGCACAGCAACCAAGGAAGTTGTTGTCTTCTTATTCAAAAATTGTCAAACTTACGGACCCAATCCTGCAAGAATCTGATTGTAAAAATAGTCAAACTTCGTTGTAAATAACTACGAAGACAGTAATTAAGGGGATGAATAAAAAAATAAATCGATAGTTCCCGTAGTTTTCAAGATACTAAAATGTCTGTAACAGAAATCTGGGTGCAAAAGCTATGGTTGATGTGTACCGTTAAGATTTAAATCACTGCATTTTTTTCATCAAGCTTAATCTCAGAATATATTCCTCTTTTTTTAAATTACAAACATTTCAAATGATTAAATGCATAAAACTGAAAGTTTCCATCATTCATTAAAAAATGCTTTGTTATTTAACTAAAAACCCATTAAAAAAGTTTATCAAAATTATTTTTTTTTATTTAAAAACATGAAATAAATTTGTGTTGAAATGAATAAATGAAATGTTATAAATTTTTCAACTCGACTCGAAAAATCAGTTCATTGGTTTTGTAGCTTATGAGCTTGTTATCTCAAATATCATCATGACAGCGTAAACCTGTACAACCTAACCCCGCATCTAGGTGGGCTTCGATCTAGACAAAAAAATACAAAAAAAACAATGTTTAACTTATTTTGATGTTTAAAAAGCATTGTAAATTAGAGCTCTTTAAATTTCAGAAAATTTTACGGTTGGCAGTGTCACTCGTTTTATGTGTTTGAAGAAATTTTTTTCTGGGGTCAACAATTTTTTTCGCTAACATTTCATGTATGATTTGTTAAAATAAGCAGTAATTTTTGTCCTGGGACCATCCATAAACCACGTGGACACTTTAGGGGGTATGGCGATTGTCCACGATCCATACAAAAAAAGTTTTTTTGTATGGACAATTGTTCACGAGGGGGGGGGGGTAAGAGAATCACAAAAAAGTGTCCACGTGGTTTATGGATGGTCCCCCTAGAATTTGCCTTTACGCATTTTCTACTATTTAAATGACAATAGAAGCACATTTTAGCAAAAAAAAAAAATGTCAAAAACATGCAAACAAAATGAATAAGTGGCTGTAAAATCCTCTAAAAACTTTAAAGGAAAAAGATTATAAATACTATAAAAAAAAAAACAAAAATGAATTAAACATGATAGATGCAAATAAAATACTAAAAATTAAACAAGAAACCCCAAAAACAAAAGAAGTAAAGTAAGTTTTTCGTAGAACAAAAGTTGCTCAAAATAAGAGCTCTGAGAAAAGATAATATGGAGCAATTCCAGCTCAAATCAGGATTTTTTCTGAAACTCTTGTACCCGACCCTCTCCGATTTCAATGAAACTTTGTAGACATCCTAGGCCCATATAAGCCATTTTTGTGTATATGGAACCAATTGTACTCGAAAATAACATTTGAGAAGGGCGTAAGGCATTCAAATGTTTTTGTATTTTGCAATTTAAACAAATCAAATTGAAAAGCTGTCAAAGACAAACTTATGGGAAATTGGAGAGCTTTCCGGTAAACATATTTACGAGACTTAAAAATCAAGTCTGTCATATATATATTTTTTCAACATTTTTATATTTAAAACCGCTGTTTCTTCCCAATGATTGTACATAGGACAATGGTCAATGTGGAGACTTTTATGTAAAATTGTCTGAGAAATCGATTCCCTCTGTCAGCTTTTAAAAATTTTGTCGTTTGGACCACTTTTCAAAAAAAAAACAGTTTTAGTAAATGATTTTTGTATATTTTTAGGAGAGACATACCATCCTGCATTTTTCGTCAGTCTATTTTTAACATTTTAGACTATTTCCTCAAAAATCTTGAACAAAAAAATTGTGACATCACCTTAAAATTTAATTTTTAAACTTAAAAATCAAAAAATCTCATAGAAGTAGCGGGGAATTTTGTTTCAGTGTATTTTTTCAGAAAGCCCGTCTAATTCCCTACAAGTTTGTCTTTGACCACTTTTTGATACGATTCAACGGCTTTGAGATTCAGTAATTTTTAAATTGCAAAATACAAAAATATTTAAATAACTTACGCCCTTCTCAAGTGTTATTTTCGAGTACTATTGGTCCCTCATACACAAAAATGGCTTACATAGGCCTAGGATAACATGTCTTCAAAGTTTCATTGAAATTGAGAGGGTCGGGTACAAAAGTTCCAGAAAAAATCCTGATTTGAGCTGGAATTGCTCTATGGGAATAATAAAATTATTCAAAAATATATTTGGGAAGTAGCGGGTTGATTTTGCGACAACGGAATAGTTTGAATTGCCATATGTTGGTTACTACAAAAAAACATATTTTTAATGCTATAAAATTGAATTGATCACATTTTATTCTCTCAAAAATTCGCAAGTCCAAAATCTGTTAAATTGTAATAAATTTTTAAATGATAATAAAAATCAGTCGAATTGTTTCTATTAAATATAATGCCAGATTCTCTTTACACCTGAGTCAACAACTTGGCAATCAGTCGTCCTACGTCTGATGTTCAAACAAAAAGGGAAAAAAAACTGCGTGGGGAAAAAACGTGCCACTAACACCGTGGGAAACTCACCGAGAAGTCATCGAAAAGTCTTCGAGGAAATGAAGATCTGCTGCTCCAGTTTTCCTTTCCTTTCATCAACGAAATCAATTCTGCGGAAGTACACTACGCTGCTTTGCATTTTAAAAGCTCAAAGTATCCCTGTTGCTAGCTCGTGGTGTGTTTTTTTCACAGAATGACAATTTATTGTTTTTTTTTTCAAGGTAGATCGTGCTTAGAAAACTTATTTATATTGAGTTGCGGTGTTTTTTTTTTTGAAAAGGTTCAATAAACCAAATTTTCAGTTTTTGCTTTTTGGGTGTTTTTAAATACCCTTAACTCAAAGCAAAAACTGGAAATTTGGTTTATTGGACCCTTTAAAAAAACTCCAGAGTTTAGTTTTCTGTTGAATATAGTGCATACATGTGGAATCACTATCCTTGTTGGATGACGTGTATGTAGTTTATGGGAAATCCAGCAATGTAGCAGAGCTATTTTAAGGATTATCCAGAATTATTATTTGACACTGATACCAGCAACGATTTTCCAATCAACCTTTTTTCGCTATAAAAATCCGGCCGTGTCCTTGTATAAATTCCTTCAAGATATTACCGCCACATTATCGCACCCCTCTATCAAAATTTATGAGCCACAATTTTTCCACCTACCGATATCGGTTCTATTTTTAGCTTCAACCCACAAAACAAAATTTCCCACGCCCCCCCTCGGTAGCGGTTCACACACTTACCACATTTCTGCCACCGGCGATACTTGTAGTACAGGTAGCACGAGCACACACAAAACAGCCCGGACAGGACGAGCAGCACCATGACCGCGCCAATCCACAAATAGCTGGGATCCACCAGGAGCGGCCCCGCACCGTCCACCCCCAGCCCGACCTCGTCCGGAAGTCCCCATCCGTACGGGCCACCCCGCTCACCGGCAAATCCCCTCAAACTGCCCATTAACTGGCCGTAATCACTCGTTGCGTTGCGGTCCTTGTGACCTGCTAGTAGTTCACTTGCACCACTTGCACCACTGCGAAGACCGGATTCCCCGGTGCTGTGCAGATTCTGCCAAAACAGCGTGTAGTTGTTGTCCCGAATCAGCTTGTCAAAGTCCGCCGTCGAGGAGGGCACTTCGAACGTGATTCGCGACTCCAGGTTGTCGTGCAGCATGGTAACGGTTCTCTCGCGCAACACTTCATAAGATCCCACCCGGTCAAGTCACTCTCTTGTTGCACCACCGACACCGACACTAGGTTTATTCCTTCGAGCAGGTCGCGTCCCAAAAGCACTTCCGTTCCGTACGGCGTCCACTCGACAACTGAAGGCCAAGCGCAGAACGCACAGCATAGATCAGCATGCTGGCTTGGAGGGTTCTGACGGTGGGAATGCCGCACCAACATAAGCATAGAGGGAACAGCTGATTCGCGTTGGATTTCAGGATGAACTCGCTGGTATTGGTGAACATGAGAAAGAGAGGGTGGTTTTATGCTGTCAGTGCTTTGTTGACGCTTACTCTCTCCGAGTGAGAGTTGGAGAGTAAAGTTATGCTTCCTATGTGTGAAGGTATGCTGTCGGTTATGCGATGTAATGCAATTTCAAAAAGAAGGGCAGAGCAGCGATTCGAAAAAAGGACAACAAGGAAGAGGACACAGTGAAGAGGAGATTAAAACGTGAAATTTTCTGAAATATAAGTAGCATTTTGAGCGACTTGAAGCCGTGGGACGGAAGTTTCTGTTACACACATCTGGCGGCTTGTTCGAGTTGGGAAGATTATGAGGAAGAAAGGAGGACGCAACGAGGTTCTGTCAACGGTGCATTGTCAGAGTGACTTAATTAATCCCTACGGAGAGGGAGATGGAGGTTTCGATTTTCTCGTTTTTTTTTTCTTTTTAAATATGATTGGAAAGGAAATTAGTGTCAGGATACGAATCAGCTCGTCAAATTACCTTTTTTCGGTTTTTGTAAGATGATGACGGATAAAAAAAAAAAAACGAAACTATTGGCACTACGCCCCCCGGGGCATGGCCTTCCTCTAACGTGGGATTTCTGCTCCAGCGCCTCTGACGAAACAGGAGAAACCGGGACCGACGTTTTACTTCACCATCCGATAGAAGCTCAGTGGATAAGGCGGGAATCGAACCCGCGTCTCATAGCATCATCGGGATCGGCAAGATGATGACGGATGCTTTCTGTAAAATTTCAATCGGATTGTTGTATAATTGCATTATATTGCAAAGTTATGAAAAATATACTCCCATATATTTTTGTATTAAAAACTGTCCCGTTCAGCGTAAAAAAATATAATAAAAAACAAAATTTCAATCCTAATTTTGGCGAAAAAAAATATTCAAAAATTCAAAAGATTTTTGAATAAACTCAAATATGCTAAAAATGGTTGTAAACACGGGGGAATGCATTTTAAATGGATTTCAGCTGATTGCACATAAAATTCCATTGAAATTTTGAAATTCCTTGAAAAAAAAATTTGCCCCTTGATTTTTCAGGCCAATTTTGAAGGGGGTGACAAAAACTTTAATAATATTATATTTTTGAAAATACCGTATTTTTCGAAAGTACGCAACTTTTCAAAATTTGCAATATGGGTATTAAATGAAGCGAAATTTGACAAGCTTTTTCAATTCAATAAGTTTTTTTACTTAAAACCATTTTTTTCGCAAAATACAGTTTTTTTTTTTCAAAGTTCCAAAATATGGGTGAAACACGAAGCAAAATTTTGTATGCGTTTTCGCCTTATTAGACCGATTCTTTGCGAAGCTACACCAAAATGCCAGTTTTTTTTTATTTTCTATGTGAATTTTTTAAATGATTATTATGATTCAATATTTGCAATGTGCTTTAAATGCGTTTTCTTACCTTAAAAGCAAAAAATATTGACCAAATAAGGTCTGCAAGCCATTACATGAGAAAGAAGTTTTTTTTTCATAAATCTGCTCCTTTCGTTGTCCCGTCACGCAAAGAAATGACTGAAAAAACTCAAATTTCAACCAATTCATTCAGTTTGAGGAGCAAAAGATTCGTTTTTCAACTTGTGATAATGGGTATAAGAGCAAAAGTTTTAAAAAAATCAAACTGGCAAAAGTGTAGCGATTATTTTGGAGTGCCTTTTAAAATTCCTGTTTTAAGATGTTGTCCCGTCACACTGCATTTTCATTTCTAGGGAAGCACAGGTACTACATGGTTTATTCTACATGACATTTCTATGCAGGAAAATCAATTACCTTTCCAAATATGTAGGTTTTTTCTTTTATTTTGCCACTACAGTCAAAACGCTGAAAAAACCTTGGGATTTTTTCGAAAAGGAGCCGAAGAATCGGTCATCAATGTTTTTTTGGAAAATAGTAAAATTTTCACAAAATACTGTATTTTTTGGAAAAAACTCAAATGGAATATGGTTATCAAACGAACCGAATGTGAAATTTTGCATGCTTCAAACATACATTAAAATTTGGTATGCTTTATTTAAAATATTGCTTCGTGTGATCCATATTACAAATCATGGAATTTAAGTATTTTCAAAAAAATCACAATACTTTTTTAAAAAAAATGGTGATTTAAAAAAATTAATAAAGTTAAAATGCATTCAAAATATCGCTTCCCTTGTAAATTTTGAAAATTTGAGTATTTAAGAAGAAATATGGTATTTTGCAACAAAAATTTAATTTTTCAAAGTTAAAAAATAGTTCCGTTGATACCCATATTGCAAATTATGGAAATTTTAATACTTTCGATAAAAATGCGACATTTTGTGATTTAAAAAATAAAAATATGCTTTAAAACTTATTACATTTTCAAAAAATATATTCTTAGTGTCGAGTCGATTTTAGAAAGATTTAAAAAAATTGTTATCGTTTATTAGCGGCGATAAGATTATCGCCGATAGAAATATCGCTATCGTTATCATGCTTCGATAATTTAATCGTTAACAATCTTGCTGAGAACCATAGTATAATAATGAAAATACTCTTAAGATACTTTGATGCTCCAAGTTTGAAATGGTTGTACATATTTTGTAGCTCTGAATCCGCAGCCAAATTAAAAAAAAAATTAAAAAAAATATCATAGGAAACGTGAGAATAAATTCTAAAATAAAATTATCATGATGAAAATTTTAAAGTTTGAAAAGTTTATCGATATCAAAAACATTACTGTTCCAAAAGAACGAAGATAATTTGACTTGGTGTGAATTCGGGTTCTGTGGACAAAAGTCATTTTAGATTTCGAAGTATGGTCTCTGGATCAAAACATAGTTGGATCACTTAATTCCATTTAAATCATTACTTTAGCGTTGTGATATGATGTTCACCAATTAAAAAAAAAAGAAAATCTATAACAAATAAATTCAAAATAGCTAAATCAATGGATATTTATGATTTCCAATACTAGATATATTTTTTATTTCAATTCGAATAATACATTTTTTCCATGATAGGTTAAAATCTCGAATGTTTGGCAGGTGCACTCGCTCCCAAATCCAATTTGCTGATTTTCACTATTTAAACAACAAATTTTGCAAAAAAAATGATATAAAATTGCTTGCTAACTTCTTATTGAGATATTTATCACTCGATTTCAGTTGAAAACGCTTTTAATGAGCTGTAATAGAATGTCAAAGTGCTGATATGGCAACATTAGAGGCACGCTGGATTTAGATGCTGTTCCCCTAAATGGCCTATGAAATTCTACAATGATTTTTTAACATGATCAATTTTAGTTAAGTTAATTTAAATTGTTAAAATTGTCCAGCGAATCAACGAAATTCAATATATTTGAAATGATGTATGAAAACAGAAATTGCAACAGCGTAATCAAAATGGTTCATTTTCAGGATTTTTATATTTTGAGTTATATTAATTTGATTAGATTGAATCACTTATCAAAAAAAAAAAAAAATCATAGTATTTGTGATTTTCAATCTTTTTTATAAAAATTTAGCTTAAAAATTGGGTTTGAATTTCACTCAGCTACCTTTGTGGTTTTAAAAGCTGAATATCAAATTCTATATTTTTTCTATCGACATGAGATCAAGCCGCAAAACCCATATCAAACATGCCAAAAGTTGACACGAAATGGAAAGGCTTTTAAGTGGGCAGACACGGCAATTCGGCGAAAGCCAAGAGGAAATCCACCGGAAAACCCCAGCGGCACATTTCCATGGTCGATTTCCGCTTTGTTTTACAGAGTTTGTTCGACGAAGCATGGAAATATTTTTGGAATTCCTGCGAATGAAATGTATGCTTCAAAGCGCATTATTTTTTTACGAGAGGATGATTACTGGAGCAATTTCCCAATTACTTAATCACAATCCATTTGACAATAATTCAATTGATCGTATAAAGGGTTAATCGATTTAATACGCAGTTAAAATTTAACAGTGATCAGTTTCGAATTAATTCCAAATACGACCCAAAACTAGGGCTCAAACCATCAAAAAACGCAGAACGACCTTCCGGGAACCTATTTCGGAACGGTTATCGGCGCGACCGAATCTGACCGACCTTTTGCTCAGCTGGAAGCCTCGTCCCTTTATCTCTACCATGGTCTACGTTAAAGTTCCAGGAAAGTGCATTTTGCGGCAGTTGCTCAAACGGGGCTCTATCATATTATTTACGCCAAGCCTTAAAGCCTCCCGACATCGATTATTTGAGCCTGGTAAGCGGTGTGAGAAGAAGACTGAGCCGAACCAACCGAAAGCAATGAGTTTCACAGTCGTTGGTGTGCCCTTTGGCTAGCGCTGCTGGATGATGAACCGAGAGAAAGGATGATGATATTTACTGCCTGGTGACAAGATGGGTTATTGATTTTATCTCCTCTGGGGCCCTTTAAGATTGGATGGGAATAGGGAAGTCTACCTGGATTGATTTTTTTAAAACGGTCCTTTTCCGATAAGCAAACAATCGTTATCAAAAATATGGTGCTAACTCTAAAACGAACGGTTTAAAAGATATATCAATCAAAAATATTTTAAAGAAATAAATTCAAAAAATCAAATTGTTCGCTCAACAGCATTACCTTAGCGTTCCCTATTGCGGAATTCCTACCCAAAACTAGGTGTCCGAAGGCTTGAAACGATGAGGTAATCCAAGCCTCTTTTTGCACCTAAGCTCCCATCCACCCCGGGATTCGAACTGACGACCTTTGGATTGTGAATTAAGTGTTTTTGAGAAAATTTTGCATAGGTTTTCCAACTTTGATCAATGTTTTATGTGTAGTTCACGAGCTATCGAATTTTGAATTACAAATGAGTTTAATAATTACTACGTTTAGTGAATTTTCACGATTTCGCGGTCATAGTGAAATTCGTGTAATTTTGCAATTCCTCAGAAATTCTGTGAAATTCAAGAATTTTTCAAAATAAAAAAAATACCAAATATTTTATCCATAATTTAAAAAAAAAATAATAAAAAGTTGTTTCAATATTTGAATGCAAAAAGGGTTTTGAAATGCATTTTACGCTAGAGCAATTCTGTACCAAAACCGAAAATGGATTTTATTTGTATTTTTTGATTTGGCTCAAACTTGTTGTTAAAAACTGCAAAAATTTCGCTAAAAGCAAACTTTTGGTGGCTATATCTTGAAAACGGAGCCCTTTATCAAAAAATCTGTAAAGTACTTTTCGATTGCAAATTCAATTTTGCATTAAAAAATTACGTCAAATTTCGATTTTTTCCAAAAATCACTATTTTTTTCAAAAATTCATAACTCGGCGGCAGATTTTTTGATCATGTTTCTCTATGGCTCAAAAGTTGCGGATTTTTGTCCCCTAAAACATATGAACAAATCTCAAAAATCAAAAAAAAAATACGTATTTTGGGAAATTGAGTTATTGTGAAAAAAAAGTTGATAAAAAATCTGCAATTTATTTTTCCTGTGCCCATTTTTTTCTCAATAGTCCTCAACAATACCTACAACTTTGCCGAAGACACCAAATTGATCAGAAAATTCACTCAAAAGTTACAGCTTTTTGAATTTTTACGTACCATTTTTGTATGGACAGCTGCCAAAATTTTATGGAGACTTGTATGGGTGAACCAATGACGCAAAATGGCTTATTTTGTCATTGGGAAGGCCCTCACAAAGTTTGAGCCAAATCAAAAAATACAAAAAAATTGTCGAAATCGGCCAATTTCGTAGAGAGTTGCTAACTAGTTAAGTTGTTTTGCAATCATTAGTCTTCAAAAAATGTAAGATTTGACAAAAACAAAAATTTCAGTGAAAAAAACTTTTTGCGATACGAAAGATCGATTTTTTTTTAAAATTCTAAAGATTTTAAAATAAATCCAAATATGCTAAAAATGATTCTGAACGCAAGGGAATGCATTTTAAATTGATATCAGCTGATTGCATTTAAATTTCCATTGAAATTTTGAAGTTTTTTGAAAAAAATATTTTTTTGCCCCCTGATTTTTCGGGCCAGCTTTAAAAGGGTACGACAAAAACTTTAAATAAAATTTGTACCAGCCGTAAAATAAATAAAACATATATTCTATACGTCTCAAAATTGAGAGAGCAAAAATTATTTTCATATTTACTCTAACTGTAAGTATACATAAAACATTTTTTAATATTTTTTTTATTTGAAGTATTATTGCTACTTGAAGTGTTATTTAATTAGATTTTTATTCAAAAGACGATAGCTCGACAATCATTCGTCAGATTTTCAATGTTAAAAAACGAAACATTTATAAAATTGTCTGAGCCTTCCAAACAAATACTTTTAAAATTTTAATGCTTATCTGAGGTCCCAAATGAAAAAAAAAAAACCTAGTTTATATAAAAAAAATCCTCAATATGGGATTTTTGACCATTTCTAAAAAAAAATTCAGAGAATTCCAAAAAATTTACGAATTTTATTTATTTTTGTCTCGTTTTTTACTTTGAAATTCTGACGAAAAAATATTCATATTTTTACAATAAATTAAGCTTAAAATAGCTAGAAAACCGTGGCAGTTTTTTTTAAGTTTATGTTTATACTTTCATTTTGGTGAAATTCTGATGCCGCAAAAACCAAAACATAATCATCAATACTTAGATATTAAAAATAAATGATTTCAAAGCAACAACTGGACTGGTTTGATTTCAATTGAATGTAATTTAATGCCTTGAAAAAAAAAACCTTTAGAATTATGATATGAAAACTTTCTTTTAAATCTTTCGGATGTAAATTTATTCTGAAGATTAATAAGAAACTAACAATTTTAAAGATCTTAAATTTTTGTGACTTTTTCTACTTTTTATAATAAGTATTGTAAGTATGACTGAAACGAATTTCAAGTAGAAAACCCTAACGAGATTTTCAAATTACAGTCCAGCCAAAAGACTAATTTCAAAACAAAAATCATTCTAACCAACCCTATTGTAACCTGACCCGGCCTTTCTCCGGCCCAAGGGCGTTGCAACCTGACCTGCGCCGGCAATCCAACCAAGCACCAAGAGAATAAAACAGAGGAAAAGGAAGAGAAAGAAAAAAACTCTGACAATTATGAGCTGGCATGAAAGAACAATAACTCATGTCCCAAAATGAGCATGATGATGATACGCAGCATAAACATAAAAACTCCGACTGCGTTACGTGATTATCGGCAGTCCGAGCGGGATTTTCTCGTGTGCTTGCGGGATACTACTTTACTTTTACTTTTACTGCTCGTACAACCTCCGGGTCATGAGCTGTCTCCAGATGCGTTGCCATCTAACTCGGTCCTGGGCTGCTACTCTCCAATTCCGCTGCGGAACTCCCACACTTTCCAGATCTTCCTCCACCTGGTTCAACCACCGTGCACGTTGCGCCCCCCTCCGCCGCGTTCCAACCGGCTCCGAATTGAACACCAACTTCACCGGATTGATAGTCTGGTTCGGTTGGCGTGCATCCAGCGCGTCCGGCATTCTCGCGACGTGTCCGGCCCACCTGATCCGGCCAGCCTTGGCGACTTTCCGAATGCTTGGCTTGCCGTAGAGTTGCGCCAGCTCGTGGTTCATCCTCCTCCTCCATACAGTGTTCTCACGCACGCCGCCAAAGATCGTCCTAAGCACTCGCCGTTCGAAAACTTCAAG
Organism: Culex quinquefasciatus; assembly: GCF_015732765.1. NCBI lineage: Eukaryota > Metazoa > Arthropoda > Insecta > Diptera > Culicidae > Culex > Culex quinquefasciatus. The sequence continues at coordinate 14,734,845 of NC_051862.1, forward strand.
CGCTTGCAGGTCCTCCTCGAGCATCGTCCACGTCTCGTGCCCGTAGAGGACGACGGGTCTTATCAGCGTTTCGTACATGGTGCACTTTGTACGCCGGGAAAGATGGCCAGACCGTAGGGTCTTGTGGAGTCCATAGTAGGCACGACTACCGGTGATGATGCGCCTCCGAATTTCTCTGCTGCAGTTGTTGTCCGACGTTACCAACGATCCGAGGTACACAAACTCCTCCACGACCTCGAACTCGTCGCCGTCGATCGTCACGCTCGGTCCTATGCGAGCCCTAAGGGACTCGGTTCCTCCTGCCAGCAGATACTTCGTCTTCGCCACATTCACCTTCAATCCAACCTTATCCGCTTCCCGCTTCAATTCGGTGTACCGCCTGGCCACATCCTCGAACGTTCTGCCGACAATGTCCATGTCGTCGGCATAGCAGATGAACTGGTTGGACCGGTTGATAATCGTGCCCCGCATGTTGAAGCCCGCCCGCCTCATCACACCTTCAAGCCCAATGTTGAAACAGAGGCCGGAGATACCGTCGCCTTGTCGCAGTCCCTTGCGCGATTCGATCGGGTCGGACATCGCTCCCGAAATCTTCACGCTGCACCGTGCCCCGTCCATCGTCGATTTCAATAGTCTGATCAGCTTCCCGGGAAAGCCGTTCTCGTACATGATCTTCCATAGCTCTTCGCGATCGACCGAGTCGTACGCGGCTTTGAAATCGATGAACAGGTGGTGCGTCGGGATCTGGTACTCGCGACACTTTTGGAGGATTTGGCGTAGCAAAAAGATTTGGTCCGTCGTCGATTTCCCTCCACAAAACCGGCTTGGTACGTCCCAACGAAATCCTTTGCTCGCTCCGACAGACGACAGAAAATGATCTGAGACAGCACTTTGTAGGCCGCGTTGAGAATAGTGATAGCTCGATAGTTCTCACATTCCAACTTGTCCCCTTCTTGTAGATCGGGCATATTACTCCCTCTTTCCACTCCTCCGGTAGCTGTTCTGTGTCCCAGACCTTGACTATCAGCTGGTGTAGACAGGCCGCCAGCTTGTCCGGGCCCATCTTGATGAGTTCAGCACCGATACCATCCTTACCCGCTGCTTTGTTGTTCTTCAGCTTCTTGATGGCATCCTTAACTTCCCTCATCGTGGGTGCTGGCTCGTCCTCGCCGTCCACCATACCGCTGACGTCGTTTCCCCCGTCGCCCTGGTACTCCGCCTCTGGGCCGTTCAGGTGCTCGTCGAAGTGCTGCTTCCACCTTTCGATCACCTCACGCTCGTCCGTCAAGATGCCTCCGTCCTTATCCCGGCACATTTCGGCCCGCGGCATGAAGCCTTTCCGGGATTGACTGAGTTTCTTGTAGAACTTGCGCGTTTCGTTGGAGCGATACAGCTGTTCCATGTCCTGGCACTCCAACTCTTCCAGGCGGCGCTTCTTGTCCCGAAAGAGATGGGTTTGCTGTCTTCGCAACTGTTTGTACGACTCCTTGTTCCCTCGGGTGTTGTGCAGCAGCCACTTGTCCCGCGCTGCTTTCTTCTCGTCCCAAATCGCCTGACATTCCTCGTCGAACCAGCCGTTCCGTCGAACTCGGTCCACGTACCCGATGGCGCTCGATGCCGCTGCGTTGATGGCTGCTTCCATATGGCTCCAGCAGGCCTCCAGAGGGGCTTCAGCGAGCTCACCCTCGTCAGGCAACGCAGCTTCGAGTTCCCGCGCGTACTGGGTAGCGACCTCATGGTCCTTGAGTCGCTCCAGGTTATACCGCTGCGGGCGACGGTACCGGATCTTGTTGACCTCGGACAGGCGTTGGCGCAGCTTTGCCACCACCAGGTAGTGGTCCGAGTCGATGTCCGCGCCACGGTAGGTTCTGACGTCGATTATGTCCGAGAAGTGCCGACCATCGATGAGAACATGGTCGATTTGCGTCTCCGTGTCGTTTGGTGATCTCCAGGTGTACTTGTATAGGGAGGTGTGCTGGAAGAAGGTACTACGTATGGCCATGTTTCGGGAGGTAGCGAAATCGATGAGTCGTAGGCCGTTCTCGTTCGTCTGCTGGTGAGCGCTGAACCTCCCAATAACCGGTCTAAACTCCTCCTCCTGGCCAACTTGAGCGTTCAAGTCGCCGATGACAATCTTGACGTCGTGTTTTGGACACTTCCTGTACTCGCGGTCAAGAAGCTCGTAGAAAGCGTCCTTGTCATCGGCGTCGCTTCCCATGTGCGGGCTGTGCACGTTGATGATGCTCAGATTGAAGAATCGGCCCTTGATCCTCAACCGGCACATTCTGTCGTTGACTGGCCACCACCCAATCACGCGCTTCGCCATTTCGCCCAGCACGATAAAAGCTGTCCCCAGCTCGTGTGTATCGCCGCCGCTCCAATACATAGTATACCCACCGAGCTCTCGGTGGTCCTTCCCCGTCCAGCACACCTCCTGCAGCGCCACGACTTCGAGACCGCGGACCCGCAATTCGTTATGAAGAATGCGGTCGCTCCCATCGAAGTTGAGAGACCTGCAGTTCCACGTCCCGAGTTTCCAATCCCTGGATCCCCGAAAATCGGGTCGGCGATTGGATCGGCTCGCATCTGGAGCTCTCTGCACTACTGTTTTACGGCGGGTGCGTGTAGCCATCACCAACCCCCTGTCTCGCCGGAGGACCGTCGTACCAGGACTGTTTAGAGTCCCACCCTGGCACTGGGACTTTTAATCAGCCGCCCCTAACTTGGGGAACAGACGCTGTTTCGAGCCGCCCCTAACCTGGGGAACAGCCGCTCGAGGGGGGGGGGGGTCTGAACTCTATCCGCTGTAAGCCGCCCCTAACATGGAGAACAGACGCTTACCTCGACTATGGAGCCAGACACCAGTTTCTTCGAGCCGCCCCTAACCTGGGGAACAGACGCTCGTTGAAGGGGGGGGGGGATCGCTCACCTCTTCAGAGCCGCCCCTAACCTGGGAACAGCCGCTCACGGAGAAAGGGAGTCGAAACCCCACGTTGTTTTGGGCCGCCCCTAACCTGGGGTACAGCCGCCCAAAAACGGATGGCGGAGGGGGGGGGGCGGGTTTGGTGCACGTACGCAACGCTCACTTGCTTTCACTATAATTTTCTTTTTAATTTTTAATATAAAAAAACTTTTTGCCGATTTTATTTTGTCGCACTACGATTTCACTTGTGCTTGCGGGATAAGGATCATCAAATTTCTTCCTTTGTTTGGATATATTTTTTAACCCAAGTTGTTGTGTGTGTCTGTTTTTTTTTATTTGGGAAAAAATCGACAGAAAGGAAAAGACAGATTGGTGAACATGTTCGGATGCGCTTCAATTGATCCCTTGGTTCTATTGTTGAACATTTCCTAGAAGGAACCCCCGGGGGTCAAGTTATGGATTTTCTGAAGACCTGTCATGACGACGACGTGCTCGAGAGGTGGTGGTGGTGGTCCCCCTTATGGGTTTCGGGACAGGTTGATGACGAGGACTGCTTCTTTTCTTTACAGCAGAGAGCCTCTCGAAGAGCAGAAATAATAGCAACGTCGTGAAACCCAAAACATGAAAGGCGGTTTGTATATGATAAATCGATTTCGAAGCATTCTCTCGCAAGGACTCACAGGACACCAACGCAACCGCCTTTCATGGGAACTGCCTCCGACAAAAGGGACAAACCCGGCCGGGCCGGGCCGACAATCTCCGGGCCGTGTGACAACCGTCTGGAGGGTCTTGGCACTACAAAAGAACCAGACGACGACGATGAGGAGGTATTATTGGCGAAATTCCTCTGCAAACTCAGTCGGGCATGTCGCAAATTGCACGCAAAATTACACTGCCTCGGACAAAGAAGAAAACTCCGAGCTCATTCATGCTGAACTTACTCCAAGTCGAGCAGGGGTTCATTGGCTCCTTTGCGTCAAATATAGACGAGAAATCCAGAACACTTTAGCAGGGGGATTCCCTCAAACGGAAGAGAGCTCAAGATATGAACCCTTCAATCGGCTGCCATCAACGCCGCGGAAGACGCGGACGTCCCTGGGAATGGGTTCAAATTACTAATTGTCGGTCGCTGGGACCAAGGAGGACCCTTGTGCCGCAATCGAGAGGTGGAATTATTGCTCGATCGGTGCACATTGTACGACCGACGATGGCGATGTTCTGAAGTGGAACGTTGATTACCGAACCGTGGCCATTATTCAATCAATAAATTGGCATGTACTTTTGAGCACATCCTCGTCGTGATGTGATGCATCGCTATGCTGGGTGTGAGTTTGGTGCAATTAGGGTTCGATTCAATTTTGGTCTGATTGATGAGGCTGAATTTGGATTGGGGATGGGAAAATTAGAGGTTTCGTTTTAGGGAAACCTACATGGATTAAGGTGTGAAAGCCAACATGAAAGATGATAGAGATATATTAGTAATTTTACAAATAGTAACAACGAAACGAACCATTAATAATCCAGTTTAAATGTAAGCTGTGGTCATCGTGTAAAAAGGAAGTTTATCTAGGAATTTTGAAGAAAATAACTATCTATTTTATAAAACTGTGCGTATCAGTTTCTGTTGGATTTCACATATTTAAACCATATTGCTCAAAACACTGAAGTGGAGCAGAAATCCCACGTTAGAGGAAGGCCATGCCCCGGGGGGCGTAGTGCCAATAGTTTCGTTTGCTCAAAACACTAGTAATATTAAACCTATCACATTTATAACCTTCAAAAATTCAACTTTTTTTTTACTGTGTACTAATATTAAACCAAACCTGATGTTTTCTCTGGAGGACTTCCCAGTAACGATGTTCTTGCAGGATTCTAGCAGAGTTCTAATAGTGCTTTATAATCTAATTCTAGCCGCAATGGTACACCATTCTAGCAGGATGCTGACATAACCATCACGGTTAGAATAACGTCATGATTCGAATTCCCGGACGCTTCGAAACCCGGACACCTTATCTTGTTTTATCAATTATTTGTATATAAGTTCGCTTTTTGAATGTTAAAACTGTGTTCTTTGATGAATTCTAACATCAACTTTCATTTAAACTTTGTTTGAACGCTGTTGTTTATGCCAAATCAATTATATAAAATAAAATTATAAATTAACAAAAAATTTAAACATTTCATAGACGTCCGAATGCAAAGCAGAAATTGATGGTTTTTATTTCCTTAAATTCAAACAAATTTTTTTATAAAATATCGGTGTTAACAGCTTATTTGAGACATAAAGAATGCAATTCACTAACATTCCCGTCCGTTTTTTTTATGAACCGCAAATCGAGTGTCCGGATTTCGAATCAGCTTTTGCCAGTGTCCGTAATTCGAAGCACAATAAGTCATTTTAATTTCAAAATTCTGATGAAAAATTGTTAAAAAAGACTTATTTGGCATGCATTCTCTTGAAACTGACTGTTTATACTACATCCTGATGATATTTCTACATTTCCTACTTTTTACATGATTTTGTGTGTGTGTGTGTGTGTGTGTGTGTGTGTGTGTGTGTGTGTGTGTGTGTGTGTGTGTGTGTGTGTGTGTGTGTGTGTGTGTGTGTGTGTGTGTGTGTGTGTGTGTGTGGTCCAATCCAATACCCGCTAACCGGTAGCGATTTTATGGGAAAGTATACTTTGTATATGCCGAATGCTGATACAACTTATCTCAGTCCCGGGTATTAGGTGGTGATAGCCCTCGCGCTGCTTCCAACGACCCGTTTCAGAATTACAGAGCTCCTTGCGGTCCAATTCCGAGGTCGATGGGCATTGTTCGGCACCGCCTAAACATAGAAGCAAGCATCTGAAAGAAACTCGATCTATATTTAGACTTCCAATCCCCTCAGGCAAATCAGGGATCAGCGCGTATTTAATATGAGAAGATAACATGTGTCAACACTACGGATCAATTTCACTACTAGAGTGTCAACCTTCTGATGGCCGACTGCTTAGCGTCCCAGACCACCAATCCAAAGGCGTGAGTTCGAATCCCACCTGATTCATTTTCGTTTTTGTTCATATTTAAAGTTCAAATTTCTAATTCCAAATTTCAAAGGTACCGACCGGGATTTGATCCCTGAACCTTCTGCTTGTGAGGCAGAAGCCGTAGCCATTAAGCCACGGAGCCGGTTTCCAACTTTTTACATGATTTTTTATAACAAAAATGATATGCTACTAAGTGTCCGGATTTCGAATCATGACGTTATTTCGTGACTGAGTTGTTCTTCAAACTATTTTCCAGATTAAATTATAGTCATTTTTGACATTTTCGTAATTTTCGTCATTTTGGTCATTTTGGTCATTTTTGTCATTTTGGTCATTTTTGTCATTTTGGTCATTTTGGTCATTTTGGTCATTTTGGTCATTTTGGTCATTTTGGTCATTTTGGTCGTTTTGGTCATTTTGGTCATTTTGATCATTTTAGTCATTTTGATCATTTTGATCATTTTGATCATTTTGATCATTTTAATCATTTTGATCATTTTGGTAATTTTGGTAATTTTGGTAATTTTGGTAATTTTGGTAATTTTGGTAATTTTGGTAATTTTGGTAATTTTGGTAATTTTGGTAATTTTGGTAATTTTGGTAATTTTGGTAATTTTGGTAATTTTGGTAATTTTGGTAATTTTGGTTATTTTGGTAATTTTGGTAATTTCGGTAATTTTGGTAATTTTGGTAATTTTGGTAATATTGGTAATTTTGGTAATTTTGGTAATTTTGGTAATTTTGGTAATTTTGGTAATTTTGGTAATTTTGGTAATTTTGGTAATTTTGGTAATTTTGGTAATTTTGGTAATTTTGGTAATTTTGGTAATTTTGGTAATTTTGGTAATTTTGGTAATTTTGGTAATTTTGGTAATTTTGGTAATTTTGGTAATTTTGGTAATTTTGGTAATTTTGGTAATGTTGGTCATTTTGATCATTTTGATCATTTTGGTCATTTTGATCATTTTGATCATTTTGATCATTTTGATCATTTTGATCATTTTGGTCATTTTGATCATTTTGGTCATATTCGTAATTTTCGTAATTTTCGTAATTTTCGTCATTTTGGTCATTTTGGTCATTTTGATCATTTTGATCATTTTGATCATTTTGATCATTTTGATCATTTTGATCATTTTGATCATTTTGATCATTTTGATCATTTTGATCATTTTGATCATTTTGATCATTTTGATCATTTTGATCATTTTGATCATTTTGATCATTTTGATAATTTTGATCATTTTGATCATTTTGATCATTTTGATCATTTTGATCATTTTGATCATTTTGATCATTTTGATCATTTTGATCATTTTGATCATTTTGATCATTTTGATCATTTTGATCATTTTGATCATTTTGATCATTTTGATCATTTTGATCATTTTGATCATTTTGATCATTTTGATCATTTTGATCATTTTGATCATTTTGATCATTTTGATCATTTTGATCATTTTGATCATTTTGATCATTTTGATCATTTTGATCATTTTGATCATTTTGATCATTTTGATCATTTTGATCATTTTGATCATTTTGATCATTTTGATCATTTTGATCATTTTGATCATTTTGATCATTTTGATCATTTTGATCATTTTGATCATTTTGATCATTTTGATCATTTTGATCATTTTGATCATTTTGATCATTTTGATCATTTTGATCATTTTGATCATTTTGATCATTTTGATCATTTTGATCATTTTGATCATTTTGATCATTTTGATCATTTTGATCATTTTGATTATTTTGTTCCAGTAGACCCTAAACTTTATTTCAAATTTTGTTGATTTAAAGTTTTTCTCAATTTCCCAAGCCCGAATCACTCTGCCAAATTGCTTCCCCCAATTCCGATGGTTCCCTTCCCGGTTGTCATTATTACACTCTGGTCGAAATGGTTTATACGACTGCCGGCACGCGTTCTACCTTAGTTGACTGCTGCTTTCTAAATGAATTAACTTCCAGAGCTTCGCCCTAATGGCAATGGTCCAACGACGTACCCACCACAGCTGTATAACATTATTCTGGTTGCAAGATAGGAGAAAAAAGGGGGTAGAAGTTTTGTTCGGATGAATCTCATTTGGTAGATTGCAGCGCTATTTTTCATTAGAGAGCCAGAACACAGTGGGGAACTTTAAAATTGGGATGGTTTTTTTTCACGGAGTTGGGGTTCTGGCTCGTTCTACGTTTTGTTTTTTTTTACTCCTCCGTTTTTCTTAACAGTATCACTTTTAATTTAACGATGAGTAAGGCGGCGCCTGGTGTTTTGTAGACTCCGCGCGATTGTCTTCTGAGCTTGGCTTATGAAAAGTTAATGGAAGCATTAAATTAGTGGGATATATGGTCGTAATTAACGAGAAAATGAGAACTCGTGCTCGGGGGCGACGTTCCTAAATAAATATTTTCATAAGCTGGCTGATTAATTATGTGATGGGAAAGTAATAAGGTTTGGCTCCAAACGTAAACAATCACAATGGGTAGTTAGAGTTTGGAGTTTTGTCGTTCCTGAACTTCCAGCTGAAACCTGTCTCGATTAACAATAGTTTAGAAAACATCGAGGTGGCACTACGACGATGATTTGTGACTATAGTTTCAACTCCCTCTATCCAGAACTGACAAACCCTTTCGACAGAGCATAGCGTGTTCAACGATTAACTTTTACGGCGCGTTGATTATGGCCTTAATTTCTGTGGCAGGATGTGCAGCAAGTGACAGAATGCAGTCGCACGGAAGAACTCCCCCTCCCAAGTGGAAAACCCTCTTGGGAAATTGTCTTTACGGCTGCTTCGCGTCACAGTAGAGCAATGCAGGAATTTTATCACCCTCGATTTTACAGCACCACTGCATTGGTTAGGGAGGAAATTAAGGAAGCACGTTTGGAAGAACTGTACACTTGGCTGTAATTTGATAAAATTGCTTTTCAGTGAATCACCGACAAACTTATCGAGCTGAGTTTAATAATTAAAATAATTAGAAATATTAACATTCATAAATAGTACAAAAAAAAACTTAAAAAAAAGTCTGCCCTAGTTTACAATTTTATCTCAAATCTCCCTCTCCCACTTGTGCCACCCTCAAGCTTTTCCGGCACACAAACGAAGGGATATTGTACTCGGAAAGCCGAATCATAACATGCCTCTAAGCTATAGAGCGATGCTAGGACACAGGAGCGCACCGGGTAACCGAAGAAACCCGTAGCAGACAAAACATCCAGCCTCGCAAACAAGCAGGCTGTGGAAAATCCACCGGAAAAGCCTGCGGCACCAGTTCTCAGCCGGTTGAGGTTGCTTTTTGTTTGATAAAAAGTAGTCTACATTTTAACGTGGTGGGAAAATAGTGAAAATTGTTGTTGCAGAGGATTAGTTTCAGAATAGATATGAATTTTATAACGTCAAAATTACGAATCAGAACCACTGAAACAAAATTACATTTTTGTTCTCTAAGACGGACAACGAGTTTTATTGTTATTTTTGATTTGGATGAAACTTTTTAAGTACTTTTTATTTGACCAAAGAAGACATTTGTATCTTGAGAACGGACTTTCTGCCCAATTTTCGGATTTTCTTAGGACCTTTCAAAATTAATGTTATTCTTAAAAATGTTTTTTTCTTTTTAAAATTGAATTATCATAATACGTATATTTTAAATTTTCGATTTTTTAATGTTTTAGGGGACAAAAAAAACATCTTTTGCGATAGAATTTAGGTTGGTCCAAACATGATATCAGAAAGATAATTTTTTGAAAAAAATGTGATTGTGGAGAACAAAAAAAATCAATCGAATATGACTTTTTTACGCATTTTTTGCACCATGCACTGTCGAATTATATTTAAGCCTATAATTCGACATCAAAAAACGGTGTTTTTTAAGTGTTCCTATTTTGCAATTTAAAAATAACTTATAATGGAAAAGCATCCAGCAAAACCTATTTTCGTAAAGCTAGGAACATTTCCCTCAATTTTCTTTTTTGATTTATTGATCGGACTGCTGAATCTAGAGATACATCACCTTATTTGCAACTTATTTGGAACCCCGCGTTGAACTTGAAGTCTACGCCCGGGGTTCAAAATGAATTAGGTCTTTAAGGTTAAATTATGTGAAAAATAAATTTTCTCAATATCATCTAATTAGCTCTAATTTTTAACTCGCAAAATCTCGTAAACTATTGGTCAATTTTCAATGTTAAACAAATGAAACTTCTGTGAAATTTTCCGCTTTTTAATTAATAATTATAATAGTGAATTTTTAGATTCATGAGAAACCCTTTGAAGAGGTTAAAAATTACCTAGTTTTGAAATTCTAAAGTTGGGCTAGATTTTAAAGTTTTGAAATTATATTTAAAAAGAAGAGCAACAAAGTTTAAACAAGTTTCATTGTTTTCATCACAACATAGAAATTGAACCAGTTTTCCCGAGATATCGTGAGCAGAGAAATGGGGCATAATTAGATGACACTGAGGAAATACATTTTTCACAAAGTTCAAACTTTAAGAGGCTGTATCTCACCAACAAGCAGCCCAATAAACTAAGCCAAAAAGAAAATTGCAGGAAATTTTCCCAGTTTTTCAAAAATATGTTTCGCTTGGGTGCTTTTCCTTTATAAATACTTTTCAATTGCAAAAAAAAATACAGATTTTTTTTCGAAATATTTCGCCTCATATGTCTATAACTTGAAAAAAGTGCACCTAATCAAAAAAATTGTGAAGTCAAACCTAATTTAGCATTTTATGATGATTTTTGAAATTTTGTTTTACAATATTTCAGATATTTTCCAAAAATCTTTTTTTTTTCATTTATATCTGTTGTACAGATTTTGTAGTCCCCTAAAACATGTCAAAAAATTTGAAATTTAATAAAATATAACCACTAGGAATTACAAGAAAGATATTTCAAATAAAAAAATGAGGTAGATTTTTTCTTGAAACTACTTTTTCCTGAAAAAGTCCTTAGGCCAAAGCAAATTTTATTTCTGATTTTCGCCTCACACCCTTCAAAGCTTCCTTAAAAAATCAGTGGGAAAAATGCACTTCAATTTTTATTGACATTTTCAAGTTTTTTGGAAAAAAAATCCTAGTTTAATTTTTTTACATTGGCTAGCTTTTGTCACTCACAAATTTGACGTTATTTTGGTGATGTAGAGAAAATCTGATTTTTTCAGCAGCAATTTAAAGGAAATTTGTTAATCTTTTCGAAAAAAAATATGTTCAGAGACCAGATCAGATGACTTCTACAGGTAAAAAAATCACGTATTTAACATACATACAGAGTTTAATGAAAATCAAAACAATAAAAAAAAATAAGTGTTGCATATTCTTGGGAAATTTTACAATGTAAATTTTCTAAAATTTATTATATACGTTATCTTTTTGCCTTTCTTACTAAAGAAAGGTATAGGTTTTACTTTAAGGCAGGACGTCATTTCCATCTTCGTAAATATGTCGATTCAGCATGAATTTTAATCGGAAAAATCGACAAAAAATCACTCGCATCGATTTTTGACGCTTCGTCGCCAAGTCGACAAGTTGTCAAGTTGAGCTTCGAATACTGGCGCGAGAATGCTGGCGCATATATTTTGTTGCTCGACTTATACTCGTTTTGTGGTAGCTTGTCTACCGATGTTTCCTACAACATGTAAGATATCGTAACTTTTCGGTTTCTTTTGCCCTGTCCGTTTTTGCATAACTGTCCAATGTTTATGCAAAAACCTTTGTGACATAGGACATTCATCCGGCTACAATCAACTTGTTTCCCGTGCGCTTCTAAAATCGCCTAAATGTAGACTTCATTTTCGTAAGTTTATTTAACAGGGTTCATTGGATTCCAATAGGAGCTTTCTAAGCTTTTCATCGTTTATATCGTTTTCAAAGTGTTCAATGCTGGCGACTTAATGGCTTTCTTCCTAAGGTTCTCGCGATTGAGTGTGTAGTGGTGCGGTTGTTAAAAATAGCTATCTCTGACTCTGTCACTTTCGTAGAAGCTGAATGGCTAGCTTCCCTGCACCGTGCGGCACACGCTGTTCACTTGTACCTCGGTTTTGTTTGTCTTGGTGCGCTGGTACGATGAACCAAAACACCAACACACAAAAGGGCTCGTACCGAAACTAGAAAACCAAAACCGCGGTGTGCGTTGTCACTGGCGCATGGGAAGCTTGCTATGATCGCGTTTGTCATAAACACTTGTTTGATTACAAACGTACAAACATATTGTACGAAAATATTCTTTTGGTGAAAATTGCGATTTTTATTTCTTTTGGAAATCATATCATTTATAATACATTGCTTTCATCATAAGACTTTCTTTTGTGCTGACGTTATAAATAAACAAAGTCGATGTTATTAATTGAAAAAAGTTCTACCATTGTTATATTCTTTAGTAAGAAAGGCTCTATCTCACCCCAGGTGGGATTGAATCGGGTTTTTCGTTTATTATTTGGTTAAATTCTTTATATAAAGACAAATATTGATCCTATCAATGGTAAACATTTTCAAAGTTAAGTAATTTTTCAAACAAAACTAACTCAGCTCAACCTCACCCTAGGAATCGGACGCACTCGATTAAGACATTTCCTTATCTTAATCTTGAATCACCATCATCATCATGAGTCGCTCAACTTCAATCCATCGATCTCGGGAAAGTTCATTAAACAGCTGCCAAAAGCTTAATCGAATGTAATCCCTTTTCGCCTTCGGAATGTCAGCAAAACTTCCCCAGCAGCCTTCTGAAAACCATGCTGTGCTGCCGTTCTGTACACGACACATCCATCCTTCCAAAGAACGCCACCGTTTTGTGTTATCCTACCTCGAAGATCTCTCTCGAAAGCCATCGAATCGAGACGAAAAAGTATTCTTCTCAACTCCCTCGTACACGCGATTCAAAAGATGTGCACGATATGAATCAGTTGGTTTTGGTCCAGCTACCAGCCAGGCAGTAGACTCCCCTCTGAATGACATCATGGGGCTTCCGAGGGTGATGCGGGAGTCCTGCCGTCATGCCACAGCAGTAGCAGTATAGTAGACGGAGATTTCCTTTCAATTGAAATCATTCAGAAAATAGAATTTCTTCCGCCCATGCAGCGGTGATCTACCTACGTAGTGCTTGGCGTGATTGTACAGTGTGTCGTCGACGTTGTGCTAGCTTGCCGCAATTTCACAAGTCCCACATTTTACTCAGTCTTATCATGTACAAAGGGAATAGGAGGACATTTGCCGATTTATCAAGAATTTGGCAAGCTTGCACTATAACGACTATCTGGACCTGATGGAGTCTACACATTGAGTTAGACGTGAATCTTGAAAATCCTCAACAGAAGGTGTTTTTCCGCGTAAGAGTTGGCGTTTAAGTCCACTGGAGAAGTTCTTCTCTAATCCTGTAAACCTGAACCGTCTGTGGTTCAACCACCTTAAAGTCTGATCGAAGAAGACTCTTTGAAACTCCATCAATCATCTTCGACAGAGTCCTGAACACGACACGACGAGCTCGCACGATTTTCCCACGTTCCCTTCCCGTAAAAGGCATTGGATCCTTAATTTCCATGCGTCCATTCAAATGAGCCACTTAGAGCCCTTGGCATTGGTATAATTCCTTCAACGTTTAGCGTGCAATCTCCGGTTGAAGTGGCCTCGAAGGGTTATTTATTTAGGACGGAGCGCGTTTGTGCGTGTGTGTCGTGAGTACGTGCCCAAAGGGCCAAACATAACATTATCTTCAATTATCTCCCTGCGGGTTCTCAGCGCCTATCGGCTGTGGAGAAGGGGGTGATCCGTTTTAAAATCTGAATGGCAGCAAAAAAAAACGAGGTGGAATAGTGATGTGAAACAGTAGAACTGAAGTAGTTTATGGCGGTGGGAAAGCCCCTCGGAATGGGAAACAGGAGACGAAGGTGCGTTCTGCCAACCAGGAAGGGAATAGTTTGTGAATGGGAAAGTTGACAGAGCAGATTTAAATTTGAGAATAAGTGGATTTACGTTGAAAGTTTGGAAATTAAATCTGCCATTCGATACCAGCGATAGCCGGCGGGCAGTTACTATCGTGATGTTGTGATGTTTTTAGATTTTCAATGAAATACGATACATTCTCTTTGGGACATGTTCCACTAAATATATATTTGATTCCATTTGCTTGTTACGAATGATTTTTAAACTTACAAACAAGGCACTTAACTTACAAACAAGGTTAATACGTGTTCAATATTTGCTATTTTAATTATTTATCTGGTTATAAAAAGATTTGGAAATTCTTCAAAACTTATAGTCCAGGGGTGCCCAACCTTTTGGCCCTGCGGGCCAGATTTGATTTTTCTGAAGCAGTGGCGGGCCGGAACTAATGATTGATAAACGTTGAAAAAGACAACAATTTTGCTTTCATATTATTTTTTATCTTTTTAAAGTAAACAAATTAATAAACTAATGGCGCGATAAGATTCATAAAAACTGATTTTTAGAGAAAAAAAATACTCCAGAAAACTTAAAAAAAATGCTTGCTTTTTTTATATTTTGAATTATTTAAAATTGTGTTATAACCTTTTTTGTCAAAATACGTAATCCAGCTGCGTGTAAAAGGTCTGGATGTAAAATAAATGTTGCATTATTTTATGCAATTTAATGTAATTTTACACCCTGAAATATGTAGCCTATCAGTTGGGGAAACCTACTTGACCGAAATGTCAAGCTCATATGGGTCATTCCATCTGAAGCGGAACAGCATTTGAAAATTACCCTCTCCGATCCTGCTCAAATTTGGCAGGGCTGTTGATACTATCGAAAAATGCAAGAATCCCGAATTTCATCCAAATCGGACCACCCCCTCCATTTTTGTACCTCCCCAAAAATTCGACTTTTTGGCGATTTTTGACCAAACCTCCTAGTTTCAAACGGCGATAGCTCAGGAACCACAAATCTTAGAGGGTCGGTCTCAGACTCAATTTTGAAGGAAATCGGACGTAGAATCCATTTCCGTGATCAAAATTTTGATTAATTTATTTTTTCTACCTGTATTACGCAATTGAAAACTTCAAACGGCCGTATCTCAAAACACCCCGACTTATTTTTTTTATTTGACCTCACCATCGTGTTCCCCGGCCAATTTTACATAAGAATCACCTATCGACAGAAATGAATATGTTTCGTTCCAGAGATATCGAATTTTAAAGTTTTGTCTTTTCGAGATTACCTACATCAGCTTCATTCGCCGCATCTGCTAGAAGCACACAGGCGGGCTTATCAATAATTGCTACCTGTTATTTTATTGAAATAATATTTCATCATAAATAATCTTTATCAAATTGGGCAAAAATTAACTGTATAACACTGTAGGATACTGGAGTTTAACCGCGAATATTTATCTGCTCAAAAAAATGAATGAAGTGAATTTCTGTGTTAACCCACAGGACAGAGCAATTACGACACACAGTAAAGGGCAGAATTGGATTCCGACGGAGCGAGAGGAAAATGCAATTAATCTTGTTAGTAACACTGAACAATAAGTGCACGATACATTATTGAGTAAAATATGAATCAAAATGAATAAAATTTGTTGATACGTTGTACTCTAGTGGAGGACGATCACAAGGAGTAGGAAAAGGATTTCTGGAAAGTATAAAACTTAAAAATGTAAGAAAATCACAAAGTTTGATCTGCTGCAAAGCGGCAAATTCCCCAAATTTAGTTGCGATGATTTCGACACCGTCCGAACAACAGTGTTTTTTTTTCTTCTATCATTCTTGGATTCTTGGAACACTATACGGCTGCTGTCCTCACGTATAAGGATTTTTTTAAATTAAATGTACCTTGACCAAAATCATCTATTAATCAAATGGAGCTGGCTCACAATATAAAAATTGACTTAATATGATCAATCTTTTAAACCATGAATCAGATTTGCCAAATAATGGTAAAGTGTCAATAATAAACTATAACAAAAATAATAATAAAGCAGGTTTTGGGGTTTTTGCTGAATGGCACTATTTTGCTACCGCCCATGATAAAGGCCCTAGTCATGGCCTCGGAGGTACTCTAAACGGTTAGCAACACGTAAAAAAACGGTGCATAAAAAATATCCCAATAAATATTTCTTTCACAAAAATAGATTGATCTAGGTAGGGGAACAGCATCTAATTCCAGCGTTCCTCTAATGTTGCCATATCAGTGCTTTGGCATTCAATTACAGCTGATTAAAAGCGTTTTCAACTGAAATCGAGTGATAAATAACTCAATAAGAAGTGAACAAGCAAGTTTCTATCAAAAGTTTTGCAAAATTTGTTGTTTAAATAGTGAAAATGCGCAAATTGGACGAAACTAGGAGCGAGGACTTAACCTGCCAAACAAACGAGAATTTTCCCTATTAGCCATTTGAACAAATATTTGCGTAAAATTATAAAAATAAAAATCATAAAAAAGCCACTTGAATAAAAATTTGCAAAAAAAAAAAGTAAAAATATAAATTAAATTAATCATCTCCCAGAAAACCAGGTAGCAGTTATTGATAAGCCCGCCTGTGTGCTTCTAGCAGATGCGGCGAATGAAGCTGATGTAGGTAATCTCGAAAACACAAAACTTTAAAATTCGATATCTCTGGAACGAAACATATTCATTTCTGTCGATAGGCGATTCTTATGTAAAATTGGCCGGGAACACAATAGTGAGGTTAAATAAAAAAATAAGTTGGGGTGTTTTGAGATACGGCCGTTTAAAGTTTTCAATTGCGCAATTCAGGTAGAAAAAATAAATTAATCAACATTTTGATCACGGAAATGGATTCTACGTCCAATTTCCTTCAAAATTGAGTCTAAGACCGACCTTCTAAGATTTGTGGTTCCTGAGCTATCACCGTTTGAAACTAGGAGGTTTGGTCAAAAATCGCCAAAAAGTCGAATTTTTGGGGAGGTACAAAAATGGAGGGGGTGGTCCGATTTGGATGAAATTCGGGATTCTTGCATGTTTTGATAGTATCAACAGCCCTGCCAAATTTGAGCAGGATCGGAGAGGGTAATTTTCAAATTTGCACTTTTTCGTGCACAGTTGAGATGGAATGACCCATATATGGGTCATTCCACCTGAAGTGTGCAAGAAAAAATGCAAATTTGAAAATTACCATCTCCGATTCTGCTCAAATTTGGCAGGGCTGTTGAGACTATCAAAACATGCAAAAATCCCGAATTTCATCCAAATCGGACCACCCCCTCCAGTTTTGTACCCTCCCAAAAAAAATTGCGATTTTTGAGCGAAACCCCTATCTTCAAACGACGATAACTCAGGAACCACAAATCTTAGAGGGTCGGTCTTAGACTCAGTTTTGAAGGAAATTGGACGTAGAATCCATTTCCGTAATCAAAATTTGGATTAAAATATTTTTTCTACCTGTATTGCGCAATTGAAAACTTTAAATGGTCGTATCTCAAAACAGCCCTATTTATTTTTTGAATTTGACCTCACCATCGTATTCCCCGTCCGATTTTACATAAGAATCACCTATCGACAGAAAGGAATATGTTTCGTTCCAGAGATATCGAATTTTAAAGTTTTAAGTATTTGAGATTACCTTAATTAGCTACACTCGCCGCATATGCTAGAAGCATTCGGGCGCGCTGATCAATAACTGCTACCTGGTTATTTATTGAAATAAGATTTCATTCCAATTAATCATTAGCAAATTAGGCAAAGCAAAAATTGTAGCAAACTGTTGTATTAATCTTAAATTAAAAAAGATAGTATACGGTGAATGTATGTGCTAGCCCACAGGACAGAGCAAGGACGACACGCAAAACATGGCAGAATGGAATTCCCGCAGAGCTAGCAGGAAATTGAAATTGATCTTGTAAGTAACACTTAAGAAAAAGTGTACGATACATTATCGTGTTAAAAATTATGAATTAACATGAATAAAACTCTCGTGAAGTATGATTAAGCAGGAGGATTTCTGGAAAGTATAAAACTGAAAAATGTAAGAAAATTAAAAGATTAATCGGATTTATTATCTGATTAAGATCAAATTAAGTGACGTTGATTTCGACACCGTCCGAACAATTATCTTTCTTTTTTTGTCAATCATTTCGAAATCTTAGAAGACGATACAGCTGCTGTCCACATGTATCAGAAGTAAATGGTTTGTTTTTGAAGTTAAATGTACCAGAATTGAAAAAAAATCATCAATTATTCAGATGAAACTGGCTCACAATATATAAATCGGTTTAATATGATCTGGCTCAATCTTTCAAACCGTAAGGCAGATTTTGGGATTTATTGCTGAATGGCACTATTTGGCTACCGCACATGGCAAAAGCTCTAGAACCCATGAGAATTATTTCATCTACTACATCCAAGCTCTACATTTGTTCTTGCTTCAAATAAAAGAAATAATTTGATATAGTGGGAAGAAATGAGGAATTAGGAAAAATATGAAAAAAATAGAAAAATGTTATTTTTTAATTGTGTTGTAAAAACGTTGTAGCATTTGCAAATAAATATTAAAAGTTCAAATATTACCTAATATATGGTTCAAAGACACTGAGATCAGGAAAAACAGTGCATTCAAAATTACCCAATAAATATTCCTTAAACAAAAAAAAATTGTTCAAGGTATTGATTATCTCAAAATCGTATAAAATTATAAAAATAATTCATCTTATAGAACTCCAGGTAGTAATTATTGATCAGCACAACTAATTGCTTCTAGCATATGCGGCGAGTGTAGCTAATTTAGGTAATTTCAAATACTCAAAACTTTAAAATTCGATATCTCTGGAACGAAACATATTCCTTTCTGTCGATAAGTGATTCTTATGTAAAATTGGACGGGGAATACGATGGTGAGGTCAAATTCAAAAAATAAATAGGGCTGTTTTGAGATACGGCCAATTAAAGTTTTCAATTGCGCAATACAGGTAGAAAACATATTTTAATCTAAATTTTGATTACGGAAATGGATTCTACGTCCAATTTCCTTCAAAATTGAGTCTAAGACCGACCCTCTAAGATTTGTGGTTCCTGAGTTATCGTCGTTTGAAGATAGGGGTTTCGCTCAAAAATCGCCAAAAAGTCGATTTTTTGGGAGGGTACAAAACTGGAGGGGGTGGTCCGATTTGGATGAAATTCGGGATTTTTGCATGTTTTGATAGTCTCAACAGCCCTGCCAAATTTGAGCAGAATCGGAGATGGTAATTTTCAAATGGTGTTCCGCTTCAGGTGGAATGACCCATTAGTGTGGATCAGGGCCCCTTGGAAATGCAAAAATGTCAGCTAGACCGTTGCATTGTTGATAAAATCATTGTTCTATGTCTACAGAAGCTCCCCTGAAATTTTCAGCAAATTTGGTTCAGGTTTCGTCACAGCTCTTTAGCATTTATGTTTTCATGGTATTTACATGGGAAATCTTCAAGTTTTTAATTTTCTAACTGCAAAAAATCTTCTACCGGACCAAAATTCTGAAACTTCAGATATATATCAAAAATAATATAGGGAACAATTTTGTAGAACACTTAAACTTAATCTGAGCAGAACTGACTTAGTTATAAGTGGATTAAGTGAAGGTGTCGAAGTTGTGTTTTGCAAAGGGCCTCTTTCGCCAAATTTTCACCTGATGGCTCACTTTGATCGATGGCAAATCGTTTGACAACTTGTTTGTTGTTGATGTCAGAAGAAAAAAATGGAATGGCGGTTTCAACTTCGGTGCAACAAATTAATCAGTTTTCTTCCGTCTTTTCAGGTTTAATTTGAAGATAAGCTTTTGGCCAGCGATGTGCATGACTTGGACCCGATCTCTAGAACACGGCGGATACAAGGATTTTTTTCAGCAACTTATTCAGGGCTTCTATTTAGTGTGGGAGTTGATGTGTTCCGTGGTGGTTTATTGAGGTGCTGACCGACGTTCGCGCTCCGGCGATGTACGTGGGGCCAGCTCTACTCTGCCGTTTCCCCTTACTGGGAGGGGGAAAGCTGGGGGAGGTCTATTGGTTGATTGGTGGCTTGTAGTTGCTCCTGCAATCATCGTCACCGGTGCAGCGTTTCTTCCACATGTGGGATGCATTCTTTAGTGCCGAATATTCTTAGGGAAACCCGACAGACGTTACTTCTTTTTCTAAACCGGGCATGCCGAGAAGGGGGGCCTTATTAGCAATGGAGGCCAGCAGACTGAGGGTTGTCGTCCTTAACGGCTATGTCGCGGAGGAGGTCATTATCAGATGCCACACAGGACTTACACTGACTACGCTGACCAAACCGGATGCACGCACACTAACTTAATCACCTGGTCCCGCACATCCATGTGTAACGAGCGTGAACTGTCCACTCGGATTTCTGGATAGTAAAGATTGACTAGATTTAGGAAAGATTTGTGGGTAATCGTGTGCGGGGTCCGGTGGTGTAATAAATGTCGGTCCTGGCCAAACCCAGAATTTTGGTCGTAAGGTCAGTCCAGGTGAGGAGTCCTTGGGAAACAAATCTGCCTGGATAGCGTCGTTTTTGGCAGTTGGACTCGCAATCCAAAGGTCGTCATTTCGAATCCCGGGGTGGACGGGCGCGAGATTTCAAAAGAGGTTTGGATTGCCCCACCACCGCGATGTTTGCCCTTATAAGTGGTCATGATGGTCTCTTATAAGTGGTCAGCGTAGTCAGTGTAAGTCCTGTGTGGCATCTGATAATGACCTCCTCCGCGCCATAGCCGTTAAGGACGACAACCCTCAGTCTGCTGGCCTCCATTGCTAATAAGGCCCCCCTTCTCGGCATGCCCGGTTTAGAAAAAGAAGTAACGTCTGTCGGGTTTCCCTAAGAATATTCGGCACTAAAGAATGCATCCCACATGTGGAAGAAACGCTGCACCGGTGACGATGATTGCAGGAGCAACTACAAGCCACCAATCAACCAATAGACCTCCCCCAGCTTTCCCCCTCCCAGTAAGGGGAAACGGCAGAGTAGAGCTGGCCCCACGTACATCGCCGGAGCGCGAACGTCGGTCAGCACCTCAATAAACCACCACGGAACACATCAACTCCCACACTAAATAGAACCCAAGTAACCATCCAGCACTAAAAGAAATCATTAATAGGCTGTAAACCAGCATTCAACAGCTAATCTGCTGTAAAACAGCTAATGTGAGAGCAAATCAGCTCTAAAGCAACTGCTCTAGCAATAGCTGAATTGCAGCTGATTTCGTGCAGGTACTAGCAACACTGTCATAATGTTTCTAAAAATACTGGCATCACGTCTGCCATTTTGAGTGAGTGTGAGAGAGAGTGAGCGAGAAGGAGAACAAAGCAAAACACAGCTCTCGCTCACTCGTTGGAAAATCAACATGGCAAGCAAGATCCGGACTGGAAAAAGCTGCAACTGAACACCTTTTTCAACAATTTTCGTAAGTATTACAAAAAATAAATAGTTTTTCTCATTAATAAACAAACAATTATGTTTCAGGAATCAAAACCCACGTCATGGAATTCCAACATGACATTTGTGTCGAGGAAACACCAACCATTGGAATCGTTCGGACTTGGAAGACAGCGGACAGTGATCTAGGCGGACATTTCGCGATTGCGGTGCCACGGTTGCAGGTACGAATAGCGAGTATCATGTAGTGTTTTTTTAGGTTCGTGAATAAACCATGTGATGCAATGTGATATGTAATAAAAAAAATGTCTTCAAACCCAAATCCAATTGAGTTTTCCTTTCCTCTCAACGAAATATATGTACTCTTGAAATCGTGGGGCAGAAATCTTTTACAAATTTCGAGTGTTTGGTTAGAGGATGCAACGGCAATTGTAGCTGTTCAAACACACAAGTAGAACATTTCCCAAACAGGCGTGACGACCCGGGCGCAGGAACCGTCAGTTAACATCGAAGACCCACTTCTGATATCTGGCATCACATCCCCAACAAAGCAGATTCAATCAAATAAATTGGCTTCTCCGCTCGAACAGCAGAGTCGGTAAAGTGGGAAACAAACTAAAATTAGAGTTGAGAGAGAGTGTGAGAGAGCAATATTTTTGCCTCTCCCAACTTTGTTGACATTTTGCAGGGGTGGAACAGCCACAGTAGGGGCCCAGCTGGAAATCAGAAATATAAAGTCCAAACTTAGCTGCAAATCGGCTGCAAAATCGCTTTTGATGCAGATGTCAAAACACTTAAGCATTAGCTTGCAGCTGTAAAAGCGCTTTTAGTGCTGGACAGTGATTTGTTTTAGTGCTGGATGGTTACTTGGGAAGCCCTGAATAAGTTGCTGAAAAAAATCCTTGTATCCGCCGTGTTCTAGAGATCGGGTCCAAGTCATGCACATCGCTGGCCAAAAGCTTATCTTCAAATTAAACCTGAAAAGACGGAAGAAAACTGATTAATTTGTTCCACCGAAGTTGAAACCGCCATTCCATTTTTTTCTTCTGACATCAACAACAAACAAGTTGTCAAACGATTTGCCATCGATCAAAGTGAGCCATCAGGTGAAAATTTGGCGAAAGAGGCCCTTTGCAAAACACAACTTCGACACCTTCACTTAATCCACTTATAACTAAGTCAGTTCTGCTCAGATTAAGTTTAAGTGTTCTACAAAATTGTTCCCTATATTATTTTTGATATATATCTGAAGTTTCAGAATTTTTGGTCCGGTAGAAGATTTTTTGCAGTTAGAAAATTAAAAACTTGAAGATTTCCCATGTAAATACCATGAAAACATAAATGCTAAAGAGCTGTGACGAAACCTGAACCAAATTTGCTGAAAATTTCAGGGGAGCTTCTGTAGACATAGAACAATGATTTTATCAACAATGCAACGGTCTAGCTGACATTTTTGCATTTCCAAGGGGCCCTGATCCACACTAATGACCCATATGCGTTTATCCTTTCCATTTTTCATCGGTCTGATGGCCGAGTGGGCTAAGGCGCCAGTCCTTACTGTTGGTGCTGGGTTTGAAACCCGTCGGTTTCATTTTTTTTGTTTTTGCAAAAATTGTACATGCAGCGTGTAATATTAAGTGTCTTTTTTGACGAAGGTGATGTGCATGCTTTTGCATGCGATTTTACCATCGGATTTGTTGTTGTGTATCAGAATTGTTTACTGATTTATTTTACTGCATAAGAAATGTTCAAAAATTTCATATGATTTTTTGAAGAGGGGAGAGGGGTTGGCTGATAAATAATCAAATATATCAATTGAAATTTGCATGCCAAATATATAAAAATACATTAACTTTTTTTTGTATTTTTTATCGAATGTTGATATTTGAATCTATTTAAAAAAAATTAAAAGCTTTGTTATTATTTTTTTTACTGTAAATCAACTTAATTAATGTAAAAGCAGATTGTGATATTCTTTGTTTAAAATTTTGAAGATAAGGCCATTTTGAAATTTTAGTCAAAATTGCAAAACATTTTTAGAACAGATCAGAAAATTCCATAATTGTTTCATCACAAACATTATAAATTATATCACTAGTTGCTGAGATATTGGCATTAGAAAACGGGGAGCTGTTTGGGTAAAACATTGAAAACATCAATTTTCCCGATTGTTTTTTTATTCGAAACATTGAAGATTGGACCCCTGGTTGCTTGGATAAGGACGCAACCAGAGGTCCAATCTTCAAAAAACTGCAAATTTTTAGTTAAAATTAAACGTTTGGCAGCCATATCTCAAAACGATGAACTTTACCAAATAAGTTTTTGCTGAGTACTTAAAAAATATAAAAATCATTCAAATTTCTCTAAAAACATTCATATTTTGTTTGATAACTGATAAGGTGTTTACTAAATAGGCAATTTTTTCAAACATTTTTTTCCTTAATTCTTTTCATCAATTCATCAAACTTTGCCGATGTCCCAAATGAAGTAGCAAACTCGTTCGTATCACTCAAATGCTAAGGTAGTCCTTTTAACCATTTTTATTCTTTAAAATCTCCAAAAAAAATTCAAAAATTGCAAAAAAAACTTGATTTGACCATTTTTTTCCCCCTTTTGACAATTAAAATTATAGACCAATCTGTATCTTTTGCAAACGGAAACATTTCTATTCAATTCTACCAAAAGTTAAATATAAGATTTTTAATACGTTAAAATAGGGTGAAAATTACTTCCCGAGCGTTTGAGTGTTAAGAACAAGACTTATACTCTACTTGATTTGGGATATTTGATACAGTCGTTGTTCGGTAACTGGGCGTTGTTTAACTGGGCTGCTTTTTAACTGGGCGCTCGATAACTGGGCCGTAGCCCAGTTAAAAAGCAGACAAACGTCAAAAAACCAAAACAAACCGAAATTACCGAGGGGTTAATGGATGCAAAAATCATGATCAACTTTTTTCAAACTTTTATTTAATTTCAAGTCACATTTAAAGAAATATGAAAAGTAAGCATTGTAAATAAATTTTATTAACTTTTATTTTTATATTTCATCAGGAAAATATTAAGCATCGGTGGTCCTCTCGTTATTTTTCGTTCAGCCCAGTTAGCGAGCTGCATTCGGTGACTGGGCTACGTTCTCAGCCCAGTTACCGAACAAATTCTGTATATAATAAATAAAACACAGCATGTACATCAATGTTCCAATAATTAAAAATACCACCACTTCATTCCAACCATTCGTTACGCAATTAAACCACCCAAAAAATCCTTTCAAAGTACCAACGGGTTCACCATCTCTCAAATTTCCTCCGTTTTAAATAAGGGTTGCATTTCCACCACTTTTCGCTCCCGCTTTCCTTCTCTTCCTCCTCGATAAGAGGTTTGTTTTCGAGTGGGTGTCAAATTTAAATCGCTCCTATTAACCCTCCCGGGGGTCCACGGGATAATAATTAGACAGATCATGTTATGCTCACATCCGGTGCGTGGTGCTGAAACCATGTAAGCTGGGTGGAAGAGCATTGCAAAATTTGAATTTTTACCCCTCGTTCAATATCGCAACTGGGAAGGACGGAAGTTTAATAACGAGACATTAATCTGAGGGGTTTCGGGGTTTTGGGTTCCTGCGAGCAGGAGTGGGCATTAGTAACGAGATTGGCCAAGGATTAATTTGGCGTCATTCAGCGAAATTAAAAACTGAGACGATATTGGTGGGGAGGGGTGAAGGAAAAACTTATTTATGGTTACGAAAATGGGAAAATAAATTGCGAGGATGGATTATGACGCCGGGGGTTGCCCTCTAGCCATCGACGGAGGGACGAAATTTTTCCCTTCATCATCACCTTCTTCAAATGTGCCAAGGATTGCCAGTTAATCCCGATTGGGCCCCCTTCCGAAATTCCAAAATGCTTTTTCTCCCCACGTTTTCGAAGAAAAAAACAGAAATCCCTTTCTCGTTCATTGCATTTTCCCATTCAACGACGATTGGGATCAGTGGGACTTGGAACAGGGAAAATCCAGGTCGTAAACGGTGAACTCGGTTGTGTCCCCACCCCCCACGGTGCCAACATATTCCGACCCCCTCCCCCCGTTGACTCATCCCCATATTTATGGCTCTGGGTGCCGATTTTGTCATATTTTATCCATGCAACGATTCATTCACGGCGAAAGCCTCGTAGATTTGATCGAGTTTTTCCCCCTCATCAAATTGTATTCTTTTTTTGGCCAACCCCATTGCAGCATCCAGCAGCAGCAACAGTAGCCGGCGTTGGAGAAAAAGGATGGGGAAGCAACTCCCTGGTGGGCAACCCAATTGTATGCCCCCGTCCTTTTTTTCGGGCGCAAGGATGTACAGAAAAGAGGGCGGAAAAGTTTGCGGAATTGATGTTGTTGGAATTAAATTTTAGTGAGGGAGGCGGGGGAGTGCGGGATCAGTTTATCGTACCGTAAGGTGGATTGTTTTTGCTTTTTGCTTTTTGCTTTTTGCTTTTTGCTTTTTGCTTTTTGCTTTTTGCTTTTTGCTTTTTGCTTTTTGCTTTTTGCTTTTTGCTTTTTGCTTTTTGCTTTTTGCTTTTTGCTTTTTGCTTTTTGCTTTTTGCTTTTGCTTTTTGCTTTTGCTTTTTGCTTTGCTTTTTGCTTTTTGCTTTTTGCTTTGCTTTTGCTTTTGCTTTTGCTTTTTGCTTTTTGCTTTTGCTTTTGCTTTTGCTTTTGCTTTTGCTTTTGCTTTTTGCTTTTGCTTTTTGCTTTTGCTTTTTGCTTTTTGCTTTTGCTTTTGCTTTTGCTTTTGCTTTTGCTTTTGCTTTTGCTTTTGCTTTTGCTTTTTGCTTTTGCTTTTTGCTTTTTGCTTTTGCTTTTGCTTTTTGCTTTTTGCTTTTTGCTTTTTGCTTTTTGCTTTTTGCTTTTTGCTTTTTGCTTTTTGCTTTTTGCTTTTTGCTTTTTGCTTTTTGCTTTTTGCTTTTTGCTTTTTGCTTTTTGCTTTTTGCTTTTTGCTTTTATTAATTTATTTATTTTGGATATTTTGAAAGATCATATAGTTTTTTTTGTGTTATTTTTCATTTGAAATCAAACAGAAAACCCATTCAAACCACTATATTTAACTTCACCTTACGGTTGCCAGTTGGATTCTCCAGTATTCTAGGTTGTTCCCCTGTCCACAAAGTGCTATTTCTGAGGGGTCCATCCCCTCCGTTCAAGCCAGTGCGCATTTGCTTCTGCCCCCGTCGTCGTCCCCTTATCGAATTGTTAGGATGAGATGCGGATTACTCGCTTTGGGGTTGGGAAAGGTTTTGTTTTTCACACTTGCCTCCCCCCGGGCTCTTACGCTCTCTTGGATTCAGGGGGTTGACTCATCTTGAAATGGGTTTTCCCCGAAAATGAAACCACCTGAAGCCAGAAGAGGGGATGTTGACTTCCAGCAGACGTAAATGAACGTAAATTTCATGAATATTTATACCACTTTGGCTGGCGGGCTCCGGTAATAAGTTGACTGTCACTATTTTCGTTTTTAATTTCATGGAGTTTGGCAACCATTTATCATCATCCCCCGGCCGTTGGAGGTTGGGACGAGTTTGGTAATTCGGGGGAGGATTCTTCAGAACGGCATCGAGTTCGCCCAGAACGGAAGCTAATCTACATATTTAACGTACTTACTGGGGAGAAAAACGTGCGACGTCACTATCATGGGCTTACGATCGAAAATCCTTCCACGCTTTAACCCTTTCATCTGGTTCATAAATTTATGACGACTATATCCGTTTTCCGAATCAACCTTTGTTCAACACGAGACACCACGTGGAGACCTTGAAGCGGAATAAATTATCACGTTTTTAAATTTGAATAAATCTTTAATCACTTCTGATTACCCCCTGCTCCGCCGGTGTCCAAATCTTTATGTTCGAGGCCCATTAAAAGCGTTTAGAAAGTCGATACAATGCGCTGATAGAGGCGTTCTGATGTCGCTGATCTTTTATTCATGAGCCTGGACTTGGAGATAGCTTATGAACGCCTTCGATCGGACTAAGTTTTGCTGGCTGGGTATCGACGAGTAATGGTCACGTTCCACCGTGCTCGGCTCTGATGAATGAATAATTTAGAAAACATAACTTTAATGCAGACGTTCGACGCCTGACATCAGAAATGTTTGGGCAGGCAAATATTGATGAAAATTTAAAGCACAAGCAGTAAGGTTCGCTGTGCTGTGAGTTCATGCAATCTGGCGTTGGCTCGTTTCCTGTTTTTGTTTCATTATGTGGGAATAATTAATTTTTGATGGATTGAAAAATATTCTCACGAAAAAGCTGATTAGCTGAGCTGTTTAAATTTGCCGTTTACCTTACTTTTATACTTAATTAAAAATAAAAATGCTCCTGAATTTTCAAGAAAAATAAGATCACCACACAAATATTTGTGATATCTACGTCCCCTTGTTAACACTATCCGAAATATTTTTACATGAAAAAGAAATTTACTAAAATTTGACTTTTTTTATTGAAGGAAATAATTAAATCGATTATAAGACATTTGTAAACCATGTTGAATATTATTTCTTATTTGGGTAATTCTCTACCAACTCACACGAAATCGAGAAAAGTTACCCCGACCCCTCTTCGATTTGCGTGAAACTTTGTCCTAAGGGGTAACTTTTGTTCTTGATCACGAATCCGAGGTCCGTTTTTTGATACCTCGTGACGGAAGGGTGGTACGACCCATTCAATTTTTGAACATGCGAAAAAAGAGGTGTTTTTCAATAATTTTCAGCCTGAAACGGTGATGAGATAGAAATTTGGTGTCAAAGGGACTTTTATGTAAAATTAGACGCCTGATTTGATGGCGTACTCAGAATTCCGAAAAAACGTATTTTTCATGGAAAAAAAAAACTTTTTTTTTAGATAATCGAAACATTTTTTCTACGTAAATGAGGCCGCAGAACTCGAATTTGAAATTAAAATGTTAAAATGTGATGAGATGTTAAAATTAAAATACGAAACAAAAATTTGTTCGTGATTCGATTATCCGAAGTCTCACCTTTGGATAATCGAACTTCGGATAATCGAGTCTGGACTGTGTAGGAAAAATATTTCAAACTTAACATACAGTATGTAAAAAAAGTATTTACACCCCTTGGGCACTATGCACATTTTGTGATGAAACATGTAAAAAAATTAAAGTTTGACAGGAACCTAGTACTACGTTTTGTTCAGAAACTCATGCCAAACATTTTGCTACAAACAGCTCATGAAAAGATGATTTCTATAAAAAGTTATATAACAAATACTATTACGAAAATAAAAAAGGTGCAAAAATAGTTTGTACACCTTTCGAAAAATTAACATAAATAATGTTATTTGTTGACAAATCACCATAAATCCAGTCTCCCAACTCCAAATAGGCATCCTTGACTGATTAAAAAATAATTTGGATTGAATATAAAGTTAACTAACTACTTAGTATAAAAGTTTATATAACTCTGGAAAATCTATATAAAACTTATCTAAACTTAATTTTGCAAACTTTTAATTCAACTAAATGTCAATATATTACCATAGAATTGCTAAATAAACATTTTGGAGTGGGTATAACACCGTTTGGGGTATTTGTATCGATAGAATAGATTTTCGTTGGAATTTCGTACCAACCCGGAATTACGTCGTCGGAAAATCTGCCGGCATCCGAACCGGTCCACAATTCTTAAGTCAACCTATGTGGCATCGAAAAGGGCATAAAATTTCCGATCTTTTGATACCCATACATCTAGGTTTTCTATAAAACCCACGATTTTAAATACCTAGGTAAAAACGTTGTTATGGTTTTGTTTGAGCAACCTGCCAAAAATGTATGGACTTTCGTAATTTTTGCTCTCGTGGATCAAACTTACTTTTTGCCCAGGTATTTTAAAACGTGGGTTTTATAGAAAACCTAGATGTATGGGTATCAAAAGATCGGAAATTTTATGTCCTTTCCGATGCCACATAGGTTGACTTAAGAATTGTGGACCGGTTCGGATGCCGGCGGATTTTCCGACGACGTAATTCCGGGTTGGTACGAAATTCCAACGAAAAATCTATTCTATCGATACAAATACCCCCAAAACGGTGTTATACCCACTCCAAAATGTTTATTTAGCAATTCTATGGTAATATATTGACATTTAGTTGAATTAAAAGTTTGCAAAATTAAGTTTAGATAAGTTTTATATAGAATTTCCAGAGTTATATAAACTTTTATACTAAGTAGTTAGTAAACTTTATATTCAATCCAAATTATTTTTTTAATCAGTCAAGGATGCCTATTTGGAGTTGGGAGACTGGATTTATGGTGATTTGTCAACAAATAACATTATTTATGTTAATTTTTCGAAAGGTGTACAAACTATTTTTGCACCTTTTTTATTTTCGTAATAGTATTTGTTATATAACTTTTTACAGAAATCATCTTTTCATGAGCTGTTTGTAGCAAAATGTTTGGCATGAGTTTCTGAACAAAACGTAGTACTAGGTTCCTGTCAAACTTTAATTTTTTTACATGTTTTATCACAAAATGTGCATAGTGCCCAAGGGGTGTAAATACTTTTTTTACATACTGTAAATGATAATTTTATGAATTTTACATGATTTTAAGTGATATCAAGATTAAAGCATTTTGTGATGCTTTTTGCTACGCTATTGTGAAAAAGCCACACATTTAAACAGCCACAACGCTTAAATTAACAATTTATTTATATTTTACCTCGACTTAAACAATTAAACAATACAAAAATACGTTTAGATTAGATTAGATTAGATTAGATTAGATTAGATTAGATTAGATTAGATTAGATTAGATTAGATTAGATTAGATTAGATTAGATTAGATTAGATTAGATTAGATTAGATTAGATTAGATTAGATTAGATTAGATTAGATTAGATTAGATTAGATTAGATTAGATTAGATTAGATTAGATTAGATTAGATTAGATTAGATTAGATTAGATTAGATTAGATTAGATTAGATTAGATTAGATTAGATTAGATTAGATTAGATTAGATTAGATTAGATTAGATTAGATTAGATTAGATTAGATTAGATTAGATTAGATTAGATTAGATTAGATTAGATTAGATTAGATTAGATTAGATTAGACAATAATTCTGAACGCAGGATAATGCATGTTAAATAGATTTCTGTTGAATGCACTCAAGTTGTCATTTAATTTGAACTTTTTTGAAAAAAAAAATTAACATTAAACAAAGGCTATCTTTGCTTATTCAAAGGCTATCTTTGCTGAAAACAACATAACATTAAAAAAAAAAATTTCGTCGTTTGGGAGCTTTCTTCTGAAACTTCTGCATGTATAAAAATACTTTATAGAATTTGTCTCTTTCTGATCCAACTTGTTTGGGATTAACGATATTAAATATTAACGAGAAAAACACAACTATTTAAAAAAATAAATATACTTTTCAGAGATACTTTTTTCAATTCTGCTTCAGATGCAGAAATCATGATTTTTTTTAAATAGTTCTCTAAATGCGCAAAACAAGTTAAATTGGGAGTAGAATGGATTTAAAGTCGGAAAGGTCATTTCCTTTCCATTTGTTGCCGCTGAAATAGCCGATGTGCTTACGAACTAGAAGATCTTAACGTAGGGTTAGGCGATGGTGAGCAACGGTCTATATCTAGCTGAGCGATAGCGAATAAGAAGAGTTAACGCACAAGATTAGTAGGCGAGTAATTTGATATTCTGTTTAATCTCAGTTAAAACAGACTTATTCTGGGATGTCCAATCAGGATAGTGCGTTTGAATTGTAGAAAAGTCAGTGAAAAGAATTCATGAGTAAGTTGGTGGGCGTAAACCGCAGGAGGAAAATTAAGAATTATTTGTTACAGTTTTCGCAACGCACCAAATTGCTGCTCTAAGTTGGGAATGAAGTTGGGTTAGGAAACCTATTTTGTGAGTAAAATTATATCTAGTTTAACCAAATTACTAATGTTTAATAAACAGCTTTTAGCAATTAAGATCACTAAAATGAACGGTGTTTCTTGTTCGCTGAAAAGACGGCAAATCCAACCCTCCCCCAACGTCAACACTAAAAGAAAATAGTTCCGATCAAGATGCCGATCGCGAACAGCCGGGAACTTCCCTGCCGGAGATGCGGTAAACCGGATGTGTACACGATGTGGAGCTATTGTCGATGCCGGTCGGGGTTGCCCGACGCAAACGCTACCAGGAACGCCCGTTTGCCAAGCGGTTCGACCAAAATTAGCCACCAGTATCGCCAAGAATGCAGGGAAGTTTACGCGGCACGACTTCAACAATTACGCCAGGATCAACTTGCTGCCCAGGAGGCGTTGGCCACGAAGCAGCGAGAATGGCTTGAGATTCAGGCGCGGATTAAACGGGACTACGAAATCGCCAAAGCGGAGCTGCAGCAGAAGGTAGAGGAGTGTGAAAACTCCTTTCGATTGCGGGAAGAGCAGATTATGAGTTTGGGACGTTTTGAGGTTAGAGGCACGGTTGCACAGCAGAGTGCGGAGAGTAAGAAGGAGGATGAGCAGCATCGGGTACTATTTTGTGAGTCTTCCAACTTGACGGTGGAGGCAACGAAGACAGTACAATCGGGTCAGGACAACCCAATCGGTACGACATCTGGAGTAGGTGCCGGGGTGGATAGCAACAAGCCATCAGCCGGCAAATACACTTCAGTAAGGACGTTTGCTGGTGTGTCCCGAAATGACGCGGATTGGATGTCATCGTTGGGAGAAACTACATGTCGAGGATGGGAAGCAGCAAAAACTGCCGTCAGCTCACTACCGTTCACACTCACACCTACTGTACAAACGTGTGTAAACGACAACGACACTCACAAATCTATCAGCAGTTCTTGTCTTTTTATAAACGAGTCCAGTTCGTCGATAAACAAAAGATCTGCGAGCAAAACAAACGTCGTTGAGAGTTGTTTACAAGATGTGGCAGCACAGCTGGAGGTGGAATTCGGTGGGTTGGTGTCGTCGAAGAAACTCGTTCAGGATCAGCTGATGGTGAATCGGGAATCTGGGAAGCAGAAACTCAGTTATCAACAAGAGCAGCGATCGATTCCAGAACGAGCGGTTCAGGACCGGGAGACGCAGCGTTTGCCGGAACGACGAAACCAACAAGTACCACCTCTGCAAGATGCTGGATCGCCGCTTGTCGTTTGTTCGATGACGCAGCGAGGGCGACTAAACCCGAAGGGCAAGTCTCACGATGAGCCAATGTTCATCTGCACGTCTATCACCATCGGTCGATGGAATGAATATTCCGGTGCAGAGAATTTTGAGAAAGAGAGAAAGCTGGTTGGACAACCAGGGCAGAATGAACGCCGAATGAGTTCATCAATGCAGCAGGAGGGGATTTGCGGAGTCTCGGCGACATGGCATGAACAATTTGACAAACTGTTCGTGTTGAAAATCGTGTTGCCGAATTCCGAAACATGGGATAAAAGTGTGTTTATCCTTGGTATGAAGTGGTTCAGCGGTGTGACAGCTGGCAGAATGATGTTCCCACTGCAGCTGCAAGAAGGTGATCACAACAACCCAGGATACACGAAAGCCATCAATCAACAGTACTCACGGAAGTCGCAGTCGGTCGTGGAAGCGGTTGTGGTGCCAGACGTACAGCATGAGATAGTGCGTTTGTGGTTCAACAATAATGTTAACATGAATCAAGTGGGAGTACCGAGGACTGCTGTTTCACACTCGACTGCAAAGATCGGAGATGGTGAGCTGGGACGGTCTGGATCATACCGTAGCAGAACCTTGCTGGGTCAGTTTCCTAGGCAGGAAAAGATCCAGTGGTTCCAAATCGATCCCGGTGGGAAGTCATCGAGTGATGCAGGTTCTTCGAGTACCAGAGCGGTGCATTTCGTAGGACAACTATCAGTAACATCGGCTGCTAGCACGAGAGGAGGTAACAGTGGACCGGAACGCCGGACCACTCTTACGGTCGGGGAAATGTTGCCGCTGAAATAGCCGATGTGCTTACGAACTAGAAGATCTTAACGTAGGGTTAGGCGATGGTGAGCAACGGTCTATATCTAGCTGAGCGATAGCGAATAAGAAGAGTTAACGCACAAGATTAGTAGGCGAGTAATTTGATATTCTGTTTAATCTCAGTTAAAACAGACTTATTCTGGGATGTCCAATCAGGATAGTGCGTTTGAATTGTAGAAAAGTCAGTGAAAAGAATTCATGAGTAAGTTGGTGGGCGTAAACCGCAGGAGGAAAATTAAGAATTATTTGTTACAGTTTTCGCAACGCACCAAATTGCTGCTCTAAGTTGGGAATGAAGTTGGGTTAGGAAACCTATTTTGTGAGTAAAATTATATCTAGTTTAACCAAATTACTAATGTTTAATAAACAGCTTTTAGCAATTAAGATCACTAAAATGAACGGTGTTTCTTGTTCGCTGAAAAGACGGCAAATCCAACCCTCCCCCAACGTCAACACCATTATTGCCAATTTTGTTCGTTTCCAGTTAGATGGAATGCAGCGAAATAGACAGCTTTTTTCGCTGTTTAAATACAAGCAGTTCCCTCAAATTTGTTCAATTTTCGTCCGTAAAAAAGCGAGTTTGAGGGACGTTCCAAACTTCAAAATCCTCACTTTTTCATAATAACTAACAAATTACTTCTAATTTATTGATGTTTGCTTTGGCCAGCCAAAGTAAAAAAGACAGTCACGTACAATTAATCCCGAAACAAAAAAAAATCGGAAGGGGACCGGCGTTGCACTTCCGAGCATCTGTCCGTGCAACCCCAGCCAACGTAGGAAGATGACTCTTTCTCGCTGTGGCAATTTTCGGGTTCTATTTTTTACGACCACCACGTGGCGCTTGAACGTGGGCTGGTTTTCTTTTTTTCGGCCGAAATGAATAAAGTTAATGGGTTTCCCGATAAAGTAATTTCCCTGACGGTGGAAAAATTTCAGCTTTCTGACGCCGCTGAGTGATGATTAATGGTTCTGGTTCTGATCTGGCAGAAACAATATTGAGGTAGTCACTTTTTGTTAGTTTTTTCTTTTGAAAATTATTAATCATGTGGGACGGAAATAGCTGTAGTCAAAATTTTGCTTCAACTTTTATTTAGCTGGAAAAACACCGAATTTTTCCACAAAAACCCTGCCATAGCTTGAAGCACATCGAATCGGGAAGGCGTGATTGCTGGCCATTTTCACCGGATTAAACACGTGATTGAGTGGCCCCTCATCGGAATTGACAGCGCCATCGTCGCCAGACGCAGCGAACTAAAACCTGATGGGAAAATAAAAGCAAAAAAGAATAATACAGCGAAAAAAAAAGAAGGACACTAATCGAAAACTATTTTCGAAATGATTTATCGACAACTGCATCTGGAAGAGGGTCGAAAAGGTTGGATTTTCGCCCGTTTGTACTATGCGCTGCTGGCGGGGGATTTCGGCTGGCAACACTGCTCGCACTTCAGTTCACATGCAGTGAGAGTGGCGTTTCGATAGACAAGCCCATTCGATCGATCATAATTTATCACCGAGTGAATGTATCCGAGCGCGAGTGTGCGATGAACGAAATTATTGATGAAATGAACGGTGAAATGGTGATATTGATAAGGGCTGTCTAGAATGGAGGTTGGGGGTTATTCCCAATAAAACTGGATTAAGGACCATATCATCGAATGGCCATGTTGTAAAAATAAACAGAAGGGTAATTAATCTGTTAAGAAAATGATTGCAAATAGAGTGTTATTTCAACCATTTCGAAATAGAAAAACCGCCTTGTGAAAATATTTTTTTAGAAATCAATAAAGATCCTTTTTTTAATTGAACAAGGAGTTATTATAAAAGTCGAGAACAAAACCAAAAAACTGAAGCTGGTTAAAAATCATCAAAATGGCTTTTTGAATCAATTCTAGATTATTATTTTTTGAATATGTCCTATAATTTTGAAAAATATTTTTTTTTCTCACTTGACAGCTCTTTTCTTTCATAGATCATAGTTGATCTATCGTAAAATGTTGCCCTGTCAATAGAAAAAAGTGATCGGAAATGGGTTTTAAGCGTGTTTTTAAGTTATACAGAAAAATTAACATTGGGCTTAGGACCCTATTACAATGTTTTGCTTGATTTTGCACATTGCTCATTATGGATGTGTGACAAAAGGACAAAAGGAATTTATGTCCTTGACAAAAGTTCGAATGCCAAAAGGTCGAAAGACATAAGGTTGAATATTCTGGAAGTTTATTCTTATTTTTAAAAAGAACCTCTTCTTGGTTGTCATAATATTTTTGTGAAATTTTCCATTCTTCCAAACATGAGCAGTTTTTCCAACAAAAAAAAGTTCGACCTTTAAAATATTTTTAATGTTTTTATTTTATTTTTAAAAACCTATATTTGGCGTAATGCTTTTGGGATTTTTTCCATTCTTTCAAATATGAGCGGTTCTTATTAAAAATACTACTTTTAAAAGTCACTAAAATATTCCAACCATTGTTTTTTTTGTAGATTAAATAAAAACTTGCAAAAAATCACTTATAAAAAAATTAACTGGAATATTTTAGTGACTTTTCCAATCTTTCAAATATAAACAGTTCCAAAAAATGAAAAAAGTATTGCTTCTTAATTGCAAGTTTTCTATCCTTTTTTAATCTATCCTTCATTAGTTACATTAGATCCTTAGAAAAATCTGGCATAAAAATATAGCTGTATATAAAAAAAATCGATCGCATTTATTTATATTTTTACAGATAAACCCCACCTACCCCCCTCACCCTTTTCAAAAAGTCTACAGCAATCCAAGGGCAAGCTTTTATTCAGAAGACCTCTAAATTATAAAGAATATACTAGTAAAATTTCAATATTTAAGCATCAAAAGTTTTTTTTTGGAAAAAAAAATTTAAAAAATTCGACCTATTGTCCTTTTGACGTTCAACCTTTTGTCGATCTGTCCATTCGACCTTTTGGCATTCGACCTATTGTCCATTCGATTTTATGTCTTTCGACCTTTTGTCATACAATCGCTCAATGCAATTGAGATAAACTGCAACGAATTATTAATACTTTGGCAATAATATTGCTTAGAGGTAAATGCTCAGAAATCCAATCCTTCTCCGATTTGACAGAATAAAAGTAATTTTAATAAACAACAATAAAAGAATGAACTAGAAGAACAATTCCTGATCTTTGATAACATTTTGATGAAAACACATTTGAATAAATTGATTGGTCAACATTTTGCGATGGATCAACTCTAGTCCCTATGGAAATACCTGTCAAATAAGTTTCATTCTGTCAAGAAAGGCCTCGAGTCATTTTTTTCTAAATAGATTTGAATTTCAATATAATCTAAACTCATTATAAAAACCGAATTTAAAATAACTGTTTGGCAAACACTGTTTTTCATAACAATTCAGGGTATTGAAATCTCTAAATTATTTCATAACATCATCGTTTCATTCTACAACAGAAAATTGAGCAAATTATTAATATCTAGTTTGATTTATTTCTCTCTGAAAAAAATATGAAAAAAGGTGAACACCATTTATCAAGCCAAGAAACGACCAAATTTGCTCCGTAATGGAAAAAGGAAGGTCCCTTCCGATTCTAACTTAATTCTGCACTGTCAATTCATCTCGTTCTGATTGGGTGAAACAGTTCATAAAGCAATCAAGATGGCACGTCGGCTTCAGAGAATAATGGGAGTTGTTTGATTTTTATTGAGGAACACTGGGGAAAAATATTTGTTAGACGATATACAATTAAACATATTCTTTGACTTCAAACGAATTCCAAGAAAAAAATTAAGCAAAGTCCTTCGATTGCTGAGTTGCTCAGTTGAGTCTTATTTTTATGAGAACAAAAGTTCAAAAACATGTCAAGTTGAACAAACAGATTAAATTGTAGGTTGAGCAAATAACACCTATTCTGGGAAATTAAAGATTGATAACATCAACTCTCGTCCAGATTTCCGAGAAATTTAACTTGATTTACAATCATGATTCATCACGAAGCCACACACACTGTAAATTGAGTGTGAAACTGGAAAATCTCTTTAATTTCATTGGAACAGATTTATTGGACGCTTTCTTCCTCTACTTTCTCCCGAAAACCCCTCTCATAAAAGGGGGAAATTCCATCTGTCGGCCGCCCCCCACAAAACAGTGTGACACTTTGAGGCTTTCAGCTATAAAACACCATAAATTAGTTTTACTCATCGAAGCGAGGGCCCATAAACGCGCCCGGGCCACCATCATCGTGGAATTAAAACTGAGCAACGGGTTGACATTCCCCTCGGTTTCCTTTGTCGAATGAAGGGCGTTAATAAAATTTATAATCCCAAATTGAAGCTTCAAATTACCGACACACGGAAGCTCCCGGCTCGATCGGATGCTGGTTGGAAGTTCCGGCAGCAAATTTCGCTCCCTAAGTTTTATCTGAGCCTCACGATTATTATCTCCGGGCTCATCTCTAATTGGACAAACTCCGACTGCGCGTGGGTAGTGGTTCCACAGATAAAATTGATCAATTTTGGATTAATTAAAGCAAAACTCGAATTTCCACAGTTTTCCAAAATAGGGTTGGCTAAAGGAATCGGAAGCCAAATGATTGGATTTTCGGTTTGCTGCTTTAGAGCGTTGCTAGCAGGTTTCCGGGAACTGGAAGCAATCAGTGGCTGGATTGTGATTCTATTATGGGATCAACACGGTTGATGAGTCGTGAAAATCAATTTCGTTTTAGGCCCCAGGATTGATGAAAGGCCGGAACGAAGAAGCACAAAGCATCCAGGTCTTGTGTCTGAGGAAAATCAGAAAGTCATTTGGGGGGTTTTGGGTTTTCTGGAGAGTGGTTTGACTTTGCTTGGTTGATTGACCTGGGATGAAAAGGAAGTCAATTAAATTATTTCACTTTGAGTTGTGAGCTGAAACAAGCCATGAACAGGTTTGATGAATTATGAGGTAGCAAAATAAGAGAAATGAAACAAGAATTAAACTTTGTCAAATTTTGATTTAACAATTGGGTCCTAAAATGAAGCTTAGATTGCTGATATTATTGTTTACAGCGATAAAGCATATTTTTCTGAGTACAATGACCCTTTGTACGACCACAAAAAGTTTAAAATGGATTTTTAAATCAATTTTGAAAAATTAACCTCGCGGTCCTTCTTGACAGAAAAGCTCCTACTTGACAGCTCTTTCCAAGGGGACCATAGTTAATCCATCGAAAAAATGTTGTCTTGTCAATATTTTTTTTTGCATGAAAATAAAAAAAAGTGATCAGAAATGGTTTTTAATCGTGTTTTTTACCGTTGTACATAAAAATTGGCATAGGGCTTTAGTACCCAATTGAACTCAAATAAACGAAATCGGGAAAAGTTACCCCGACCCCTCTTCGATTTGTGTGAAACTTTGTCCTAAGGGGTAACTTTTGTCCCTGATCACGAATCCGAGGTCCGTTTTTTGATATCTCGTGACGGTGGGACGGTACGACCCCTTCAATTTTTGAACATGCGAAAATAGAGGCATTTTTCAATAATTTGCAGCCTGAAACGGTGATGAGATAGAAATTTGGTGTCAAAGGGACTTTTATGTAAAATTTGACGCCCGATTGGCGTACTCTAGGGCGTTCAATTTTCCCGTGTTTTGAATTTCCCGGGAAACGGGAAAAATATTTTTGGAATCCCGGGAATTCCCGGGATCCCGGGAAATTTTTGAATCAGTAATAAAATCTATGTTTCATTATATTTGTTATGTTTTCAAGCTTAAAATCATTGAGTTAGCTTAATAATATCAAATGGTGATAATCCTCACTTCAATCTAAACAAAGACGGCAGTTTTAAAATAGCCTAAAATTTTTTTTTGTGTTTGTGGTGTTTAGGATTTTATATCAACTACTATTTTTAATTCCAGTATGATTATTTTTTTTTTATTTGCGAATCAAATTTCATAATTCTTGAGTTTTTTTTTGAAAAGGTCCAATAAGCTTTTGTCTTCCAAATGTTTATCGGACCTATTCAAAAATAACTTTGGAATTCTTTTATATTTTTTTCTTTTATATATATATTGATATGACAAGACTAAAACAGCTTTAAAAAAATATGTTATATGTCTAAAAAACAAAAAACGATAATAAATAAAATGATACCAGTCAATGTAAAATTTTAGATAAGTTTTGAATTCATTGTTTTATATAAAACATATTTTACAAATTATCTTCAAGTTACTACCGTCAACCGAGGGAAAATCAGAATTACAGTCTAAATAGGTACAGGAGATTTTGGAGCATTACATTTGGAAGTACAAATTGTTTTGTTCTGTTCCTGTTTTAACCGAAGTCATCAAAACGTCATGCGATTATTTTTTGCTTTAAGGGTGCACAGCAACGAAGGATGTTGTTGTCTTCTTATTCCAAAAGTGTCAAACTTACGGACCCAATCCTGCAACTACGAGATTGTAAAATTAGTGAAACTTTGTTGTAAATTACTTTGTGGACAGTATTTTAGGGGAAGAATCAAAAAATATTTCGATAGTACCCGTAGTTTTGAAGATACTAAAATGTCTGCAACAAAAATCTGGGTGCAAAAGTTCTGGTTGCTGTGCACCGTTAATAGCTGTATTTATTCGTTACATTTGTACGTATTTGCCCTAGATGCCGGTGTTTGATTATAAATAATTTGATATGAGATTGCTTTTTTCAAAATTAAAATTGAAAATATACGTAAATATATCCAGTCTTAAAAAAATAAAATAATAGAGAAAAAAATTTAAAGCACTAGGCATTTCGCGGACCTGTTAATTAAAATTACAATATTTTTTCCTAAAAAGCCAATTTAATGCTGAGATTTGCTGAATACAAATTTTAATTCATTTTATTGTTCTACTATTTTCACAACCAAATCTGAATTTCCAGACCAAAATATTTTTTTTTAAATTTCTGAAATTCCCGGGACAAATTATATTAAATCCCGGGATTCGAGAATTCCCGGTTTAGGAAAAATCCCGGGATTTTTGTCCCGGGAATTCCCGGGATAGACGCACTAGCGTACTCAGAATTCCGATAAAACGTATTTTTCATATAAAAAAAAAAAAAAATTTTTTAAAAAATTCTCCCATTTTCCGTTACTCGACTGGTATTTTTTTTGGAACACGGTATTTTAAGGGAAATTTAATGTACTTTTCGAATCTAAAAAATTGACCCAGAAGGGTAATTTTTTCATTTAGAACATTTTTTTTTCATTTTAAAATTTCGTGTTTTTTTCTAATTTTGCAGGAATATTTTTTAGAGTGTAATTATGTTCTACTAAGTTGTAGAGCAGACAATTAAAAAAAAATATATATATAAACATAAGGGGTTTGCTTATAAACATCACGAGTTATCGCGATTTTACGAAAACAAGTTTTGAAAAAGTTAAAATTTGCGTTTCTCTTTGTTTCGTCGTCCGTGTCTGACGCGGGTGACGATAAACGGGCATGATCGACGACGACCAACTCTTTCAAAACTTGTTTTCGTAAAATCGCGATAACTCGTGATGTTTATAAGCAAACCCCTTATGTTTATATATATTTTTTTGTAATTGTCTGCTCTACAACTTTGTAGAACATTATTACACTCTAAAAAATAACCCTGCAAAGTTAGAAAAAAACACGAAATTTTAAAATAAAAAATTTCGTTCAAGATGAAAAATGACCCTTCTGGGTCAATGTAGATTCGAAAAGTACAATAAATTTCCTTAAAATGACATGTTCCAAAAAATTTACAGTCGAGTAACGGAAAATGTCCCGCCCGTGTGGATCAATCGGACCGCGCACTGGACTCATAATCCAGAGGTCGCTGGTTCGAATCCCGCGGCGGGCGCTCTAGAATTCTTTGTGTAAATATGGGTATTCGGCGCCGTCGCTCCGTGCCATACTTTCATACACTTAGGAGCCCAGGGCGGCGAAGTCCTTGTAGATAAAAAGGAAGACACTAGTGGTTGGTACTAGCAATGGTGGCCGACAGCTATAAAGTCGACTTCGTTTTAACGGAAAATGTCAGAGTATTTAAAACATTTTCAGTGTTATTTTCGATGAAAAATACGTTTTTTCAGAATTCTGAGTTCGTCATTCAATCGGGCATCTAATTTTAAATGAAAGTCCCTTTGACACCAAATTTCTATCTTATCACCGTTACAGGCTGCAAATTATTGAAAAACACCTCTTTTTTCGCATGTTCAAAAATTGAAGGGGTCGTATCGTCCCTCCGTCACGAGATATCAAAAAACGGACCTCGGATTCATGATCAGGGACAAAAGTTACCCCTTAGGACAAAGTTTCACGCAAATCGAAGAGGGGTCGGGGCAACTGCTGTGTGAGTTGGCGGAGAATTACCCATAAGAAAACTTGAATATCTTTAAAGTTGCCAACTAATGTATATCTCAAAACATATATTTATCATTCTGTGGGATAGATATCCCATCAAAACGATACAACTTTTTAATCAACTTTGCCAACTACCTCCATCTTTAAGCCCCGCTTCTGCGGGAGAGAGCAAACCCACCGAAAAGACATTTATTGCACTTGCTCTGCTGAACCGATCCGTGACGAACGGCAAAAACCTCCAGCCTCGACCAACAATGAGTGGTGGTGGTGGTACACAAGTTTTGTAAAGTGGAAAATGTTTCTCAAACAAAAACCAAAACCAAAAGCAGCCAGCAGCTACAACAGGAGGGGAGAATGGAAAATCACGATGACGTCATTGTTCTTGTTTGGAAAAACATCCTTCCCTCGATTTTGAGACGTTTGGAGTGGGGAAAACTGCTGTTGTTTAAAAAAGGATCATAACACATTATTTTGTTCAACGTTTAAAGTTTGCATCCAACGATCCGGCAAGAAAACCCCCGAATGCCAACCCCAATAACTGTTTCTGCTTTTTGAGGAAAATTCTGGAGGGGGTGGTGGAAAAACCACCCTCCCTCGTCGTTCCAATTTCGAATATTGCCAACCACCACCACCCCTCCGCCGCCTTTTTTTTTAGTTTTCCATTGTATTTTCCGCACCCCCTCTCTAAAACTCTGGAAAGGGGATTTAAGGTGTGTTTTATTTGACGACGACTACAAGATTAAATTGTGTAGGCACTTTTCCGTATTATAGTCGTCGTCGTCGTCGTCGGAATCGTCGTTTTGTTTGTTTAATTTTTCAAGGGTGAAATGTTTTGGGATGCTGCGGAAATGCCTCGGGGGAATTCGCTGCTAGGCTTGAATTTTATGGCTTTCGTCGAAGCTGAAAGATGCCAGAAGGCAGCACATCAAGGAAGATTAGGCCTAGGGAAAATTTATAGAGGAACGTTGGCTGCTGGAATGGGGGAATGTTGGCGAGTGCGTCACAATGTGGTGTCTCCGCTGTGGAGTAATTCCGCCATCTGTGGAATTTTGTGTTGCTTTCTGTGTGTGTATGTTGTGCTTTTATAGGAATGTTTGAGAATATCGATTGAAATTTCTTTCAAGTTTAAGCGCGGTA
This sequence comes from Culex quinquefasciatus, assembly GCF_015732765.1. NCBI lineage: Eukaryota > Metazoa > Arthropoda > Insecta > Diptera > Culicidae > Culex > Culex quinquefasciatus. The sequence goes on from NC_051862.1 coordinate 14,777,588, forward strand.
TCATTAATCAATGAAAGAGAGCGCAAAGTTTTAATTAAATTATTTCAAATTGAAAGCGTCTTCATGATCATCAACATTGTGAGCAATGATTTGATTTATAATATCGAACATACAGAAAGAGTACTTCTTATTATCATAAAAAATCTCAAATATCACTATTTATTGAAAAAGGCTTTCATGATGGTCTCATTTTTTTTACTTCAAAATATCAATAATTTATTAGGATGATTTTTAAAACACTTATGACGAATATGGACTGCTGCCATTTTTATTATAAAACATTTTGACAATTTTAGTTAGTTTAGGTTAGAAATAAAGTCTCCCTATATTTTAGAAGCAAAGAAAAATTTAATATAAGTATCTCAAAATCTCTATCCCGAGAAGGGATTTTACGTTCGATTCGGTGTCTTCAGCAATGGTGTTGGTAATGATGACGACAATTCAGAAATGAACAGCTACATTTTTTTCCAAAACCCGATTTTGATGTGATTCAGTGGAACAAAAAAGACAACTGTTGAGCCCAGGGATGGAATAATCGCAAAAAAAATCATTTTCATTTTTGCCTTCCTCACCTTATTGAGGAAAGGCTATAAAATCACTCGAAAAATTAACTTCTCAATTAGACCTCCTAGACCCACCTTCATGTATACCTATCGACTCAGAATCAAATTCTGAGCAAATGTCTGTGTGTGTGGTGGGATGTTGATCAAAAAATTGTCACTCGATTATCTCAAGACTGGCTAAACCGATTTTGTCCGTTTTGGCCTCATTCGATCCGTCCTGTGGTCCCTATTAAAAATTATGGAGTTTAGTTAAGAGCGAGTCCACGAACAGGGCATACCCCTTTGTATGGGACGTCGTTTGGACCTCACCAATCTGCCTGAAATTTTCAGGGGTTGTTTGTACATATGAAACTAGCATCTGGCCAAAATATGAGCACTCTAGGTCAACGGGAAGTGGGGCAATTCGGGACACGAAGTTTGAAGGTTCAAAAACGTCAAAAATCTTAAAAAGGCTATAAGTTAGGCAAAATTCAATTTATTTTCAAAATTCAAAATGCATCTGAAAGGGCTTAAAAAATGCAACAAAATGCAGGATAGAGCATCTCAATTGGTTAAATCTAAAGGGAGTTATTGGCATTTTAGTGAAAAAATAGCATAATTTTCAAACTCAAATAAAAAAGTGTTCCATCCAGATATCAACTCGGTTCGACCTGCAGCTTGTAGGGTACATCTGGGACTACCATCTGAGACTGAGAACGCTTTGGGTAAGGCAGTTTAACATATTAAATAGACACTTTTACTTTTAGTGAATTTTTTGGTCGTAAATTTTTGCTGGGGGGACCCCTTAGATCCAATTTTCTGGGGATAATTTTATCATATTCATGTTCCTGAGACAATTTCACTATATAAACATGCATAAAAATGTTTATTTTGATCCATTTTAACCCTTTAAAAAATAAAAGTTAAAAAAAAATCTTCGATTCACATTTTTTGAAAATCAAGCTCGTTTCCAAGGATGCTAGATGACACCAGAAAAAGCAGCTTTTTATTTATTTTTTAACTTTTATTTTTTAAAGGGTTAAAATGGATCAAAATAAACATTTTTATGCATGTTTCTATAGTGAAATTGTCTCAGGAACACGAATATGATAAAATTATCACCAGAAGATGGGATCTAAGGGGTCCCTCGAGCAAAAATTTATGACCAAAAAATTCACTAAAAGTAAAAGTGTCTATTTAATATGTTAAACTGCCTTACCCAAAGCGTTCTCAGTCTCAGATGGTAGTCCCAGATGTCCCCTACAAGCTGCAGGTCGAACCGAGTTGATATCTGGATGGAACACTTTTTTATTTGAGTTTGAAATTTATGCTATTTTTTCACTAAAATGCCAATAACTCCCTTTAGATTTAACCAATTGGGATGCTCTACCCTGCATTTTGTTACATTTTTTAAGCCCTTTCAGATGCATTTTGAATTTTGAAAATAAATTGAATTTTGCCTAACTTATAGCCTTTTTAAGATTTTTGACGTTTTTGAACCTTCAAACTTCGTGTCCCGATTTGCCCCACTTCCCGTTGACCTAGAGTGCTCATATTTTGGCCAGATGCTAGTTTTATATGTACAAACAACCCCTGAAAATTTCAGGAAGATTGGTGAGGTCGATGCGAGATGGGTATGCTTTGCTCGTGGACTCGCTCTTAAGTACTTCAAAAGTTATGCTAAAAAAACAATTTTAACAAAAGTTCGAAAAATTGTAAAAAGGGTGGTTTTTGTAAGAAAACCCGTCATGCTATACATTTTCAGAAAGGTATTTAAAAGACTTTTTCAACGCGTCCAAGGCATTGAAGATCTGACAACCCTATCAAAAGTTATAAGCACTTAAGCGTTATTTACGCACTTTTTGGAGGCCGGATCTCATATATTTTGATGAAAACGTTGTCCGGATCTCTCATGCGACCAATCGTTGGATAGGTTATCAAAAATCCTTTCCAACGCGTCCAAGATATTGAAGATCTGACAACCCTATCAAAAGTTATAAGCACTTAGGTGTTATTTACGCACTTTTTGGAGGCCGGATCTCACTCCGGATCACTCATGCGATCTATCGTTGGATAGGTAATCAAAAAAACCTTTCCAACGCGTCCAAGACATTGAAGATCTGACAACCCTATCAAAATTTATAAACACCTAAGTGTTATTTATGCACATTTTGGAGGCCGGATCTCATGATCATCTCATCTTATCTCATGATATTCATGCGACCTATCTTTGGATAGGTAATTAAAAGACCTTTTCAACGAGCACGAATTGGATTGAAGATCTGACTACCCTATCATAAGTTGTAACCACATAAGTGCCCTGCAATATGAAGATCTGACTACCCAATCTAGTGGTATGAATAATGAGTCAAAATTGATAAAACTCTGAAAAACACCGCCATTTTGTGTCTATTTTGGATAGCACCCTTTAAATGTGAGGAAGGCACCAACCACCTAAGGGTGGATTAAGTAACGTTTTGCCTTCCTCACTTTACTGAGGAAAGGCTATAAAATCACTCGAAAAACGAACTTTTTAGTTAGACCTCCTAGACCTACCTTCATTTGTACATATCGACTCAGAATCACCAGCTGAGCAAATGTCTGTGTGTTTGGCTGTATGTAGACATGTGTACCAAATCAATGTCACTGGAATATCTTGTCACAGGCTCAACCGATTTTGGCCGGAATGGGTTTAATCGATCCGACTTAACGTCCCCTAAGTTGCTATTTAAATTCATGCAGTTTTCTCATGTATTTAAAAAGTTATGTTAAAAAACTGTTTCATATTAAATTAAAATTATGGTAAAAAGGGTGGTTTTTTCATGAAACCCTCACATGTTATATATTTTTAGAAAGCATATGAGAAGACCTTTCTTGTGGATCAAGAATTTTCAAGATCTGACCTACCTATCTAACAATCCAAGCAGTTTAAAAAATGGTCTGAATTTACATAACCTCAAATGGTCCCGTCTGATCGCCACGAAAAAAGCCTTGTAGAGGGATGCCATTTTCCTGAAAGGCGGTGTCTGTATAATGTTGACAAAAAGTCTGTAGGAAGTCTGTTTTTTTACTCGTATTTTATTTTATTTGGACCTCTTAGGTGCTGCGATCACGTTAGGGAGATCCATAAATCATGTAGACACTTTAGGGGATTGTAATCACTCTAGAAATGAGAGGAAGGCACCAACCACCTAAGGGTGGATTAAGTTACGTTTTTTTTATTAACGTCCAAAGATTTTCTCTTGATGATGATTATTCCATCGCTGGTTGAGCCACAGAAAATTATGGCCTTTTTTAAATTCATCAATCTATAAAAAAAGACGTTGTCGTCGATTTATATAAAAAAAAGATAGGGAGGGGGGTTTAAATTTAAAAAAAATCGCTTGGTTTATGGATGATCCCTTAGCTGAGTTCAATGCCAGTAAACACAGAAAAAATATGGTAATTTTCATCAGGGAATGGTGACAGATTTTGTTTCAAAAAAAGTGTAATATTACATCAGATATTTATATCAGTTTCTGGAGAATTTTCATCAGATTAAAATTTTTACAAATGTTTAACGTGAAGACTTCCATCATTGTCATGATTTTTCGTTCAAAGATATAAATTTTGCGTCGCTTTCAACATTTTGACAAAATTCCTTCAACAAGTTGTTTAGAATAGTGCCCTACACATGCTGATTCCTTTTGGTAACGATTATCCCATTACTTGTGAAGTTATGGAAATCGTCATTAATCAATGATTGCCAACTAGGACGTCAATGACTGTGCCACAAAATTATATAAATTTTGAAGCACAATTGATTTAGATCAAAAATTCTTTCAGTGGCTTCAAGAAGGCAACAACCGGCACACGCTGATTCCTTTTGGTGCTGAAATTCGTTAAATTGAATTTAATACAGAATATTTTATAGTGATGATCAATTTTCTTTGAAAATGATCAACGGCTTCACCTTAAGATAAAATTACTTAAAAAAGAGATAATATTCAACGAACCAAATTTTCAACCTTCCAAAGTAGCCAAAGTCCTCAAAAAAGACATTTAAAAAAAAGGTCTTTTTGCGGGTTTAATCCCATTTAAAATTCACTGACATTGATAAGATTTCAATTCATTTTTCAAATATTTCAAAATTTATATTTTTAAAACATGTACTAGGATAGGCCACTCAATGGCCATGTAATATTTTCTAAAAATTTGTTTTCAACAGTCTTAAAAAAATAATTAAAAGTTATTATTTCAAAAGCCGGGGTGATTGTATGTCTCACCAATTTCCGCATACAAGTTTGTAACTTCAATTGATAACGTCAAATTGATCCTAAGTGAGGTTACGTTTAATTCTGCGTTTGAAAAAAATACAAATAAATGTTTGTTTAACTAGAAATATTAAATTTTAATAAAATTTATATTAATTTGAGATTAAGTAAACTAAAAGTTCCAAGTTTAATCAAAACTCATTATATTGTTTTTCGATAAAAAAAAACCAATTTTGGATGCCTCTAAAATCTATTTAATATTTGCCAATTTACTAAGAAATTTATTCTACTTAAAATGCCTATAAATCTGAAAAAAATTAATTCTCTTTGAATAACACTTAAAACTTGAAATTTAAAAACGTATTTTAACCTAAGTTCCTAGTGTAAAATTATCCACGGAACCCAATAATGCAGTTCGTTTTGAATGTCCGATATCGAGAGTATAGACATAATTTTACTAATCAATACACCAAGTTTTAGTAAATTTGATTTTAATTTTACTAAAAAAAATGTCAACCTATCAATCTCACCCTGGCTCGTAAAGTTAACCCGGTTTATGGTACGCCCAATCAAGCTCATTTTAAGGATATGGCACATAGTTCGATGAATGCCCACCAAAAAGTTATTTTTGCTAGAGTCTATTAAATATGCAATGGAAAGTACTCTATTTTTTAATAAACGTACCCATTAAAGGGTTAATCAAAGGTAGAAAAATGCAAATTTTTGAATTTAAAAAAAAATCTAGATGGCTGAAAAATGTCGCTACAATTATCCGGAAATCGGACAAAATATTAAACATTGAAATTTACTATAAATTCGCTCAATTTTTTCAACTGACGATTTGTCTGCAACTATTCGTCCTATTTTCAATGTAAAAAAGTTTTCAATTTATAATATTTTTTTTTAATCAGGCCTTTTTCAAATTTATGCTGTTAAGCATTTGATATAAATGGCTTGATTTTAAAATCCTGAAAAAAATCTGGGGATTAGACAATTCTACGGATATTTGCGTCGATGGACAACATACATTTTAAAAATCATGTTCAACGGGGCCTTATTCTGCTCTAAAACATTGTAAAACGAGTTCAAATTGCTCCATATTTCACTTTAAACCACACCTTGGGGCACTCCGAGACACTACGATGAAGACTGCACTTATTATTTTATTTTACTATAGGAGGCTCATTTTTTTTTTTTAAATCTAAAAATATTCACATTTTTGAAAATTATTCACCTCGCGCCTCCATGGACGCTCACTCACGCGCGTGTTCAACGCAACGCCTCAACTTATGCTTCGCGCGCGCTCTCTCTTCTGCCGCGTCGCCTCAAATTTCCACCCCCAAAACCATAACAAACAACCAAAGCGCCGATAGGGCACCGTATTTACATCGCTCTAACCGCTCTAACCTCACTTTTTTCCCCCTAGATGCTCTCGCAGTGCACTTTGTTATGACAGTTCTCTCTCCCTCGGGCCGGACGCGGACTCGCACGTGTGTTTATTATTTTGGTACCGCGCGCCACACGACTACGGAATTTTTTCGCGTTCGTTTCGAGTTGTTTTCAATAGTTTTAAGTGGTTAAATAGTGTGAAATCGATCCAAAAATGGCAATGAAAGAAGGTTAGTTCGGTGTGTTAATAAATTGAGTGATTTTAGCTTAAATTTTGTTCGTTTTTAGAAATCCTCAAACGCCTCACAATTCCGGACCAGGACTTTCACGCCAACCTGTCGTACGGAATCAAGCTGTGGAAGTCGGGCAGCTTCTACTACATGTCCAAGTACGAGGTCATTTTCGAGCACTTTCTGGACGGGCTGGGCGGATACGCGAAGCAGTTGGCCAAGCAGGACCCGGCTGGGTTCGATGGGCGGTGGGCTTTGGTGAACGAGTTTTTGGCCCTGCCGTGCCCCTCGAATGCGCTTCCGCCGAGGTTGATTCCCAGGTTGGGGGAGGTTTTCGAGAAGTTGAGGAAGGGGAAGAGTATCGTTAAGACGAGGGTGCTGCTGGAGAGCTTCCTGACGGTGGCGTTCGACGTAAAGTACAAGAATTTCTACAAGTTTGATTATTCGAGCTACGGGACGATTCTGGGGATTGCGCTGCGATATTACCTTTCGTTTTTGGAAGATGGTTTCCAAAAGGACGAGGAAGAGGACACGATCAAGCGGATCTTTGACGACATTCGGATTTACGTGAAGTCTGCCGGAGGGGAAGAAAAGTGGCAGAAAGCCTTCACCACGATCCTTCCTTCGCTGTGCGAAGTGGTTTTGCAGTTGAAGTCTCGGGGATTGGACTGCCAGGAGAATTTGCTGGATCTGCTGAAGCAAATCTACTTTGTGGACGGGAAAGGTCCGCAGTACAATCGCGTTACGGACGCTTCGAAGAAGCACCTCTTCATGAGCTGTTTCGATGCGAATGAATTGCCACTTCATGTAATTGCGATTCTGATTGAGGGATATCTGAAGGCCTATCGCGAGGTCAAGCTGGACATCCTGCTGTTCCTCAAGTACTTCCTGCTGCACGTCTTCGTCGACGCGGAAAAGTCAATCCTCTCCGACATGCACCAAATCTTCCAGCTGACCAAGTTTGTGTTTCATCTGCTCAAGAAGTACTTTATCAAAATCGACCAGAAGCTGGTGGAAGACTTTGACTTCACCGGAATCTTCACCGTCAAGCTGAAGGACTTCCTGGACAAGTACAGCTCGTCGGAGACGTACCTCGCGGACATCTTCGCCCTGATCTGCACCATCAACCAGTACAATCCGCTCATCCTGGAGGCGAGCATTATCGATATCATCCTGAGGGGCATGTTCACGAAGAAGGGACCGCAGGCGCTCGGACGATACCAAGCGATGCTGATTTCGACGATCGATCTGTTTGGGAAGCTTAATCGGAGTGAGAACTTCCGCGAAGAGTTGTTCTTGAAGTTGGGCGATTATCTGGACGATCATGAGTTGGGTGACACGCTGAAAGAGCTGAGGAAAGGTTCCAAAAAGAGGAAATCGCTTGCGGCAGTGGAAACTCCTGGCAAACGACGAAAGCTTGAAAATGGAGAAGACTCCCAAGATCCAGACGACTCAGAGCACTACCTCAACCTGCTCTACCCATCAGACCCGGAAGCTTCAACCCAAAAACCCTCCCAACTCCAACTGCAGGACCACTTCAAGTCCCTCTCGTTCGCCTGGCCCGACTCGGACGGCGCCCTAGGCCACGCCATGCTCGACTACGTGCGCGGTCTGCTCACCAAGCGCAGCTTCATCTACTGGCGCAAAATGCAAGACTACCTCGCCGAACAGCTGGAAACCGTCGCGGAAGACCCAAGCGAGGCGGAACTCTTCAAGCTGGACTTTGCCGTGTGCTGGCTGTGCTACTTCTTCGCCGGAAACACCCTCGTCGAGCAGACCAACCTGTTCTGGGAGAAGCTGCAGAAGCAGTTTGGCGAATTTGACGAGCTGATGGCGAGCTTTGGACGGGCGTTGGTCGGTGGAAGTGTGACGGAGTCGCGCGTTTTCGCGTCCTTTTTGAAGCTACTGTATTTCTACGGTAATTACCGCCTCGTGGTTCACCACTACCGACCGGATTCAATCGAAAACAGCCAAACCCACCTGATTCACGAATTCCTAACCCAAGAAGAGTGGAACCAACTAGAACAAAAAGTGCCAACCGCCGAAGAACCGCTCTACAACCGCGTTCGCCTCCAAAAACTCCGTCAAACCCAACTAACCACCGAAGAACCCCCAAACCTGGACTGCGTCGAAAAGATCCTCGCCTCGCAAGACTTCGCCCAGCTGCGCTGGCTCCTCGCAGACCGCTCCACCAACGGCTGGTTCCTCCAACAGCTGGAAGCGCCCCAGAAAACCGCGGTCATCGAGCAGCTGCTTCAAAACGGTTGCTTCCCGGAAATTAAGCAAATCGTGACGCAGCAGTGCAACGATCACGCGCTGATGGAGGTGACACTGCTGACCACGTACAAGCGACTGGTGGAGTCGGTTCTAGGCGATTGTAAAGCTTCCGTGGCGAGGAAGTTTAGCTTTGAGGGGATTTACGAGGGAGGGAGTGAGGGTGAGACGATGGCACGCGTGCAGAAGCTGCTCGAGAAGAAGGTCAAGCAGGGCGATGAGCAGCAGGGAGCGGTGCTGGACGTCGAGAACGGGGAGTTGAGGGAACTGCTTGGGGTGTTGGATTTTATAAGGATCGATGAGATGGCGGTGGAGCGGAAGACGGTCATCGTGGGAGTTGGAGTGATGATATTTGCCGATCTGTTCAAGTGTGAGCAGCAGGAGATTGTGGCGGCGTTCAAGAATGTTATCAGCAGTGAGTAAAATTTTATACGATTTACTTTTTATTGGTATTTTAATTAAAATCATAGATTTTATAAATTCCAGAGTTCTCAAATTCGAAAATATAATTAATTTAACAATTCAAAACATCAATAAGGCCGATGCAAATATTTAAAAAAGTTTTTGTCTCTCGGCCCTGGCCGAGGTCAAGGGGGCAAAAAAATAAAAAAATATAAAAATTCAAATAACAAGGCATAGTCTTCACATTTAAATGAAAAAAGTGTTTTAAAATGCATTTTACACTAGTTCAGTTGTTTTGCAATCATTAGTTTTCAAAAAATCTAAGATCTGACGAAAACAAAAATTGTATCGAAAAAAAAGATTTTGATTGCACATCCTGAATTCAAGAAATAGTTTAAAATAAGGAGACTTAAAAATATTTGAGATTCGGTTATGTGAAGTCTCTATAAAAACCCTTGATTTTTTTTCGATTTTTTGTATTTTTAAATTTAAGCGGTAGGAAACTATTCAATTTTTGATTTATTTTTATTTTTAATTTTGTTATTTTACTAATTTTAACAGTTTTACAAATATCAAAATTTTTAAAATTTGTAAATATTAAATTTTTACATATCTTAACAATTTTACAAATTTATTATTGTTTACTAAGGCCGTTGCAAATATTTTTCAAAGTTTATGTCGCCCCCCCCTTCAAAAAAGGTCCAAAAAATCAGGGGGCAAAAAAATATTTTTTTTTCAAAAAACATAAAATTTTTAATGAAAATAGAAGTTAAATGAACTGAAAACAATCTAAAATGAATGTTTCTGCATTGATACTCATATTTAGCATGTTTGGGCTGGATTAATAACATTTGTTTTTTTTTTTGTGAAATTCCAGTGCACAGCATCGCAAAAACTTTTTTTTCGCAAAAAATAAAATTTTCGTCAATGCTTAGATATTTTTGAAACTAATGATTGCAAAACAACTGGACAGGTGTATAATGCAACTTCAAAAAATATAAGCAACGGCCTAATTTTAAGAATCTTAAAAATTTCTGGAGGTTTACAAATTTTAAGAATTTTACATTTTTTTAGAATTTTACAAATTTTAAGAATTTTACAACTTTTAAAAATTTAAGAATTTTACAAATTTTAAGAATTTAACAAATTTGAAGAATTTTACAAATTTTAACAATTTTACAGATGTAACAATTTTACAAATTTTAACAATTTTACAAATTTTAACAATTTTACAAATTTCAACAATTGTGCAAATTTTAACAATTTTAACAATTTTACAAATTTCAACAATTGTGCAAATTTTAACAATTTTACAAATCTTAACAATTTTACAAATCTTAACAATTTTACAAATTTTAAAATTGTTACAAATTTTAAGAATCTTACAAATTTTAAGAATCTTACAAATACTAAGAATTTTACAAATACTAAAAATTTAACAAATTTTTAAAACTTAAATTTTTTCAAGAATTGTACAAATTTTAAAAATTAAACAAATTTTAACAATTTTACAAATTTTAACAATTTTACGAATTTTTATAATTTTACAAATTTCATTTATTTTACAAATTTTAAAATTGTTACAAATTTTAGCAATTTTACAAATTTTAACAATTTTACAAATTTTAACAATTTTACAAATCTCACCAATTTTACAAATCTTAACAATTTTACAAATTTTAAAATTTTTACATCTTTTAAGAATTATAAAAATTTTAAGAAGCTTACAAATTTTAATAATTTTACAAATTTCGTGAATTTAAAAAAAATTAACAATTTTACAAATTTTAACCCATTTTACAAATCTTAACAATTTTAATTTTTTTACAAATTTGAAAAATCATACAAATTTTAAGAATCTTACAAATTTTAAGAATTTTACAAATTTTAAGAATTTTACAAATTTTAACAATTTTACAAAATTTTAACAATTTTACAAATCCACCAATTTTACAAATCTCAACAATTTTTCATATTTTCAGAGTTTTACAAATTCAAAGAATTTTACAAATTTTAAGAATTTTACAAATTTTAAGAATTTTACAAATTATAAGAATTTTACAAATTTTACAAATTTTAAGAAGTTTAAGAATTTTATAATTTTAAAAAATTTACAAATTTCAAGAGCTTTATAAATTTTAAGATTTTTTTTTGAATTTATTTTTTCTATAAATTTTAAGATTTTTGAGAATTTTAAGAATTTTTTTAAGAATCAACAAATTTGATAATAAAAAAAATAAAATTTATTTATGTTTTAATTTTATGAGAATAAAAGAATTTTAATTTTTTTTAATTGTTAAAAATTTTAAGAATTTTCAGAATTTTAAGAATTTTAAGAATTTTAAGAATTTTAAGAATTTTAAGAATTTTAAGAATTTTAAGAATTTTAAGAATTTTAAGAATTTTAAGAATTTTAAGAATTTTAAGAATTTTAAGAATTTTAAGAATTTTAAGAATTTTAAGAATTTTAAGAATTTTAAGAATTTTAAGAATTTTAAGAATTTTAAGAATCTTAAAAATTTTAAGAATTTTAAAAATTTTAAAAATCAATAAACTTTAGAAATTTTAGGAGTTTTATATTATTTTTTAAATTTTAATGTTTTTAAATTTTGGATTACGGAACTTTTCAATATTTTTATTAGACTTGCATTTTTCTCCTTCTTCCAGAACAACTCATCTACGGCACCACCCCGAACCTGCTCAAGTTCCTCAACTTTGAAACGCTTATCGCCGTTTTCGGCCAATCATCCCCGCTAACAATTGCTTTGTTCCGCCAAACTGCAGTCGACCTCTCGGAAGAAGCCTTCGCCGCCTTCCAACAGATTCTCGATAACTTCAAATCGCAATCGTCAAAGGATGATCGCTTCGAGCTGGTTCTGCTGGTGTTCAACTGCTTGCAGAAGAACAGCGCCAATCGCCGCAAGTTGATCCCGGCTGCGCAGCTGGGCGAGTTGATTTCCGGTTATGTTGAGGCCATTGAGGCCTTTATTGTTGAGAAGGAGCCGAAGGCGGTGAAGAAGGAGGATAAGGAGGCGTTCGAGAGTCTGCTGAAGGGTTGCTCGCTGATAATTCGGTACAAAGCGGTGAAGAAGCAGGAGTTGGGAGATAAGCTGAGGGGGAAGTTCTTGCGGTGCGCGGAGCAAGCGCTGAAGTTGGAGAGCTCGGCTGCGTCTGGGTTGTTGCTGAACGCGCTTCAGCATAAGGACTATTTGAGGTTGGAGGCGGATCGCGTTGAGTCCATTGTGGAGAATCGCTGGAATGGATTTTTGGCGCAACTTCGTTCGGAGGTTGAGCTTAATGAAGAATCGGTGGACAAAGCTGGTGACGACTCGGACGTCGACGGGCACTTCCAGTCGCAGAACGCGAAGATCTTTGCCAACTTTTTGACTCACCACGAGAGTCCGGGCAAGCTGACGAAGCGGTTCGATCGGTTGGAGACGGAGGCCGCGACTGGGACGGATTTCAAAACGTTACGGTACATCATGAGGGTCTACACGACGCTGGCGAAGTTTGCCTTTGGCACGGCGGTAGCTCCGGAAGTCGAGAAGGCTTTCGTGAGGGCGTTCGGGGCTGTCTTGGCCAAGTCGGTTATGGCAATGAGCATTTTGAAGAAGCACGTCGCGGAACCTGACTGCTTGGAGGAGGTTCTGAACTGCTTCGTAGCGATGGTGGCGAATCCAAAGGTAAGATCTTTGTAATATTCTTTTTGTTTTCAGTTTTTAACTCTCTACTCTCACCCAAGTTGACCCTAACTCCCTCGATCATGGACAACATCGTAGAGTTCCTGAGCAGCATCAACATCCGGAAGTTCACCGTCAAAGACGGTGAAGAGAAGCCATTCTACCGTCTTCATCGCCTGATCAGCGACGTCCTCTACCTCCTAATGACCACCCGGCCAAACTACGTGGACAACCGCTTGCCGCACTACTTCAACGTCTACAACGGCCTAATGGCCGCGGTCATCCAATACAAGGAAGATCGACCCGCGGAGCAACCGCTGAACAGTTTTGAGATCCTAACGCTGTCGGACTTGCTGCTCCCACTGGAAAAGTAAGTCCCTCCTTCAAACATCCACAACAATTTCAAAAAACCCCTTTTCCCCCTCTTCAGAATCATGTCCCTGGCGGAGAAGAAGGTCGAGAAGGACCTGCGCATCTGCGCGCCGTACATCCTGGCGCAGATCATCGGCAGCATTACGGAGGCGAAGCGCGCGACGACGCTGCACGAGAAGATCGCGCGCAATGTGCACAACATTTGCTATGGGTTGGTTGCGATCTACGATAAGCACTCGGCGGCGTATCTGCTGAGGACGTGCGACGAGGCGGCCAAGAATGTGTACACCGACATCGTGAAGGGCTTCCGCAAGTATCGGTCGTTTAAGGGCAAGGTTTGAGGGGAGATGCGGAAGGATCGGGAAGGTAAGTGGAGTTTGGAGAAGTTTGTTTACTTGTATATGTGTTGCATAAAGGTTATGCAAAAATGAAAACGTTGCAAGATTATTTTTGAGAAATTTCCGTTACTCTTTCATTAAAAACTTCCGGTCGTTCTCTACGGGAACTACACGTGGACAATGCTTTTTAGAGTTGTCTACGTGTGCATGTATTGCATGTACGTACACGATAAAACTGAGGTTAAGTAAAATCATTAAAATATTTAAAATTTGTTAATTTTTTTGGCGATTTCTTAGATCGAAGTCCCATTTGCAGGCGGGGTTGGGTCTTAGAGAGAAAATTTGAACGCATTGTTGCATAGCTTAAAAGATGGCATTTTTGGTTATTTTGCAAAGTTCTTTTTTTTTGTGAATGTTAAACGAAAATGGTTTTAGGTATCAAATCGGGCCGGTTTAAAATATTATTCTTGAATTTTGATAATTTTTTTTTGTAAATTATCGGAAAGATCACATGTTTAATTTTTTCGACATTGAAAATTTGATTTTTCTTTTGTATTTCAGCAGGTAGAGGTCCAATCTACAAAAAATCATTGACAAATTTATAATTTTCTGAACATTTCGAAATAGTAGTTTAGTAGTTAAGAAGATTTTATTTCAGCACGAGTCGTAAATAAATCCAACGAGCAAGGTTGTTAACGATACACTGGTCATGGATTAATAAAGATGGTTCTATCGTTATCATTATTTTGATAATTCGATCGACGATAACGGGCGATAAATGGTATTAAATATACAGTCCAGACTCGATTATCCGAAGGCCTTGGCAAGATTTCACTTCGGATAATCGATTCACAATATTTTTTTCGCTGTCTTATTTTTCATTGTCGAGTTTAAGTATAACCCACTACTTTAAAGTGATTTAGAATTTTAAAATCCAAGGTGGCGGCCAAATTGACGATGAAATGATTTTTTTTTATTTAAATGGCCATAAAAATTCAAAATTGATTTCAAATTTGAGAAAATAAAAAAAACGAAAAAACATTTTTTTTTGTTCATGATTTGATTATCCGAAATCTCACATAAACCTTCGGATAATTGAGGCTTCGGATAATTAAGTCTAGAGTCTATTTCTAAAATTGACTTAATACAACAAAATCATGTCAAATTTTCAATGCTTTTACTCAGAATTTTATTTTTTTATAATGAGGTAAGTTTCAATGTATAAACACTAATATTTTTTAGGCAAAATACCAAATGTTTTTCGCAAATACTCAAATTTTTATAACTCGCAATATGGGTATCAAACAAAGGAAATTTTGTAGGAATGTTCAGTTAATTAGAGTCATTAAATGCTAAAATTTTCACCATAATCCGTTTTTTTCAAAAATACTTAAATTTCAAAGAAAAATTATTTTTGTTTTGTAAAAATATGAGTGTTTTACAAAAAAAATCTAGTTTTTTGAGTGAAAATACATGCACAATTTTGCTCGGTTTGACACCCATATTGCTAATTATATAAATTATAGTATTTTCGAAAAAAAAACGGTTTTTCAAGAGAATTTTAGTACAGGAGTCCACTGTATTTTACAAAAACAAATTCTAAAGTGTATGAACATACAAAACTTTACTTCGTTTCATACCCATATTGCGAATTATGAAACTAGAGTATTTTTAAAATATACGGTATTCTGAGATTTTTTTTTGAGTTCTTAGTTCATGTTTTTAGTGAAAATATTCAATGTTGATCATAATATGATTGGATTAAGCCAATTTTAAAAAGATTAAAAAAATGAGGTATGATATTATCGCCGTTAGAATAGGAGAAATACGGATATGAATAGATAATGCTGCTGATCAGCATGCTGGGAAGTCTAGTGATTAAATTACACCCCAAGCAATTATCTTGTCATTATTAATAATTGCAGTACACTCGAGAACCCCCGAAAACGTATTGCAAAAATTAAAGCGTCCAGCCCTACTACATTGTGTTTATCGCAGAGAGGATTGCGTGGACATACCGTACCAAACTCTCCAGTTTACATTTTTTTATGTGTTTTGTAGGATGATCCAGGGTGACCACTCAAATTCCATTTTCAAATTCCCGACTTTTTCCCGACTTTTTTCCAGACTTTTCCAGAATGCTCAAATAATAGGCATTTCTTATCGAAAGAATGATATCAAACAAAAAAAATTCTATAAAAAAACCAATATTAACCACCATCAAAAAAACCTCAATGAATTTAAAAAAAATCAAGATAGGCATTTTTTGTAAAAACAGAAACTAAACAACAAATTAAAAAAAAACTTAAAGATGGAATTTCATTATTATGATTCAGAGTAGAAACACAAACAATTAGTCTTTGAAAAAATAATCGAAAGTTCAACAATACTTATAACTTCCATGTTATTTTTTAAATTGGCAAACGTATAGTTTTTGATACTTCGTTTCAACTGGAAATGACAAAAAGTTAAAGATAACTGAACTTAAAATATCTTTAAACTTCATCATCATTTTAAATCAAAGAATGATTAAAACATAATTGCTGTTATTATGCATTCAAAGGATTTAGAAAAAAAAATTAAAGGAATTCACAAAAAAATGTTTTTGCCAAGTTCCCTTATTAATTTTGTAATTTTTGATATTGAATTTTTTAATCAATGTTAATTTATCTAGTGGTCAGTATTTAATTGTTTTTTTTTTTTTCAATGAAAATACAGTTTGATATGATTTTATGTTTTTCCACTTATTTTAAGCAAAATATTTGAAGAGACAATTTTGCAATAACTCAAAATTTCTTTGATAATTTTTTTGCAATTTCAATATTTTCTTTATGTTTTCAAAACGTAAAAAAGTTTTTCAATTTTGGATTTTATTCGATATTTGAGTTTTCCGAAAATTGAAAATCATGCTTTATCTGTGGTAACTAATTTACCCATACTCACAAAAAAAAGTTCAAGGGCAACATTTGGAAAAAAACATATTTGAAATTACTTATTAAATTTAGTTAAACAGTTTAAAAATATTTACCAAAAAAAAACCCATTGCCAAACTCAAGTTGGAATCTGTTTTCAAATATTCAATTATGTGACAAAATTAAATAGAATCATAATTCTAAGCTGGCGATTAGGCTCTATTTTAATATAAGTTTTTCATTAACTTTACATCTTGTTTTTAATCGATCATTTGATTCATAAGAAATATTATGAAAATCTGTGTCAAAGACTCCAATATTCTTTAAGATTTTGAATGTCTTAAACAGCTTTTTCAAATTCAAATATATTGAAATAGTGAAAAGAGCCTTAAATTTAAAGTAAGTTACTAAAGCAGAAATGAGTGAATTCAATTTGAAAATTGTACAAAATATTACAAAATTATTCAAGAGTTAAAACATAATTTTCAAACAAGTATGCTCAGAATTCCCGACTTTTCCCGACTTTTTGACATAAAATCATAAATTCCCGACTTTTTCCCGATTTGTGGCAGATTTTGGCGAATTCCCGACTTTTTCCCGACTTTCCCGATTTCCCGACTTGAGTGGCCACCCCTGGATGTGTTTAGTGTAAAATATAGTGTTGTTATTTAATCAATAAAATACAATAATTAAATTTTCAGCACTGGTATCGAAAAGTACAATTTTTCAGTATTTTTTTTTTATTTGAACGCTGAGTTTACTAAACACATGAATGTTTTGCATACAAATTCATTCAAAATGCGTTTTTCGGGCTTGCAAAAAACGTTGTAAGCAACTAGTTGCAAAACTTGATAAATGTATGACTCGTGTTGAAATTTTCTTTTTGCAACTTGTTGCATAAACTACTATTTCGAAATAGGTTCTTTGGTCACCATCAAAACCTAATTTTAAGTTTTCATACGACTCTTTTTTCGCAAGGCTAGATTTTTCAAACTCCATACTATTTTTCCTTAAAATTCCAACGAACTTTTGTGTTCAAGAGAGCTTAAATCGGTTGAAACGAAGCAGAATAATGATTTTTTGAAAAATATGGGTATTGCGTAAATCGACGATAATTTTTGGACTACCCACCATGGCGTAAGTCCTCCAAATAGTCAAACAAAAAAATAGGGGTCTATTTATTTGGCCCAGGGAACCCCCAGTCACAATTTGAGCCTGATTCGAGCACATTTGTTTTGATTTGTACTCTTTTCAAATAGAACAGCTGAATATTATGATTTTTTTATGTACAGCTGTCAAATTTGCATGGAAACTTCTGTGACGCAAATTGGAGTCTTTGGTAAAAATACAATTTAATTGAAACCATTTTTAAGTGTTTCTCTTTTAATCTGTGGGTCATACAGCATTGTTTAGCATTGTCTTAAAAATAATTGTTAAAAATAAAAGATGTTTTTAAAGAATTTTGTTGTGATCTTAGAAAGATGAAAATCCATCAGTCGTATCAAAATATTTATTGTTGCGCATATAATTCATTTCCGGGGTTACATCTTATCGACTAGGTGCAATTACATTTTAATGTGTTTTTCATGAGTTTTTCTTACTTCGTATAATGTGTGAGATCTTGATTCGTGATAACTTAAACAAACCATCTATGTTGGTAGAACAAAAAACCTCAACTATTGCAGTAAATAACTAAAGTTTCTCGTGTAATATGCTTATTTCTTTCGCTAAGAAGAAACCTTTGCGCGCTCCCGAACTCGCATAAAATGCGAATGACTTGTGAAAATTTTGACTAGAACAAATCAATTGAATAAAATTAAGAACAAATCGCAACGTTTGCGAAACAAAACGAAACTTGAATTGCACAATAATACTAAGCCTAATTGATGCTAAAATTTGACATTACACTAATTATTCTTTTTTTTTAATTGAGTGAAGAATGCGGGGGGAAAGACCTTCTCTACCAAAAGTCACGACACAATCGCACGCACAAAATGTTACTAATTTCAACCGTTGCTCCGAGTCATTCAGGACATCATCTGCGACGCCGGCGGAATCGGATGGTACTGCGGCGGCTGAAGTTGCTGATTTGTGCTCTGCGGTGGCAGCTGCAGTTGGGGAGGTGGACCTGGTTGGGGTTGTTGCTGCTGCTGCTGTTGGGATTGACTGTTGCCGCGGGATGATCCGGTTGTGGATCCGCCCTCGGTTCCACCCTGCTGGGCCTGTATTTCGGCCTTCAGTCGGCGGGCAATGTGCGACCGGGTGTGCTTCCGGAGGTGGTCCTTGCGGTAGAAGCCTGCAATGAGGGTTTGGTTTAGGATTTGGGTAAAGATTCAGGTTTTGAGGTTAGGTTTCTTACCTTTTCCACACTCCTGGCAGATATGTCTCTTTTCTCCGGAATGGATCACGATGTGGAGCGTCAACTGTTCCTTGCGCTTAAAGGCCTAAAATGTGTAAAATTGCCAAAATTATTCAAATTAAAGACTAAAACCAAAAATACAACCTTCATGCAAATCGTACAGACGAACGGCCGTTCCGGGTTGTGGCTCTGCTTGTGGCGCGTCAGGTGGTCCTTCCGTTTGAGCGCGGCGTTGCAAATGTCGCAAATAAACCGACGCTCCAGGTTGTGCCCAATTAGATGTTGCTCAAGCAGTTCCCGCTCCGGGTAGGCCATCTGGCACTCGGGACACAGGAACAGCGGGCTGCCGTCCAGAGCGGTTCGTACCTGGATCTCGCCCGGTTTCGGTCGGGGCTTGCGCTCCTTTGGGGGCTTTTTCTTCTTTTTCTTTTTCTTCTTGTCGCCGGGGGCTCCGTTGGCGGCGTTGCCGTTCACGGGACCGGAGCTGGAGGTGGGTCCTAGAATTGAAAAGTAGAATTGAAGTCTTTTTATTTTATTGAGACAAATTGTATTTAGGGTGCAAAACCAAATGTTTCAGAATGAAAATCATTGAAAAAAGTTGTATAATCGATGAACTTTGGAAAATCTAGTCTGGAATGTATGTTTGACTTGTTTTATGTGACTTTCAATATTTTCAAATATATTTTTTTCTGGGGTCAACTTTGGCTGTGTTTTTCACTTATATTTCCTATATGTTTTAAAAAAAAAAATAAAAGGCACTAATTTTTGTAGTATCCCAGACTTGGTATCATTCTATAGCAGAAAATGTGAAAAACAAGCAAAAAATTAAAAAGTGGCTGTAAAAACGTGAAAAGCTGAAAAAAAGGTTATGATAGGAGGAGATAAAATAAACCAAATACTATTTAAAACATAGATAAATGGAAATTAAAAAAAAACTACAAATCGTCTGTTGTGTGCTATCTTGTGACAACGACCATTTAGTACTATTCGAGAAATTCGTTTTTTATAGTTTGACGATAAAAATTTTCAAAACTATGAATGGTAGAGCCAAACTTTTTGAAGCAATCGGTTCGTATACTATCGCTTAACAAACGCTCCAAGTTTCAACTAATTTGGTTACACAAGTTAAAAGATACAGTAAATTATGTAAACAAAAATCTTAAAAGCACGTGTCAAAAGTGTGTTTCGAAAGTAAAATTGTACTACGTGTCACAAGTGTGCACAGAATTCCCATACAAACTAAGATAGGTTCAAATCAATAGTTTAACCGACTTAATCAGTTTATTTTCAAAAACAAAAGATTGCATTGCCTTTAGAAAGTGTGTATCAACATAAATTTGTGGAAAACAAGAAAAAAATTCCACATTTTCCAACAACATGTATGACGTGTCACAAGTGTGCACAATCATTTTGATGATAAATTGGTCTATGTCACAAGTGTGTATTGCGATATCCGGGAAACGGAAGCGAGTTTCCAAAATCGGGTTAAAGCATCTTGTAGTGTTTGTTAAGTATAGCAAAACGTCATCATTAACTCATTTTCGACCAAAATGGTCTATGTCACAAGATAGCACACAGCTGACGAAATGTTTAAAGAAACATAAAACAAGCGAAGTAAAGTTTTTCGTAGAACAAAAGTTGCTCGAAATAACCTCCTAAATACGGGAAAAATTAAAACAAAATCGAAAAAATGGGCAATGTTTATTTTCATCCATTTTACATCATCAAGAAGTGATACACTTTTTAGTCTATAAAAAATAAAGATAAGAACACAGATCGGAAAAGAATGGAAAACTCAAAATGAAATAAGTAATGACTTCAGAAAAACTAAAATCTTCATAATTATTTCTTATAAATATCCAAAATACCTTAAAAAATATGAAAACATGATTTTATAAAATCAGTGATAAATTAGTTTTTTTTTTTTTGAATAGCAGTTTAACTTACAAATTTTAAAACATTTATGCAGAAAAAAAAAACGCTGAAAGCAATAATCTGAGCTGATTCACATTTTATTTAAACTAAAAATAAAGAAACTATTTAATTTATTTATTTTTGTACATAACCCGAGACATTATTTAAAAAGAAACCACTTTTAACCAAATCTACCAATTTTGTAACTCCCCTAAGACGGGAAATCGGGAACGCCAGAAAAAAATCGGAAATTGTGATTGTTTGTGTGTGAAATTTCTTTTTTTTTCAAATTCTTGAAGAATTTTTAAATATTTTGTACAGATTATAATTTGTATTAAGCGCTCAATTCAAATTTTATTGTCCCTTTCACTTTTTTTTACAAATGTAGAATGAAAAGGGTATTTATAAATCATAATAAATATTGGATGATTATGATAACATAAATTTACCACACATCTAGATAATTTTTATAAGTCTAACATTTTTGTTTTATTCAGGCTAAGATTATCGAAATACAAATTCATATTTTAATGATTTTTTTTCCAATGGAAAAAACTTTTTTTTTAATTAAGATACACTTCTATAACTCTACATTAATTTCAAAACTTCATAACAAATTTAAAACTTCTTGATTTGTGTAGAACGTTAACACAAGTTCTTCGATAATTTTAAATCTCTTGAAACGCTGAAGAATTAATAAAATCATGTTTTCAGCCTATTTAATATTTTTTCTTAAAATAATAAATAAATTGGTACGTTTCGCCGAATGGACATTTCGCCGAATTAAAAAAAAGATTAAAATTAAAGGTAAACAAAAATATAAAAACACCAAAATTACCAAATGCTAAAACAAAGAACGATTCATGTTTGAAAGAATGCAAAAACTGACAGAGTATTCTCAAACCGTTTTTTTTAATTCGGCGAAATGTCCCGCACCCTTTTTCAACTTTCTTTTTTTAGCAACAGTATCAAAAATCAGATGTTTAAAAAAAATATTTCAAATCTTGTACCGAGGTGATGTTGACCCAATTATTAACAGTTTTTGATTATTTGCAATCATTCTTTGAATAAAAAACATTTATTATTTGAGGTTCTGTAACAGTTCAGAAATTGGATTCAAGTGGCCACCCTAATAAAATGCAAATTGCCGAATAACAGTGTTTTTGAAAATTTGTATTTTTCAATAAATTTAGTCCTTAACTTCGTCGTGAGTCAAAGTACATAAATTAAAAAAATATATATATGCACTATTGATTCAATTTTCAATGTGGAAAATCAGACAAAAGTTTCATTTTTTTAGAATGAAAAATTAACAACAGCATTTATTTTTTTGAACTTCATGAAAAAAATATATTCGAAACTAAGACAAAATTTTATGTTATCATTGAAATTTCGCCAAAATTTAAAATATTAAGGTCTATACTGCCCATGTTCGCATAAATGTCCCATATGCAAAAACAGCAAGCTGAGAAAAACGCATTTGAAGTTTGTCCCACACATAAGGTTACGTGTTAAGTTTTCGCGAAAAAACTGGATTTTCTCCTGATTTCTAAAACAAAGTACTGGATGTTATAGGCTTTTCTGAAAGAGCACACGATTTTGAACCAAACTGCATAATTAACTCAAAAACGATGAAAATGCATATGGGACATTTATGCGATCATGGGCAGTATAGATGGTGTAATTTTTTTCAATTCGTCGCCGTCGTGCTAACTTGTCGTACGTGCATTTTGGGCCAGATTGAGTTAAGAACGCCATTTTGTGCAGCTCACAATGCCACATCTTTTGACCTTCACAGATCCCCAAAATTCGATTTCAATCCTAAGATATTTAATGAAAACCAAAAAAGCTCCGAAAATTTTTGTCACTTTTCATATGAAAGTAGTTTCAATCTTGTCGTGCTATCTTGTCACTCCCTGAAAATTGATGTAAGTGCGACAACTGGCCAAAGGGATTTCAGGTCAGGATGCGTTTGACGCACGTAAAAGCTAGACTACCGTAAATATTTGTAATTATAACTCGGGACTCCAGCAACCAAAAATCAAAAAAAAAATCAAACCATCCACATTAACGACCCCCGGGTCTTTTGTGGTCTCTATTGCAAGTTTCTGCTCGAACCTAGGAGTCCGAAGGCTTGAATGGGGAGAGAACCCAAACCTCTATTTACTCCAAGGAACCTTCCACCCCAGTGTTTGAACTGACGACCTTTGGATTGCGAGTCCAACCGCCGCCAGCGATTCCACCGGAGTAGGCTTGGTTTGGTGTGTTGTTTGTACTTATGGCATGGAGACGACTCCTACACCTGGAATGACTTAACGGCCTAACAACCAAGGCCGGGACCGACATTTTACTTCCTCATCCGATGGAAGGTTGGAGCAGATGGGAATCGAACCCAGAATCATCCGCTTACAAAGCGGACAGCGTAACCATTCGACCACGCACTGCCAGCAACCAACTTCAACCAAACTTCGAGACAATGTACAGAATGGTCAGTTAAACAAAACGTGTTTGTTATTGTTTACATTGCATGCTTTCGTTTTTGTTTATTCAAGGTCAAACATTAAAACGCGTTTTTCTCGGAACGTCAAAATGGCGGGTGCGACATGATAGCACGACGACGTCGAATTGTGGATCTGGATTTAGGGCCCAGAAATAGTAAATTGAAATGAAAAATGAATCATGATACGGAAAATGCTTCTAAAAACAACGTGTAGAAAACCTTTCATTGATTGAAGCTTTCTGGATCAAGATTTGATTGTTTTTCAAAAACAAACATGGCCACCAAATGGCCGACCGGGAATGATGCATTTCAGAGCCTTAAACTGGTTCAAATGTGCTAAAACGATTATCAAAGAAAGGAAAATAAATTCTAAATTGTTTTCATTTTCATTGAAATTTTGCAGTTTTTCGAAAAAAAATATCTCTTTTTTTACCGAGATGAAGGGTTTTTAATTATTATTAAATTATAAAAAAGTACATAAAAAAGCATTACACAATTGTACCGAAGTTTTGCAATCATTGTTTTTCAAAAAATCAATGTTTTCAAGTTTTTTAATATTCATTTTTTTTGAAATGAGCTAAAACCTGCCAGAACTAATTTTGAAGGGGAGGGCGACATAAACTGTGAAACATGTTTGCAACGCCGTGGATCATTTTTTTGTTTCTTGACTTAAGCAAAACCCAAAGCATTCAATTTTTAACACTTTTTGTCAAGAAATTTCCAACTAACCTTGCTGTCCATGCTGCTGCTGCCCTTGCCCTTGTCCGCCAGGTTGACCCAAAATGTTCGCAATGGTTTGCGTCGCCGGGATAATCATCCCATTGCCATGCTGCTGCTGTCCGTTACCATTCTGTCCCATATCCAGCGCAGACGGATTCTGCGTTTCCTTCTTGATATTCTCGGCCGAGTACTTGAGGAAGTGGTGCAGCGAGAGTGGCAGTGCCGTTCCTGGCAGGTGGGACAGGTAATCCGCCACGGATGCCCCGGGGGCTAGGGTTTGCCAGCTGCTCGGGTTCTGCAGGACACGTTTGCTGTCCGCTTGCTGGAGCAGGGCCGTGATGTCCTGGCTGAGTTCCTGAGAGGACTGGACGGGCCCTGACGAGGTGGTGCTCACGGCCGTCGTTTGTCCCGGGTACATGTTGCGCTGCTTGTGGTCGTTCGGATCCGACGACGAGTGCTGGCTGTACGGAATCGAGTACTGGCCGCTGGTCGTCGTGGCCGGAGCGCTGGTCACGTTCGTGTGGCCGTTGTACTTGTGGCCCTGGTTGAAGTGCGAATTCACGTTCGACTGGATGGTGTGATATCGATTGTTCGAGTCGTGGTTCGTCGACGACGGGACACTTGTGACCAGTCCACCCGCGCTGGCAAACTGATGAATCCCCGGGATGGTCCCCGGGAAGTGAGTCCCGAACGGTGAAAAGTTCATCTTGGATGCTGCAAAAAAAAAGAAAACGAAGAAATCCATTATAGAACACACCTACTTTAGTTTGCCCAGCACCAACTTTTTCCAAACGCCTTCATCGTGACCAGCGAGCAACAAACGGGTGTTTCTTCCGGGAAGGCTTATCGTAAAATGCCTTCCTGCCTGCGCCCAAAAATGTTCTTCTTCGATCCCGTCCTCGGCCCGACCCCCAGAAAAAAAGGGATCTAAATATATACTTCATTCAAGAGTTTTTCCGAGTTCGGTTCGCTCGTTTTTCCTTTTTTTTTTCTTCTTCGAAGCCCAGACACCCACTCTTCTTTCCTTAAGCGGAGATCCCCGGAAGGGGTGGGAATTGGTGGGGTGAGGGAAAAGGTTGAATATAGTAAAAATTGTGTAGGAGTTGGGGTGGGGTTGGAGTGAGGAAACGCGTAGGGAAGGGAGAGGGGGAGATTGAAAGGAAATGGGCAGGTACCCAGAAATCCCCTTTTCCCATGTTCCGCCCACGCTCGCTCTTAGTTTTTCGGCGGTCCCGGGAGGCTGAGGAAGCCTGGGAAATTGTTTATCACAGGTACAAGGTTGTGACAGTGTTTGCGGATCAATTTGGTTGACCTTTGCTGACATGTAAATTTTGGATGAGCAATGCAGTGGAATGAGTGAAACATAATGTTGACGAACTTTTTTTTTTTAAATTAGTCCTAAAAATTCCAGACAAGTTAAAATTTTTAATTAGAAAAAAAAACAATGCTCCCAACTTAAAACAAGCAGAAATTGTAAAATAGAGCTATCTAAGCCCGATCTCACGCACACTAGCTTACCATTTGTTTTTGCTGGCGGGTACAAATTTTAACCTAAAAACCCTTCGTGTACAAACACGCAATACATGCGCACGTGGATAACTCTATTACGGAAGCAGCGATTCAAGAATCATCATCAAAAAAAATCTATTGATGCTCATCAAGAGAAAAAATCGGAATGACACTCCGCTCTCGCGCACGAAAGATCGGTAAAAGAAATCGAAAAAAACATCATCTTGATTATTCGGCGGAACATCTATTCCACTACTACACTTACAGGTGTAACGTCACACGTCGAAAATGACCTGTCAGTTTTTGCAGATGGGCGATATGTGTAAACAAAACAAACTAAAAAAAGAAGAAAGATGGCGGTTTATAAAGAAATTCACAAAAAAATCTTCAACTGATTGATTTTCTTCGAGAAGTTCGGGAGTGATTCTCTTTTGCGTGTTCCGTCTCCTCTTTCTTCGCGAGTGAAAAAAGTTCGCAAGGATTGATTATCCAAAGTTTTCGGAAAAATAAATTTACTTGGAATAATCGAATCACAGAAAAAAAATCATTTTTTCGTTATCTTAATGCTGTTTAGTGATTTTGAAATTTTAAATCCAAAATAGTGGCCAGAATGGCGGTGATGAAATATTGAAATTGAAAATGGAAAAGGCAATCAACCACTCAAATTGGACTACAATAGAATAGATTGTTTTGGAGTAAAAAACTATGTATGGGGTCGCCTGTTCATGTTTAAAAGCATGGGATAACTCACAATATTATTACAAAAACTAATATTTTTTTGGGAATGGAAAACTTCTCAAAAAATGGTTTGGAAGTTATTCTGTTTATCTAAAAAAGATAATATTTTTTTCAAGAATATTTTAGAAGTTTATAATTATTTGTTTTATTTTTTCACATTCGACCTTTTGTCTTTCGACCTTTTGTCCTTCGACCTTTTGGCATTCGACCTTATGTCGCACATTCGTTAGGACTGTAGCTAAAAACAAGTCAAAATCGAGAAATTTTAACGTTAGAGCATGATGAACGTTTTTATTTCGGCCAACATCTGTTTTTTTTTTTTAAATTAAAAAGAAACATGAGAAAATATTTCCAACAATCATTTTTGAATGTTAAATTTGATTGTCAATCAAAAAGTGCTGAAGTGAAAATTTGATAAGGTCATCTACATGTTGTTACTATCATGATATTTTTGATATTTTTCAAATTATCGTCTAGTTGAAAAATAAAATTACAAACAGCTGATAAAATTCTGTGCAATTATAAAAATAATAAGCTTTTTAATAATGATAGTCGTAATTTTGAACTTTTGAAAATATTTTTTTCAAGGTTGTGAGAAAATTTACAAAGGTTTATTTTTTTAAATTTATAATCTGCTCGATAGTTTCCAAAAAATGGAATGGACTAAGTAGTAGCGTTTGAAAATATTAGTTTCAGGAGTGGACGAATATGGACACTGCTATAACAAATATGAAAATACTTTTATAAATCTTCAAATAAGCAATTTTACAGTACAATATTTTTTGGATTTTGTTGGATTTTTTTTTCTAGCATTCTCAAAACATTTTTTTAAGTTGTAGCTTGTACGGATCCAATGTCTTTTTAAATTGTTTTGCTTGATATAAAAAAAGTCGAAAGAGGTATCAATGTCAAAATTGAGTTTTTCTTATGAAAAGTGATAAAATACATAAATTTTTTTTTAAATCTCCAACAAACAAAATTATTAGTTTTTGGTTTTTGGGTATTTTTGAAAAGCAAAAAATTAACATTTTGTTTATTTAATAATTTTGACATTTCTCTATGACCAAAGCAGTTATTCTGCATTATTGGTTTGTCCGTACAAGTCACCGATTCTGTCGTGGTCAATAATGGGGCTTATAAAAGATTCATTTTACTATAAAAACCCGTTTAGAATGATTAAATATCTGCAATCCATCCATTAATTGGGGCATTTTTTTAAATGTAGGCAAAAATATAAAATTTCCAACATTCATACATTTTACAACTTCTGCTCACAGATATGTTAAGAATAGAAACTTTGGTGTGGAAAATTTTCAGATTCATCCAAAGTTCAACTTGAAAAAATTACTGCATGATTAAAAAGTGCTGAGAATCGGTCTCATACAATTTGACAGCTGTCCATTCAAAAAAAAATGTAGAAATTCGAAAATCTGTAACCCGGGATGCATTTTCACATAAAACTTGTACGTTTGTGTTCAAAATATAACAAGTTTAGTATGTAAAATATTTTAAAACTTAAAATATTATTTTTAGACCAAAATTAAGCATGTTTACAAAAGCTGGAAATTTTTGTTTACAAAACTTTTGAAAAAAGGTTCAAACTGAAGTAAGTTATGTACAACTATACTAAAGGAAACTATTTATGAAAACCCAGCCCAATTAATTAATCTTGAGGCTGATTCTAGTGACTGTTAAAATGCAGGGATCAAGTCTCCCTAAACGCACTTTTTTAAACAATTGATTGTGAAAATAGTATGACGATAAATTTAACATCAAATGCGTAAGGGTTTTGGAGTTAATAAGTTTATCAAACAATTCATATATAAAAAATATTTTTTTGAATAATTTTTGAGTGTTTTCTATACATATCAAAACAAAGAAAAAAAGATCTCTTGGAAGTTTTTTGCAGCTCGTTTTAGAAAAATGTGTGTAACTCAATCTAAACATTTTTTTTCTTTGTTTTCTACAATGAGTTTTAGTTAATTTCGCACAACTTTCTAGAACAAAGCTAATTGTTTTACCCACATGCTGACGAGATACAGGCTTGGGATCAAGTGTCCCCGGGGATCAAGTCTTCCCACTCTCCACCAAATTTCTAATGTCTACGAAAAAAATACTTTGAAAATGTTGGAACCAAGACTAACATTGCATAAGGACTAAAATTCAATATTACGAACTTTTGGAAAGTAAGTCTTTAAAATTACCAAAATATTTTGTTTCGTAAAAGACCACGATTTTTTTTGCAATTGAATTCAATTGATTATGCTACCGACAATTAACAACTAAAAGAAGAAAAGAGAAATGTTTGAAATGATGCATTAAAGTATTTCTTAGCCATTTTGTTTGGCCTAATTAATATATCATGTTGATGAGTATAAAAGCCCAGCTAACAAAACAATACTACACGCGATTTAAATTTTCAAAACTAAACGTCAACTTCACTCAACCTAACGGTAATTTTAACTACGCTACAATATATAAAACTATTTAATTCAATTTTGTCTCCGAAAAAAACAACATCCCCACCCTCCCACACAAATCCAGTCACATTTTTTCGCAGCAGCAAATCTTCCAAAAACTCTAACTACTACGCCGTACCCACCCTCTATCGACCCGCTTCCCACATCACCTCCCCCTATCGACCGCTTTTCCGGGTGAGGGGGAAGGGTTCCCCCAAACCCCGTAGTAGAGGGAGGGAAGGGTCGCTTGACGAAAACCACCAGCCACGCAATTTTCCCACTTTGCCCCTCAGTCAGTCAGTTACGACGTAGTAAAACCCCCGAGCCCACCCCGAAAAACACTCAACCCAAAACTTCCATTAGCAGGACGAAGAAGATGGTGGTCGGAGGGTCGTCGTCGCCGTTCAGAACAAAGCCACCACCGCACCACGGTCGTGTCGTGTTCGAGGACGTGGAAAGAGAAAATGGTGGATGGAGTCAGTGCGGAGGCGGCGGAGCAGATTCACTTTCACTTTTTCTGCCCACCCAAGGTTTTCCCGGAAGGGCGCGCGCGGAAAATTCAAAACAAAATCCCTTTACCCCTGAACCCCAGTTCAAGAACCCGGGTTCGAACCCTTTACCGTGGGGGTGGGGAGAGGACACTTACCGAACTTTTTTTATCTGCCTTTCTGCTGATCCTGGACCACTTTTTTTTTCTGGTAATCCACAAAAGCTGGCAGCGGACGAGGAGTATTCCTGAAGATATTGCAGCGCACTAAAGTTCACAAGCTGTGTACACACACTCGTTCTAGACGGGGACCGGCGGCCTCATCCTGCCAGGACGTCGTCACCACTCGGAATGAGGAGGGTTGTGCGTCCACGCGCGCGCCTCACTCCTGGAGCACCGACGTCGGCGTCGTCGAATGTTGTGTGAGTGTGGGCATCGCAGGGATTCGCTGCCAGGAGTCAGGAGTAGGAGTGCAAGGGAGAGACAATTAAATGTGCTCCTACGGGAGAGGAGGATGGAGTGAGCAAATAAAAAATAAGAACACAAGCTGGACTTTATTATTATCGATTAAAGTACAGCTAAAATGTATATATTTTATATTTTTTACGACTTGTGATCGTGTACTGAAACGGGACGATGTGGCAACAACTACCACTACATGGCCACACTTGGACGGGCCCGCGCGTGGCTTGGAGCCTTCGGGATGCGGTGCATGGATCGAGGACAGGGTGGCTACCCGTTTTGAGCTCAGGTTGATCATACCTGATTTACATTTCGAAACATTTTCATCTAAATATCCATCATTTGTTCTGAAAAAATAACATATTCTGCTTTGAAAAGCATCACTTTTAAAGATTTCAGACAAAATCTGTGTAATAAAAAAAACTCAGAAAAATACAAAATATTTCCAAATACCACTATTTTGGCACCTTGGTTTACTTCTGAAGACAGATTCAGCATGTAAAATTACACGAAAAAAAAAAACAAAAAATTGGACAATTTTAGAATTTCGTTAGCGTGATACCATAAATGTTTTCCCTAAAAATGAGACATTTTCAAATACCTACAAATCTCTCGTGTTAACATGGATTTAACTTATGACCAATAAATTCAAAATCAATTCTCAAAAAACGAATATGTTTGTTCTTCAGTACTTTAAAAGTGCTCGGAACAACACATTTTTTTCGTAAAACGGAATCGGAATTTGTGTGAACCCTTGAAAATAGTCTAAAGGATTATCAGAAATTAGAAAATAATTAAATAATTAATTAAATAACATTTTTGATAAAAGGTAGAAATCAGTTTACCCTGTTTGCTGTATAAAGTAGGCGAATACAGTCGACTCTCTGGCTGTCGATCTTCTCGATATCAATATTGCTCAATGTACCGATGTATTCTTCAGTCCCTTCAAACTGCATACTTCGATTGTCTTTATTCCTCGATATTTTCTCTTGCTTGAAGGATCTCTTCCTCGACGGTCCCTTTGATTCTTTTTGTTTTAAAAATCTCTTCCGATTGTCAATAATTTCACTTTCTCATGGCTTACATACACAGTAAAAAATAATGTAAATTTGGAAGCTGTAATTTTGGAAGGTTGAATATTACCTCTTTTATGATGTAATTTTACCTCATTTTAGACTGAAAAAGTGACATTGAACCAAAAAAGTGGTGAAATTACACATTTCCAGAGGTAAAATTACACCTTTTTTCTGACATAAAAGATGTACCCCTCTCCAGATGTAATATTACCATGATTTTTTTTCTGTGTAGACATTTTTCTTTGAAAAACGAAGCTTTGAAGGGTGTTTGACATTTGTTTCTTTTTGTTTGCTGGACGTTGCCATGATTCTCTCCCATAGCTGGGGAGTCTTCATTTTGCATTGTTCTGTAAACTGATGCTTCTCTTCCTCGACGGTCCCTTGGATATTGACAACCAGAGAGTCGACTGTACTTGTTTTACCCCTAAACCGACAAATTGTTAAAAAATATTTTAATTCATTCTAAATGGATTTTTTTCCAATCAAATTTACAACTCAAACTTACGTGGAATTTCCCGAGGATTCCGAATATGTCAAAATTGAGACCAAAAAGTCCCGCTTCGTTGCAAAAGTTAACGTTGTAAAATGTTTGTTATAGAAAAATCCTAAAACTATGAGAATAACTGCCACTGGCCAACAAAGTTTATTCCGTCCACTAAATTCCCAAACTTTTGCCCTTTAGGAGTATGGGTGTTGGAGGCTGTTCCAAAAAGAGTTCCAAATTTCCAAAAGTTATGAGAAAAAGTCAAACCAATACTGGATGTTTATGGCACATTTTGAAGCGCTTCAAAAGACCTTTCGAATGCAACTGAGAGCGTTGGAATTGATGCAGTTTTACGCAATTTAAGATTTTGTGGTTTTTGGACCTCAAACATCAAAGCCCGTTTTACAACACTTCCTTTTGTCGTAGAGGGCTCATATTTGGCATGAGTTCATCTAATGTATAGACAAACAAATTCTGACAGTTTCATCCAAATCGGGGTTCCTTGATACCTCTGGAACAAACCGAGTGAAATCTACAAAACAGGCAGCACTGAAAAAAAATCGTTGATAGCAGGGTTAGGAGTGCACATTTTTATATTTTTTTTATTGTTATGCCCCTCCTTGACTTTGGTCATCGTCGAGGAACAAAAAATATTTGCAACGGCCTTACTGGTCAATCAAGAGCAAATTATTTGCGTAAGTATTACACAATTTTAGTATTCCCGTGTTATTTTCCGTTGTTTGGATTCAATATTTACAACGGTATTCAGTAGCTAAATCATGACGTGGTGATTAATCTAATTTTTAGTGTTTACGTTTTTTTATGAAATGTATTTAATAACTACAACAAATTTAAGACACTTTTATTATTTAAAACCATTTTGAAAAATCAGGAAGCAAATAATCTCATAATTTTCACTGAAACAAGCGAAGTTTAATTATTTACAAGTTAGTTAGTTAGTACAAATTTTATTTGAAGTTTTTGTCCCTTGTATCTGGTCGAAGTCATGGAGGAGGGGGACAAAAAATTAGGAAACTAAATTCAAAATTTAAGGCTAATAGTATCGCAAAATTCCTAATACGTTACACATATAGGCTACTTTCAAAATTAACAAAATACTAATGAATCATGGAAAAAAAAATGATTTTCTGACCTTTTCGTCTTTTACCGATCTGTGGTTCCAGAATTCAAAATTTGAAAATTATGAAAAGTGTTTTATTTGATTAAAAAAATGCATGAATTTGCGTTATACAACGTATTCTGAATCGATACAATCGATTTAAAAAAAATCTGTGGGAATTTCAATTTTAGTAATTTTTTTGTCCCCAGATTTTTAACGAGGGGTGAGGGACAAAAACCTCAAATGAAACTTGCAGTGGCTTAAACAAATGGCAAAATAGCATTTTTAAAACTACAGTTCTGAAATTGTAATTTAGGTAACCGGTTCCAAAAATTAAATTTTACTTTTAGGCATGACTGTTCAATACAAGTAATTTAAAGTTAAACTTTTCAGCACTGACATTGATACTGAAAAGTACTTTTCAGTATTGTTAGTTTTGGTGATGAAAGGCCGTTTCGCCTTTGAATGGACTAGCTTTTCAATTATCGATTTTTGTTATTGAAATTAACGGAAAATTTTACAAAAGTTTCGTTTCACTTCCAAGCTTGAGAAAATAACGGAATTTCTCCTTTTTCTCGAGCTTGGGAGTTTAGATGTTAAATATTAAAAATTGAACTTTTAATTGTATTTGGAAAAAAATCGTCAGACCATTGATATTTTGAAAGTTTATTATTGGAAAACAACCGGACTGGTGAAAAATGCATTTTAAAAAACTTTTTTAGTCAAATATTAAAACCTGGGGCAGAATCGAGAGGCATAATCTTAAAAAAATATTTGCAACTGCCAACAAGAGTCATATATAAAGTAAATTATGATTCTGTAAATTGAGCTTGAAATTCGTTTTTTTCCGGATGACTTACACTTTAAATAAAAATTGTAATTGCTTTTTTTATGGAATAAAAATAATGCCTAATTGACAAAAAGTACCACTAGAAGTCTTCATAAATTAATAATTGATTTATTTACCCTTTCAGGCCTAATTTTTCTGAAAATATTTTTTTGGTAATGATGGGAA
This sequence comes from Culex quinquefasciatus, assembly GCF_015732765.1. Lineage (NCBI taxonomy): Eukaryota > Metazoa > Arthropoda > Insecta > Diptera > Culicidae > Culex > Culex quinquefasciatus. Next base: position 14,810,823 of record NC_051862.1, read on the forward strand.
AATGATTCTTATGATCATACGAAAATTATAGGCTAGTTTTGGAAATTTTGAGTTTTGAGTCATATATGAACCATCAGGCCTGAAAGTCAAAGTTTTTGTTTAACATTACATATTAAAAAATTGAGCAGTCACCACTCACAAAGAAAACCCAGGAATCGCACATCCTGTGTGAGTGAATGAGTGTGCTCCGCGCAATGTACCACCTACGACCGCGAAGGTCCTCACCCCGCCTGCGCCACACCACAAAAATGATACTAACATTCATCAAGGGGCTCTGTTGGAAAGGGAAGTTGTTGGTGGTGGTGGCGGCCGCGACGATGACTGCCGTATGTATGCCCTCACACATACCATACATCAAAACGCGAACCTGGCGAGGCTCTTTTCCACTCTGCCCACACATTCCCCGGACTAATCCTCGGAACGCGCAAAACCATGAATGAAATTCGTCGTCCGCGCCACTGCCGCTGCCCCTGACGGTAGGCATCAATCAGCGCGAGTGGGAGAGGGGCCCTCGACACCACGCGTTGCCAGGCCTGGTTCTCCCTCCTAATGTTGTTTGGCATTACAGCGTAAAATCTGCCCACAGAGGGTGAGGGTGGGAAATATATTGTTTGTTTTGCTTTTTTAGGCTCGGGGAGGACCGTTAGAGGAAGTGAATTTATTCTTTTTGATAACGTTGGGTTTAACTCCTAAATGCAGACTATTCAAATCAAACTAGACATCTTTGGTACTGAACAATAGCCTGTAATAATACTTACTCAAGTCAATTTCCACCATTTTGAAAAATAAAGTAAATACAATTAGTTTAAAGTTAGAACGAATTTACAAATTCCACCCATTTTACAGTACTACAACAAACTTGTTCAAAAGTCGCACCCTACTCCGTCCACCGTATACTGCTCCCAAGAAAGAAAAGCTCTTGATAAGAGAGTTCCCTCACCCCAACCAAAAAACGTAACATAATGTTTTATGTACGAAACCTCACCCTTATTTTCGGCGCAGCCAAATAACGAGTAAATAACGTAAAACACCCCTCTTTCCAGCGAACTGCGGCTGACTGCTACGCAAAAACTGTCTTCTGTTTTGTGTAGTACAGTTAGGGCGCAGGCTGAAGTTGGAACCAGAGGACAGGTTCTAAGAGAGAAACAGTGCGGAATCGACAACAACCAACAGGCACAACTCTTGGATGTTACAGAACAGAGAGCACGTGGTTGTGGGTTGTGCGCAAACGCGTGATGCGTGTTTTGAAATTGGTTTGAGTCTTGGGTGGGAACAGTAGAGGACTACAGAAAGAATTTTTTTAAAGGCGCTCACTTTCAATTATTAAATCATTTGATGTTTTTAAAACGGCTTATTTCTTATTGTTAGACTTAATAGATGATAAAAACATTTGAAATGCTCTTACGGCCCGTAAAAGCAATGTCGTACTGCCTCTTTCAAATGTTGCTCCTGATATGATTGTTACATTTTTAAAACATACAAAATTCTTAAAACTCTCAAAGAATCATTTTGTTAAAAAGCATACAATTTTGGCAACAATTTATATAAAAAGTCGTTTCAAATATATAAAATCTGTATCATGAGAACGGATTTTCTCAACGATTTATTGTTGTAAGTTGTAGGTATTTCTTCGGTCTTCCCAGAAAAAAATAGCTATGCTCTAAAAAAATACCCTTTTTTTTAAATGGACTTTTTACACAAATAAAAATTGCACAAAATAACAAATTTTGATAAATCTCATTTTTGGATATGTTTAGATAACAAAAAATGGCATCTTTTGAGCTATGGCGCAAGTTGGTCTAGATTCATTTGGCAGTGTTTCCAAGTATTCGATACAAATCCTAATTTTTGTAAATCTTTGAAACAAGTAAAATTAAAGAAAAAATACCTATTTCGTAGAGAATTGCTCATATAGGAAAAATATACCCATTTTAAGCCTAAAAAGCGGTAGTGTTAGAATGATGCTGGATAATCTGGAATGTTCCTTGAAAATCACTAAAACCAAGTACACCAACGAGTAGAGCAACTTTTTGTGAACATTTCTGATTATTTTCACTTTTATTAAAAGTTATGCTATTCCTTTTACAAGCATTTAAAAAAAATCCCAGATACATTTTAATCAGTCGAGTATTGGTCGAGTGTACACTCAAAAAACCTTTCACCACATAGTTGCATGAAAATTCCTGTGGCAGCCAATTTTTGTCCCAAAACAATGTTTTGCATGAGTCATGCAACAATCGCCATGCATTCATGTCAAATCTTCTTGATTTTCACGCAGCATACACTCATACAACTAAATGTCACGTGAAATTCATGCCTGAAAATTTGGAGGCGTGGCTTGCAGTCAGCTGCTTGTTGGTTTGCATGATAATCATGCAACACCCGCATGGAAACTGGTATGTAAAAAATCCATACACCTTTTCATGCAACATTGTGGTGAAATTGTTAGTGTAAGTTGGTATGGTTGGGATGGTGCATGAAATTCCTGTCTGAAAATTTCTAGCTGGGAGGGCAAGTCTCCAGCCGGTCAGTTTGCTGCTGATTCTCATCAAATGAACATCGTTTCGGTTTTTTCTCGTAAAATTTGGAACTCTGCTTGCGGTATTTTTTTCGGAGTAAAATATTTGCGTAAAATAGTAAGTATTTGTTTCATCATTTTGTCAAAAAATTTGATTAATTTTATGTGCCATTTTTCTAGGCCACTGAACCAGTAGTTCCAGCGCGCAACCATCGGAGCCGGCCAACCGTAACCTGGAGCAGGATGCGGGCGAAGCCAAAAAGGTCCAGGTCACCAAGGTTACCAGGGAGCCAACGATGCTGAGGAGTAGGCGACGAAGGCGTTGGTCCTGTACGACAACAGGTTAAGACACCCCGCGAGCAGCAAACGATACGCCGGAACCATGGGTGCGTCCTGAATTTCCAGACATGTAAAACGAGTGTATTGTGTAGAGTGTTGTTGTGTTATTGAGATTGTCGTGCTAAAGTGATTGTGTATAAGTATAATAAAAACAGCGAAAATAAAAATTTAAAAGAACTACTCAATTATTTCATTCAAAATTAATCATCAATAACAAAAAAAAATAAGACGAAAATGCCCCACCCCCACTGTAAAAGTCATTAGAAAATCATATGATATTTGCATTCCAATCAGGCAGAGCTTGCGTGAATTTATATTTTGGTATATTTGAAAATGCATACAGCCTAGCCACTAGAGGTTCACGTAGATTTGGCATGAACATCCATATGGAAAATAACCACATATATTTTCATGCAACATTATTTTGAGTGTAGATACATAATGTATCATAGGGTAGGGCGTATTTTCTTGTTCATCGTGTTTCTACGCAGCGTGCAACATTTACAAAATGTATCACAGCTACCTACTTCGATGCTACAAACCTTGTAGCAACTTGTTATGTCAGAGAGGTAAACAGTACCGTCCTGTCAACGGAGCTCAAAGCATAATAAAAACAATTAGGTAAAATTTAAGGAAATACAAGGATTTTTACGACTCGTGATGAAATTCTTGCTAATTTCAATCAGTGTTATTACCAGTAAGTATAAAATTGCTTTCAATTTACCAAACCATGATGTTTCAACAAAAAGTGCTTCATTTTAGTTGCTCAAAGCTGTAATGCGTTTCGCTTCAGTGGACTGGAGTTTTACGCGTACATTCTGAATGGAGACTTCCTGGACTATAAGCCCTTCGGTGGTGGGTCCAGTACCAAGAGCGAGGAGGTCCAGCAAACCGTCGCATCGGTTGGGCAGAGCCCAAATTCGTTTGTAGATTTTATAACCTACCAGGACAAGAAGCACTGCACGATCTACGAGGAACAGGCCGAACCGGATGAGGTCAAGGTCTCGGATGGGAAGCGAGGTCCGCTCAAGGTTAAATGTATTCCGGCCAAAGGAAACGGGACGCTGCATATAATAACTTCGCTGAAGGAGGTCATAAGCGTGCTGGCACCGCATGGCAACTCAACGAAGCGAACCCAGGCCGGGAGTTGCGTCGTAATGTTGTTTTATACCAAAACCTGCATCCATAGTGCCATGATGGCACCGCACTACAACGCACTGGCGCGGCACTTTCCCGACCTGAAGGTGGCGGCCATCGATGCGTTCAACTTTCACTCGCTGAACACGGAGTTCGGAATCGTGGGACTGCCCACGATCATGTTCTTCCACCAGGGAAGACCGCTGGTCAAGTTCAACGACACGGAAATAACGCTCGAATCTTTAGTCAAATTCGTTACCAAACACTCCGGCGTGGAACCCCGACTGGTGAACCACAAAATGACCATCACAATGCCGCACTACATCTCGGACGACTTCAAAGGGCCACTTTTGAACAAGGTCGAAAAGCGAACCGATTACTGGCTGTACGTGGCCTGGATATTCATCATCGTGTGCAGTTGTTACTACTTCTCCAAGTCGGCATTCTATGTGCAAATTATCGAGATGATCAAACGAAATTGGAGGGAATCCGAGGCGCACCATCACAGCTAAGCATGGGCGCGTGTGATTGTACGTGTGTCAGTGTGTGTTACCAGCCCTCCCCCCTTCTTCGCTAGTGAAATTATTGTTATGTAATTTATTTCTCCCCTGAAGTCTAGTTTTGTTCAATAAATTAAAAACAAAACACATCTAAATTCTGAGGTTATTCTTTTTAATGTTTAATCATCACATTAAATTCCAAAATTATCAAGTAAGAATTTAAAACGGATGGTTTTATTAAGAGCCTTCCTATGACTGTATTATAACTACTGAAAGTTATTTAATTAACTAGTTCTAAATGATAATTCTTATATGAAATCAAGGCCATCAACTGAAATAAGGCTTTTGGGACCTCTTTCCTCACATCCCATATGGTCTAGTGGCTAGGATATCTGGCTTTCACCCAGAAGGCCCGGGTTCGATTCCCGGTATGGGAAAGTTTTTTTTGTTGTTGCAATGTTTATTTGCTGCGATTGACATTTTGTTTTGGCTTTATATAATATTTTTCAAAATTTATGTTTTTTTTGCATTTGTCAGTGGAACAGATCGCAAAATTAGGAGAAAATGTTGATATTCCTAAAAAAAAAACAGTTTGGGAGCAATTTTGACGTCTTCGCAAGAATATCTGTTGTGTGAATTGAAAAAAGGTTTCTTAAGGATTTTAAAACATGTTTTTGGCACTTTTTCTCTTTATAATTTAATTTGATTTTATTTTTTACATGTGAGCAACTCTCTACGAAATCGGCCGATTTCGACCATTTTTTGTATTTTTTTTATTTGACTCAAACTTTGTGGGGGCCTTCCCTATGACCAAATAAGCTATTTTGCGTCATTGGTTCACCCATACAAGTCTCCATACAATTTTGGCTGCTGTCCATACAAAAATGGTATGTAAATATTCAAACAGCTGTAACTTTTGAGTGAATTTTTCTGATCAATTTGGTGTCTTCGGCAAAGTTGTAGGTATTGTTAAGGACTTTTGAGAAAAAAATAGGTACACGGAAAAAAAAATTTGCAGATTTTTTTATCAACTTTTTTTTCACTAAAACTCAATTTCCCAAAATACATATTTTTTGATTTTCGATTTTTTTTGATATGTTTTAGGGGACAAAAATCCGCAACTTTTGAGCCATAGAGAATCCTGGTCAAAAAATCTGCCGCCGAGTTATGATTTTTTGAAAAAATAGTGATTTTTGGAAAAAATCGAAGTTTCATGCAAAAACAAGTTTGACATTATTTTTTAATGGGCGTAATATTCAATATTTGGCCCTTTTAAAATGTAAGTCTTGATTAAAAATTTTTCAAAATATTTTTTTCGAAAGGATCGGAAAATTTCACGAATGTTTCATGTATTCACATTGAAAATCGGACCATTAATTGCTGAGATATCGTCATTAGAAAATGGTGGGCTGTTTGGGTGAGACTTAGAAAACTTCAATTTTCGTGTTTCTTTTTCTTTAAGCCGCTGTATCTCAGCAACCAGAGGTCCAATCTTCAATGTCTCTTAGACAATTTTATAGCAAATTTTGGTCACTCATGGTCACTATTTTTAAAAATTGAAAAATTGCAAATATTTCGCTAAAATCAAACTTTCGGTGGCTATATCTTGAAAACGGAGCCCTTTATAAAAAAATCTGTAAAGTACTTTTCGATTGCAAATTCAATTTTGCATTAAAAAATAATGTCAAACTTGTTTTTGCATGAAACTTCGATTTTTTCCAAAAATCACTATTTTTTCAAAAATTCATAACTCGGCGGCAGATTTTTTGACCATGTTTCTCTATGGCTCAAAAGTTGCGGATTTTTGTCCCCTAAAACATATCAAAAAATCTCGAAAATCAAAAAATACGTATTTTGGGAAATTGAGTTTTAGTGAAAAAAAAGTTGATAAAAAAATCTGCAAATTTTTTTCCGTGTACCTATTTTTTCTCAAAAGTCCTCAACAATACCTACAACTTTGCCCAAGACACCAAATTGATCAGAAAATTCACTCAAAAGTTACAGCTGTTTGAATATTTACATACCATTTTTGTATGGACAGCTGCCAAAATTGTATGGAGACTTGTATGGGTGAACCAATGACACAAAATAGCATATTTGGTCATAGGGAAGGCCCCCACAAAGTTTGAGCCAAATCAAAAAATACAAATAAAATCCATTTCCGGTTTTGGTAGAGAATTGCTCATGTTGCAATTACATTATTTCAAGCTTCATCTTCATGCGAAAAATATTACAAAATTTTTGAACAAATCTAGAGTGTTTTTTACAAGGTTCTAGACTGCCACTGATCGCAAAAATGTCCCATATTTTGCTGAAATTTGTATGACCCAATCTCACCCCCAGACCAAATGTCACCCCTGATGACGGTATTCCAAAAGTTGTATGTCATTTTCCAATCTGTGGTCCTAGAATTTAAAATAAAATTGAAATGCTGGAAAGTATCTAATTTCATTAAAAATTGATGATATTTTTTCTATGTATTTTCAATAAGATACTGTCGATTTCAAATGTCAAAATTATCAACCTCCCATACTTATTTTCTATACCAAATTCAAGACAAACTGCAATAAAAAATGTAGGACTTTTTTTTATAAATATTGTTTGCTTTTATTTTATTTTTGTGATCCAGCAGTCTCTGAATTTTATTTTGTTTAAAATAAATTTGCTTTGAGTTTTTTGTATTTTTAAACCTTTTTTTTAATTCAAGATATTTATTAAATATTTGGAGCCTAACATTTCAAAAGGGCACATAACTTTCGTAAACAATAGTGTATTCCTTTCACTCAAATGACAGTTAACATAAGGTGTGAAAGGGACACACTCTTGTTTACAAAAGTTATGTGCCCTGATGAAATGGCAAGCACGATTTCTTTCGATTCGATCGATTATTTATTAATATTTTTTGCTTTAAACTGAAAAAAGTGATCAGAAATAGTTCGGTTTAATCGGTGAATGCATTGTGAATATATTTCGTGAAAATATTAACGGTTGTTTTACAAAAAAATGGGAATAATGTAATTCATAGAGATTTCCTTTTCTTTGTGGTAAATTCCATTCCAAAAATCGTCAGAACTTTCAACTATCATAAAATTTCCAAATATTATAAAAAAGAAAGATGAAAATAAATATTTTTAAATTTAAATTTTATTTTTAAAACTTCAAATCTTATTAAAATAGGGTGAATGTCACAATTCCCGTAAAATTTGGCCCTTCTTTTGAATATCTTCAAATCTTGTAAAAAAAAGAGTAAATCTCTATGAGTTAGCTAAAATATATTACAAAAAAAAATCAGTTCACAGACAGAAAAAAAACAACTCATAAAAAGTGACTTCGGATTCGTCAACCAGTAAAAACAACCACATTGTTTTTTCGTCTTTATATTTCAATAGTTTATACCTTCATTCTCCATTCTCCTTACTCTGCTGCGTTTAGACGTGTTCTATTCTTCTGTTTCATCTTCTTCTTCTGTTTGCCCAATTTGGCTTTATCTCCTCTGAATTGTCCTTCCTTTCTACATGCTACGTTACTTTGCTTCTTTTGCTGTGTTGTTTATGCTGTCATTTCTTCTTTTTACTGTTGCTGCTGCTTCTTCTGCTGCTGTTGTTGTTGTTCGCCAGTACTCTTTCGCTCGTTTGCTAATTGATATCTTGTTGTAATTTTATTATTCTTATTAGGTTTTTTTTGTTCGTACGTAGGTTCTGTTTTCTTTTCCTTTTTTTTGTTGCTGCTGATTTGTTTTATCGTATATGATAAAATATATATATATGTTTTGCTTAGTTCTTATACCATACACACACGGACAATGTTACAATGATTTTTTTTGTGATGCTCTTTTTTCGGTTTTTACTTTAGTTTTCTTGGTTTTTTTTATTTCCTATAGGTTTGCTTGATAGAGTTTTACTTTAAATTCTTCCACACTTGTAGGTGTGTGTTTTTTTGTTTTCCTGTCTCCTTGATATATTTTTTTAGTGACGATATTACTTAATGGATCGCGTTCGATCGACGTTCATGTTTCAACGGGTTTCAATAAAAATATGTACAGTTTGTATGCTTTTTTTTTTTAAAAAAAAAGGCTGAAACTCAATCGGAAAAGTCTGCTAGTTTTTTTTCTTTACTGGTTTCGCTACAATGATTTATCTGTAATTTCTTTCATTCGCTACAATATATACTGTTTGAATTGGGTTTTTATTTATGGTTTGACGATAAAAGTTGTCGTTACCTTAGGTACACGCGCCGACGCTGCAATTTTGGGCGCTCAGAAAGAAGATGTGTTTACTTTGCTAATATATCTATTGTTTATATTTCTGTTCTCCTGTTTATTCGGCTCAATATACATGTATATAGATTGTGTGGGATTGTGAGGAAGGGGGAGGGAGCGAGTTTGGGAAAGTTTAGCATCCTATAATCAATAGATTGTATTTGTAAAACACTTGTCGTCGATATTTGGTTCGCTAGACTAGGCTCTCGAAGGAGGGAAAATACGTCAGAAGCACCGGGATAACACTTTTTTTTATTCTTGTCTGTCAAAGTTTTTCTTCTACCATATGGAAAGCGATCTGTTTGGAGTGTTTGTGGCTTTTTTTTATGTTTCTATTGTTTATTTTTTCTCAATTTAAGGGTGATTTTCACTAGTAGACGTGTCATATTTACATCAGAAAACAACGCAAATGTGTTCTCGAGCAAGGTGACTACAAAAAGGTGGGAACGCATTTTGACAGATCAGCCAAATTGACAACAATTTTGCTTCAGTATGGATCGAAAAAAGTGTTGTTGAGAGTATCTGAGAAGTTGGCAACACTGGATGTTTGGTTAAAGTGGCAGTTTTGAAATTGTTATCTAAAATTAATTTCATTTTTTAATTCCCACCTTTTTGTGTTCCCACCTTTATGTTTAAGCATCAAAATAAAAACTTTTAACTACCCGGGGATCACCAACGAGAACTGTCAAAGTGACAGCACGCCAATTCGAGCTGTCAGTTTGACAGATTGCGTTGGTGACTCAGAGGGGGGGTAGGACAGTGCCGATTAAATTATCAAGCTTGGAAGTTTCCGACGAGCAGCTAGGTTAAGGTACCGATATGGGTTTTTTTTCTTCGATGAACACTATTAGAGTTAATTTGTCAATATTTAATTGTTGTTATACTGATGAACGGAAGATTTCGGAGAAACGAAGGCTCAGTTTGTTGGTTTGTTTTGTTTGTTCTACAGCTGTTGTGAAACACATTTTGCCTATAAGGTCGTGATATAGGTATTATTTTTTATAACTATTTAATCACTTGAAGCTATAAGGTGTAAAACCGAAAACTATATGGAAATTATTACGAACAATCGAAGCTGGTTTGATCCGATCGTGTAATTGGACTAGTTTTTTTTTTGTTAGTTTTTTCCTCAGTCCTACCTGCGGGAGTCTTGCTTGTTTAAAATCTAACTCGATATGTGACTAAAATTTCTCTTATTTGCTTTTTCTCGTTTCGTGGGACCAAGTTTCGCTTGATATTACAATTCTTTTAGAGAGTGTTTTTTTTCTTCGTCTATTTTGGGGATATGTAGGAGAATTTTGAATATTTTTTTCCGTTTCTTTTTATTTTCTGGGTGTGTGTATACTGATGCTGATCTAGTGTTTAAATAAAGTTACTTTTCAATCGTTTCTCCGTCGCATTATTTTTTTCTCTGGATTGATAGTTATATTTATTCTAACATGAGTATTGTAATTGTTATCTGTTACTGTCAAGAGGGGGACAAAAGTTGTTCAGTTCAAAATTGATCCTTCTTGGTTGCCAATTTCGAGACACTTCAAAAAGACTCGTGTACTTGGAATATGTTTAGTTCTTTTTCAGTGTGTGCTCCTTATCCGTTTACTATTGTCACAGTAAATTGATGATGATGGTGTGTGTTTGGAAATGAGTTTTTTCTTTGTTTCATAGATGTGATCGCGCGTCCTTCTTGTACGTCTTTGAGTGGAGATGAACGAGATTTATTCTTTCTATTTTTTTATTCTCCTCAACTAGACCGACTTAATTGTTCGTTTTGTTTGCTCTTCCCGAAATGTGATGATTTTTTGCTACGAGTTTCGCAAGATTTTTTCAATTTATTTACAGAGATGACTTTTGATGGCGGTGAAGTTCACATTACATTCAAGTTGGCAACACTGATTTGTTTTTCTTTTTGTGTGAGTTCTCTCCCAAACTGACAGAGAGTGCGGAATTCCTCTCTCCTGATTTCAAACGCTCCTTTTCGTCATTCTCTTTTGTGTCGTCGTTTCGCTCTCCGGTTTCGCCAAAAGAGAGCGAAGGCGCTCTCTGCAAGCTCGGAAAGCTGTTTAAAATAAACACGTCAAAACACGTTACATCGCGTTCGGTTACATTCTTTTCCACGTAATTTTGCTGGTAAGCGAATTCCACGTTACACGGTTAGCAGGGTTTTGCACAATCATACATGTAAACATGACTCCATTTCGGGCTTAAACTCTTAATGCATGTGATTTTCTCTACAATTTGACCATTTTTTATTTATTCTGTCGTGCGATTTACTCTAGTTCTACGCGCTCGTGATAATTTGAATGGTGTTGTAGCATTCGTCTGATCGATCTAATTAGCTAGTTGTGAAGATTCCTTTCAACTACTGCTCAGCCTGAATTGTGTGTGTTAATTTGTCTGTGTGTGAGTGTATGTGTTTCGGTGAATACATTATTGTTTCGTTTTCTTTACTATGTAAGCTTCAAGCGGATAACCGTAATAAAATTTCTACTATAATTTGCATTTCATTTTGTGTTTCAGTGTGTAAGTGTATTTTCATTTCATCCTTTCTTGCTTCAATGTAGAGACAGATTTTTTTTCTGTTGTAAAAATTCTAAAAATTCAAAATGCTCAGCCTTTTTCTAATCAAGGGAATCATGGAAAAGCGAAAACGAAACGGTTCAACCTTCATCCACTGCACTCTTCTTCATTTTTTTTTCATCTGATAAGTACTTAGTAGATTAGTTTTCAGTATAAATTATCAGCAAAAAACATTATTTGTCCTATTTTTCTGAGATACTTGTTTTACGATAATGCTGACCATATTGTGAGAATGTGAGTTTTTTTTTCTTTCCTATTAAATAGCGAAGTTTTACGTTTTTTTTAAACGTCAGTTTCAAAGCCTACACACGATGCCGGAAAGTGATTCTTTTGTTTGTTTTGTTTGCTAGTGGTGATGGTGATGGGATGATTCGCGCATTTCATTGTTGCCGCACTTGTCAACGCTGTAGTCTGCGTGATTTTTGTTTACTCAGTTAATTTCGATTGTACTTTTCTGTGATCGCTGCTCTATTGATTGGTTTTTAGGGGGTACTTCCTTAGTTTTTTTTTGTTTTGCTTATTGGTACACAGTTGGTTAGTTTTCTTGGTTTTTTTTCTTTTCGTTTAATTTGGTTTGTTTCTTTGAACATCACACTGATTTTTGTTTTTTTTTCTTAACTGGATTATCATTATGGGATATACTGCTTAAAGTTTGCGTGTTGTTTTGTGTGAGTGTACACCGTGAATTGCACCATGGTTTAGGTTATTTTTGGAAGTGCTGCCATTTTAGATGTCTTTGATATTTTTTAAAACAATTTTCATTTCAACATCCTCATATTTTACTTTGCTTTTCATGCAAAAAATATGCAAAAAATTCATTACAAAGTTGCACCAAAAAAATAACAACATCCTTAGTTTTTAGTCTTGTAAATAAAAAAATCTCATTAGAAAGTTGCCAGATTATCAATCTTTATGATTTTTTGGAAAATTATTTTGAAAATATAGCCAACAACATGTTTTCGTAAAAAAGTTCTAGCTAAATTTACAAATCTAGCATTGAAAATTAATCTTCTTTAGCCACGGTTTTAAAGAACAGTTTTTTTCTCCAATTTGCTACGAATGGTGGTATTTTTAAACAAAATTTATAACATTTCAATACTGTGAATTTAATCTATGGGCGCATTCCTTTTAACAGTGTTGCCAGAACATTAAATTCGATTATTTCATTAAAGGTCTGACAAAATTCTTTTTCAACAATGGAAAGAAATGTGTTTCATTTGTGAAATTCATCAAAATTTACAACATCTGCCCTTGAAATCTCAAATCAGTGTTGCCAAATTATCAAAAAGTATTAATTATAATAAATTTAGGAAAAGTTCTTCAAAGTGCGATAGAAAACTGGTCCTTTCAACCAAAATTACAATATTCGGTCATGAAAATTTCCTTTTTTCTTAACATAAAATTAAATAAGTTTAACAGTGGTGCCGAATAATCAACTTTTTGGCTTTTAAGGAGGGGTTTCGAAATATTCAAAGAAAGGTGGTAATTTTTAACCCCATTTACAATTTTTCGGCATGAAAATTTCCATAAGTTTAACTTTGAAAAAGTTAAACAGTGTTGCCAGATATAGTTAAATTATTATTCAACCATGAAAAAAAAAATCTTGCTGAAAGTTTTTTTTTCATCAAAATTCTCAACATTTGGCATTGGTACTGTAATGTCCACATAGGTAACGATATCTAAAAACAGTGCTGCCAAATTATCAAACATTATGACTTATAGGAAAAGTTCTTCAAAGTCCCACGAAAAGCTGGACATTTCAACAAAATTTACAACATTCGGTCTTGAAATTTACTTTAAATTTATCATAAGTGCCCATTTATTTTACCAGTGGTGCCAAATAATCTACTTTTTGATTTGTTGGAGATACTTTTTCAAAACACTCAGAGAGGTTTTCATTTTAATCAACAATCACAAATGCCAAGCTTGAAAAGTTCCATAAATTTCACGTAGGTACGCAAAACTTTAAACAGTGATGCCAGATCATTAACATTGATTACTAATCGATAAAGGTTTTCAAATGCCTTTATAGCATTGAATAGAAAACTTTATCAGAAAGCAATTCTTTTCAAATTGTCCATCATCCAGCACTGAACGGTTCAAATTTGTTTGCTCAACCACTCATAACTTTAAACAGTGTTGCCGAATCATTGATATAGAACTTTTCGGAAAGTTGTTTCAAATACCTGCAGAAATGTAGTAGTTCCCTACCGAATTTATAACTTCATGTCTTGGGAAGTTTCAGAAGTTCAACTATCAGTACTCATAACATTTAGAATGGAATTTTGTTAATTTTTTTTGAAAGGTCTTATTGTTTGGTAGAGTAGGAAGATTTACAATATAATAATTTGAAAAGTCTTTTGAATTTATTTTGTTGAACAAGCATTTTCAGAGTAATTTCACGGCATTTCCCTCATAAAGACAGCAACAAACTACAACTTTTCATTAAAGCCACCAGGTGGCACTCTGAGCGAAATTCGCCGGAAAGTTTTCTATTTACGCCGAGAAACAAGTACTCAGAAGCCAACTTAATTTGATTGATTTTGCTCGCATGAGTAAATTTGCGAGATGAAAAGTATTTCAAAGTTTGCTGTTTAGCTGCTCCGAGTTACCTTCCCAGGAGGAAAATACACTTGCCTCTCTCTCTTTCTCTGTTTACATGTTTGCACGGAGGGAAAAACTTTTGCGAAACATTTCCTCGAATAAATGCGATATCTCACAGGGGGGGAGTGGAAAATTGATACGAAACTTGGTCTACCACAGAGCAGCATCCATCAACCAACTATTTCCCAGGCCCGTATCTCATCTCGTGATCCTGCACCCGTGATAACCACAATAATAACTGTGCCAAGCCCGTCGGGGCGCCGACAGGGGAGATAATTTCATTTCACAATATTGTTAAAGTTTTCAGCTTAAAATTTCCGCATTTATCCCTTTCTCGGGAAAAACTTCCAGCTCCTTCCATCATTATCGTTACGAGTTTGCTTTAGCTGGTGCAGTTTTTTTTCCATCAAATCATGTGGGAAATGTGCTGAGGTGTAATCAGAGTGACTTTTGCAACCTCTCTTCATGCTTAAACCCCTTTGAGAGTGGCATAAATATAGGGCGGTAAAACTTTTTAATGCCAATGTACAACTCAATCAGATCAATTGTGACGCCGGAAATCCCAAAAGTTGCTCGACAGTCTGGGTTGAGAAAAATATTTATTTCTGTCGCCATTTTTTGTTGGTGAAACTGGCAACACTGATGTCTTTTCTGTTCAGAGTGTTTTGATGAAGAATTTGATTTGAAAAGTTTGTTTGTGTTATTCAAATACAAAAACGATAACTTTTCCATGAATTTTCGATTTGTTTTTCAAGGTTGGCAACACTGCTAAACAAGTTGTTATGAGACCAACTTGAGATGGTCACCACTGACCATATTGAACAAGTTTCTTTCTAGACTTATTTGCGGTTGCACTGGACTGTAAATTTAATTAAAAGTGGCAACTGTAGAACTCTGAGGTTCAGTCCAGAATCTAAAGACAAATTAAGTAGAGAGATTCCAAATCGGTACCTTACATGTAACGAGATCCCATTTCACAGCATCAATTCAAAGAGCCAAATGTGAAAGGGAAAAATTCTGCTTCTATCAATAAGATTACCGAGCTTCATTCTCATGTAAATCAATGCGCTGCACTCGTTAGGAAAATCGAAAAGACTCTGTTAGTAGCTTTCCATTCGTGGAAAATTCTGCTACACTTCATTACGGATTCATGTTTCGCCTTCTCTCTCTCTTTAACTTGACCTGATTTCCAGATCCATTCTCTCTATTGTGGCAGCACCTCCATTTGTGGACAGTTCCAAAAATAAACCATGTGCCAGCTGAGTCGTTTTTCAACCGTTATCTAACGAAACATCGATTAAACTGCGCCAATGTCCGATTGTTTAAGAAAAAACCGATACTTTTTTTGTTCTAAGGAAATTGTTAAACTCGTTCTACTCGTTCGCTCCGGCTCGACCTCTGTACACATTATAAACTCCTCAAACTTTCGATCGCACCCGTGCACACCTACATTCGCTGCGTTAGATTAGCATTTTTAAAATTGTTTAGTTTTTTAGGTTTTTTCTTCTTCATTTTCCCGTCACAATTCACTTAACATTTGTTGTGTTTGTGTCTGCTTACCAATAAATAGCTACTTAAATAAAAGCCCACTGTCTTCGCAAACCACTCCACTGTCTCGTACGCTCCTCCAATCATAAAACCCATTCCCCGATCAAACAACTCGAAACTCAAACAATCTATCTCAACTAGGTTTTTTTTGTTATAGTTTACTTCTGCGTCTCCCTTTGCTATGTCCACTATGTACAAGTATAATTGCTAGATGTTGGGTACACTGTTTAACTCCCTTTTGAATATACACCCTGCGCGGTTTTTGATGACCAACCAGACAGTCCTGTGAGGGAGAAATGGGAGAGGAAAAAAAGGTTGTATTAGTTTCAATCGCTTGAAAATTGTTTTTAATGTTGATACTAAAATTTATGAAAATGTTTTGAAACAAATAAATTGCTCAAGAATATTTTCAAAATGAAATGAAAAAAAATAGAATTTGAAAAATAATTTGGATTTATAAAATCTTCTTGAAAAATATATTTTTGCATAAGGGTTAATGTTAGCATAACAAAATTTGTTATCGGTCTGAAATTGGTTGAAAGCCAAAACAACTTTGGATTAACATGTTTTGATATGGATGATCGGATTAGTTGTTAAAATAACAAAAAAAAGTGTTATTAGTCTGTTATTACAATAACAATCCAATAACAATCCAATAACAAAAAAAAACTCATAACGACGAATAACTAATCTTCTTATAAATAACATAAAATGTTATTGGCCTAGTATTTTCAAATATCAAAAAATGTTATTCCCAAGTTTTTTCCGTCTGCTTGAGAATAAAAAAACTACCTACGAAAAATTAAAGATTAATAAGGATTTCAAGACCCAATTTTAAAGAGCAACATGCTTTTACAGAAAATGTTATATTGTTAGACATTAAAAAAGAGATTTTTGAAAAATGGCCAAAAAGCATTTTTAGATTTGAGATTGCTTGCAAGATTGTAACGATAAAATTATCGAGGTTCGATAACGAAAACGATAATTAGCGTTATTTCGATAATTCTATCAACGATAACGGAAGATAACTCATTTTTTAAATCTTTCTAAAATTGGAATTCAACTCTAAAATAATTATGGGATTTTGGCTTTATGGAAGACATAGGCTATAACCCTATAAAAATCTTCCAAACTTTAAAAAATTCTAGTGTTTTAGAATCGGAATGATGTCAGTTATCCATTGCAGTTATAACTACATGATTTTTTTTTAACAAAAATATGTATTTTTTCTGTGTTTTGAAAATGCTATGTTTCTCGAAAATATACTCAAAATTATTGTTATTGCAATATGGATATCAAATGATCGGGATTTTTTCATACATTTGGAAAGTAAAAACATTTTTTTTAATACTTCAAAATTTTCCCAAACGACGTATTTTTGAAAAAGTACTCAAAATTTCCGTTATTTACAATATGGGTATCAAATAATCAGGATTTTTCCATACATTTAGAAAGTTATAACACAAATTTTTAAAAATACTCAAAATTCTCATAAAACTACGTATTTTCGAAAAAATAGCCTAAATTCCAGTTTTTTACAATATGGGTATCAAATGATCGGGAATTTTTCATACATTTCGAAAATAATAACACAAATTTTTGAAAATACTCAAAATTTTCACAAAATTACAAATTTAAAAAAAAACTCAAAATTTCAGTTATTTGCAATATGGGTATCAAATGATCGAATTTTTTTCAAATATTTTGAAAAAAGAAATGAAAATTGTTGTATTTTTTCCGAAACTAAGTATTTTCGAAAGAATACTCAAAATTTCAGTTTTTTACATCAGGTAAATTTTGAATATTCTCATGAATTTGTGTTATTACTTTCGAAATATATGAAAAGATCCCGATCATTTAATACCCATATTGTAAAAACTGAAATTGTGTTACTATTTTTGAAAATAAGTAGTTTTGGGAAAATTTTGAGTATTTTCAAAAAAATGTGTTATTATTATCGAAATGTATGAAAAAATCCCGAACATTCGATAAATATATTGTAAAAAAAAGAAATTTTGAGTGATTTTTTGGGAAAATTATGAGTATTTAAAAAAAATAATGTTATTATTTTCGAAAAGTATGAAAAAATCCCGATCATTTAATCCCCATATTGCATAAACAATGATATTGAGATTTTTTCTGGAAAAAAAACCGCATTTTGAAAATACAGAAAAATACGTATTTTTGTGAAAATGTTCATGTTATTATAATTGCAATGGATTGCTGACATCATCCCGATTATAAAACATCGTAATTATTTAGAGTTTTGATAATTTTTCATAGTATTATACCCAATGTTTCCCATATAGTCAAAAACCCATAAGCCCTGTGCTTCAGTTATGCACGGCTTGGTTTTGCATCCCCCATATGCGGTACTAAACCAAGGCATGACTGTACAGTAAGTTTCAAAGCATAAATAGTAAAAAAAATCATAAAGTACCGTATTTTTTTGAAAAAACCAAAATTTTCATAATTTGCAATATGGGTATCAAACGATTTGGATTTTTGGATGCATTTTCACTGTTTTAGAGTTTTTCAATAGCAATACTAAAATTTTCACAAAATAACGTATTTTATATGGTTTTCAATCGATTCAAAATTGTGCATGCATTTTCACTGTTTTTTTTTAAAGGAATCGTTTAATACAGAATTGTTTCACTTCGAATAATCGAATCACAAAACAATATTTTCTTTGTCTTATTTTTTTTTATTCAATCTCAACCACTAATCTGATCTTAAGTGATTTAGAATTTTTAAATCCAAGATGGCGGCCAAAATTGCGGTGATGAAATATTGTAAATTGCATTTTATAATTTAACTGGCAATCAACCATTCAAATTTGACTAAAATGAGGTCGCAGAATTTGATATGTTGTTAAAAATAAGAAAATTAAAAAATCAAGATTTTTTTTGTTCATGATTTGCTTATCCTAAGTCCCATAATCGAACTTCGGATAATCAAAACTTCGGAAAATCGAGGCTTCGGATAATCGAGTTTGGACTGTACCTTTATTGTAAGCAATTAAAAGTTTGAGATTGTGTTTTCGAAAAAACGATAATTTGTGTTAATTGGAAAATTAAATTCCAAAATCTCTAAACCAGTAAAAATGCACACTAAAATTTGACTATTTAAAAAAAACAGTATTTTATGAAAATTCTAGATTTCATTGAAAAAAACTTTTAAACAGTTGAAATACATGAAAAATCCGAATCGTTTGATATTGAAAATTATTAAAATTTGATTATTTAAAAAATACAGTATTTTGTGTAAATACTAGTATGTATTTCATTCAAAATACTCTTGAACAGTTGAATTGCATGCAAAATTTTTAATCTTTTAATACTCATATTGCAAATTATGAAAATATGAGTATTTTTTGGAAAAATACGGACTATTAAATTTCAGAAATCATATTTGGCTACAAATAGAATATAAAAAATCGAAAACAAACTGAGTTCCTCTGGAAAAAAAGTTTTGAGACAACAAAAAAAAACATACTTACTTCATATAGTGCCAAAAATAGTTCTCCAATTGTTGTGATTTTCATGTTCGTTCGGAATGGATGATTTTGCTTTGATTTCCTCGTTAGATTTTGTTTTGTTTGCTGGTAAAATTTTGCTGATCCTTCTTGCCTCCTTTCATCTTTCGTAGCTGTTTTTTTTTTGCATCTTCTTCAATTTAATTCTTCTTTTGCGCCAATGTCAATGCCTTCCCCCCCCGTTTCACGTTCCTTCCGGCGGCTTGTTCACTCACTAATTTCGCCTTGGTTTTTTTTTCTTTTCGTCGATTGCGTTTTGAATTTCCGTGAAATAGAAAGGTTGCATTGTTTTACGCGGTGGTGTTTTGCGTGTTGTTGTTGCTCTTTTGCTGTTAAAGAAGATTAATTTCACAAGCATTTCGCGTGATGGTCGTGATTTTTCGATTTGCTGTGCTTTTTTGTTGTTCTTTCTGCCATTTTTTCAGTTGGTTTTTGATGTTCAGCCGTGCTAGTTTTTTTCTTTCCTTTAGATGTTGTTTCCGCCGCATGATCTTGTTGTTCATCTTTTCTGCTGTTGTTGTTGCTTAGCTGCTAGCATTGTGTCTTCACTCTTCGTTGGTCTTTGTTAAGATGTTGTTGTTGTTGTTCTTTTTTTTCTGCAAGATTTTGTTCCTTTTTTGTTGTTTTTAATTTTTGGTGATTCTCATTTCTGTTGCTCTATGTGTTTCCTGTCTAGCTCTAGACAAACCACTCGTCTTTCTGTGAGGTTTGCTGCGATAAATCCGGACCTAATTGTCTTAATTTGCCAGGCACCAAATGGGACGGACTTTGGCCATCAATTTGTGTGGAATGCGGAGGTACCCTGTGGAGCGTGAGAGGACGGAAATTGGGAGACTCATTAGGAAATGATGTTATGTGGTCAGAAAGGTAAAACAACCATAGACAAACAGACCAAGTAATCATTGAAAATATTATTATGATTTTAATTTTGTTTCAACATCTGTTTGTCTATGTCATTCGAGGGACGATCAGGTCCAACCGGAATTGGGAACTTACCTAATGGTCCCGCAGGGTGATGCAAGTTTCCCGAAGCAGGTAGCGTTGTTGTTTCCCGCGGCAGTGTTGCATGCAGATGCTTCGATGAACCGTTCGATTCTATCATCTGATTCACTGATTGTCGGTTATTTGTGGAATTTCGATTGCGTGTCGAATGTGTGTGTGTGAATGTTGAATTGTGGTGCGTGTGTGTGTGTCAGTGTGGGATGTTGTAAAAGAGTATCAAAAGAAGCACATGTTGCATTGTTGGTTTGATTATTGTCAATTTTGGGGACGGCAGGGATGACAAATATGTCGGCAGTATTGTTTTCGAGTGTTTGTATGTGTGTGTGAGAGTTTTTTTTCGCATTGAATCATAATAGATGATGGATGGGTTGAATCGAAACAAAACCGCGAACCAAAAAAAGAAACGAGAAAAAGAAAAAGAATGTTTAAGTAAAATCAAATTGTTACATGATTGATCGCTTATCGGTAATATATTGGTGGTGGTGGTGGGGAAGAGAAGAAAAAAGCGCTGTGGGTTTTCTCTTGCTATTATCAGGTCTGAGTGAGAGGCTACGTTTACTCTAGCGGAAGCGATTGGAGGGAGAGGTCCAGTTACGAAGAGGAGGTCTTTTTTAAATTTTATTCGATAATGTTTTAATTGTCAATTTAAATCTTTTAACTTCCTCAAACAAGTGTTACAAGCTTTTAAAGTTTTTTTTTAAGTTTTATTGAATTAACAAAACAATTCATTTGTAAATGTTGAAAACGGTATGATTTTTTTTACCAATAGTGGCTGAATTTAAATTTTTAGCAAGTATATGGCTTCACGAAATGTTGCTGAAATTCAGGACATTTCTGCTTACTGAAAAATCAAAACGAGCATTTGATGTATAGATAAGTGCTCACAGCGCCACCATACAGTCCAGACTCGATTATCCAAAGTTTCATTTATCTGAATCATTTTTTTTTTGTTTTGATTTTTTTTTTCTTTTAACATCAAATTCGAGTTTTACGACCCCATTTAAGTCAAATTTGAATGGTTGATTGTCTATAAAATAAAATAAAAACATTTTTGTAAATCACAACAACCAAAAATAAGACAGTGAAAAAAATGTAATTCGATTATCCGAAATAAAATTATGCAAAGGCCTTCGGATAATCGAGTCTGGACTGTATATGTTTCAAGAATAGCAATTATTTAACATCCAATATTACGCCCTTTTGAAATGTTAGTCTTGATTAAAAAAAATATGAAAAAATATGAATCTTTGCATGTCAATTCAGCAACTGAGCGTCGTATCAACAAAGTTCAAAAAAGAAAAATGTATAGAATTTTCTCAGCCTTTAAAAAAATGTTTTTTCTCAAAAGTGGGCAAATATGGGCACTTATTAAAAAAATAATAACTGCGACTGTTTTCAAAAAAAAAAAATTACCTAAAAATTGCTAAAAAAAATACTTTTTGATTGCAAATTCGATTTTACATCGACAAATAAAGTTGAACAATATTTGCGACCAATATTTCGATCTTTTTGAAAAAATCAAATTTTAGCATTTCAAAATGCCTAACTTGAAAAATTTTACCAAAAAACTTCTAAATAGACCATGAGATTTTGAAAAAAATCCTCTTTCTCGGTTGAACTTTGGAATTTCTAGATTTTATCGATGCAATCCGAATTTAGAAACGAGTTGGCAGAATATTTTATCAAAATAAAATATTCGCATTTGCTTGATCTTGGCAAAAATATAAACGCAATTTGAATGTTCTCGTTTTTTTGGACATTTTTCCAAATAATTTATAAAAATCCAATAAAAAAAAAAACTAAAAAAATCACATGCTTTAAAATAGCTTTTTCATAATTTTTTTGAAAAAGAGCGATTTTTTTAAGCAACGAAAAAAGGCCGATTCGTCATTCGAGGATGACAGGAAGACTTACTAATTTCAAAAATATATTCTTAAAACATAATAAAACTGTTTCAATTCTTTTTTCTTTCAATTTTAATTGTTATTTTCTTGCATTCATTTTTAAGATAAATAAAACAAAAAAATGATGTGTTGTGTCTGGTTTAATATTTCCCACTAACTGGACCTCTCCACTAGACCTTGCTGTATTTTGTGAATCTAAATTTACACTATTCTAATAAAAAGCTATTTTGCACCTCTGAACAACTGGAATTAATGTTAAAATTCTCCAGCGAAAAAAAAAATCGTGACGACGCCAGAATGTGTCTTTTGAAATTTATAAGTTCTGTCTTTTTTTTTTCTTCAGAGATTGATAGTTAACATTTAAAATTGTAGATTTTTTTTTATTCATGGGTAATTTTCCGCCAACTTACACAGCAGTTGCCCCGACCCCTCTTCGATTTGCGTGAAACTTTGTCCTAAGGGGTAACTTTTGTCCCTGATCACGAATCCGAGGTCCTTTTTTTGATATCTCGTGACGGAGGGGCGGTACGACCCCTTTTCATTTTTGAACATGCTGAAAAAGAGGTGTTTTTCAATAATTTGCAGCCTGAAACGGTGATGAGATAGAAATATGGTGTCTAAAGGACTCTTGTGTAAAATTAGACGCCCGATTTGATGACGTACTCAAAATTCCGAAAAAAAACGTATTTTTCATCGAAAAAACATTACAAAAGTTTTAAATACTCTGCCATTGTAAATAATTTTAGTACATGTAATTTTAAGGGAATTTTAACGTATTTTTCAAACCTAAATTAACCCAAAAGGGTCATTTTTCATTTAGAACATTTTTTTTTCATTTTCAACGAAATTTTAAAATGAAAAATATCGTTCTGGGTTAATGAAGATTTGAAAAGTACATCAAATTTAGAGCGAGTTGTGGCGCTATAACCACGGCAAATAGTGTCCAGGGCATTCGTGGAAATACAATGTCCCATCCCAGAGGGTCTCGGAGTACCAAACCTTCTTAGCATGGTGCTCCCAACGAATACAACCAAATCTCGGAGCGTATGGTGGTGTGTCCCCAACACTCCAGAATCGTGTTGTTGTTCGAACACTCTGTGCTCAAACTCAACCCAATTACGAGTCATCTCTGCGATACGGCTTTACGCAGTAGGCCTGGCCGCTTTAACGCTTGTGATGTTTCAATGCATTCTAATGCAATGGCGCACTACAAATGTTAATAAATGACAAGAAGAGTGCTAGGCGTCATCTAACCTAAGGCACTCTCCAGGATCCCTCCGAAAGATTGACTGCGCTAGGGTCTGATTAGATTAGATTAGATTAGATTAGATTTGAAAAGTACATCAAATTTATCTTAAAATGACATGTTCCAATTTGTTTACAGTTGTGTAACGAAAAATGGCAGAGTTTAAAGTGTTGTTTTTTTTTTCGATGAAAAATACGATAAAATACGAATTTTGAGTACGCCATTAAATCGGGCTTCCAATTTTACATAAAAGTCTCTTTGACACCAAATTTACATCTCCTCTGTTTTTCAGGCTGCAAATTATTGAAAAACACCTCTTTTTTTCACATGTTCAAAAATGAAGGTGTCGTGCCGTCCCTCAGTCACGAGATATCGAAAAACGGACCTCGGATTCGTGATCAGGGACAAAAGTTACCCCATAGGACAAAGTTTCAAGCAAATCGAAGAGGGGTCGGGGCAACTTTTCCCGAATTCGTGTGAGTTGGTAGAGAATTACTCTCATATATGTTCAGAAGTCCAAAGCTATATTGCTATGTCTAAACTATTTTGCGCTTATCTAGTAATGCAGGTCAGTGATAAAAAACCGAACCAAAAACAAGCCAAACTCAAAAAATTAACCAGAGAAAGCCGTGCGTGCCGTGCCGTGTCCGTTCTCTTCGCAAACTTACATTGTATCGACGAGTTGGGCCCGCCGCCGCCGCCGCCGATGCCACCTGGCCCACCGGGGCGCGAATTCCGCAGATAGACGCAGATGGTCACGCCGACGATGCAGACGCACGCGATCAGACTGACCACGCCGCTCAGGATGACCCACGTCAGGTCGATGCCGAAGATGGTCTTGATGTACTCGTTCGGCGCCGGACACAGCGAACCGACGGCCTCGTCCGACCCGTCCGCGCAGTGGTTCACCCCGTCACAGAGGAGATCCGTGTGGATGCAAAACTCCGGCTGGTTACACCGGAAGTCGGCGCAGTTGATCTCTGGAAGAAGATAAGGTGGAGTTTGAACTATAAATCTACAAAGCAAAGACAAGTTCCACTTACTCGAGTCCTTGACGGAGGTGATGACCATTTTGAAACCGTTCGTTTCCGTGCCCCAGTTGTCGGTCACGTACTTGAATGTGAGAAAGTTCGTCTTGGTGAACAATGCCGCCACTGATTGTTTTGTGTCCTTACAGGTTAAATCCGCCTGGAAAAATAAGACAGAGAGAGAGAGAGAAGGAAAAATCAACAATCCGATTTATACAGCCATGAAGAAAAAGGAAAGGAAATTGGATTATGTGTAGGAGGTGGCTAATCGCTTTTCTTCGTCGGTGGACCTGGTCAGGGCAGCACCTGGTGCAGTTTCCAGACCCGAGGGTTGTTGTTTTGAAAAGTTCGATTTCGCTGGAAAAAACACTGGCACAGCCGGGTGACAGTCGTCGAGTGACGGATCGGTTACTAATTAGCGCTTTTGAGAAAGTACCCGGAAGGCAATTAGAAATTGAAAAGTCTCATTGGTTGGTTAGGTTGTTTTGCTGTTCTAGGAAGCAGTAATATCATGAAAAATTTAGCAAAATCGGATTCATTTTTCAACATTTCAAATTGTTACCGAAACCGATATTTCGTTCAAATTTAATTTATTTAAGTATAAAAAAAATATGTTTCGCTAATTCAGCAGTAACGCAAAATGCGTTAATAAATAAAGTAGTAATTTTAGTTAAATCATTCACAAAAAAAAACATGTTCAATACTTTGAATTTCAGCAGCAGTAGTTTTTTTATGTATAGCTAGCTAAATGGGACTGACTTTTAAAAGGTTCAATTTTATATTAATTTCAAAATAAACTGAATTAGAAAAAAATTAAAATACATTTTAAAAAAAAAGTTATCCAAATGTTGAAATCATAGCTTGTAATTTGTTTTATATATGAGCAACTCTCTACGAAATCGGCCGATTTCGACCATTTTTATTTTTTGTATTTTTTTATTTGGCTCATACTTTGTTGGGGCCTTCCATATGACCAAATAAGTTATTTTGTGTCATTGGTTCACCCATACAAGTCTCCATACAATTTTGGCTGCTGTCCATACAAAAATGTTATGTAAATATTCAAACAGCTGTAACTTTTGAGTAAATTTTCTGATCAATTTAGTGTCTTCGGCAAAGTTGTAAGTATTATTGAGGACAATTGAGAATAAAATAGCCACACGGAAAAAAAAATTTGCAGATTTTTTAATATTTTTTTTTACCAAAACTCAATTTCCCAAAATACATATTTTTTGATTTTCGAGATTTTTTTGTATGATTTAGGGGACAAAAATCCGCAACTTTTCAGCCATAGAGAAACATGGTTAAAAAATCTGCCGCCGAGCTATGAATTTTTGAAAAAAATAGTGATTTTGATATATGATAAAATAGTGATTTTGAAAAATCTGCCGCCGAGTTATGAATTTTTGAAAAAATAGTGATTAAGATATAGCCACCGAAAGTTTGATTTCAGCGAAATATTTGCGGTTTTTCGATTTTTAAAATAGTGACCATGAGCGACCATTTTTGAAAATATTTATTTTGACAGTTCAGAAAATTTGTCTAAGAGACATTGAAGATTGGACCTCGGGTTGCTGAGATACAGCCGCTTTAAGAAAAAGAAACACGAAAATTGAAGTTTTCTAAGTCTCACCAAAACAACCTACCATTTTCCAATGTTGATATCTCAGCAACTAGTGGTTCGATTTTCAATGTTAAAATATGAAACATTCGTAAAATTTTCCGATCTCTTCGAAAAATATTTTGAAATTTTTTAAATCAAGACTAACATTTTAAAAGGGCCAAAAATTTAATATTACGCCCATTTAAAATGCTAGTCTTGATTTAATTTGTATAAAAATAAAATCCATCCAAATAAAATTTCTCCATCCATTTGATAAAGAATTGCTCATATATCTTTAAAACCTCGCAAGTTTGTATATCGTCAGCGTGAGGGTAAAAAATACGCTTTGTTCTAGGAAGTTGAATGTAACTCAGTGTAGAATACAACTAAAAGAAATGTTCCGAATAATTTACACAGATTTTATTAAAAGGGATCCAGAAAAATTCTAAAATTTATTTTTAAATGTTTTGTTTTTTTTTTCTGACAAGAAGCTGTTAAAAAAATCGTATGTAAAATATTGCCAATCTTTTAGCTGTTTTCAGTTAAACAAAATTACTTCAATATTTATAAATTGCCATTTAGAGTGAATAAAAATATGTTTTAACAATTCGGTACAGCTTAAAGCATTAGGGAATCGACATTTCGACCATTTAGCAAACACGCTAGTCCTATAAGGGTAATTCTCTACCAACTCACACGAAATCGGGAAAAGTTGCCCCGACCCCTCTTCGATTTGCGTGAAACTTTGTCCTAAGGGGTAACTTTTGTCCCTGATCACGAATCCGAGGTCCGTTTTTTGATATCTCGTGACGGAGGGGCGGTACGACCCCTTCCATTTTTGAACATGCGAAAAAAGAGGTGTTTTTCAATAATTTGCAGCCTGAAACGGTGATGAGATAGAAATTTGGTGTCAAAGGGACTTTTATGTAAAATTAGACGCCCGATTTGATGGCGTACTCAAAATTCCGAAAAAACGTATTTTTCATCGAAAAAAACACTAAAAAAGTTTTAAAAATTCTCCCATTTTTCGTTACTCGACTGTAAAAAATTTTGGAACATGTCATTTTATGGGAAATATAATGTACTTTTCGAATCTACATTGTCCCAAAAGGGTCATTTTTTCATTTAGAACAAAATTTTTCATTTTAAAATTTCATGTTTTTTCTAACTTTGCAGGGTTATTTTTTAGAGTGTAACAATGTTCTACAAAGTTGTAGAGCAGACAATTACAAAAAATTTAATATATAGACGTAAGGGGTTTGCTTATAAACATCACGAGTTATCACGATTTTACGAAAAAAAGTTTTGAAAAAGTTACTTTTTGCGTTTCTCTTTGTTTCGTCGTCCGTGTCTGTCGCGGGTGACCATGAATGGCCATGATCGATGACGACCAACATTTTCAAAACTTTTTTTCGTAAATTCGCGCTAACTCGTGATGTTTATAAGCAAACCCCTTATGTCTATATATCAAAATTTTTGTAATTGTCTGCTCTACAACTTTGTAGAACATTATTATACTCTAAAAAATAACCCTGCAAAGTTAGAAAAAACACGAAATCTTAAAATGATAAATTTTGTTCTAAATAAAAAAATGACCCTTCTGGGACAATGTAGATTCGAAAAGTACATTAAATTTCCCATAAAATGACATGTTCCAAAAAATTTTACAGTCGAGTAACGGAAAATGGGAGAATTTTTAAAACTTTTTTAGTGTTTTTTCGATGAAAATACGTTTTTCGAATTCTGAGTACGCCATCAAATCTAATTTTACACAAAAGTCCCTTTGACACCAAATTTCTATCTCATCACCGTTTCAGGCTGCAAATTATTGAAAAACACCTCTTTTTTCACATGTTCAAAAATGGAAGGGGTCGTACCGCCCCTCCGTCACGAGATATCAAAAAACGGACCTCGGATTCGTGATCAGGGACAAAAGTTACCCCTTAGAACAAAGTTTCACGCAAATCGAAGAGGGGTCGGGGCAACTGCTGTGTGAGTTGGCGGAGAATTACCCATAAAGATTCTGGGAATGTTTGACTGCATCAAACCGTGAACCGTGAAAAAAGGTTCGCAGCAGCTACTGGGAAGACCACGGCTCAAGCCAGGCGAACTCGGTCCAAGTAAACAAGCTGTGGAGACCCGAAACTGAAAGTGATCAACGTGTCCATGGTACCTGTCAGCCAGCGTGCACGTAGGCCACCGCTTGCTTTGATGGACAAGGTATAGGAAAAACTCAAGGGTTTCGTCGATATTAAATATCGAAAAGTCCACAGAGTACCGCTCGTATAGTTGTCGTTAAAGACAACGGAGATGCGTGGACATGCGCTTGGAAAAACCGGCCATCAAAAGGGAAGCGTACTCCAGATTATATCAGTCACAGATTGAAACGAGATTGGAAAGCTGGCCTACAGGACTACCTAATGATGTTCTTCACAGGGCAAGTCGTCTAGAAAGTAGTTACTGACACGGAGGACCTGGACCTGATTCACAAAACAAGAGGGAGTGAGATGGAGGACGCAAGGCCAAACCGTTGTCGAGGACACCAGACAACTAGAAGATATGCCGGATAAACTACCGGATAAACTGTGTAGATTTGTAGGTCTTCCAGACGGGTTAAGAGATTTCACGTTCAAGTGAGTGCAGGGCTCACGAGTGGATACACGTGTTTGGTAACGTGTTTAAATAACTAGTTTAGTGCCGAGTAAAAGTTAGTAGTTCTTATTATTTCCTGATGAATCGGCACTATCATAATCAGAAAACAAACATGTCTAACTTGAGTCCAATAAACCATCCACAGCTAAGAAGCACAGATAAGCCCACAGCAAGAAATTTCGCGTATAAAAGCGGTTTGTGCAGGTCATTCTGGTCAGTCTTCTTCCACCAGAAAAAATGGCTCTTACAAAGGTTCTACTAGTGCTTTGCCTTGCCGTCGCATGTATCTCTGCGTTCAGCATCACGAACCAGATGCAAGACGCGCTGGTATCCACGATCGAATCCCGCACACGCACCTGGGTCGCACAGGCGTACGTTCAACGTGAAAAGTTTGGAGTTATGAGCTTGGGTCTGCGTCCCAACGACTCCGTTGCCAATGCCGTACCAATGCTGAAGAATCAACGCTCGGTTCGCTTCCTCCCGGAGAGCTTTGACTCGCGTCAAAAGTGGTCTTACTGCCCGTCGCTGAACCAAATTCGTGACCAGGGCTGCTGCGGATCTTGTTACATCGTGGCGACCGCTGCGGCCATCACCGATCGTTACTGTATCCACTCCAGAGGTCAACGGCAGTTCACTTTCGGAGCGACGGACTATCTGGCCTGCTGTACGGATTGCTTCAAGTGTGACGGTGGTTACTCTGCTAAAACCTGGCAATACTGGGTGGACTCGGGCCTCACCAGCGAGGGAGCGTACAAATCTGGTCAAGGATGCTACTCGTACCCGTTCAACAGCTACTGTGTCAACGACCCGTACCCAACGTGCAACCGGCAGTGCCAGGCCGGATATCCGCTGACCCACAGCCAGGACCTCAAGTACGGAGCCAGCGCTTACCGTGTCATGTGGAACGAAAGAGCGATCATGACCGAGATCTACCAAAATGGACCGGTAGTCGTACAGTTTGAGGTTTTTGACGATTTCTACCAGTACAAGAGCGGAGTGTACCGTCACGTTACCGGAACGACTCGAGGGTGGCACGTGGTTCGAGTCATTGGGTGGGGCGTTGAGAACGGCGTCAAGTACTGGCTGATTGCCAACTCGTGGGGAGCACGTTGGGGCGACAAGGGCTTCGTCAAGTTTGTCCGTGGAGAAAACCATCTTGAAATCGAGAACTTTGTCTACGCCGGACTACCCAAGTACTAAAGTTAAATAAAAGATGCACCTTTTTGCACATAAAACAATGTAATTATTTAAATAATTAGGCCAGTGCTAGGTTTAAGCACTACTAACTAAAAGTTTTCCTTATTCAGCCAATCCACGTCAAACAGGAAGTCTCCAAACCAAAAGTGCTCCGATTTGGCTCAAATTTGGAGTGGGGGTTATTTGGCCCAAATAATTAGACCCATATCTTTTTGTTTGGCGATTAGGGTGGTCCTATCCGAAATAGGGTGGTCCATAAAATTGCGTTTTTCGTCGATTTTCGCAAAAACCACATTTTTCAAAAAATCATATCTTCGGAACGGCTGAACCAATTTTGGAGCGCCACAATTCAAAAGAAATGTTATTAGTTGGGCTTTTTAGAAAGAATAAGTTGAGGTCCAAAAAAACTAGCTGAATATTTGAAAAGGTCCTATGAAAATTTCATTTGCCGATTTCAAGGTCTCGGGACCAAAGAGCCCATGTCTGAAAATATTTTTCCCTGATTCCCTGTAATATTTTACATAACATAAAAAAAATAACACGTTTCGGAGATATGATTTTTTCCGCGCGCAAAAACGGGAAAATGACGAAAACGGGTAAAAATTAACTTTTTTCACTAAAACTGCGATAACTTGAAAATTTCAGCGATGACCTATACATGTATGGGTACCAAAAGTTGCGTCTTTCAATTACGAAAATTCCGGGTTGTAGCTTTGTAGGACACAAAGTTTGAAGGTTTAAATACACACACTGTTCACTTTTTCGTTTGACACTTTTTTAGTTTGTACCCCGTTGGTTGGTCAAAGTCAATCTAAAATGTGACGAACCTTTTATACACGGTGCTCACGCGCACTATCAAAACAAACGTTTGGTAGTGTGAGTGAACTCCGTGTAAAAGGGATGTCACACTATAAAGTGACCCCGTTCATTTGGCAACAGTTGGTGTCAAACCATCGGGGTTTGAATGTATGTCAAAAATCTTAAAAAAGGCAGTAACTTGGACAAAAATCAATTAAACTTCAATATTCAAAATGCATTTGAAAGCGAGGAGAACGTCAAAAGAGATGATTGGAATTATTTTGTCCAGTGAACTTCCAGGCCAAATTAGAGTCAAATAGGAGCACTTTAGATATTGATCCTGCTAGTTTGACGTGGAATTGCTAAATGGCAGGGTGGCCACTCAAGTCGGGAAATCGGGAAAGTCGGGAAAAATTCGGGAATTCGCCAAAATCCGCAAAATTCTCGGGAAAAAGGGGGAAAAAGTCGGGAATTTATGATTTTTTGTCAAACAATCGGGAATTCTAGGCATACTTGTTTGAAAATTATTTTTCAACACTTGAATAATTTTTTTTTTTTTACAATTTTCCAATTCAAAACACTGAAATTTGCTTTAATAACTTACTTTAAATTTTAGGATCTTTCCACTATTTCAATATATTTGAGTATGGAAAAGCTGTTTAAGACATTCAAAATCTTAATGAATATTGGATGCCTTTGACACAGATTTTCATAATATTTTTTGATGAATCCAATGATCTCTATTAATTAATGTTTTATCAAACAAGAGGTAAAGTTAATGAAAGTTAATATCAAAATAGAGCCTAATGGCCAGCTTAGAGTTATGACTACTTGAGTTTGGCAATGTTTTTTTGGAAATATTTTTAATTGTTTTTAACTAAATTCATTACGTAATTTATAATTTGTTTTTTTTTCCAAATATTGCCCTTGAACTTTTTTTGAGAGTATGGAAAAATGATCTACGATAGATAAAGCATGATTTTCAGTTTTCGGATAACTTAAATATCGAATAAAATCCAAAATTGAAAAACTTTTTTACGTTTTGAAACCATGACGAAAATATTGAAATTGCAGAAAAAGTAATTCAAGAAATTTTGAGTTTTTTGCAAAATTGTTTAAAACATTTGTCTCTTCAAACATTTTGCTTAAAATAAGTGGGAAAACACAAATCAATCAAACTGAATTTTCATTGATAAAATAAAAAAAGAGTTAAATACTGGCCACTAGACAAATTAATATTGATTAACAAATCAATATCAAAAATTACAAAATTTAAAAGGGAACTGGACAAAAACATTTTTTTATTAATTCCTTTGCATTTTTCTAAATCCGTTGAAAGAATAATGACATTAATTATGTTTAAATCATTATTTGATTGAAAATGAGGATTAAATTAAAAAAAAATAGGAACGAAATTTTAAGTTCAGTTATTTTTAACTTTTTGTCATTTGCAGTTGAAACGAAAAAGTATACGTTTGCCAATTTAAAAAATAACATGGAAGTTTTAAGTGTTGTTGATCTTTCGATTATATTTCAAAGACTAGTTGTTTGTGTTTCTACTCTGATTTATAATAATGAATTTAGATTTTGAAGTATTTTTTTATTTCTTGTTTAGTTTCTGTATTTACAAAAATTGTCTATAGTTGGTTTATTTTTTAAATTCGTTTAGAATTTTTTCTCGGTGATAAGTAGGGGAAATATACCCTTTCTAATCAAACACCTATCTTCGTTATACACTCAAACCCCGATGGTTTGACACCAACTGTTGTCAAACGAACGGGGTCACGTTTTAGTTTGACACCCTTTTCACACGGAGTTCACATACACTACCAAACGTTTGTTTTGATAGTGTGCGTGAGCGCCGTGTAAAAAGTGACAGTTCGTCACTTTTTAGTTTGACTTTGACCAACCAACGGGGTACAAACTAAAAAAGTGTCAAACGAAAAAGTGACCAACCACCGGGGGTTGAGTGTATGAAGAGTTTGATGCTCGATTAAAGCTCCAAAAATACTATTTAGGCTGTAAACTTACCAGCAACAGCACCGCCTTGAGTAAGCACGCGAATTTATGCCACTTACTGGCCAAAAAGATCAAATTTAATGCACTTTTAATCATAATTTCTATTTTGCGAGACCATTTCTCATCATTTTGGTGGCACACACATCCACACGCAAGATCAGAGGTTAACTGCTTAACGAAGGTCGCCATCAATATCTTTTCACTTGCGCTAACGATTTCAAAGCGCTTATGATATAAAATTGCTTCCAACTACCGTCAACATGTTCTTTTGACCGTTACTTAGTCACTCACTTGAAAAATAATCCCGAAACATGTAAATAATTAGCAAGCGCCATCAAAAAAACAAACTCGCTAAGTCACGTTCAACGTGACGTTTCAATTTTGACCATCCATTCCAATCGAAGGCTTAAGAAAACCGAGCGAGAAGCGAAGGCAAATAAAGAACAAAGGGTGGCCACCAACACCACCACCAGCGCTTGTGGTGTTGCCAGGAAACTCTATAAATGCTACTTTTCGTGAGTGTTCGCTCAAAATTTCATCAATTTTAGCAGCACGAAGCAGACCCAAACGAGCGTTGGAAGAAAAAAAGAACTAAGCTGAAAATAGAAAAATGGGTGTGGCGCAATGCACACGACTGATTAGAATGCGCTTTTGAAATATATTTTTTAAAATGCTTGTAAAAGGAATAGCATAACTTTTAATAAAAGTGCAAATAAACAGAAATGTTCACAAAAAGTTGCTCTACTCGTTGGTGTACTTGGTTTTACTGAATTTCAAGGAACACTCCAGATTATCTAGCATCATTCAAACAAGACCGCTTATTAGGCTTAAAATGGGTTTATTTCCCGTATTGACTTTTCTTATAGAAAGTGTTATGTTTGAAATCATTCTTTAGATAAGAAATGCCTATTATTTGAGCATTCTGGAAAAGTCGGGAAAAAGTCGGAAATTTGAAAATGGGCTTTTATATTATTCCTGTTCCTTTTTCAGATTCCTCAACATTTAGAATCATTTATTAAGTTCAAAACAAAATTCAATGGAAACTTCCATGAAATTGAAACACTGACAACTTCACTCACAATGCAACAGAACCCACAACCCACATAAAACCAAAAAACCATTTGAGTGGAGAAATTTTCGTCATGAAGCCATCCCACCATCCCACCAACTCCACCCAAAGCGTTCTAAGTTGCTGAAACAATACTTTCCCACGTCTCTTTATTGTGTAACAAATCGGCAGCAGCAGTTTGGTCGTCGTTTGACTTTCTGACGGATTATTTATCTTCATCGAGTTAAGCGTTGTAAACAAGAACTTGGGAAACCGGTGCGGGGGTTAATCTTTTCGAAAAAGGAGCGATTTGTATTACACCAAATGGATGACCCCGGGGACATTCTAGTTCCGAGGAGGGCTAATCTTCCCACTTGAATTTTCATTTTGGGAAAGTTATACTGGGTTTTGATGGTGAAGTCTGATCGTGGGAGGTTTTTTTTTGATTGTGGGAGTTCGGATTGCTTTAACAAGCTGCCAACACCATTTGACATTTCAAATTTCCAGCTACATTATTAACCAGGGGAAAATTCCACAAATTTAATTGCAGTTTCGCGGGAAATTTTCCGCCATTCTTAATTCACATGCATTTAGCCAGCACAATTTTAATGGAAATTGTTCACATTCCGCGCCAAAAGCCCTTTACCCTTCGCCAATTTTAAATTACTTTTAAAACTTTACCCGGCGAGTTATCGCTGCTCATTAGTGGAATTGATTGATTTTATGTGGCAACCCATCGCCGTTAATTTATTCTCGTCTGCTGCCCGGGCAGCAGCACCACCTCGCCTACTATATATACTAAGCCAGGCAACTTTCAAGTGCACATCGCGAAAGCTCGCTGCTGCTGAGTGACATTAAATTTTTAATAGCATTTTAAACTTCACAGTGCTGCTCGAGCGGAGCGCGCTGTTTTTCCCAGGTCGTGCACTAACTAACCTAGTCACACCCACCAAACACACACACATATTCCCACTCCAATTTCCTCTTTGGAAAATTTGCTCGCAGTTGGCGCCGATTTGTGGTGGGGTGGAGGGGGTGCAACCCTTTTTCTCTAGCTTCATCTTTTTTGCAAACACCGAGAGTGTCGACTTTTGCCCGGCTTGATGAAAAGTTAATCGCATTTACTTTATTGGCAGCAAAACTTGGTACCTGTCATATTACGTTCAGGGACGCCAATTTTGCTTTTTTTTTTTGCATCATATCTGTTGAGAGTAATAGTTCATCTACATCTGAGCTTTGGGAGGGTTTGGATGCTGAGGGATAGTTTCGATCGTGGCTGGTTAAAAGCTTATTAGTGTAGTGCTTTCAGCGAAGCTTTCAATCAATTAAAGTCGGGCTATTTCAAATTACAGCTCAGATTTTGGTAAATCATCTTGCTCAAATTATTCAAATTATATTCCAGTTTATTTTAAAAGAAATGTTTTTTGAAAAACATATTTGCAACGGCATTGTACCAATTAAATCAACTTAAGAAAATCGATGAAAAATACCTCAAGAAGAAGAAAATTATACATTTTTGAACTGGACTATGTTATTGCAATATCAATATTAAAATTACCTGGGTTTTTCATTCCCTTCTAAAGTATTATTTTAAACAAACTTCATTCCCGCACGTGCACCATTTTATTGTGATCCTCGCTCTACCGATTCCGACATAGCATTTTGCATGCAGAGAGATACATTCGCCACAACTTTATCGGAAAATCGCTCCAATAACACAACAGCAACAGCACACACTCTCCTCCACATATGATTATAATACGAAAACAATAAGTGGAACAACATAATCTGACATGCTGCCTCTGGGATATGTGCTTTGGGCGAGGTTTTGCAAACTTCTGCATACATATCATATTCCAAACCCCACCTCCTCCCACCCACCTCTCCCTCGCACGTGGAGAGCGCTTTTTTTGCGTCAGGTTCTCGCATCTTCCGGAAAAGCGTTGCTCGTGTCCAACCCGGGAGGCAACCCACCATCAGGCATCAACCGACCGTGGCATCGAGGTTCGTGGATGTGTGGGTGTGTGTGTCTGTGGCACAGACTTTATCTCATCATCATCAGCAGCAGCAGTAGAAGCAGAGGAAGCAGGAGCATTATCCTCCTCAACTGCTGCTGGTTTGAGACTGGTTTTTCTGGGATTTCAAAGGTGACACAGTGAAAATATTTGTAATTTTTTTTCTTGAAAGGGTTGATTGAACAAATTTAGTTATAATGTAAATTTAGTTATAATGTAAATTTAGTTATAATGTAAATTATTGCTGTTTTGTTGCTTGCTGTTTTTTTTTCGCGCAGATTATTGTTTTATCCATCCAGAAAAGTTTAAACTGAGTGACTCTTAGGTATTCTTTTTTTAAATTTTAATTGTTATCTACTTTTGTCAAATTAGACTTGCTTATCATTTTTTTTTTAAATATCTAGTGTTTGATATAACTTTTGTGATACTTTTTTCTCAACACTATTTCCTGTAAAAAAAGGTAAGCGGTTGATTTACGATAAATTTCAGGTAGTTAAACGTGCAAAGAAAATCTACACTATTTAACGTGACGACTTCCATCATTGCCATAATTTTCGTTACATTATTTAAATTTTACTTCGTTTACAATATTTTCACAAAATTCCTCTACAAGTAGTTTAGAATTGTGTAATTTGTGCTGAATGTTGAAATCGTGTTGATACTTTATGGTAACGATTATGAGTGAGTTATGAAAATCATCATTATTCAATTATTGTCTACCAGGAAGTCAATGATTGCTGCACAAAATTATATAACTTTTGAGACAAATTTGCTTTAGATCAAAAATTCATTCAACGCCATCAAGGAGGGTACAAGCGGCATATGCTGATACATTTTGGTGCAAAAATTCGTAAAATTGAACTATTTTTGAGTGATAATAGATTTTCTCTGAAAAATATCCCCTTTATCTCAAAACAAATTATTTTTCACGCTGTAAAAAAATCATGGTAATATTTCATCTCAGAATGAGAAATTTTTATGCTATGTGCAATTTTCCATTTAAAATTTATAAATTCATCACTTTTCTTTTCATTTCTTTGTTTCGGTCTAAATTGAGCTAATATTACTAATATAATCTAATCTGACACAGACGAAGCCAGTCCGATGAAAGCATGCTGGAGAGATTAGATTACGCCCCAAGCACTTTTCTTGTCAATATTAAGAATTGCAGTACATCCGAGAACACCCGAAAATGTATTTCAAAAATTAAAGCGGCCAGCCCTACTGCGCCGTGTTTACCGCAAAGAGGAGTCTGAGAACGGATCACATTTCACACAATCTACAGGGGAGGTAGGATGCGTGGACATACCGTACCAAACGCTCCGATTTATGATTGCATTGATGTTGTGTAGG
Organism: Culex quinquefasciatus; assembly: GCF_015732765.1. Taxonomy (NCBI): domain Eukaryota; kingdom Metazoa; phylum Arthropoda; class Insecta; order Diptera; family Culicidae; genus Culex; species Culex quinquefasciatus. The sequence goes on from NC_051862.1 coordinate 14,847,707, forward strand.
GTGTATTATGTGTAATAATATATCATTTAATATTTGATTCTGAATTGAGCTAATATTACATCATGAAATAGGTTATATTAAACCTTCAAATTTTACAACATCCAAATTTACACATTTTATTACTGTACATTGGCCAAACGAAACAATCAAACTGAGGATTATCAAAAATGTTTGAAATGATTGATAATTAATTGTTTTATTTTTTATATAAAGACTAAACAATCGAATTTTGATTTAGTTTTAACATTATTTTTAACTAAACAGTAATTTGAAGTGTAAACTATAAAATTACTAAAATAGTTGATAATAATAACAATTAAAATTTAATATTTCAAGCAACTTTTATTTATTAAATATTTTTTTTCTTTCGCTTTATACCTTTTTTGTTCTATTTTTGTTAGTTGCAAATATCTTGATATGTTTTTTTAAGTTTTTTGGTAGCGTTATACTTTGTATGTGTCATCTGAGTGATTTTATGTTAATATTATAATTCCATTCATCATTTGTTACATTCAAATGTTTTTCAACATTATACGCATCAGCATTTTAATATTTCATAGCTTTCATTAGTTTTGCCGTATTTTTTTGCGAAATCAAATTTAGGAATAAGATACAAACGAAATGGTATGGAACCATAACGACCTTGTCAGAGAAGTGTTCAAAGTTCATCAAGAAGAAGTTTTTAACACATTTTGAAAAGTTGTTAAAGTTAGTTTGCTTTAATTAGGAAATCATTGATAATTTTTTTTTTAAAGTGTCAAATTTTTCTCATTGAAAATGAGTTAGAATCGGAAAACGGACTGCATTACCGGATTCTTTGGACAATTTTACATACATCAGTTGATAAGCCACAAGAATTTGAAAATATACTTTAATTATACTCATGCTACAAATAGGAATTGGTGATAGCTAAATTTGATATATTTATGAACACATCTAATTCTAATGCGTTTTGCTCACATTTGGAACTACTTGTAAACGTTACCTAAAATATTTAATACGAGCAATTCCATGCCAAATAGGGAATCGGTTGTACCCGACCCTCTCCGATTTCAATGAAACTTTGTAGACATGTTATCCTTCGCTTATATAAGCCATTTTTGTGTATATGGAGCCAGTTCCACTCGATAATGACATTTGAGAAGGCCGTAAGTGTTTAAAATATTTTTGTAATTCGGAATTTAAATATTTCTGTATTTCGAAGCCGTTGCATCGTATCAAAAAGTGGTCAAAGACAAACTTGTAGGAAATTTGACGGGCTTTTCGATAAAAATACACTGAAAGAAAAAAGCACCCAACTTTCATGAGATTTTTTGATTTTTTAGTTTAAAAGTCAAATTTGAGGGGGAGCCCACGATTTTTTTTCGTTAAAAATGTTTGTGAAGATAGCCTAAGATGTTACAAAAAGACTAACGAAAAATGCAGGATGGAGCAACTCACCTAAAAAAATACAAAAATCATTTACTGAAACTGTTTTTTTGAAAAGTGCTCTAAACGTCAAAATTTTCAAAAACCGAATACGGGAATCGATTCTCCAGACAATTTTACATAAAAGTCTCCATATTGACCATTGTCCTAAGTCCAATCCTTGTGAAGTTACAGCGGCTTTAAAAATAATAATGTTGAAAAAATAGGTTTTTTGATGGTTTTTGGCAATTTCTATATGACAGACTTGATTTTTCAGTCTCGTAAATATTTTTACCGGAAAGCTCGTCCAATTTCCCATAAGTTTGTCTTTGACCACATTTTAATTGGCTTAATTAATTTAATGGGGCTTACAGATATAACATGTCTACAAAGTTTCATTGAAATCGGAGAGGGTCGAGAAAAAAGTACCTGAAAAATTCCTGTTTTGGGCTGGAATTGCTCATACATGTTATAAAAAGTTCATGAACTATGTTAAACAAACATTTTATTGCGAATTTTTCAAGTGTGACATTCAAAGTAACCTTAAGAATGCATTAGACCGTGCCAATAAATAAAAAACTCACCCTTTTGACAGTTTGCTTGCATTTGTTTGTCAAATTAGCAAAAGTGCGAGTTTGTTTGATTGTTTGTCATAGTCTTATACCTCCTTTACCAATGGTTTATTTGAAGCAATTAATTGAATAGCACACTAAGTGCTAGGCTGAATTTTTTGAGGAGTACAGTCACTATCAAAGTCAATACGGTTTTTAAATAACAATTTACAAAGAACTATTTTTTTGTCACTACAGTCCATACTCGATCATTCGAAGACCTTGCAAAAATTTTACTTCGGATAATTGAAACACGAAATTTTGTTTTGTTGTTGTCTTATTTTTGATTGTCGAGCTTAAGTATAAATCCTGAGCTACTCTAAATAGATTTAGAATTTTTAAATCCAGGATGGCGGCCGAAATGGCGGTGATGAAATTGAAAAAAATGCATTTTGTAATTTAATAGGCAATCAACCACTTAAAATTTGCCAAAATTAGGTCGCAGAACTGGAATTTGATGTAAGAAGTAAGAAAAAAAAACACAAAAAAAAGTTTTCTTTGTTCCTGATTTCATTATTTTAAGTCCCATGCAAATCTTCGGATAATCGATGCTTCGGATAATCGAGTCTGGATTGTATTGATAAAAACTTAATCGTAAGAACGAAAATGGACATTGTTTGGCCTACCTCAGTACATTTTTCAAAAATATAAATCTTCAGAATTACCGTATAGCTGTCGAGTGTAACTTAATAATGATTTTCTATTGGTAGTTTAAAAATCAATACTATTATTTTTAATAAGAGTAATTTTAACATCATTTTTTCACAGTGTACTCTACCAAGAGCAGCTCCAAGCGCGCTTCGGGGGGATGAGGTTTTCACAAATAACAGCATTCGGCTCGGTTCGGCTCGGATTATATGAGTAAGCCGTCTAGCTTCCCTCCCCCAGCGTGGCGTTACCACTGGAGGTCGAATTGAAGCTGCTGCTGCTAGCTGGTTCACCTTATCCAGTCCAGGGGTTGAAAGGGTAGGAAAAATGCCGGTGAGCTGAGGCACGCCAGCGATGATCCCCCGAGATGGGAAAAAGATTCAAATTTCCATCGCTGGAATATGGCTAGAGAGTGGAGCAAATCTCCGAGGTCGAAATCAAGTCTTGGAAATGGTTCTGACAACGAAGGGTGATGGCCGCAGAAGGTCAGCTCGAGTTCATTTTGGGACGCTTCTGAGGAATTATCGGAAATTAAATATGTAGCTAGATTTTTTTCAGCATCAGATCTCGATTTGACATATTTCCATAGTTTTGAAATTGAACTTTCTATGTGCAATCTCTCATTCAGAAAACATTTTTCAAACAAAAACTAATGTTCTTGCTAAGGTTCCGAAGAAAGCATTTTCACCTTGAGGCTACACGACACAAGCTTCCTCAAGCTGATTAAATTTCCCAAAGTCAAGTAACCACCATGCTATGCTTCAAGTGCTGGAACAATTCCAGAGCATTGTTTATTCTGTAAGTCTTCAACTCGAACTCTGCAAAATACACACACACGTTCACCCAACCCTCGTGTGTGTGATTGTGTGTGTCTGCATTATTTGTGATAAATCTAATGCTACTTGAGTGGCAAGGAGTCGGTCGTCGTCGTTCTGCTCGCACCCACAATTGCAAACGAGCTTACTATTATCAAGCGTTTTCCCCTCGCAATACACTAACAATGCCATTGCTGGAACCGCTTGAACTTGCTGGAAGTCTATCCTTTCTCTGCCACGCTGAATCTCACATAATCAAACCGGAAGAAGATGGAACGTTGGCATTAATGCCAAAGGAAACCGGTCGTTGTGACACACGCACACACACACACAATCACAATCACGATGCAAATTGTGCACAACCAATCTATACCTCCGAAGAAGACCAAACCGGCCAGGAGACTCCTTAAGGATCTGGCAGAAACGGAATAATTATGTGGAATTGAGAGAAAATGTTCCAGATTATTAGATTTTCACACATTCCATGTCCGAGGCCCGGGGACAAAGTGCTGAAAGCAAGGACTTGATTGAAAGTGGGTTCGACCATTCCAACACACATAGTCACACACACACACACACACACGCTCAGATTGGAGGAACAATGCATGGCGTCAACAAGATAAACTTTGAATGACTCATTAGGCCCGGGCTTTGATGTTTGCATATGCCGATTGACCGATTACCGGGTCCGGGTATTTGCGGACGAGATTTGTGGGTTTTCTTGGTTCTGCGTGGAGTCCGGTTTTATCGATGGGTTTCAGTTGCTCGTTTCAAAGTGATACAGTTTCTGGAGCTTGAAATGTATCGGTGAATTAAATCGGGACATGATTGCAAGTCTTGAAATAAAGTGATCTGGTTGAAATCCGCAAACAATTTTACTTCTTAATGTGTACAGACGATTAAGTAGACTATATGAATTCATTTATTTAGAAATAATTAAATCTTATTTGAAAAGAAATCTTAGTTCCTCTAACTGAAATGCTTTAGAAAATATCTATTACCAAAGGATAATTCTTTAAAATGAATACAGTCAAGATTTGACTATCCGATGTTTCGTTTTTCCGAATTTCGACTATCCAAAAATTTAATAGGAATCTCGGACAATAGAGCTACAGAAAAAACAATCTCGCTTGTAACAAGTAAGTTTACAAAAAAGCTTGACTATTTTTACAAAAACGGCCTAATTTTTTTTTCTCAAAAATGGTCAAAAATAGTCAAACCTACGAACCCAATCCCGTTTGGTCATTTGAGAATGACAGGGAAATTACATAGTACACAAAACTTTTTTTTTCGTGAAATCGCGATATTTCGTAATGTTTATATGCAAACCCCTTTCGATGAAAAATATTTTTTTTCGGAATTCTGAGTACGCCATCAAATCGAGCGTCCAATTTTACATAAAAGTCCCTTTGACACCAAATATCTATCTCATCACCGATTCAGGCTGCAAATTATTGAAAAACTCTAATATCAAATATTGCTTATGAAATTTCAATTTATTTTCAAAAATTATCAGAAAATGGTTCAGGCATGACATACAATTATACTACTGCCAAAAATTTGTAAAAATATTTAGAGTAACATTTGAAAAGGGCGCATAAGCATTCTGATAGCTTAACCGATTTGAACAATCCACATTCAATATGTATAATTTTTTATTTATTTTTTCAAGTAAATGCTTTTGCTACTGTTTTAGTCAAATATAAAAGGAAGCGTATAAAAAATTGCCCATAACTAAGGTTACTTTTAAGGGTGCACAGCAACCAAGGAAGTTGTTGTCTTCTTATTCCAAAATTGTCAAACTTACGAACCCAATCCTGCAAGAATCTGATTGCAAAAATATTCAAACTTTGTTGTAAATAACTATGAAGACAGTAATTTAGGGGATGAATAAAAAATTATATCCATAGTTCCCGTATTTTTGAAGATGCAAAAGTTATGGTGTACCGTTAACGGTGCTCATCAACCAGAGTTTACACAGGAAAAAAAGTTGAATTATGGAATGTTGAAAATTTGGTAGGTTGAATATTACCTCTGTTTTTGTGTAATATTACAAAAACTGATGAAAATTCATCATTTTCTGGGGTAAAATTAATCATTTTTTTACCACAAAATCTGTCATCATTTCCTGATGAATATTACCATCATTTTTTTTTCTGTGTAGAGCAGCCAGATATTGGTTACAGACATTCTGGTATGTTTGAAACTTCGGGAACGATCAATGATTTTTTTTCATCTCCTCATGACATCATGACTATTTTGAAAACGATTTACAACTAAATTTGACATTTTTTATATTCAAATTATTTTAGGATTGAGTCCGTAAATTTCCTCAATTTTTAGAATAAGAACACAGCAAAAAAAAGTTGAATTTTGAAACGTTGAAAATTTGATTGGTCGAATATTACTCATTTTTTGAGTAATATTACTCAAAAAATGTGTGAAAATGTGAACCTGATGAATATTTATCAGAAACTGATGAAAATTCACGGTTTATTAACTTAAAATATGACGGTTTATTAACTTAAAATATTAAAATTTATTCAAAAAAATTAATTTCTTGTAAATAAAAATCCAAAATTTTCTACAAATTCATAAGAAATTGATTTTTCCATAAAAATATAAATTCACAAGCCTTACCCGACAAACTTCGTTCTGCCTTTTTATTCGTTTGTTGACGTTTTTTGCTTATTCAGCCTCCTGTGATCAAAATGTGATTTTATGTAACCTTCTTCATACAATTTGCCGATGCTCCGGAATCGGTTCCAGAGTGGCCAAAGTGTCAATTAGTTAGCGTATAAACCTTCCTTGTGCTTATACGAACCCAACGCAACAAAGAGCACTTTGATCCGACGCTCCGTATTGAACTGATTCGCGTTCGAACAAAACCGTCGAAATTTTTTATATATATAGATTTAAAACAATTTATCTTAAACCAATTTTGTTGCAGGAATAAAAAATTATCCAAATTTGTTTAACTGAAAATTGTCTCTAAAATTGATGATATTTTTAATTATGTTTCAATAATTCACTTAAACTGAGAAACTAATTTAATTGTTTATAGTTTTAAAGTGTCCAAAAAAAATCCAAAAATGCAGTCCGTTTTACAATTTGAACTCATTTGCATTGAAAAAAAAAACATGGTACTTAGAGAATATTCTAACAATATTTGAAACATATCGAAATTGGTTGAAAACTACTTCTTGAGGAACTTTGAACACTTCTCTACAATGCTCAGTTAACCCTCTACTGCCCAATTTTTTTTTCGAAAATTTTAATTTTTCCCGTGTTTTGGAGGTCATTTTGAGCATTTTTTTTATTTTACGAAAAACTTTACTTCTCTTGTTTTATGTTTTTCTTGTTTCATTTTTAGTATTTTAATTTGCATTTATCTTATTTAGTTTATGTTTGTTTTTGGTAGTATTTGGCCTATTATACCACCTCCTATCATTACATTTTGCCTATCTATTTTTTCATGTTTTTACAGTAACTTTTTCAATTTTTTGCTTGTTTTTCTCATTTTCTGATAAAATGGCACCATTATCATTTAAATAATACGTAGAGGCATAGTCTGGGACAATAGAAAAATTACTGCATACTTCTTTTAACTTAAAATATTGGAAATGTATAAAAAACACCAAAAAAACACTGCTAAAGTTGACCTCTAAAAAATAACATTTTTTAAAACATTGGCAAAGTCACATACAACAAGTAAAACTTCCAACCCAAATAAAATTTTATGAGTTCTTCTTTCCAATGCTTTTTAAAGATCAAAAATTGGTTGAAAAATTGATTTTTGGCGATTTTTCAAATCGAAGCCCGTCTAAAGGCGGGGTTGGGTTGTAGAGGGTTAACTCGTATTTTTAATTTTGCAAAAAAAAACATCTTAAACTTATCAATGTCACCCCGGTTTACGGTATTTAATTGTACATTTGCTATCGATCTCGAATGTAATTAAAGCTGTATATTGTTCGTACATATTTTAAAATGTGTTAATAAACAACTTCGGACCTTTTGTCCACTTCTCAAAATTTCAGGATTCACTTCATGGCATGTTAGGGATTCGGTTCAATCTACTGAAAATATTTAAAACAATTTTTCAAACTAAAACTCAACAATCAGTTATTCAGTTTTCAATCAATTTCCCAGCTCAAACTTTCCCCTTCGAACTTGTGGCGCACTGCAAACATGCCGGGTGAATTATATCTCATCATTCCGGGAAATTGTCTTTTCCCTCGGCCTCGGCCATAATGATGAGACTGGGCCAGCTGCCGGTGCAAGAGCTGCTGTTGCCGTTTGCCAAGTCCAGGCTATTGGGATAAAATTCATTATGAATCAACCAGGGATGCATTTCGCATTTTATGCTAATTGGGCAGAGCAGAGCACAGAGTCAAAGTGAGTCCGGGGGGCGAGAGAATTATCATCCGACGATGCATCGATGTGATTTGAGTGAGGAAGGTGGGTGGATGGGGTTCGCTTTAGTTAGATTCAATTATAAGAGCACTCTGGTGGATCGTGATTGAATAATTGTCTTAATTGCTGGGAAAACGTTATGAGAACGGAGGTTCGATAAATTGGAAGAAATCTTGATTTTTTAAATGAAATTAAAACAAAATTGCAAATAGGACAAATTTGCTTCTTATCTAAAATTCCACTGGGAAAATTCCCAACCCAGAACCCATCCCGACCATCAGGAAAACTGCATCCAAGTGGAAGGAAAATAATTACACTGTATTATACGAGTGCATCCGGTGGACTTACCTTGTGCGAACCGACGGCATGGGCCCCGTCGTACACAAACAGATGATCATTACAGTCTAGTTGTAGCATATCGAAACGTAACATAAATCTCTGCAGTATCGAATGTGTTTGAAATGTGATAACACAGTTTAGGTTTCTCTCGTTCTTGGAGGAGAGGGTAGCACCATCTATTTTCCTATACAGCTGTTGTAAAAAGTGGTTTTTACAGATTGAATCCATGTGATCTGAAAGCAGAGCAGAGAAGAGGGAGGAAATAATGAATTAGTAGAGCGAATGGGTTTTGTGTGTCACTGGAAATGGGAATTTGAACGGTCATTTGTCTCTGTCATAAGCTCGTTCAATGGAGAAGCAATGCAATGCTTAGCCATCCATTAAATTTTCCGGGATTTCAGTTTGTTCTTTTTGCAGCAAATTGAGACATGGTCAATATTGGATGTAATTCCAGATTGGTTACTTTTGATAATTATTTTTCTACCCTTAACCTTTTACAATCATACTCTTAATCTCAAGTAACATATTTAAAAATTACCACAAATACAATTTCAACCATTTTAAAAGCATAAGATAAAAAATCAAGTTTAGAAAATTATGATTAATTCCTTTATGTTCACCACTGCTGCACAGTTTACTGCAATTTATTGCATTTAATTAAATACTTATAAAATTTCATTTAAAAAATAACTTTGAAACTCAAAAATAAACTTTATGAAAAACACAAAAAATAAATTGTTAGATCTCAATTTTCAGTTTAAATTGTAATATACATAGACAGTTAAATAAAAATTACTACACAATAAAAACAACCAAATCAAAGTATTTTTTTGTATAGCAAAAGTTTTTGAATTCTAGATTAAATTTTCAAAACAACCTATCCCTCATGGGTTTCCTATGCAGATAGGACCTTTTGAAAATTTAATCTAGAATTGTAATCCGAACTTTGGAAAAAAATGCATGATAAAGTTGAATTAATGTGAAATTTCTTATACCATGTCTGGGGCTGGTGATTTCAAGCGTAATCCGTAAAATTTGTCCTTGGCCGTGAGATTTTGTTTTTGATTGCTTGAATTACAAAATTAATGCTTAAATAAAATGAGGAGCATCATTTTATTTAAGCATTAATTTTGTATTTCAAGCAATCCACAAGAAATTTAACAGGTATTTTGGAACTCATTTATACCAAAATAGTAGTTTATGCAACAAGTTGCAAAAAGAAGATTTTTTCAGCACGAGTTGTACATTTATCCAACGAGGTTTACCGAGTTGGATAAATACGACGAGTGCTGAAAAAATCAAGTTTTGCAACGAGTTGCTTACAACATTTTTTGCAATTCCGAAAAACGCTTATTTAATGGAATTTTATGTCAAACATTCATGTGTTTAGTAAATTCATCGTTCAAAACAAAACAATATTGAAAAATGTTACTTTTCGATACTAGTGCTGAAAATTTCAACTTTTCAGTACCCATTTCAGTGCTGAAAAGTAGAACTTTTCAGCACTGTTAATGAAAGGTATTAATTTTCCATTCTGTTATTTTTGGTAGGGAAAAGTAGGTCGTTTCGTTTCTCCAGAAGGGCAGGAAAAGTTGACAGTTTCACAGTGGAATTGCAAAAATGTTTTTTACAATGTTTTACGAAATGTTTTATCGAATAAAGCTTTTGGTTTAACATGCCATGGATAGTATTGGATAATGTAACAAGCCATAGTCTCATCATTTCAATGAAAAAAGTGTTTTAAAATGCACTTTACACAAGTTTATTTATTTTGCTATCATTAGTTTTCAAAAATTGTAAAATTCAACGAAAATAAAAAAAAAGTAAAAAAAAAACTTTTTGCGGTACTGTACATCGAAAATTTTCTTATATTTGATAGATTTTTAATAAACTCAACTATGATGAAAATGATTCAAAACGCAAGGGAATGTATTTTAAATTGATTTCAGCTGATTGCACTTGAATTTCCATTGATATTTTGAAGTTTTTTGCCCCTTGATTTTTTGGGGCCGATTTTGAAAAGTGGCAGGGTAGTTTATTTTTAAATCACTGTAAAATGTATCAACATAACAAATTGAACAAATTGGCTGAAATGCATTTCCAATCTGCATAAAATCATGGGTTTGAATAGATAAAATTGTTATATAATATATAAAAATTGGTTATAAAATATAGATAAATTTGCTATAAAATAAGAAATTTTTAAGCACATTGTCATGTTTTCAATTTTCTGAAATCATCAATTTTACATGTTAAAAAACTGTTTTAAATGAATCATTGCCAAACCTTTTTTTAAATACCCATATTTCCCTTTTGTTATAAACCATTAAAAAAGATTTTATATTTCTTATTTTAATGATTCTACTTTTGGTGATTTTTGGAAATCTTATTTAGAATAGGATGGCATAATCATTCTTAAATTAATGTTTTTGCGTTAATTTTAGGCAGATTTTTATTTCAATAATTTGAATTTGAAATGCCATGTAATTTTTTTTTACGTGAAAAATTACTAGTCTCATTGCCCTAAAGATTGAAAGCATTTCAATAAAATTCATATTCAAAAATAAGAAATTGTGATAAAAGTTTATAAATTTAAAAAATAAACATAATGTCGAATTCATAATGGATTAAAAGTGTATACAAAATTGAATTAAAATTGACAAAATGTCGAAACATCATTAGCAAATTGAGATTTTTAGGAAGATTTTAAGTAAGCCGGGATTTTTTTTAGTTTTCAATTTTTTTTTTTGTAAGAAAATCAGACATTTTATTCACAATGGAAATTATTTGAAAATGAGTTAAAAATTTGGAATAATTCGAAATAGAAATGTCACAATACTTCGCCTTCAGACATGATTCGATCTAAACATTCGAAAAGAAATCATTTTTTCAACCAATTTCTGATATTTAAAAAGCATTGGGAAGAAAAACTATTAAAACTTTAGAAAATTTTGGGTTTGACTTGTTTCATGTGATTTTTCCAATGATTTTTAAATTTAAATTTTCTGGGGTAAACTTTCCTAAACATTCATAAAAAAGTATGTAGTAATATTTGAAATGCCCCAGACTATGACTCTATGTTTTTTTTTAAATTTAATTGTATAATGCTTTATCAGAAAATGTAAAAACAATAAAAAAAATCAGAAAAGTTACCTTAAAAATATAAGTAACAAAAGCGCAAAAGGTAATTATGGGAACTGGTAAAATAAGCAAAATACTATTAGAAACTTAACATGAAAAATGCAATAACAATAATAAAATTAAAACAAGAAAAAAAATGGTTTAAAGTTAAAAAAAATAAATACAAGCCACAGTTTATTTTTTCCATTTACAAGAAAAATGTGTTTTCAAATCATAAGCTTCCAAATATGTTAATATTTCATAAAAAATCAAAATATTTTTAAGCGAGCCCAAACATGCTAAATATGATTATTAATGCAGAAAATGCATTTTAGATTGTTTTCAGTGGATTAAACTTCTGTTTCCATTGAAATTTTTAAGTTTTTTGATTTTTTTTGCTGTCTATTTTTCGGACCAACTTTGAAGAGGGAAGGCGACATAAACTTAGAAAAATATGTTCAACGGCCTTATTAAATTTAAACTATTTTGTCTACAAAAATAGATACAGTAAATTTATCAAATTTGAATTTAATTTACAGCTACGAACTAAGCTATTAAATATCTTAAAATGAAAGAAACTTTCCAAAGCAGCAAAAGCTTATCAACATCACAACAAAACTTTCCTGGCGCATTATCCTCCCCCCGGCGGAATTGTTCAAGATTTCCTCTAACCCCGCCCACCCACTCCCCGCTGATGCAACCCGAGTAATTTTCCCAACTCAATCTATGATAAATATTTTATAAATAATTTAAGCAGATTGTTGCACACTTTCCCACAGGGACTGCTGCACAACAGTACGGATTCCGTTCCGGGGCCTAGGCTGGAAGAAAATTCTGCCGCTGCTGCTGTTGTGTGCCGTAGAAAAAAAGTTTTCCCGACACGGCTTTGCTGCCGGAAAGAGGAAAATCCAAGAATCTAGGCAAAAGTTCGCCTTGTAGCGAGACGGTTTTTCGATTTGAGAAAAAGTGGAAGTTTAGTTTGCTTTTTTTATGAAAACTTTTCTCTAGTTGTGGACTAAAACATGGATTTACTAAATTTTCTATCTTTTAAATTTGATTTAAGAAAAAATGTTTATTTTTTTAGTTTTATTAATGCCAATAAGGAAAAACAAGTACAATTCTGAGCACTTCTGTACCACTTCTCACACCACGAAACACTACAACTTTTGCGAGAAGCTGTCTGTGTGTAAGTGTTACGAAAGAACCATCTCCCGGAAGGGCCCGAGTTCGCCTGGACGCGGTTCAACTACCCTCTGGTGCAGGGCCACACTTCCGGTGGAGGATAAAACTTTGCGGTGAAATGATCTATATTTCAGAGTGCTCACCTCCCCTGTGCTTACACGGTGTGCGGAGTTAAAAAAAATGCGAAATAAAACAAGCCCTCCTTCTCTATTGTGCTTGGCGGAAGTTCTAGCACCCGGAAGTGGAACAACTTTTGCCATTCGTGGCCATTTGAACAAGTTGGGAGTGCTTTGCAACTTGGAGTTACATCAAGTTAATTGAAGATTATTGAGTTGGCGGTGGGGAAATTTAAGAATTTAGTTGAATCCTCTGCAAAGGAGCACTGATTCCTCCAGGGTAACCTTAATCGGCCACCCAAAAGGTGGCTTCCGAAGATGATTGATCCGGTCCTAAGTGGACGCTTAAAATTCTCGATTGCCCTTCCGAGAAATGTTGTCCTCCGAGCTAACAAAGTAAAATCTGTTGTCCAGAAAGAAATGTCCTCACGTTCTCGTCCCAAACCCCAAATTCTTGGAAACAGGTACCTTTCGGCAAAGGGGAATGATTGGGTACAAGCAACGATATGTTTCATATCGAGAAACACTCTAGCAGTGGAAAAAAGTACCCAGAATAATTGTTTCGTATGGCGTCCTCAGGGCACAACATGTTGATCATCGCTGAGTAGCAGTGCATCCCAATACAGGTTTTTCTAGTAGTAGAACCCGGAAACCCCCATAGACAAACATACAGTGTGTAAACTCAAGGTTGGATCCATGAGAATCCACCAACGATGGTGTTCAAGTTTGCTGTCCTTGTTTCGATGGTGTAACCGCTTGGCTAAACACAAACACACACACACACACACCGTTGGTGTCATAGTTTGCCTACGTAAACATTGCCGGAAGCGTTAGGGAAGCAATTTTTGTGCACCCGTTGATAGAGTCCCCCCCTAGAATTTTCTTGTGGCTGCAGTTAGTGGTGTGGCCAAGCCACCATGTGCCACACCCAGGATGACACATTTGTGCTGACGTAAACAGCATAAGATATTCCGGGAGTTTGAGATGGTACGGGCGTCCTTGGTCCGAATTACAATATTTTTACTTCTACTCAGATTCGTAGAAATTTGTTTTTATAGCGAGAAATTTTTTTTTCATAAAACTATTTTTATCAGGTCTTTTTCGGTACTGCGACCTGGTTAGGACCGAGTCGGATTTTATAATTACATTTTTTCTTAATTGCAGAGGATCTTGTGTCTAAATGTTAGTGGGAGGGGTGCCGATTACCCGCGGCCTACTCGGGGACCGAGAAAAGCTCATATATATTAAAAGGTAATCAACAGATAAAGCAGAACAAATAGATTTTTATGATATTCGTAATAAAAAAAACTTTTTTGATTCATAGAGGATTAAAAATTATAAAGATTCAAATTACAAGTATGCCCCCCCCTACCCCCACAAAATCTGCTTAAAAAATCAGGCGTATTTTTTTTCGAAAAGCTTTACAATTTCAATTGCTAAAAACTCAAGTGCATTTTCCTGCGAAAAAAAAAGTTACTTTTTTGTGTAAAAACTAATATCACCCCCCTCCTCCTCCCCTCACGAATGTGGTTGGACTCGAGGAACATAAAATTCAAAAAATATTTGCAACGGCCTAAGTTTCAAAGTATAAAGACTAAAAATTTTCACTAAATATCGTATGTTTGGAATATACAAAAATTAGCCATAAAAAACGAAGCGATATAATTTACTTTTACTATAGATTTTTTTTTGAATGCTTCTATTTTTACAAATTACCTTTTTTTGCGAAAATATTTTTCATAATTTCATTTTCATATTTTGCAATACGAGTTTAAAAAAAAACAAAATTTATATGCTTTTTCAATTTGTATAATACACAAATTTTCACAGAAAAAAAACATATCTGATCAAAATTCAAGTATTTTTGAAAAAAATAGTCTTTGGTAAATTTTTAGTACCGTCATCAGGGGTGACATTGGGTCTAGGGGGTGAGATTGGGTCAAACATACAAAAATTCTGAAATTTGTATGACCCAATCTCACCCCCCAGACCCAATGTCACCCCTGATGACGGTATATTATTAACAAAACTTTCATAATGTGAAGTTCAACTTTATTAGAATTTTTTAAAAACTAAAATTTTCACAAAATAGAATTGGGTTTAAAATCGCATTTTTCATTCAAACTAAAGTATTTAAAAAAAAAGTTTTCTGTAAAAATTTTATGAGAGAATGTATTTTATGTATTTTACAATCAAAACTCTCATAAAGTGAAAATTCTTCTTTTTTTTTTAACCATATTGCAAATTATGATAATTTGAGTATATATTCGAAAACGGTTTTTTTGTGAAATTTTTGTGTTTTACAAATTTAATGAATATTAAATAAAATCAAGAAAAACCAGAAATACAGGAAATTTTAGAGATTTATGAAATTAAAAAAATTATAGAAATTCTAGAAACACGAAAATGAGAATAAAATCAATATTTTTAAGAGATTTAAAACATTTAAAAGATCCAGGAAATTCAAGAAATTCAAGAAATTCAAGAAAATCTAAAAATTCAAGAAATTCAAGAAATTCAAGAAAATTAAAAAAATTCAAGAAATTCAAGAAATTCAAGAAATTCAAGAAATTCAAGAAATTCAAGAAATTCAAGAAATTCAAGAAATTCAAGAAATTCAAGAAATTCAAGAAATTCAAGGAATTCAAGAAATTCAAGAAATTCAAGAAATTCAAGAAATTCAAGAAATTCAAGAAATTCAAGAAATTCAAGAAATTCAAGAAATTCAAGAAATTCAAGAAATTCAAGAAATTCAAGAAATTCAAGAAATTCAAGAAATTCAAGAAATTCAAGAAATTCAAGAAATTTAAGAAATTCAAGAAATTCAAGAAATTCAAGAAATTCAAGAAATTCAAGAAATTCAAGAAATTCAAGAAATTCAAGAAATTCAAGCAATTCAAGAAATTCAAGAAATTCAAGAAATTCAAGAAATTCAAGAAATTCAAGAAATTCAAGAAATTCAAGAAATTCAAGAAATTCAAGAAATTCAAGAAATTCAAGAAATTCAAGAAATTCAAGAAATTCAAGAAATTCAAGAAATTCAAGAAATTCAAGAATATCAAGAAAATCAAGAAAATCAAGAAATTCAAGAAATTCAAGAAATTCAAGAAATTCAAGAAATTCAAGAAATTCAAGAAATTCAAGAAATTCAAGAAATTTAAGAAATTTAAGAAATTCAAGAAATTCAAGAAATGCAAGAAATTCAAGAAATTCAAGAAATTCAAGAAATTCAAGAAATTCAAGAAATTCAAGAAATTCAAGAAATTCAAGAAATTCAAGAAATTCAAGAAATTCAAGAAATTCAAGAAATTCAAGAAATTCAAGAAATTCAAGAAATTCAAGAAATTCAAGAAATTCAAGAAATTCAACAAATTCAAGAAATTCAAGAAATTCAAAAAATTCAAGAAATTCAAGAAATTCAAGAAATTCAAGAAATTCAAGAAATTCAAGAAATTCAAGAAATTCAAGAAATTCAAGAAATTCAAGAAATTCAAGAAATTCAAGAAATTCAAGAAATTCAAGAAATTCAAGAAATTCAAGAAATTCAAGAAATTCAAGAAATTCAAGAAATTCAAGAAATTCAAGAATATCAAGAAAATCAAGAAAATCAAGAAATTCAAGAAATTCAAGAAATTCAAGAAATTCAAGAAATTCAAGAAATTCAAGAAATTCAAGAAATTTAAGAAATTTAAGAAATTCAAGAAATTCAAGAAATTCAAGAAATTCAAGAAATTCAAGAAATTCAAGAAATTCAAGAAATTCAAGAAATTTAAGAAATTCAAGAAATTCAAGAAATTCAAGAAATTCAAGAAATTCAAGAAATTTAAGAAATTCAAGAAATTCAAGAAATTCAAGAAATTCAAGAAATTCAAGAAATTCAAGAAATTCAAGAAATTCAAGAAATTCAAGAAAATCAAGAAATTCAAAGTAGAACTGCATAGGTTTATAATCAGGACTTTATAAAACAATATAATTAAAAATATCTCCAAAAAAAATACTGTGTCAAACTTAACCAGTATTTTTAATAAATTTTATGAAAGTTTAACAAAAAAAACCTTTTTTTTGTTACTTTTGTGATGTTTTGTTTTCTTAATTTAATCCTTTTTTAAAAGCTCATAGTGAATTTAATATTGATTTTGAAGGTTGAAATGAATTTTTGAACATTTTTTTTTCAAAAATTGCGGCATTTTTTATAATCAGTTCAAGTATTTGTATTTGATGATTACATGTCATGTCATGGATTTTTTGTAAATATTTGAGTGTAGGCACTTGTTCCATACAAAAAAAATAGAAAAAAACGCAAGTTGTTCAAATAACACATGGGAAAACAGCTTTTTTTTTATCTCGACTTTATCTTTGACTCGAAATATAAAAAAATGTTTTTTTTTGTTTTGATGAAAGGTTGTCTCTTAACTTATTATTTGGCATAGCGATTATAATTTACTTATAATTTAAAGAAAAAACTTTTTTTTTCAATTATTAACAAAATCAAGTACACAGCTTTTTTTGAATTTTTTTTTTGAGGTTTTACTGCAAAATTATAAAGCTGCAAAAAAATATAAATAAAAATGTGTGTTTAAAAGAGAGAGGAGTGGAGGAGCGGAGACAAAACTTCAAATTGAATTTGTATTGACCCAATAAATAACATGCGTGTTGATAAAATCAAATCAAATTAGTCATGTTGGAATATCGACACTTTGAAGTTTCGTTACAGCTTCTAGAAGGCATGTCCGAGTAAAAATATCTCAGTACGAAGTGGAAAGAAAATTCTATAAAATGTTTTGCAAAACAATTAGTGTTAATAGCGAAGAACACCAATCTGGATCGAACCGAATCCTTAACCTGCCAAAGATATGAGAGTTTCCTTGCGAGATAAAACGCAGAATTTAAACACTGCTACTCCAGTAGTTGAAAAAAAAACCTGCCAGTTCCGTAAGATGCTGACGACGACGGCAACAACATAAAGCTAGTTAAGGTTGCGTTCCGCAAACCTCGTACAAAACGGCTGCCAGAAGCAACAAGAAGGCATAAAAGGCAGTTCAGCAACACACACACACACACTGACACGCCATAAAAACGCTGTGGAAAACGGCCAGCAAAAGCTTAAAAAGAAAATTGCTCACATTGTTGTTGTAGCAACTTGTTTATGGTTTTGACCTAACCTACTCTAGCACACCCACTACAACGGCAACTTATAGTTACAACATCACGGCGATATCGCGCGCCCGTCGATGCAACAGAGGTCCTGCTGTGGGCATGATTCTTGAGAAGAAAAAAAAAACAACCTTAGAATGAAAACATTGACAGTGGGTGGGAGACTGGGAGTGGATGGTGGGGGGATGTGGGTGCATTACACTGTGTTGGTGGGTGCTTGTGACCTATTCCTCGACATTATCGCTACACGACATCGGCTCCTGCTGGTGGGGGCAGCTCTCGGTGCTACTTATTCTGGGAAGTCACGGTGGGTTCAAAGTTTCAACAAAAAGATCAGTTTGATTTTTATTTGTTAAATTTTATTCATGTTCCTCAATTTTTCATTTTTTTTAAATTTTTCATGATTTTTTTATTTAATTTAAATTTGTTTCCTCCAAATTCCCAACAAAATCCCACCGCAAAATCGCTTCTTCTCGCACATGTACGGCTGAAAAGTGCCAGGGCGGAACAAAAACATCAACGCATCCTCCTACACCCCCCAAAATCTGGAAGGGGCAACGTTTCCCCCCTCAGGGAAGCGGCAGGTCATAGTAACGACGAGTCGCTTGACTTGCGTTGGCGGAGAAGGTGCTGGAGGAGGCGACACGAGAGCCAGTGAAAATGTGAATAAACATTATATGCAGATTGTAAGTGGGTGGCAGAGGTTCTTGGAAGCTCTCGAAACAATTTTCAAGTCAAATCTGGTCTCTCTGGTGAGTATCAGCACCACCTACTCACCACCATCATCGTGGTTCAGGTTCTGGCTGCTCGGGGGCAATATTCTGCGAGTAGCACAAAAGAAAAGCAAAATGCGTTTTGACTCTCGAGAGGACGTGGATATCGCTGGCACGATTCTGCCTTGAGGAGTGTTTTCCAAAGCTGCTGTTTTCCTTGGCTTTTCCCTCAGCAACCAAGCAACGATGCATGGTGGAGTTTAAGCTTTTCTTAAGCTGACACTGGGCTGGTGTTTGTGCAAAACGGTGTTGTTTTGTTGCTTATAAGAACGACTTTTTTTTTGAACTTTGAGGCTTGTCACAAGAATGTAAACAACATTCTTACAAAGAAATGATTTTTTAAACATCTTCTTAATGTAAGTTTAGTTCCTGAAACTTTCCTGAACAAATGCCAACGAGATACCGGCTCTCTTCTGATAATTCGATACCAAGGTCTGAAACCTTCTACCGCCTCTCAAACCGCACCTCGATGGGATTGGTGCTCCTTAGCACCAAATCCGCCACAAAGTTAATCTCCTCAAGTCGCGTAACCGGCAGAACCCGGAACCGCAGCAGCGTATGCACAACGACTACTTTCAGCTCCATCATTGCGTATTTCTGTCCAATGCAGTTCCGCGGACCAGCGCTAAACGGAACGTAAGCGTACGGATTCCGCTTGTCCACGCTTTCCGACAGAAATCTATCCGGATCGAATCGCTCAGGATCGGGAAATTGTTCCGGATCTCGATGAAGGTCGAAGATGTGCACGTTTGCTACGCAACCCGCTGGCAACAGTGCTCCATCTGCCAGTACGATATCTTCCGTGATGGCTCGAGAGATGAACGTAACCGGTGGCCACAACCGGAGGCACTCCTTCAGCGCACGATCCAGCAACTTTAGCTCGGCGTAGTCCTGCGGTCGGAACGTCTTGTCCGCTTGCGGTTTCCGGTCGTACAGTGCGTGGATTTCGTTGAAGATGCGCTCTTGAATAGCGCGTTCGCGGGCCAGCTGGAAGAAGATGAACACCAGCGCCGACGCCGTAGTGTCGTGTCCTTCGAAGGTAAACGTGTCGACCTCTTCGCGAACTCCGTCGGCGTCGATCAGCTGGTCCTGCTCGGCTCGAAGCAGCGAATCCAGCATGGCGTAACGCTTCTTGGTGTTGGTGTAGCTGGAAGGAAGTGGTTGTTGTAAGGCTTGGAAGTACTCTGTATGGTACTCACAGATTCTCTTCAGCTGTCAGATCATCGAAGGTTTCCGGATTCCGCTGAAACAGCTCTCGTCGCTGGTTGATGATTCCAGTCGTGAAGGCATGCACCGGAAGCAATAGCTTCCGCAAGACGGCTTGGTAACCGGTGATCTTGCAGACGAAATCACTAATCAGCCAGGGGCGCATCAGCCGATGAACAAGTATTTCGCCAATTTCGTACAACTTCTTGCGGTACTCATCAGCCCCTGCCATCGAAGCCATCTTAACGCCCATGGAAGTTTCTGCAGACAGTACAAGCTTCATCAAACTCTACTCTTCTAAGCTACTTCCAGCCAACCTTACCACAAATCGTACTCAGCGTGAAGCGCGACATTACCGGCTGAAGCGCGGTGGCCCGCCCCGAAGCAGCGTGCTCATCGAGCGTGCCCACCAGCAGCTCACACTCCTCGACGAACGTCCGGTGGAAGCCGTTGAGAATGTTAAAGTGGAACGTCGGCGTCAAAATGCGTCTTCGATGCAACCACTTTGACCCGCCGCTGTTCAGCAGTCCCAGCCCCAGCAGAGGGTGCAGAAACTGGTAGAATCGGCTCTTTTTGATGTTCTTCGTGCTCGAAAGCAGCGGCTCTGCTTCGCGAACGCGGATTACGTTCAGCACGAAGATTGAGCTGTTTAGCCAGAATCGGTACGAGCCTTGGTAGCGCTTTGCCCAGCGGCGTGCCCACTCGAAGGTTGTTGCTAAAAGTATCCTCGATATCAATCAAAAAGTAATCTCACGGGGTAGTCGATTTACCTTGATTCAAGAACATAATCTCGTCCAAACTTCCAATGATTGGGCGCACCGGAGGACCGGGAAACCTTTTCATTGCACGAAACAGTCGGCCTTGCTTGTCTACTAGATCAAACAAGAACAACACGATTAATATCAACCCCAAGATCAATCCCAAACTAAACCAGAAACCCATTTCGACTCTCGTTAAACTGATCGGTCAGCGAGCCAAAGTACAACTGAGAGCAGACTATGCGCTCAAAACCATTATCGCCGAAGGATTGCTGTGATAACAGACGCGCCGAGACTAAGCAATGGTAATTATCTACTCGGTATTTATAAACAGCGCTAATCGGTTGTAACCCACAATCAACAGGCCCGTCTGGCGAATCAATCCCACGAGATGCGTAGCAAAGTCGGCTTGGTTGTAATCTTTGTAGGATGCGGATGCTCGACGGATCAGCGAATTTCTGACTAAAATAGCATATTTCATCGTGATCGTGCTATCTTGCCGCACGTTGATTTTGTGCAGCTTTTTTATACCTCACCTTTTGACCTTCACATATCCCCAAAATTCGATTTTAATCCTGAGGTCAGTCCCGTAGCCAGGGAGGGGGCTACCGGGATGCATTCGAAATCGATAATAGAAACTTTGGATAATCGAGGCTCTTCTTTATTTTCATCAAAATTCTTAAACTTTTTGTGGACCAAATGCCCAAATGATTTTTTTCCGTTTTTATAAATATACTTTATTTTTCAAAAAAAAAGAACACATATTGTATTAAAAATCTAAAGCATTTGAGAACATTTGAGTAAATTTGGACTTTGATCATAAATACCATTGTAATTTTATCGTTTCCGCGTTTTTTAGGTTTTTTGTTAGTTATATATTGATTAATATTTTATTTTTATACTTTTTTGTTTTTAGACTTTAAACTTCATGAATTTATGAATTTCCAGCTTCTTAAACTGGAACATTAATTTTAAGTTTAAAAAAATAATAAATTTTTATTTATTTTGAATTTCTGCCCCTCCTTTAAATTTCAAGAAAACTCAGGTGGCAAATAAAATATTTTATTCAAAAAACTTCAAACTATTAGTTGAAAAAGTGGTCTATTCAACTTGAAGTTCATTTCCTTGCATTAAAATACGGCAAAATTTGACTTCTTTTTAAAAATATTTTGAATTTTTGTAATATTCCGAAGTACAGTACCACAAAATTTAATTTTGAAATTTTCAGA
Source organism: Culex quinquefasciatus (assembly GCF_015732765.1). Taxonomy (NCBI): domain Eukaryota; kingdom Metazoa; phylum Arthropoda; class Insecta; order Diptera; family Culicidae; genus Culex; species Culex quinquefasciatus. The sequence goes on from NC_051862.1 coordinate 14,869,478, forward strand.
ACTTTAGGTTTATATTTTTTTATTTCAAGGTGTTTTAAATTTAAAATATCTGTATTTTTGGAATATTTAAATTCAGAAACTAATTTCAGAATTTTGATATGTTCAATTCTTTTCGAATCCTCTGAATTTTGAAATATTTTTTTTTTAATTTTTAAATTTCCAAATATATTTCAGATTTAGAATTTCCCAATTTTCGAAGTTTTGAAATCTAAAATTTTTGATGTATTTGTTTTTATAATTGAATTCAGGAGTTTCTAAAATTTCTGTATTTGAGTTTTTTGTCAGAGAGTATTGTAATGGCTTTCCCTAATTTTTAACTTCACTCTTAGCAAAAAATACAATCCATTCTTTAAATGTTCGGCGTTTGAGGCAATTCTGGTTTTTCAATATTATTTTTTTTTGCGATTACAGTTTTTTTTAAACGTTTATAATATGCAGTCTTGAATGCGACTAATTAAATCCAAATTATTTGTTTTTTTTTTTCATCAAAACATATTAATTAAAAAAAATATTCAATTGTTAAAAAAACAGCGTCAATTCGTTTTGATCATATTGAGTTAGAGTAAATAGTTCAGTTTTCGAATGAAATATTATACGTTCAGATTTCTTTTTGATTTTTTAAGAGGTCGTCCTTTAAAAGTTAAATTCAAGAATATCTGAAACGCTTTGATATTATTTTGAAATGTCAGCTAAACTTCAATTATTGATCACAATTTTTTTTAAGTATTCTTCATGTACTGTACTTTGATTTGCTTTCAAATTCAACAAAATGTTTTTTTTTATCAATTCATAAAATATAACGATTTGTTAATGCCCAAATTACACCCCCAAAAAAGTCTCCCTCCTGCTCCTGCCACCATTCCAACGAGTTGAAAATTTATGTGATTTTAAAACAGTTCCTTCCCTCCATCCAGGAGAACGTAAACTTTCGTCCCCACTCGCCTTACCCCCAAACCCATGTCTGTGGCCTTGTACACACCAGAACCAGAACAGTTCCGGTGGACGACTCCAAGGTGGAGTCGTCGTCGTCGTCCTGGCGCGGAACAGTCACTGTTTCTTTTCTGGTTCTGGAGGTTCGTTTGCGGGGGGGGTTGGTAGGTTGACTACAACACAGTTCCTCCCACTTCTGCGCCACACCACAACATTATTTTCGCATTGTCTCAGGCCACCGAACCGGGACCTCGGGAACACGGTGTTCCCGGCCGCACCTTGAGTTAAGGTGAAGTGGGTTGAAACAGGGTAATTTTGTTTTTTTTTTGCTTGATCTTGTTATAATTTTTGCCTTCCTCACCTTACTGAGGAAAGGCTATAAAATCACTCGAAAACTGAACTTCTCAATTAGACCTCCTAGACCCACCTTCATGTATACCTATCGACTCAGAATCGAATTCTGAGCAAATGTCTGTGTGTGTGGTGGGATGTTGATCAAAAAATTGTCACTCGATTATCTCGACATTGCGTGAACCGATTTTGTCCGTTTTGGCGTCATTCGATCCGTTTTGGGGTCCCATAAGTCGCTATTAAAAATTATGCAGTTTAGTTAAGTACTTCAAAAGTTATGCTAAAAAAACTATTTTGACAAAAGTCCGGAAGATTGTAAAAAGGGTGGTTTTTGTAAGAAACCCCGGCATGTTATACATTTTTAGAAAGGTATTTAAAAGACCTTTCCAACGCGACCAATACATTGAAGATCTGACAACCCTATCAAAAGTTATAAGCACTTAAGTGTTATTTATACACTTTTTGGAGGCCAGTTCTCAGATATTTAGATGAAAACGTATTCCAAATATATCATGCGACCTATCTTTGGATAGGTAACTAAAAGACCTTCCCACGAGCGTGTCTATTTTGGATAGCATTACCCTTTGAATGAGAGGAAGGCACCAACCACCTAAGGGTGGATTAAGAAACGTTTTAATTTGAATTTCCTAGTTTTGATTTTTATTGAGAATAAATTGTTTATTTTCACAAAATTTTGAACGCGGTTACGCCGTGCTCCCCCCGCGAAGTACGACCAAACCCCGGAAGCAGGGAAAGTGACTTACGGACTACTCGGTTCTACGCGAGAGCAGAAGGAAGAACTTTGGCTACCGGAGTTCCGTCCGCGTGGAGTTCGCGAGGAAGAAAAAAAGTTGCCTGACTGATGTTGTAGTGGTGAAAATGTGCCAACATTCTTTTTCCCTGCCCACAAAAATGCTTCCCCGGCGCTGATCCTGATTTGCGAGGGTGGTTAAGGGGGGACGCCATTGTTGTTTTATGCCAGATTTCCTCGGTTTGTCTTCTTCCTCTTCTTCCTGGCAAGTAGGACTTTCCGCCGTCGTTTTTACCTTTATAGCCTCCCATTTCCACTCCTAAGCTGGATGAAATAATTCTTTCGTTTACCGGGTTTTTATTTGTTGTTGTTGATGTTGTTGTGGGGATCCTTAACAGAGTGGTTGGGTTGAGAGGGTGAGGAGGGCGGTGAGGACGAAATAAGAGGTCCTTTTCGTCCTTTTATTTGTCTTGACAAACAATGGTGACGGCGAGGCACAAAACTGCGGAGATAAATGCGCGTTGCAAAACAATAATGGGAGGACGAACTCTCCTTCTTTTGGTTGGATGTGATGAAGAGGACACTCCTGGTTTGAAGGAGATGGAGTGGGAAAAGTCTTGTCTTGGAGGTGGGATCTAGGGGAGGTTCAAACAGGAAAGGAGGCGTTTGGTTGATTTGGATGTTTAGTAGGTCTACGGTAATGGTTTAAGTTTTCAGGTGACTAATGAGTACAGAATACTTACTCATTGATCGCGTTATTCATTTGATCTTACAACTTTTAAAAAACAATCATCAGTCATAACCTAATTTGTTATTATTATTTATTGTTGAACTTTACTTTAATTTTAGGAAAATTTTGACCAATTTTCCATAACACAATTTGTTATTTTTTGTATTTAGCAAAATATGGTCAGAACTATGGGAAAATTATGACCAATTTTGTCAAGGACATCTTTATACCAAAACTTGTTTTAAAGTGAAAATTTGTAAGGTGATTTTTTTTTATTATTGATATACCATCCTAAGGAAGTTAACAATTTGTTCGAAAATTTTCTAAGTTTCCAAAACAAATTTTTTTATAATTTTTTATTTTGCTAAATATGATCAGAACTATAGGAAAAATTTATCAACTTTGTCAAGGAAATTATGTTGGTCCTATGTTGGTCCAACAATTTGTTCGAATATTTCGTAAGTGTCCATAACATAATTTGTTATTATTTTTTATTTAGCTGAATATGGCCAGATCTATGGACCAATTTTATGGAGGATATTATTTTGACCATTAAATGTGGTTTATACTAAAACTTTTTTTAAAAGTGTACAATTTTAAAGTTGATTTTTAAATTACTGATGCCTCCCCCTAATTAATATTTGAAAAAAAAAAGTTTGATCAAAAATGTTGTTCATAACGAAATATTTTATTATTATTTTAACCCTAGAACTTTCGAACATTTTGGATATTTGCTCACTTGGATATTTTGCCTGATCTCTATTGAATTTTACAGTTTTTCAAATGTTGAACAGAAATTGTAAGCTTTCAGTCAATGTTTTTACTACAGTCATGCCTCGCATATGGGGGATGCAAAACCGAGGCGTGCATAACTGAAGCACAGAGCTTATGGGATTTTGGCTATATGGGAGACATTGGCTACAATCGTATAAAAAAATCATGTAAACGTCAAAAATTATAGTGTTTTGAAATCGGGATGATGGCAGCTATCCATTGCAATTATAATTACATGAAAATTATGACAAAAATGTGTATTTTTCCAGTATTTTAAAAATGCCATTTTTTTCTCGAAAAACCCCTCAAAATAATTGTTATTGCAACATGGGTATCAAATGATCGGGTTTTTATCATACATTTGAAATGTAAAGACATTTTGCCTTTCTTACTAAAGAAAGGTATAGGTTTTACTTTAAGCCAGGACGTCATTTCCATCTTCGTAAATATGTCGATTCAGCATGAATTTTAATCGGAAAAATCGTCAAAAAATCACACTGCATCGATTTTCGACGCTCTATCGATTCACCTTGACAGAACTCGTCTATCTCCAACCCTCGAATTCTGAAAAAATAAATTCCGTGGAGGTCGAGTGATGTTCGTATGTGGTCAAATTTTGCAAGATTTTGTGTCGCGCCGTTCTCAGCTCCCATATATCCGATTTCGATTCTTCTAAATGCAGATGAAAGCTAGTGTGCTGAACCTGGGCGAGTTGCCGCGCAAATTTCAAAATATCCATCTGTTTTCGTATGCGGCCAGACTTTTCAACAAAATACACAGTTTTCAAATGAAAATATGGTCAAATTTTTTCGTTTTCATATCTTTTATTTATCTCAAAAATTGCATTTTTCGAGCCCTACAACCTCCCAAATTTTCATCCAGATTCATAATATGGTTCTGGAGTTAGAGCCGTTTGATTGACCTACCATAAGAAAAAAAAATCCCTAAAAAAAGGTAAAAGCCCACCTGGTGACCTTCGCCAACATTTTTCATTTCTGATTTTATTCAAAATTACTTGCTACATTCATAGTACAGACCATGAGTGAGCATCTGAAACAAATTCGACATCGATCGGCAATCCCGATCAATTTTTAGAACGATTTACTTTTTGCCTTTCTTACTAAAGAAAGGTATAGGTTTTACTTGAAGCCAGGACGTCATTTCCATCTTCGTAAATATGTCGATTCAGCATGAATTTTAATCGGAAAAATCGTCAAAAAATCACACTGCATCGATTTTCGATTTTGTCAAGTTGAGCTTCGAATACTGGCGCGAGAATGCTGGCGCATATATTTGCTGGCTCGACTTATACTCGTTTGTAGTAGCTTGTCTACCGATGTTTCCTACAACATGTAAGATATCGTAGCTTTTCGGTTTCTTTTGCCCTGTTTGTTTTTGCATAACTGTCCAATGTTTATTTAAAAACTTTTGTGACATAGGACATTCATCCGGCTACAATCTATTTGTTCTCCGTGTGCTCCGAAAATCGCCTAAAAGTAGACTTAATTTTTTCGTGATTTCGTAAGTTTATTTAACAGGGTTCATTGGATTCCAATAGGAGCTTTCTAAGCTTTTCATCGTTTATATCGTTTTCAAAGTTTTCAATGCTGGCGACGCCAATGGCTTTCTACCTAAAGTATTCGTGATTGAGTGTGTAGTGGTGCGGTTGTAAAAATAGCTATCTCTGACTCTGACACATTCGTAGAAGCTGAATGGCTATCTTCCCTGCACCGTGCGGCACACGCGGTTCACTTATACCTCGGTTTTTCTTTGCGCCTACCGCGGTGTGCATTGTCACTGGCGCATGTGAAGCTTGCTATGCTCGCGTTTGTCATAAACGCTTGTTTGATTAAGAATATGTACGATTAAAAATATTCTTTTGGTGAAAATGGCGTTTTTTGTTACTTTTGGAAATCATATCATTTATAATACTTTGCTTTCATCATAAGACTTTCTTCTTCTTCTAAACAAAGTCAATGTTATGAATTGAAAGAAGTTCTACCATCGTTATAATCTTTAGTAAGAAAGGCTCTATCTCACCCCAGGTGGGATTAATTCGGGGTTTTTTTAAATACTCAAAATTTTCACAACACTACGTATTTTCGAAAAAATATTGAAAATTTCAGTTTTTCACGATATCGGTAAAATAAGAAAATACGTAGCTTTGTGAAAATTTTGAGTATTTTAAAGAAAATAAGTTATTACAGATCGTTTGATACCCATATTGTGAAAAAATTGTGTTATAACATTCGAAATGTATGAAAAAATCCCGATCGCTTGATATCCATATGGTAAAAATTGAAATATTGAGTATTTTTTCGAATAAACGTAGTTTTGTTAAAAAAAATAGTATTTTCTACAAATGTTGTCTTTACAATCGAGATGTATGGATAAATCCCGATCATTTGATACCCATATTGTAAAATACTGAAATTTCAAGTATATTTTTTTTGAAAATACGTAGTTTTATGAATATTTTGAGTATTTTCAAAAATGTTGTTAGGCTGGTACAAATATATTTAAAAGTTTTTGTCACCCCCCCCCCCCTTCAAAATTGGCCCGAAAAATCAGGGGGCAAAAAAAATATTTTTACAATAAACTTCAAAATTTCAATGAAAATTCAAGTGCAACCAGCTGAAATCAAATTAAAATACATTCTTCTGCGTTTAAAATCATTTTTAAGCATGTTTGGGTTTATTAAAAAATCTTATGATTTTTTGAAAATTTTCGATGCAAAATCTTTTTTTTTTTTCGATACAATTTTTGTTTTTGTCAGATCTTAGATTTTTTGAAAACTAATGATTGCAAAACAACTGAATTAGTGCAAAATGCATTTTAAAACACTTTTTTTATTTAAATGTGAAGACTATGGCTTGTTATTTAAATTTTTATATTTTTTTATTTTTTTGCCCCCCCCCCCCTTGACCTCGGCCAGGGCCGAGGGACAAAAACTTTTTTGAATATTTGCATCGGCCTTATTACATATTTGTGAAAATTTTCATGTAATTATAATTGCAGTGGATAGCTGCCATCATCCATTTAAGAATCAAACCCGATCGTTAGAGTATTTTTTAACAAAAATTGTGGTAAATTTTAGTATTTAAAAAAAATGTGTTATAACTTTCGAAATGTATGAAAAAATCCCGATCGTGAGATATCCATATTGTAAAAAAATGAAATATTGAGTATTTTTTCGAAAATACGTAGTTTTGTGAAAAAAAAAATATTTTCAAAAAATGTTGTCTTTACAATCGAGATTTATGGATAAATCCCGATCATTTGATACCCATATTGTAGAATACTGAAATTTTGAGTATTTTTTTCGAAAATACGTAGTTTTGTGAAAATTATGAGTATCATAACGACGAATAACAAATCTTGTTATGAATAACATAAAATGTCATTGGTCTAGTATTTTCAAATATCAAAAAATGTTGTTCTCATCCCAAGAGAAATCAATACCAAAATTAGTTATTTACAAGCGCAGAAAACATATCTCATTAACACCAAATTGAGTTATCGAGTTATTTTACGAACAAAACTCTGTTATTATTTTGTGTTATTATACCAGCTAATCTGGGTGTTTTAAATTCAAGTTCTGACCTCCTGACAGTAACAGAACTTGAACTTTTCCAGTTATTTCCACCTGCTCGAGTATACCAAGTTTAAGAGAGATATATACAGTTCAAACTCGATTATCCGAAGGCCTTGGCAAATTTTCGCTTCGTATAATCGAATCACAAAACAAAAATTTCGTTGTCTTATTTATGATCGTCAAGGTTCAGTATGACCCACAAACTACTCTAAGGTGATTTACAAATTTTAAATCCAAGATGGCGACCACAAATTCAGAAAATGTTTTATGAGCAACCTTTTGTGCATTTGACAATTTCTTTCGGCCTTATACGACATTACGTCTTTGGATCTTTCGCCATACATGCTAGAGTTATAATACACAACTTGAAACATTTAAAAATAGTTTTAGTTTTCCTAGAATCCCATGAACATCAAATTGCACCAATTTCCCACCAGACATTCCCAAGACCGGGAACGCCCAGAATGATGGCTTGCCGATTTGCTGCAACGCGCTCCGAATGCAAATCATTTTGATGAGAAGAACGAACGCAGAGAAAACATAGCTGATGGGGTTGCAAAAATATGCAAACCAAGTCCGAGGACTTCTTGAGGAGAAATCGTCCAAGTTGAGAAGTGATGCAGTTTGCAGAACGAAAAGTGCTGCTTGAGTGAATTGATTTTTAATTAATTTCGAAATTACTTTCTGATATTTGACATGTTGGCAACGTGAACTGTTTCTAAAAGCTTGCTTGCCATTCCGGCAAGAGATCTCCAAAAAACACTTTTCCGCATGGTTTCCTGTTTTTGTAATAAATGGGAACCATCATCGAGCTGGGGGGAGAACAAGCGTTCTTCTGGCAGTGAAGAAGGAACAAGCAGGACATATGTGTTAGGAATTTGTCTCTCTTCTCGGCGAGATTCGAGCCCAGGATACAAATCCATTTTCCAAAGCCTTTAATCATAGCAATTTATAAATTTTCGTCCATGCGTCTCCATGAATTCTGGGCTGGAAATTCTGGAGCACATGTAAGACCTCCTCCGTTCTTTAGATTTAACAAAATTGTTCGCAAAATCAAAACCAGAAATTTCTCGAGGTTAAACCTCGGCCCGGAAGGGAGAGGCAGGTCGGCCGGGTCTCTTATCTTGCTTCAAATATATTGCACCTCAACTGATTCGACGTCGTGTCTTCCCGTGCCATGATGTTGAGACTATAAATTTCCCATCAACGAGCCGGTATCGCAACGCAAAAGGAAGTCGACGCCGGGATTTAGATCTTCCAGGTCGGTTACAACGATGGGTTTTCGGTTCGATCTAAGAGGCTTTCCCTGTACGGATGTCGTCGGTTGTCATGATGAAGAAGATGATTTTGACTTTACTTTAGAAAGTTGTATCATATCTTCCTAGTTTAGTTTTAAAATTCTCAGCAGACTTCCATTACAAGTTTAGCTGAATTTCAAATACCTACACCATTTGGTGAAACTAAAACTCAACGCCCCCCTTAATCACATAACTAATTTCGCCCCAAAAAGCTGCTTTCCCACGACAAATTTCCCCTCATCAAACATTCTAACTAAATTGAACTTTTGGGCGATGATCTCTCCGAGCACTCCCACGCATTCCGACATTCCTGGCCTCCCCCACCCGAAAAAGTTGAAAAACGACCGAGCGAGGAACTTTTCGCCAAATTATTGTCTCATGACAAAACTTTCTTTCCGGGATAATGTGCGTCCCCCGGATGCACACACGTGCCCGGAATGTCCCACATTTTGATCCTGCAATTTACGAGCTCAATATGCATTTTCAACTCCTTCACAGATAGCAGCAGGAGCAGCCCGCGCGCAATGTGCTCGACGAAAAACGAGTTCCACGCTAGTTATCCCTTTTGACTTGCAGCTCATCCCGGGGTTTCCCGCACACACACGTGCAGAAAGTTTTCCCTTCAGCCGATCTGGATGCCGGTTTTTGGGGACACCCGCAGATGTGTAAAAAAATGTCCCCCCCTGAAAGCGGGGCCTCAGTGTTGCCAGCACAATGCCAAAATGGCACACAGCGTTGGTTTGGGAGGACTTTTGCTTGGTACAAGAAAAGACTTTTCCACGCGAGTTCCGGATTTATATCTAAACTAGCTCGCTCTCTCGTTAGTGGCTGGGGTCAAGTGAGGTAGGGTGGTTAGACTTGTCTAGATTAAGTCACTATTTTTTATCAATTTGAATGATCTTGTTTATTTATAATTTAGCAGTTATTCCAATTGAAATGCAATATTTCCATGTTTTCGAGTGTAGAGCAACTCTACAGATTAATAAAAACAAATTTGAAACAAAAATAAAAAAACAGATATATTGTACCAAAAAGCTCAAATTTAAATTACTACTTACTTTAATTTAATTTACTTTGGAATTATGATTTTTTAAGCAAATCTTGATTCTTCAATAATATTCAAAAAAATTAAGAAAAAATACCCAGTTTTTGAGTTTTAACAATTTGAACTAAATTACAGCAAAAATTGTCCTATTCAATTTTTTTAACTTTTAAAATTGGATTCACTCAACCCTCGGTGGTTGGTCATGTTTTCGTTTGACACTTTTTTAGTTTGTACCCCGTTGGATGGTCTAAGTCAAATATAACCATTAGGCATTAGAGCTGCTACAGAGGGCGTCTCAACAAAATCTTGAACATACCAAAAATTACTGCATACTTATTTTGACATAAAATTTTAAGAATTTTAGTCAAAAACACACGTAAAGTTGACTCCTTAAAATGTATTTTTTTTTTCTTCAAAATATTGGTAAATACACAGAAAACAATGTAAATCACCAAACCTGCACCCAAAGGAAAAATATATCTCAAAATCTGCAACAGTCGATTTGCTGCAGAAAATGTCATATTTTATAACATTTTTTGCAGCAAGCCCCTAGATCATTTTTGCCCGCGTGTAAACATTTCAGCGATCTGCAGTTCTCACCAACACATATAACGCTGGCCCGTCCCCGAGCAACACTCCAAAAAGAAGCATATGTTGGTGCTCTTTCACTCACTTTTCATCAAGCGTCCATGGCGCGGTGGTAGCGTGTCGGAGCAATAACCAAGAAGTTGGTTCAATTCTCGTTCTGTTAAGGGTTTTTTTTTGTAAAATACAACCAAAAAGCCGTCGGTAATGTCGATAATTGTCGGTAACGGGCAAAAATGTCATACCCCTATATCGCAAAAAATGCATGAGGACAGTTTTCATGCAGATTCTGATATACCTTCATGCCGCCATGCATCAAAATCATGCGACCGCCGTTTGGGTGTGTAATTAAAAAAATCTTCATTCCAATACTTTGTGAAAATCACAAAAGAAAAAAACTGAGAAAAAAAACCTTTTTCTCAAATTCAATTCTTTGCTAGGTTTTTTCTCACTAAGGCTAATTGCTTGATTTTGAAAGTTTAAAAAAATGAAACAAAAAATTTCCCTGTTCTTTGAAAAAAAAATTGCGTGATGGACGTACATAGACATTAATTTAAAAAATCATAAATTTACTAAATTTCACTTGAAATTATTCATTAATGGCTACAACTAGGAAAAATTGCATAGTAACAAAATAGTGCTTCATGCAACAAGTTGCAATAAGAAGATTTAACAGATAAATATGACGATTCCAGTTTGAATGATAGTAAAAGAAAGAAAAAAATCATTTTTCGATCGTTGATTTATTTTTTTAATTTATAACCCAGTGAAAAACAAATATTAAATTTTAATGTAATTGCTGTATCTATTTTATATATTTCAGTTCTCATATTCTTTTATGGCCTTTTGTACCAAGCCTTCGTCCACTTTTTATTATTTTTTCATTAATTCCCTCAATTCGGAGGTGAATCGTGTGACCTAAATGATTCGTTAGGTAAAATTTAGCTTTCATGTTTTGCTATTATTATTAAATACATCTCGCTCGAAAAATGATAAAAATTTAAAAATTTCATTGATGAAAATTTGATATAAGGACCATTCCATCAGAAGTATGCGCAAAAAATCAGATTTGAAATAGATCTTTCCCGATTAATCACAAATTCGAATAATTTAATCTTCGGATAATCGAATCACGAAAATATTCTTTTTTTGTTGCCTTATTTTTGATGGTCGAGCTTAAGTATGACCGGTAAACTACTCTAAAATGATTTACAATTTTTATATCCAAGATGGCGGCCAAAATGGCTGAGATAACATATTAAAAATGTACTTTGTTTTTTTAAAGACAATAAAATATTGCTATTTGACTAAAAAGGGGTCACAGAACTCGAATTTGAAAGTAAAAAAAAAGAAATACGAAAAAAAAATGTTTTGGTCATGATTCTATTACCCGAAGTCCAGTAGAAACCTTTGGATAATCGAGTCTGGACTGTATTTCCAAATCATTTATGAATTTCGAAACCAAATCATCAAATAGGGTCTCATGGTCTTATTTTAAAGAACTGAAAGTTTTTTTTTTCGCAATTTTATAGATTTGTTCTTAAAATTTATTACTGGCATTGTCCAGACAGGATTTTAACTGAATTTTCTGATAATTAAATAAACAAATAGTTTGGTTTAACATTTACAACATACTGTTTAAAAATAACTGGATATTTGTATATAAATATTTTGGTGATAAATTTGCAGTGATAAACACAGGTATCAAAAGCAAACATAAAACGTTACAAAATTCATAAATAACACTTAAGTGCTTAAAACTTTTAATAGGGTTGTCAGATCTGCTATTCATTGAACTCGTTGGAAAGGTATTTTGATTACCACTCCAACGACAGGTCGCAAGATCCGGACAACGTTTTCATCAAATTATCAGAGATCCGGCTCCTAAAAAGTTTATAAATTTCACTTAAGTGCGTATAACTTTTAATAGGTTCGTCAGATCTTCAATCTTTTGAACTCGTTGGAAAGGTCTGTTGACAACCTTTTTAAAAATGTATAGCATGACGGGGTTTCTTACAAAAACCACACTTTTTACAATCTTCCGGACTTTTGTGAAAATCGTTTTTTAGAATAACTTTTGAAGTACTTAACTTAACTTTAATTTTCAATAGCGACTTATGGGACCCCAAGACGGATCAAATGAGACCAAAACGGTCCAAATCGGTTCAGCCAGTGCCGAGATAATCAAGTGCATTTTTTTTATCAACATCCCACCAAACACACAGACATTTGCTCAGAATTTGATTCTGCGTCGATATGTATATATGAAGGTGGGTCTAGGAGGTCAAATTAAGGATTGTGTTTTTCGAGTGATTTTATAGCCTTTCCTCAGTAAGGTGAGGAAGGCAAAAATGAGACGATTATAATTTCAAAATACTAATTCTGAAGCAGACATCAGAAAAAAATGATGCAAAATTGCTCCTTAGATGGAAATGTACAGTTTCATCAAAATTTTACAAATAAAAAGAAAATTCGACTTCAGGCTACTTGCATCTGCTCAGCACGAGTTTCAAAATTTAAATGAACACATATTTTTCTAATAAAACCTATTTTATATTCCAGTCCATCCTCGGTCGTCATGATGTTGTATCTAGCCGAAAACTTACCTGTAAAAGTAAAGAAAATTATGCATTAGAATATTTATAAATTAATTCATAAACTATTACATCAGTGAATTCCTAACCCACTGACTGGTTGATAACCAAACATAAGGCCATTGCTAATTTTATTTCAAGTTTTTTGTGGAATATTGTAAAAAATGTGTTTTTTCTAAGAAAACCCGTGTTGTTCATTTTCAGAAAGGCCTTTCCAAAGATACCAAAAGTTTGAAGACAACCCCATCAAAAAACATTGAAATGTTTCCAAAATCGTCAACATTTTTTCCGATTTTGGAAACAATGTTGTCGGTTTTGAAAACATTTGCAACGAAATCGAACCATAATGTTAACGATTTTGGGGACATTTTTAAATGTTTACAAATTCAACAACATATATGCTATAGCGTTACCGGATTTGCTTACAGAATTTCTATCCATACTTATTTAACGCTCTACCCTATCTTCCCCGTATGTGTGGGGCACTCCATGCGCACAAACACACACACACACTCACGAAGCGACAAGTACGGAGTTCACGGAACACATCCGCATGCCGGAAGTTGGCGGAAAATGGAAATTGAAAATGACTGTATGTATTATTTATGGCAGATATTTTATAATGGCACAGGCACAGGACCAGCTCCGGGACCTCAGATCTTTCTCTCTCTGCACCAGCAAATAAGGTGTGCCAGAAGTTTTTTTTCGTGTATTTCACCGGGTTGGTGCGCGCTGATAAATGTGATTTGGGTAGACCTTGTCCGATGAAGTTCCTTCGGACGACCAGAAGGTAAAGTTTACTCACGTTGGAACATCGTTTTTTTTTTTCAAATTGCGCAAAAATGACAAATTGGCATGTTCATTCACTGGTGTCATCACCGGGGACTGGGTGCGGAACTCCAATGCTCGTCAAGACTTTCTCTTGTTGATTAACAAGTTTCATGACTGATTAAATTCACTTTTTTAACCTTCAGTCGGAACTTTTTCTCCATAATAATCATTCTCTCTCCCCCATTTCCAGATGCAAAACTGCAAGGAATGCAAAACTTCGCTGATTGAAAGGAGCACTTTCCGGTTGAAACGCTGGTCGTCGTACGCCGCGTAGTTCTGGTTCAATGGCAGCATCTCTGGCCCATCATCACAGAAAGGGAGGGGAGAGACCCCATTCACAGCTGAAGTGTGCACTTCTTGCCGCTTGAATTTACGAGAATGGTGCAATTATATTGAAAAATATTGTTAGTTTCCGCCTCAAAATTGCACTTATCATTTCCGTTCTCGACCCCCCAACGGGGGGGAGTTTCTGCGTCGCAGGCGTTTTGATATAGCAGAAGAATACGGGAACGTTTTGGAATTGGTGGAAATATTTAATGCTCAGCAAGTATGCTTTTCATACCGCTGAGGGTTGCGTTTTGGCGCGAAATTAGGTTATTCTGCTCGAGAAGAAATAAAATTAGCACTTTGAGAGCACTAAGACAAGATTTAATTCTTCATATTTTGTTCAGCAAATTTAGCAAAGAACGATTAAATCTAGAGTTTTTTTTTTAATAGGTCCTATAAACATATGAAAGACAATAGCTTATAGGACCGTTTCAAACAAAAGCTCCATAAATATAATCATTGAAAAATCGTCTGAAGCTTATAAACAAACTTTATTTTCCTATGTCTAAAATAGCTACAATTTTGTAATTTAGCAGCTCTCCTAGAAATCAGCATTTTCTTATTTTATTTCTTGTATTTTTTTTATTTGCCTTATACTTTGGCTTTCCTTTGATCAAAGAAGATATTGTGCTTCAGTGGCTCGTCCATACAAATTTGACAGCTTTCCATACAAAAAAAAACTGTGTTTAAATATTGTAGAATCATGAGATCATGAGAACAGAATTTCTGATGATGACACCAACTTCGGCAAAGTTTTAGGAAAAAATTGGTGCACTCTTAACAAATGAATCATTTTCTTTATTTCACATTTTAACCCAAAAATTCAATCTGCGCAATAACATTATTTTTGAAAATTTAAACTTTTTGCTTTGATTTAGGCCATTGCAAAAAATCAAGAATGTCTATGTTTCCCCCTCCCTTCTAATTTCCCCCCGAATGTGACCAAAGTCGAGGAGGGAGAGAAATAAAAATAATAATAATTGAAATTACATTTCAACATTCCAAAGAAAAAAAAACCATTGGAAAATTCATTATACGCCCGTACAGTTGATATGCAATCATCTGTTTTGAAAAAAAATGAAAAAAAATCACAAAAAAAATTTGACATAGAGGTTTTGTGTACACGCAAAAAAAAGCGTTCTCGTAGCCATGAACAAAAAATCACGAATTTAGCAAACAAGCGTGTTCATGGAAACGTGAACAAATTCATGAAATCATGGTACAAAAATCATGAAATCATGATGGGCACTTCATGAAGTTATGAACTAGTTCACGAAGTTGTGATCCATGTTTAAAGCAGAAAAGTTGCGTTATTTTTTAAAGTCGACCGTAACGCTTGGAAACAAAACAGACATGTTTTGACGTGCTGGCCAGCTGATTGGCGGAATGTGCTTGTGCGTTGACTTTTAGAGAATTTTTTCAAGAAGTTTTCTTTGGTAATAAATGTTTGTGCTTGTGGTTTTCGATTGTCGACTTCTGGAGGCCAGGTAAGTTTCGCCAGGGGGAAATGGCCACAAGGGCTCATGCATGAAGGCCGTGGCTTGTTGGGGGAGTCTAGCGAAAAATCACGTTCCAAGGAATAAGTTGAAATTGTGTATGGTGAAAAGCAACGCAGGGAAGGAGTAGGGAAGTTGTGGTTGGAGGAGCATTTCAAACATTTGAAGCATTTCGATAAATTCAAGTACATGTAATGTATTTCAAGTAATTAAGGTTATTCAAGTTATTGTTTCAATAATTTAAGTAATTAAAGCATTTCAAGTAATTATAGTATTCAAAGAAGTCCGATGCAAAAAAGTTATAAAGTTTTTGTCCCACGTCTCTGGCCGGGGTCAAGGAAGGGGGGGGGGGGAGGTATTGTGGGTTAAAAATTTAAAATATAGTCTCAACATTTACATGTCAAAAGTGTTTTCAAATGCATTTTACACTAGGTCAGTTGTTTTGCAATCATTAGTTCTCAAAAAATTTAGATTTTACGAAAACAAAAAAATTAGCGAATAAAAACTTTTTGCGATTCTAAGCACCTACAATTTAAAAAAAAAATCATTTTTAAATCAGCCCAAACATGCTAAAAATGCTTCTAAACGCAGGGGAATGCATTTTAAATTAATTTCAGATGATTACACTTAAATTTCCATTGACATTTTGAAGTAAAATTTAAAATATTTAAAATATTTAAAATATATAAAATATTTAAAATATTTCAAATATTTCAAATATTTCAAATATTTCAAATATTTCAAATATTTCAAATATTTCAAATATTTCAAATATTTCAAATATTTCAAATATTTCAAATATTTCAAATATTTCAAATATTTCAAATATTTCAAATATTTCAAAATTTCAAATATTTCAAATATTTCAAATATTTCAAATATTTCAAATATTTCAAATATTTCAAATATTTCAAATATTTCAAATATTTCAAATATTTCAAATATTTCAAATAATTCAAATATTTCAAATATTTCAAATATTTCAAATATTTCAAATATTTCAAATATTTCAAATATTTCAAATATTTCAAATATTTATTTTTTTTTGTATTTTTGTATTTTTGTATTTTTGTATTTTTGTATGTTTGTATTTTTGTATTTTTGTATTTTTGTATTTTTGTATTTTTGTATTTTTGTATTTTTGTATTTTTGTATTTTTGTATTTTGTATTTTTGTATTTTGTATTTTTGTATTTTGTATTTTTGTATTTTGTATTTTTGTATTTTGTATTTTTGTATTTTTGTATTTTGTATTTTTGTATTTTGTATTTTTGTATTTTGTATTTTTGTATTTTTTTGTATTTTGTATTTTTGTATTTTTGTATTTTTGTATTTTTGTATTTTTGTATTTTTGTATTTTTGTATTTTTGTATTTTTGTATTTTTGTATTTTTGTATTTTTGTATTTTTGTATTTTTGTATTTTTGTATTTTTGTATTTTTGTATTTTTGTATTTTTGTATTTTTGTATTTTGTATTTTGTATTTTTGTATTTTTGTATTTTGTATTTTTGTATTTTTGTATTTTTGTATTTTTGTATTTTTGTATTTTTGTATTTTGTATTTTTGTATTTTTGTATTTTTGTATTTTGTATTTTGTATTTTTGTATTTTTGTATTTTGTATTTTTGTATTTTGTATTTTGTATTTTTGTATTTTTGTATTTTTGTATTTTTGTATTTTTGTATTTTTGTATTTTTGTATTTTGTATTTTTGTATTTTTGTATTTTGTATTTTTGTATTTTTGTATTTTGTATTTTTGTATTTTTGTATTTTTGTATTTTTGTATTTTTGTATTTTTGTATTTTTGTATTTTTGTATTTTGTATTTTTGTATTTTTGTATTTTTGTATTTTTGTATTTTTGTATTTTGTATTTTGTATTTTTGTATTTTGTATTTTTGTATTTTTGTATTTTTGTATTTTTGTATTTTTGTATTTTTGTATTTTTGTATTTTGTATTTTTGTATTTTGTATTTTTGTATTTTTGTATTTTTGTATTTTGTATTTTTGTATTTTTGTATTTTTGTATTTTGTTTGTATTTTTGTATTTTTGTATTTTTGTATTTTGTATTTTTGTATTTTTGTATTTTTGTATTTTTGTATTTTTGTATTTTTGTATTTTGTATTTTGTTTTGTATTTTTGTATTTTTTATTTTTGTATTTTGTATTTTGTATTTTTGTATTTTGTATTTTTGTATTTTTGTATTTTTGTATTTTGTATTTTTGTATTTTGTATTTTGTATTTTTGTATTTTTGTATTTTGTTTGTATTTTGTATTTTTGTATTTTGTATTTTTGTTTTTGTATTTTTGTATTTTGTTTTTGTATTTTTGTATTTTGTATTTTTGTATTTTTGTATTTTTGTATTTTGTATTTTTGTATTTTGTATTTTTGTATTTTGTATTTTTGTATTTTTGTATTTTGTATTTTTGTATTTTTGTATTTTTATTTTTGTATTTTGTATTTTGTATTTTTGTATTTTTGTTTTTGTATTTTTGTATTTTTGTATTTTTGTATTTTTGTTTTTGTATTTTGTATTTTGTATTTTTGTATTTTGTATTTTGTATTTTGTATTTTTGTATTTTTGTATTTTTGTATTTTGTATTTTTGTATTTTTGTATTTTTGTATTTTTGTATTTTGTATTTTTGTATTTTTGTATTTTTGTATTTTTTGTATTTTTGTATTTTTGTATTTTTGTATTTTTGTATTTTTGTATTTTTGTATTTTTGTATTTTGTATTTTTGTATTTTTGTATTTTTGTATTTTTGTATTTTGTATTTTGTATTTTGTATTTTTGTATTTTGTATTTTTGTATTTTGTATTTTTGTATTTTTGTATTTTGTATTTTGTATTTTTGTATTTTTGTATTTTTGTATTTTTGTATTTTTGTATTTTGTATTTTTGTATTTTTGTATTTTGTATTTTTGTATTTTTGTATTTTTGTATTTTTGTATTTTTGTATTTTGTATTTTTGTATTTTTGTATTTTTGTATTTTGTATTTTTGTATTTTTGTATTTTTGTA